>NC_090651.1:376854956-377568613 GCF_040937935.1 Hyperolius riggenbachi
TGTGTTCAAGTGTGTATGTGTGTGTGTGTGCCTGCATTTGAGTGTATGTACCTGTGGTGTTGAACGGTGTGTGCCTGTGTTTGACTGTGTGTGCCTGTGTTGTTGAACTGTGTGTGCCTGTGGTGTTGAACTGTGTTTGTCTGTATTGTTGAACTGTGTGTGCCTGTGGTGTTGAACTGTGTGTGCCTGTGGTGTTGAACTGTGTGTGTCTGTGTTGTTGAACTGTGTGTGTGCCTGTGTTGTTGAACTGTGTGTGTGCCTGTGGTGTTGAACTGTGTGTGTGCCTGTGGTGTTGAACTGTGTGTGTGCCTGTGGTGTTGAACTGTGTGTGTGCCTGTGGTGTTGAACTGTGTGTGTACCTGTGTTGTTGAACTGTGTGTGTGCCTGTGGTGTTGAACTGTGTGTGTGCCTGTGGTGTTGAACTGTGTGTGTACCTGTGTTGTTGAACTGTGTGTGTGCCTGTGGTGTTGAACTGTGTGTGTGCCTGTGGTGTTGAACTGTGTGTGTGCCTGTGGTGTTGAACTGTATGTGCCTGTGTTGTTGAACTGTGTGTGTGCCTGTGTTGTTGAATGGTGTGTGCCTGTGTTGTTGAACTGTGTGTGTGCCTGTGTTGTTGAATTGTGTTGTTAAACTGTGTGTGCCTGTGTTGTTGAACTGTGTGTGCCTGTGTTGTTGAACTGTGTGTGTGTCCGTATTTTGAACTGTGTGTGTGCCTGTGTTGTTGAACTGTGTGTGTGTCTGTATTGTTGAACTGTGTGTGTGCCTGTGTTGTTGAACTGTGTGTGTGTCTGTATTGTTGAACTGTGTGTGTGCCTGTGTTGTTGAACTGTGTGTGTGCCTGTGTTGTTGAACTGTGTGTGCCTGTGTTGTTGAACTGTGTGTGCGCCTTTGTTGAACTGTGTGTGTGTCTTTGTTCAAGTGTGTACCTGTGTTCAACAGCCAAATTGCTAGAGCCGTGCCATGCACAGCTGTTGGGAATTGGATGCATGACAGAAAACTGCGGCATGCATGAGCATGCATTACCCCTGCCATCGCAGGTGCAGCCAATTTGCAAAGAAACTCCCCATTCCCTCACCAAAAATGTGTGCAAGAGCCTGTGTAATTATTTCCTGCTTCCATAGGATGCCTCACAGCAGAACACTCTCTGCTGCCATTCGCCGGCTCCCAATTCCGTGCGGTTCAGGGACAAAGGGGGCCCCATGCTGTCATTTGTACATGGGGCCCTGTTACCTGCCCTCTGGCGGCATGCCATCCATAATCGTATCAGCATGTGATTTGGACAGCAAGATACTGTCTGAATAGGTAGCGTTTCCTCATCTGGCTCACATGCGGAGAAGCGCTGCTTATTCTGACTTAGTGGAAACAGGCCCTAGGGTCCTCGCTTGATGACCGCCAGTGGGACTGAGGGTGAGTGTCACTCTCTTTATCATACATCTGTATTGAAAGCCTATTGGGTAGGGAGGAGAGCTCAGAATGGAGGCACAACTCTTTAAGGGTAGAGGGAGGGAAGTCCGGGGACCACTAGGCAGACGGGGATATTGGGGGCTCCCTGCCTGATGCCAGTAACTACCCCCCGGCAATCTAATGAGAGAGACAGTACTTAGAGTAAGATTCTAAGGACAGTAAGTGACACGAGGCAGGTATTAGAGTTCAGAATATTTTTTTTTGTTGCCTGGGGGTGTGGCCTCATTTGAGGGGCGGGGTTAGGGGCACCAGAACACCTGTGCCTACAGGCTCCAGAGTTGTAAATCCGGCCCTGAGTGGGGCAGTTAGCCCCCCCCCCCCCCCAAATCTGGAATGATAGCACAGCACCAACAATTTGCACCGTGCGTTATAGGCGCAGTGCGCCCCCCCTCAAAAAAAAATGCCCTCAGACTCAGTATAGGTAGTTAGTGAGGTATAGGTGCCCCGGTATAGGATCTCATGTGTAGGTGCCTTTAATATAGGTAGCCAAGCATAGGTGCCCCCAGTATAGGAAGTCAGGTGTAGGTCTCCCCCATAGGTAGCCAGGCGTAGGTGCCTCCAGTATAAGTAGCCATGTGTTTGTGCCAGAGCCGGGACAAGGTCCTCCAGCACCCAAGGCTGAGACAGCAAAGTGCGCCCCTCCATCCCTCCCACCCCAGCCATAGCACACTGATTTGCTATTACACTAAGAGGCCCCTCCCCATCCCTCCCACCCCAGCCGTCACACACTGATTGCTATTAGACTAAGAGGCCCCTCCCCATTCCTCCCACCCCAGCCGTCACACACTGATTGCTATTAGACTAATAGGTTCCCCAGGGCCCCCAACCTCCCCAACACCTTAATCTCTAGTTATCTGGCTTGCAGTCACTGCCATGTATCCCCTTTTCTTATTTCTTTCTGCTTCAAACACAATTGGGAATAACAGCTGAATGAATTGTGCGACCCCTCCTACACTGCGCCTTGAGGCTGGAGCCTCTCCAGCCTCTACCTCGGCCCGGCCCTGGTGCCCTCCCTCAGTATAGGTAGCCAGTATAGGAAGTCAGGTGTAGGTGCCCTCAGTAGAAGTAACCAGCTTTTGATGCCCCCTTGGAAGCCGGCGCCCTGAGCGACCGTTTCAGTCACTCAGGTCAAAGACCGGCTATGCTGGTGACTGCGCCTGCGCTCAGTTGTGGCTGCGCACGTATTTGTTTACCCTCCCATTACTGGGAGAGTTCTGCGCATGCACAGTACGAGAAAATATCTACTGCACCAGCGCAGAACACTCTCGGCAACGGGGGCACGAACAAGGACATGCGCGGCCAGGGCTGCGTTGGCGCAGTGACCAGCAACAGACAGAGTCAGCAGAATCAAAACTGAGCCGTGGCGTGGGACAAGAGGATTTGTTGGAGACAGGCGTGGGCACAGGACGCCTGCAGGGGGCCGGTAGAAGCTCCAAGTAAGTAAAACTGGCTTTTTTTTAGTAAACTTTAGGTTACCTATAAAGCCCACCTGAGCAGAGAGGGATATGGAGGCTGAGAATGCATATTACCTGGCTGGTAGAAGACTAAGCTGATAAGCTAGCGTGTTATTACATTATCTTTATATTGCAAAATTTGAATAGAAAACTGATCTTGTTACAAAGCAGACTTTTATTATTCTTATTATTATTATATTATATAATAAAAAAAATTAAATTTCTAAAAAAGGTAAGCTTTGTTTATGAAATGAATGTTTTTTTCCCATACTATCACTACATAACTGTATAAAATTGTATTTAAGCTTATTATATATGATTGTGTTTTCACAGGTGGACACATTTCAAGCTGTTGTGAGTACGGATGGCAACCAGACCTTCCTCCTCTATAACTATGCAGATCTTCAGTGGCCAAGCAGGCAAGGAAATGGTTCAAGATATGATGGCCCTGTAGCACTGGTGAGGCAACATTAATGATCTACACATATAAGTCATCAACACATTTAACTAGATAAGGATCGCGGTGATTGAGATCTACGCCCTGCATTGGTGGGCTCCTGGTTGTCAGGGCGTAGTTTTTAACTCACTGCCGCTGCGTGCATCCGCTGTTTTTGCTGCTCCCGCCAATCTCGCCGCTGAATACCCACTGTCTCCCACTGCAGCTCACTCACTCTGCTATCTCTATGACGGCAAAGTCATGTGAGCCTCCTGATTGGCTCACATGACTCTGCCGTCATAGAGACAGGCAGAATCTATGTCCTGGGGGTCCCGGCGAGCGGCAATGACGGCGGCTACGGCGGGTATGTGCCGCGATTCCGTCGGGATTGGACCAGCGGTCTCTGGTCCTTAAGTGCCCAGAGACCGCTGGTCCTTAAGTGGTTAAATGGGATTATATTAAATGGAAAAAGGGCTTCAAACACCCTCCCACTTTTGTCTTCTGAACGGGTCATTTGTCTAATAGACTGACACGCACACACAAATATATATATATATATATATATATATATATATATATATATATATATATATATATGTATGTACATATTATATATGTATGTATATATATATATATATATATATATATATATATATATATATATATATATATATATATTATATGTATATATATGTATATATATATATATATATATACAGTATATGTATATATAAATGTTTATATATACATTTTCAGATTGTTTTATAGACAGTGAATTGTGGAAGTCCTATTCTTAGCTATTCTACCAGAAAACTAGAGAATAAACCTTTCCGATCTTAAAGTGGTATAAAACCCTGACATAATATTCAATAAAAACATGTTTTCCTACTTTTTATATGCCATACGGTTATCATATTTGCATTTGTGCATAAGTATTATTATTCATTTAGAAATTACAAGTTCCCGAAGTACAGTTTTTTTGCTTTGAGAGCTGACTTTGCATTTTATTAATAACTGGTTTTATTCATTATGTATTGAAGGCAGAAATGCTTTCTGAGTATCTGTGTCCAGGAGCTTCTGCACAGTCAGAGAATGCGTCACATTCCTCACTTGATACAATTAAGTAAACACAAGATAACATTATCTAAAGTTCAGATGGGTCCAGATTTCTCTGCACTGGACTTCCAAGTCCTGTGTGTAACCCTTTGAATGCTGTTGTATAGAATATGCTATAAATATTTTTTTTAGAGCAAAATAGAAATGCTGGGTTTCATTCCGCTTTAAAGCATATAATCAGGAATTCTATCTTTTCTTTCTTTAAAAACAACAAAAAAAAACAAGAGGCTCCTCTCCACAATCCCTAAACTTACGTACATTTAAAAGCGCCGAAGCTAATTCGGATCGGGGTTTATTGGAAAAAAAATGTTGGTTTAAAGGATGCAGAAAATAGCCCTACTCTCACACAGAACCCCCCCTGGTTGTGCTTAAACTTAACAACCACAAAACGCCCCCCCTCCCCCCATCTGGTGCCCAACCTTTCTCCCCCAGTAGTGCCTAACCTTCTATCCTTAACTCACCCGGTGTTCATAGCCACGGTACATATAGTGGATACCCAAATTTGTCTGCACTTTTTTTTAGGCCATTCCACACCTTGGCCCATATGCAATTCACTTTTTCACTTGAGTTTTTCTCCTAGGTGATATTTTAAAACTTTTCAATAAAATGCTTTTTAAATTACTCATAAGCAAAAAAAATACTCAAAATAATTTACTTTCTGGTACTTTCTCCATTGCAAAGTGCTGAAAAGTAAATCTAAATCGAGGATGAAAAATTGTCTCCTAGGAGAAAACTCGGGAGAAAAAGTTAATTGCCTATGGGCCCCTTACCTCAATTCCAGCACAAGCTCTCATACTCACTAAACCCCTGAAAAGCTCCAACCATTATGTTATGGGGGAACTTCCAGGCAGGATCTCGGTGTACTCTGGAGGTGGTGTGTTATACATCACCGGAGCAGCCCAGTCTCCAGAGGTGAAAACACAAAGATAACACCAAGATACAATTTAGTGCAGTAGCCTATGACACTGGAAGAACCAAGAAAGAAAAGTGAAATACTCACAATTCGGGATCACCAGAATAACACGTAACTTGTGGGGAACAAACCCGACCTGAGTTTAAAAAGTCGCTCTCTGCATGGCAGGGAAAAACAACCCTTCACCAAGGGTGGAAACCAAACTGCCAAAAGAGTAACAGAGCAAAGCATAACATGTTTAAAAACAGTTTAACCTCTTGACGACCAGCTAACGCCAATCGGCGTAAACTGGTTGTCTGCGGGTTTCCATGGAGCGGCCGTTCCATGTCAGTTCACGGAGTGTGTCTCCGTGAACTGCCTGCGAGCCTCCGATCGCGGCTCACAGGCGAAATGTAAACACGCGGGGAAGAAATCCCCGGTGTTTACACTGTACGGCGCTGCAGCAGCGCCGTAAAGGAGATCGGCGATCCCCGGCCTCTGATAGGCCGGGGATCGCCGCCGTCTGATAGGCTGAAGCCTATCAGAGGCGGTACAGGATGTATCGCCATTCTGTACCGCCCACAGAGCCAGGGAGAGGGAGGGGGGGAAGGAGAGGGAGGGGGTATAGCGATGCGGAGGGGGGCTTTGAGGAGCCCCCCCGCAAAGAACAGCGATCAGACCCCCCCAGCAGGACATCCCCTAGTGGGGAAAAAAGGGGGGGAAGTCTGATCGCCCTGCCTGCAATACGATCTGTGCTGGGGGCTGAAGAGCCCACCCAGCACAGATCAATGGGAAATCACTTGGTCGGCAAGTGTTTAAAAAGAAACCGTGACCAAGAATTGAACTTTATCCCAATCAGTAGCTGATACCCCCTTTTCCATGAGAAATCTATTCCTTTTCACAAACGGATCATCAGGGGGCGCTGTATGGCTGATATTGTGGTGAAACCCCTCCCACAAGAAACTGTGAGGGCCATGTTTCTGGCAGTTTCCTGGTTGTGAAACTCATTGCATTGTGGGAAATAACAGCTGTTTTACTGTTTACAGCTGGTTTCAACAGCTAAAAAAGCAAGCAGCATCTCATTCCACTGACATCACCTGCCAGCAGTAAAAATGTCACCATGTGATAAATATCAGAATGTAAATCAGGGAGAGGAAAGATTTTGCAATGGGCAAACACTGACTAAATCATTTATACATAATTATTGTAAAAATTTAGCACTTTTTTAATTTCAATATTTTAACTGGAGTTCCTTTTTAAAACGGTAGCTAAGGGTGGACTTAGAAAATGCCTTTACCCAGTAGTAATAACAATTTTCTTTATTATACAATCATAGATAATGAGTACTTACTGAGTATCCATGTAAGTGCAATAAAGAGAACGGTTTTAATAACATTGTATGTTTAGCTGGTGCCTATGTATCTCTTATGGCAGTGTGAGAAGGTGCAGTCTCAAAGGGTGCGGTGCAAGTAGCGCTCACCCACCCATGCAAGTAGCGCTCACCCACCCATGCAAGTAGCGCTCACCCACCCATGCAAGTAGCGCTCGCCCACCCATGCAAGTAGCGCTCACCCACCCATATGAAATCAACTTTTTCTCCTAAGTTTTCTCCTAAGTGATATTTTCAAACTTGTCAATAAAATTCCAATCGCCAATTAAAATCGCCAGTAAGCAAGAAAATACTTAAAGAGAACCCGAGGTGGGCAGATGGAACACAGAGGCATGTTCTCCTCCTCCTCCTCCTGACATGCCTCCGTGTCCCCACAATGCCGCTCTCTGCCTCCCCACCGCCACGCTATAGTCCCCCGAGTTAGCAACAATATTTGTCGCTATGTCGGAGGTAAATATTGAGGAGAGGCCTTCCCTGTTCAATATGCCCGCCAGGGGCATTCCTACAGGGTCTCCAGAGCTGCCATTGGGCAGCTCTCTCTCCTAGCCACACCTCCTGCCACTCCCCCGCCTCCCTCCAAGCTGGTGAGAGACGCACAGTCTCTCTGTGCAGCATCATGACCTATAGGTCACGAAAGGAGAGGACTCACCTTATCCGCGTTCCAACGTGCGCTCCACTGACGTCACTTCCTGCATCACCATCCACTTACAATACAGTGGGCGGCAATGCAGGAAGTGACGTCAGTGGAGCGCTTGCTGGAATGCGGAAAAGGTGAGTCCTCATGGCCAGTTGCCTCTTACGATCTGCAAGCGGCTGCTTCCTAATTACAGCTGGAGGGGAGCGCAGATCGGGGGACCCAAGCGAAGGAGGGGGGGTCCGACCCCCCTCCCCACCGCTAGGCCCAATACCCCCGACCTGCCCGCTACCCCTCCGGCCCGGCGGCCGCTCCCCCCCGGGCCGCCCCTAGAAGTTTGCCGCCTGAGGCAAATGTTTCACCCCGCCTCATGAGCGGGCTGGCCCTGGGTATAGCTATGGCATGGGCGCTAGAAATCATGGGCATGAAATGGTAGCATGCAGTGCAGGGAGTTGTAGAGAGGATGATGCTGGCCTGCTATCCTACAGTGTTGAGCTTTTCAGGTATGGTATAATGTCTGGACAGCTGGAATAAGTGGACAATGTATAAAAACTATTAATCAAGCACATAGACCATCATGCCCTCCAGGAATACATAAACCCATTCCCAATGAAATATACATATGTCAAATATTATATTACGCACCAATTATACAAATCATCTTAAAAACAAAAATCCTGCAGGAAGCTTCACAAGCCGGCTTGTAACAATAATGTGGACAATGTGTCCAGCTCAGAATATCGATGTCACTTCTGATGAGGTGGGGTTGGTGGGAGGAAGTTTATGATTCTTTCTGTTAGAGGATGCTAGAGTGGAAAATGTGATGATCTCACTAACATTAGGTGGTATAATGTGTTCTCATAGCTTGTGGCCAGTTGTATGGTAAATCAGCATGTGGGCATGTGTGAACCACCTCTCATAGGCAAACGCAGGGGGGATTACAGCTGCCCAGAATCCCCCCTCAGACCAGGGCCAGGGCAGTATCTATGGACAGGCACAAGTTGAGAAACCAGAATATCTGCAGGTGTCCTGCAGCTCACAGCACTGCCCCCCTACTTTCCCAGCTACAGTTGACTTTGGATGGAGCAGCAGCGTGTGTACAGAGCAGGGAGCAGCTCTGGGGAACTTAACAGTCAGGTATGAGCACAGCCCTGTACCCTGCTGTGTGAATGCTTTACTTTCCCCTTCATTACCAATGTCAGCTGTCCTCATTATTATCTGTATCCAAACTGTTCCTGGTCGTTTCTGTTGCCAGTCAATCGGATGGGAAATTGCATTATGTGTACCCAGCATGATGTCCTGCCATATTGTTATAATGTATTGTACATGGCTGAGGGAGACCATTTAGGAATCCCCCCCCCCTTGAAAATCCTGGGTTTGCCCTGAGCCTCTCCTGTGTCAGAGGCAGAGTCTTCAACCATTGCACTATCCAGCCAGTGCCACTCCTGTATATAGTCTTGGTTATAAAAGTTATTTTCCTGAAATGTCTATAATACCGCTGTTGTTGGTCTAAACACAGGCTGGAATAAACAGTGGCTACAACACTGGATACTACACACTCCCAGGATCCCTGTCACTCAACATCAGGAATTTATCATCCACCAGTAACGTCAATGTCACTGGACGCTGGGTGTTCAAAGTGGACAACCTTCATCCAGAGGACATCAACGGGGCTTTAGGTAAGAAGAAATATGAGAAAAGTATTCTATATGTGCTGTAATTTAATATCCATGAACTTAATTAATAGTAGAAATTCAGCAAATGTTTCATTTACAGACAGTTGTTAAAATTATGGATGACTCATTCAGAAGAATAATTTGCATTCTTATTTTCTAATTACCATGAATATTTGTATCCTGGTCATTGTAATCAACAGGGAATTAGGCAGCCTTCGATACTATTCCTGGGTTTTTTGGCCATGTCTTTCCACCAGTGTCGGACTGGGAGATGGAAAAGCTGAGTTAGGCTTTGTTCACATTAGAGACGTTTTTTGGAAAATCTAAGCGCAGACGCTTACACCATGTTGTGCTATGGTGTAGTTCAGACTAGAGCATTCAGTGCATTATCAGTTTTCAAAAGCGGTGCTTGAGCCATTATAGGGTGTTTTTGCTATAATGGGAGGTAGGGGAAAAATGCAAAACGCTCACAAAACCGCTTTGTGGAGCGATTGCGTTCGCGTTTTTAAGAATAAATACATTGTATTTATTATTTTCTGGATCACAGAGTTCACTTCCTGACTTGCGTGAGGGAGTGAATTACCAAAACGCTCGGGAAATACATGTCGGGCTGCGGCTGCGCAGCCCGAATAGCCACGCGTGCGGCTGTGCAGCTCTAGGGCCAACCCCCGATCCATGCTACAGTAGCGTGGATCGGGGGGGTTGGCCCTAGAGCTGTGCAGCCGCACTCGCGGCTATGCGGACTGCGCAGCCGCGGCCAGATCAAGTGGCCATTTTAGGCAGGAGAGCCCGACATGGGCCGTGGGGTCGGGAGCCAACCCGGGGGGCTAATGAGTGGGGGGACCCGGCAGATCGGCACGGAGGGCGCGGGCGGCAGGGCCGGCCTTAGGTTTCACAGCGCCCTGAGCGTAGCCAGATTTTGGTGCCATCCCCCCCATTTATCTTCTTCGTGCGCATGCACGCACACACACACACACCCATGTGCAAGATCTCCTTTAGTATGTATAGGCAGATCCCTTTTGGTGTATATAGGCAGATTCCCCCCTTTAGTATATATAAACAGATTCCCCTTTAGTGTATATAGCTCAGCAGATAAATGTAATGCTAAGTGCACTGTGCACAAGGAGCACCCAGCCCGGAGTCAGCAGCAAATGAGGACAGGTGCACTGTGCACCAGGACGCATTGAACATTAGGGGGAACAGATTGGTGGTTTTGTCACATTTGTTGCTCATCCCGATATTGCTTGCCTTTACGGCTGCACACCTCATTGACCACAACTGCCCAACATCTTGCAGTATGTACGACCAATTCATGTGATCAATTTCAGCCTGAAATTAGTCGCATACTCGATTAGGCATGCACTTTGCAGCACCAATTCTAATCTAACGATTGTAATAATCGAATTGGATTGTCGATCGGCCACCATGTCGCCTGATGTATGGCCGCTTTAAGACCTTCCTAACAGAAAAAGATAAGCAGCAATTAAGTGCAGGCTGGAGTGAGCACTGAGCAGAGCAGAGGACAGGTCAGAGAGACTGAATAGTGGTAGGAAGGGGGGTGAGCTGCTTACACAAAGTGTGCACGGCTGTCCTCAGTGCAGAATGTCCCTCCTCCCTGACACTTCGCTAATTTTTAAGATAAAGATCTGGTCAGGGTGTAATGAGAGCGGAGCCGCTGCTGGGGCTTCAGGTCAGCAAGGGAGGTCAGGTGACTCCTTCTCTGAAGTAAGTAACATTCCAGTCCTTAGCCATAAGCCGCTGCGCAGCATCAACACACAGGCACAGTCTGACAAAGGCTGTGTCCTGTGTGTGCTGAGAACAAAACCAGGCGACTGGGACTGGTGGCATGTACTCACTCTTTCTTCTGGCATGTGTCTCCCCAGCGCTCAACGGCTTTCTTTCCTTCGCTGTTCTCTCCTCCCTAGCATTTATCGGCAGACACACGTGCTCGGTGCTCTCCAGCCTGGCCAGTGATCACATGGGGCTCAGCAGCCAATGAGAGATGAGTGAGCCTCACTTCTCTCTCTCACTGGCTGCCCGGCCCCATGTGATATGCCCAGCCTGACTAGGAGCGAGCAACTGTATTTCTGACCGTAAACACTCCGCAGCCATGGAAAACATTCGGGGCACTGACGGTGGGTGCTCTCGGCACTCTGTTCTCCCATATCCCAGGCACCTTTGCCAAGATCAGGGGCACTAGCCCTTGTTCCAAGCCTCTAGCGACGCCTATCCGGCCAGGCAGTTGAATGCACATCAGTGCGCCCCCCTAGAAGCCTGCGCCCTGAGCGACCGCTCCAGTCGCTCAGGTCAAAGGCCGGCCATGGCAGGCGGTGTCCTCCGTGCTTTAAAAGAGGATGCAGGTAATTCACTTTTTTGCTCATTTGGCCTCGTAAGTCCTTTAAAGCTAAAAAAAAAACGCTCTAGTGGGTTCCAGTCCTTACACAATTCAGAAGTTCAAGCAACCAAGAACAATTCTCAGCAAGGAAATAAAAGGGTCCATTGTTTCCTTTATTTGAAGTTGATGATCTCATCACCAGTCACAATCTTCTGTGGAAAATCACGATGCAAACAAACAACTTTTATTTTTCAGGTAACGATACTGAAGTTTTCACCACAGCATCTCCTCTGATAGATCTTTCCACAGTTCATTCAGGTAAACTAAAGAGCAACATTTTAGAATTGGTTTATTGAATTTACAGGCAAAGTCTGCAAAAATCTTTTTGTGTTTTTTCCAAAAATGAAAATGAGTTTTACAGCCTAAACGAGTGAGGTCTACTTAAAGTTTTTATTTTCTGTTTAAAAGCTTTTCTTTTTTTCAGGAATTGCTACTGATTCAATCTACAACCAAAACAGGACAACTATTGCACCACCTTTCCTAATATCATCAGGTATTTGCATATAATTCTCACCTAAAAGCATGTATGTTCTTCAAGGAGAATTAAAAACCACAGTAATTACAAAGACTCAGCAAAGCGTGCCTGACTGCAGAGTCCATAATATAACTCCTGGTGTGGTCTTCAAACACCCAACTACTCAGCTAATTGTTAGAATCTTTCAGGATGAGGAACGCCATATTGTTTTTTTGTCCCTGGGGGCTCGGGCAATAGAAAAGGATTTGGCATTAAAGCATACCTGAGGTGAAAGAGATATGAAGGCTGCTATATTTATTTCATTTTAAACAATGCAAATTGCCTGGCTACCTTGCTGACCCTTCCCCTCTAATATATTTAACCATAGACCCTGAACAAGCATTCAGATCAGATGGTTCTGACTTAAGTCTGATTAGTTTAGCTGCATGTTTGTTTCAGGTGTGTGATTCAGACACATAAAAGATTAGCAGGACTGCCAGGTAACTGGTATTGTTCAACAGTAAATAAACATAGCAGCCTCCATATCCCTCTGAGCCCAAGTTTCCCTTAAAATGGACCTAAATCCCTGCACAGGCAAATGCTTGCACAGGACACAATAAAATGTCTTCATTCAACATACACATTGCTTAGAAATTCACTGTTTTGCTTAGAAAGTCACTACTGCTCTGTTTATTTAGCCAGATCAAACTGTCTTATCAGTAGCTGTGAATACTTTACTAGGATCTCTGCAGGCTCTCCTTATACATAAACACAGAGGCTTAACCCTTTTTACGCCCCCTGCAGAGTAAATTCTAGTTAAAGCTTCAGAGGGTTTTTTAGGATTTACATATTTGGCATGAAGATTTTTTTTCCCCATGAAGGTTATCATGCTGTAGCTCAGGGTTTACAACCTTTTTAGGCCATAGACCAAGGCCAGGGAGAGTTCAGACAACATGGCTAACAGACCAAGGCCAAGGAGAGTTTAGACAACATGGGTAACAGATCAAGACCAGGGAGAGTTCAGGCAACATGGGTAACAGACCAAGGCCAGGGAGAGTTCAGACAGCATGGGTAACAGACCAAGGCCAGGGAGAGTTCAGACAATATGGGTAACAGGCCAAGGAGAGTTCAGCCAACATGGGTAAGATACCTCAGGCCAAGGCCAGGGAGAGTTCAGACAACATGGGCAACAGACCAAGGCCAGGGAGAGTTCAGACAACATGGGTAACAGACCAAGGCCAGGGAGAGTTCAGACAATATGGATAACAGACCAAGGCCAGGGAGAGTTCAGACAATATGGGTAACAGGCCAAGGAGAGTTCAGCCAACATGGGTAAGATACCTCAGGCCAAGGCCAGGGAGAGTTCAGACAACATGGGTAACAGACTAAGGTCAGGGAGAGTTCAGGCAATATGGGTAACAGACCAAGGTCGCTATATGTAGATGCAATCGAAAGGCTATAAGTAACAGAGCTTGTGGCACACTGACACTGTATAATCTCAAGGTCCCACGTGTCCACCAGACACTATTTTAAATGTAGTTCCAGGAGTTGAGCTCACATTAGCATTGGAACTAGGGTGCAACCCAAAAGCATAGAGCCAAACTCCAGTGCTTAAGTGTTGACAGTCAGGGGCAGGTGAACAAGTCTCATGTGCATATCCTCTATGGTTTGGGAGACCCACAATGCAACACTAAAATAGTAGCATGGGAAAAAAACTTTCAACTCGAATTTTTGAAATTCCAATGTGCCGGAATATGGAATTCTGCAAAATTGGTCAGTTTTGGATTTAGCCGTGTATTTTTATACAATGCTTGCAAAGTGATGTTCCTGAAATGATCACTTTGATGGGATTGGGAATATACCAATGAGCAATGTTTTCTTTCTCATAGATCTTCTCTACCCCTACGGATCCTCACTGGACACCACGAGCCCAAAATCAGATGATGGATATTCACCATTAATATATCTTTCCACGAATGTTCCAGTTTTTGACAGAAATCACTCTTTTCTATATGTAAGTGTGTTTCTGAATCAGAAGTTCAGAATCAGAATTGGTTTATTTCGAATATTTATTGATCTAAAACCAGATCAGATATTAAAAAAAATGATCTTTTGAGTTTTGGGGGGATTTTAAGGGCAGAAGAACTGAAAATAAATCTGTATAGTATGGGGTGCGTATATTTTATTATTATTATTATTATTATTTTATTATTTATTTATTTATAAAGCGCCAACATATTCCGTGGCGCTGTACAATGTAAGAAAACAAACAAGGGATACATAATGATACAGACAATGATATACATGGAAATATGAACACTGATACAAGATACAGCACTGCTGATTACAATTTGATTTAACAGGATGACTAAAATGTATAAATTTCTAACAGTGTGCAAGCAATTGAATTAATAACATTCCATGACACAAAAGGGTGAGGACCCTGCCCTTGCGAGCTTACAATCTGAAGGAATGGGGTGGAAACAAGAGGTGGGGGAAGTATACAGTATATGTACAGGCAATGCGTAATTAGGTTATTTAGTGGGTGCATGGCCTAAGCAAGAGAATATGCTTGCCTGTCCACCATTCTAGTCGGGGTCCCCTTCATTGCATCATATAATTTGCTGTTTGTGTCTCTGGCTGGAACCAGTAACACAGAGCAGTGCATGCTCTGTCTACTTGCACTCCCTGTAATGTCACACTCCCGCCCATACCCGTGCCAAGTAGCATTTCTCAAGTATGCATGCCCATAACAGTCCCGGCCACGCCTACTGTGCAAAACACTGCTCTGTGAGACTGACCACAAATGGCGCAATGTAGTCAACCCACACCAGACCGATAGACAGGTAATTATAAGCACCCCATACTACACACACTGGCATGTGTAGATCGGTACGATTGTCTGCGATGTGATCCGTCATGAAGAGCTTCAAAACTAATGATCGTCGCTGGTAGTATACTCTACTATCATTGAACATTGTTTAACAAATTTTACTTTAAACAATGTTACGCAATATCACAAAGTGTTCATTTGTCGTGAAAAAAAAAGTCGTAAAAGTCGCATTGTGGGTATGGACTTTTACATTTGCTTGGTTTGCCTAGCGTTCTTATCTTTGCACAACACACCTTCAGCCAGGACATTTAACCCCTTGCCGACCACGTAACACCAATTGGCGTGAACGCGGCAGCAGCCCCAGGACTCCTTCATGTAGGGCTTTGCAGGAGATTGCGCAAGCTGATCCTCACGCATCTCCACTTGAATGACGTAGCTTTGGTCCACCATCAGTCTCCTGGTGGCGATCGCCGCTAGGAGACTGTTAGATTGCGAAACCGCCGTCTATTTACCCTGTACAGCACTGCGATCTACAGCAGCGCTGTACTGGGGACATCCGTGTCACTCGGCTGTATCAGTAAATAAATGGTCCATTTGACTGCCTGTCAAAAGGATTTTGTCTCCCACTTGCTCACTGGACCTCTTGCTAAATGCTAACACAAATTGCTGTCAGTGTTTCACACAAAAAGCACTAGTCAGGCATAATATACAGCAACGCGATAGCAAGGAAGATGATATGAATGCATTAATGCGCGCTCTTCCCTGCGCTGCCCCTGACCTGGGGGCCACCACAGTTGTCATGTCTATGGCCACGCAGCAGTATAATTCGGGAACCGGACCCTGAATTACTTCTTATAGATACTGGGTCCCTGCGCTCAGGATAACCTGTAATAAATACGATTTCAGCTGCTACCCTAAGCCCGTGGTTCCCCAACCACACAAGTATAAACAGTAATTCAATAAAGTGCAGGGTGCGCTTAAAGAGACTCTGTAACATGAAAAACCTCCCCTGGGGGGTACTCACCTCGGGTGGGGGAAGCCTCCGGATCCTAATGAGGCTTCCCACGTCGTCCTCTGTCCCACGGGGGTCTCGCTGCAGCCCTCCGAACAGCCGGCGGCAGACCCGACTGTCAGTTCAATATTTACCATTGCTGGCTCCAGCAGGGGCGCTGTGGCTGCTTTCGGCACGGAAATAGACGGAAATACCCGATCTCCGTCGGGTCCGCTCTACTGCGCAGGCGCCGGAGACTTGCGCCTGCGCAGTAGAGCAGACCCAACGGCGATTGGGTATTTCCGCCTACTTCGGAGCCGACAGCCATCAGAGCGCCTGCGCAGGAGCCAGGAAGGTGAATATTGACGTCACCGCTGTACGGAGGGCTGCAGCGAGACCCCTGAGGGATGAAGGACGGTGTGGGAAGCCTCATTAGGATCCTGAGGCTTCCCCCACCCGAGGTGAGTACCCCCCAGGGGACGTTTTGTCGTTACAGTTTCTCTTTAAGGACTAATGAGACCTTGTATCATAATAGCAAAAATGTTTAATAGGCAAATCTGATAGTAGTAACAGATATAAAATCAATACGCAGGATCCTGCTCACAACTCATCATTCACACACACAAGCACAACCTAGCACACTGAAAAGTTCCATAAGAACCTCTCTTCTGTGGCTGTGAGAAGTGATGTAGTTCAGCTGCCTGCTTCAGCCCTTAGAGACAACTGAGCGTATCAATGAACTGTCGTATGAACAGAGTAGGCATAAAAGTTCCAGACCTGTAGGCTAGATTGATGTAGGAAAATAGTACTATTGTATGCAGTGTTATTGAAGCTTGTTACAAAGTTTTTCAGCTTACCCCCTCCGTGGTTGGTAGTGAGGAGCCTTCAAGGAGTGTTCGGTGTGGGAGCATACCGCTGTATAGATGGCGATGTGGCAAGGGATAAACCCAGGGCCGCTCAATCTTGGGTGCCCCGGCCGGCGGCTGAGAGAGTCTATGCGCTGTTGTAAAGATGTACTTAGTGCGAAGGGTCAGAGCGTCCCAGTCCTGGAACACAACGATTTCCGCGTTCAACGTGAGGGCGTAGGAAGTCCGGCCCCGTGATGGGATCAGCAGTGACGTCACTCTTGCTTCAGCCTATCGCTTACGCGTTTCAGAAACTTGACGGTTTCCTTCATCAGAGCTAGGCTTCCAGGGGCACACGGACACCTTTATTTGCTGCGCTTGTCAATCAAAGCCCTTGGGGAGGTGGTTATAGGTTTGATTAACATATCAAATCTCCCAATGATGATAATGTACGGCGTGCTGGTGCACTCATACTGTTGGGGGAGATTGGTAGAATCATACAATACGTTTATCATTCGCTCCATAAAAATTAAAAAATATAAAATGTATAAATAAATCAAATGGTTAATACTTGGATTAAACTAAAAAAGTACATAAACATGTATACAAAACATAAAGATGTGTATAAAAAAAGAAACAGAACCAAATTCATATGATTATATACGGCCAGCACATACACACTAATGTAAAATGAATTACAATAAGTAAAAGTAAATATCATTATTGGTAATAATCTCAATGTTTAAAAGTGAATTAATCCACCTTAATACAATACTCTATTCATATTTAATAGCCCATACTAGTTGCCAGGTAAACATTAATGGAGGAGATGGATGTATACCGTATATATAGGTCATAATCAGTCAGTAAGCCTGATGAGGTTAATGTGGGCCACCCTTTGCGGAGGGGTTAGAGATTATTGCGTAGTGAAGCATACCGGGTGATTCACAATGTCACCCTCTGGTTCACTCAATGCAAGTTTTTTTTTTTACTAATCAATTACACAGCTTAAATCAAGTCTACTAACATTACTAGGTTTCTTCTATAGCATTAGATTGTCCCCAGTTTCCATAAAACCTGCGTCTTATTTTAAATGGACATGGAATGAAGTAATGTTCGTTTCCTCTTTATACACTCCACAAGTAATAATATCATGTTGTGTCTAAAAAATAGGTTTTCTTGTATATTGCGAAATAGTGAAGCATACTGTGTGAAGCATAACCTCCCACTTTCTTTGTTTCGCACAGTTTTTTTTTGTTTGTTCATCTAATTCCATCAAGTGTTCTGTCCTCAGTTAGTTGAACGCATATAGTTCCAGATCGTGGTTTAATCCCACTGGGGTCAGACTATCGAGTTGGTAGATCCAGAATGTTTCTAATTTTGAAAGTTGTATAATATAATCTCCTCCTCTCCAATGCCTGAGTACTTTCTGGACCCCACAGAACCTGGTGCCCACGACTGAGTTGGAGTGATGTTTCTTATAGTGTAGGGATAATGGATGCCCAATGAATCCTTTCTGAATGTTTTTACAATGTTCACTTAGGCGCTCTTTTAGCGGTCTTTTGGTCCTTCCCACATAGTGTTAGTGCATGGGCATGTTAATGTGTAGATTACTCCGACCGTGTTGCAGGACATATTGCCCCTAATTTTAAATGTTGTTGCCATATTAGATGTTATAGTCTCTTGAGTTGTTGTTATTTGACTTTTAGTTTCTTTGCACATCATGCAGTAACCACAATTCTTGAAACAGTCTCTCTCCTTGGTCACCCTTGGGTTCCTAACTGAGGGTGCTACCAATAGGCCCAGATTCGGTGCCTTTTTATAGGTAATCTTGGGGTCCTCTGATATAATTTGTGTCAGTATGTTATCTTCCTTCAATAGGTCCCAGTGTTTCTTGATGACCCTCCTCAGTGGTGCGCTCTGAGATAAAAATTGCACAATCAAGTTAGGTGGTTCTTCCTTGTCAGTCTCCTCTCTCTATTTCCTTACCAGTAATTCTTCCCTGCATCTGTTTCTGACCTGAATCTGCTCCTTTGACCATATCCTGAGGATAGCCTTTTTCTGTAAATCTCTTTACAAGGACTTCAGACTCTTCTTCAAAATCCTTTATATCTGTGCAATTCCTCCTCAGTCTGGTGAATTGACCTGTGGGGATATTGCTGAGCCACCGATGATTATGACAGCAGTCAATCTTAATAAAGCTATTTGTATCCACTGGTTTCCAGAATGTTTTAGTGCATAATGTCCTTTCCTTTACATATACAGTAAGATCAAGAAAGTTGATAGATTCTCTACTTGTTTCTGAAGTGAAGCCCAAATTATATTCATTCAAATTTAGCCATTTAAGGAAGTTGGAGAGCGATTCAGATGAACCTTTCCAAATAAAGAAGGCGTCGTCGATGAAATGTTTCCAGATCACGAGGTTCTCCCCTGGCCCGTCCTGTCCTCTCAGGAAGTGTTGTTCCCAATGCGCCATGTACAGATTAGTGAAGGCCGGAGCGAACCTCGTGCCCATGGCTGTGACGACCTGTTGTAAATAGAAGACCCCTTCGTACAGAAAATAATTGTGGGTTAAGATGAAGTTGATACTGTCCAGGATGAATGTTATTTGTGCCTTTGGGAGGTCTTGGTTCAGTTCCAGATAGAATCGTGTAGTCTCTAATCCTTTATTGTGCGGAATTACCATATACAAGGAGCTAATACAGGGGCATACCTAGAAATCCCCGGGCCCCCCTGCAAGCGGTGGCGGCAGGCTGAATACATTACCTCCTTCTCTTCCGTTCTGTAAGAGCTTCATCCAACTTCCTGTGTAAACAGGAAGTTGCTCTTAGAGAACGGAAGACCTCCGGCGAGAAGGAGGTAATGTATTCAGCCTACCGCCGCCGCCGCTGCTGCTGCCACCAATGATTGATTGCAGGAGGGAATTGATTGCAATGATTGATTGCACTGAGAGGAGAGCCCAAGGTGGGGGGGGGGATGTAGTCATCAATGTTCTGAATCACCAAGCCCCCCCCCCCTTGTCCGCCTTACAACTATTGTCTGGTCCTCCTTCAATGATTTCAATGCTTTACTCTCCTCTTGCCTTAAATTGTCGATGATCCTTGGTTTTAATTTTCTAATGTCTCTCTGGACCAATGTCTCACAGGTGTTCATGGCTTTGCTCATTTCATACACTGGATTAAACGTGGACCTGGGTTTCAATTCTGAATGGATGACTGGTACATCACTATTATCTGTATTGGTTACTTGTTGTACATTCAAAGAGTCCTTATTTCTGTTCTTGTTCGTAGAGAAAAATTTCTTTAGGCATAATTTCCTCATGAATTTCTTGATTCCTATATAGGCATCGAACTTATCAAGCTTATTGTTGGGGGCGAATTTCAGGCCACTTTCTAGTAACAATGTTTAATTGGCTGTTAATTGTCTAGAGCTTAGATTGAATATCCCGTTGTTCATTACTTGGTTGGAGTTGCTTTCTTCCATGGACTCCTTGCTTTTGTTCTTTTTGGAGAGGCCTCTCCTTCTGTTCCCCGTTTGTATGGGTCTTGATCTCTTTCCCTTCCCTAAAAAATTGTCCAGTTGAGTGTGTACTTTCTTACCTTTGTGTGGAGGGTTTTTACTCCTTGGTCCCTTCGGAGTTCTGAGCTCCAGAGCTGTCCTATAGTCTATAAATTTAGGTTTAGTTATTTCTTGGTGTAGTTTCTTGTTGGAACATTGCATACCTATTTGATGTCTCCACCCAATATTTGTTGTAGTATTTGAATGTTCCTATTCTGTCCTCTTTCCGGTTTCTATCACGTTGTGGTTGCTCTGTCTTCCCCTCATGTGGTTGATTCCCTGTTTGTGTGGGTCTCCTCTTGGGAATTGCCCCACTTCTGTTCGTATTATTATCAGTTGTCTCTATATTGGATATCTGTTCTCCCTCCACACTGGAGTTTGGTCGGTCGTTGGTTAGGTTTTCCTCAAGTTCAACTGAAATCAAATCAGAGTTTGCCTCAATGTTCGGCTCGAGATCCACCTCTTCATTTGGGGCATCGGCTATAGTGTTCTGTGTTATCGTCCCTCCGTCTCTTCTCTGTACAACTGCATTGGTCTCGTTGGTAACAATTTCAGTGCTAGCCACCACCTCATTCATATTCACTGAGTCATGGCTATCTGGGCTGTCTTCTTGTTCCGTATCATATTCCCCATCCTCATCCTCGTCTCGGGTTGGGTGGTATTGCTCACCTTCCTCCTGACTGGACTTCAACATGATAATCCCATCTCTCTCAAATTTTTTGTGCTTCCTCTTCATTATGTCGTCTTCTAGTTAGTTAGTCTCATCTGAATACTATGTTCCATGTTTTTGAATAATTCATTCTCCCGATATGGATGAATTATTCAAAAACATGGAACATGGTATTCAAAATGAATATGTGGAAAAGGACCAAAAGGACCAAAAAAACATTCAGAAAGGATTCATTGGGCATCCATTATCCCTACACTATAAGAAACATCACTCCAACTCAGTCGTGGGCACCAGGTTCTGCGGGGTCCACAAAGTACTCAGACATTGGAGAGGAGAAGATTATATTATACAACTTTCAAAATTAGAAACATTCTGAATCTACCAACTTGATAGTCTGACCCCAATGGGATTAAACCATGATCTGGAACTAGATGTGTTCAACTAACTGAGGACAGAACACTTGATGGAATTAGAGGAACAAACAAAAAAACCCTGTGCGAAACAAAGAAAGTGGGAGGTTATGCTTCACCCAGTATGCTTCACTATTTCGCAATATACAAGAAAACCTATTTTTTAGACACAACATGATATTATTACTTGTGGAGTGTATAAAGAAGAAACGAACATTACTTCATTCCATTTCCATTTAAAATAAGACGCAGGTTTTATGGAAACTGGGGACAATCTAATGCTATAGAAGAAACCTAGTGATGTTAGTAGACTTGATTTAAGCTGTGTAATTGATTAGTAAAAAAAAAACCTCGCATTGAGTGAACCAGAGGGTGACATTGTGAATCACCCGGTATGCTTCACTACGCAATAATCTCTAACCCCTCCGCAAAGGGTGGCCCACATTAACCTCTGTCAGGTTTCCTGACTGATTATGACCTATATATACGGTATACATCCATCTCCTTAATTAATGTTTACCTGGCAACTAGTATGGGCTATTAAATATGAATAGAGTATTGTATTAAGGTGGATTATTCACTTTTAAACTTTGAGATTATTACCAATAATTATATTTACTTTTACTTATTGTAATTCATTTTACATTAGTTTGTATGTGCCGGCCGTATATATAATTATATGAATTTGGTTCTGTATCTCTTTTTATACACATCTTTATGTTTTGTATACATGTGTATGTACTTTTTTAGTTTAATCCAAGTATTAATCATTTGATTTATTTATACATTTTATATTTTTTAATTTTTATGGAGCGAATGATAAACGTGTTGTACGATTCTACCAATCTCCCCCAACAGTATGAGTGCACCAGCACGCCGTACATTATCATCATTGGGAGATTTGATATGTTAATCAAACCTATAACCACCTCCCCAAGGGCTATGATTGACAAGCGCAGCAAATAAAGGTGTCCGTGTGCCCCTGGAAGCCTAGCTCCGATGAAGGAAACCGTCAAGTTTCTGAAACGCGTAAGCGATAGGCTGAAGCAAGAGTGACGTCACTGCTGATCCCATCAGGGGGCCGGACTTCCTATGCCCGAACGTTGAACGCGGAAATCGTTGTGTTCCAGGACCGGGACGCTCTGACCCTGCGCACTAAGTACATCTTTACAACAGCGCATAGACTCTCTCGGTCGCCGGCCGGGGCACCCAAGATTGAGCGGCCCTGGGTTTATCCTTTGCCACATCGCCATCTATACAGCGGTAAGCTCCACACCGAACACTCCTTGAAGGCTCCTCACTACCAACCACGGAGGGGGTAAGCTGAAAAACTTTGTAACAAGCTTCAATAACACTGCATACAATAGTACTATTTTCCTACATCAATCTAGCCTACAGGTCTGGAACTTTTATGCCTACTCTGTTCATACAACAGTTCATTGATACGCTCAGTTGTCTCTAAGGGCTGAAGCAGGCAGCTGAACTACATCACTTCTCACAGCCACAGAAGAGAGGTTCTTATGGAACTTTTCAGTGTGCTGGGTTGTGCATGTGTGTGTGAATGATGAGTTGTGAGCAGGATCCTGCGTATTGATTTTATATCTGTTACTACTATCAGATTTGCCTATTAAACATTTTTGCTATTTATTTATGATACAAGGTCTCATTAGTCCTTTAAAGAAAACCTGAACTGAAAATTAAAAGTCAAAATAAGCATACACAAGTCATACTTACCTTCCATGTAGTCTACTCCTCAGTGGCTTTCTCCTGTCCCGTGTACTGTTTGTTCACTGTGATCAAGGGAATTTTCCGTCCTCCATTTTGAAAATGGCCATTACCCATAACAGCTTTCTGGTCAGCACACAGTTAAACTGTAACATCGCCCACTTGAGCCATAGGGAAACATGGACATTACCTGGTACATCAGTTTTCCTCTCAGCTATAACTGACAGCAACTGATATATAACTGACAGCAACTGATAGATTTCAGATCTGACAAAATATTGTCAGAACTGGAAGGGATAATTCTCAGAAGAAAATGGTGAGCTTCTGAGAGGAACTGATAGCAAGGTAACTGTTATGTTTATTTGAAGTTACCTCATGTGTTTATTTTAAATATTTTTACTCAGTACAGGTTCTCTTTAAGCGCACCCTGCACTTTATTGAATTCCTGAATTACTTCTTCCTTGGAGTTGCTATGACTCAGGGGGGGGGAACAGTAATTAACGCAACCTGGTATTTCAGCGGCAGCAGGGTGAGCCACCATTCATCTCACCCTGCGCCAAAGTGACCGGCGGCAGAACGCCATATATGCACTTGAGAGTGGTAGATCCCCATCAGATTGGCATCTATGGGGTTCAAACGCATACTTATGTATGCGTCGCCGGTGAGTTGGGTGCCGTGAAATTCCCCGGCTGAACTAAATAATCCCCCTCTGAGTTGTAGCAACTCAGAGTCAGGAAATATAACTCGGGGTCCGGCAACTGCTCAAGCCCAG
The DNA here is from genome assembly GCF_040937935.1 of Hyperolius riggenbachi. Classification (NCBI taxonomy): domain Eukaryota; kingdom Metazoa; phylum Chordata; class Amphibia; order Anura; family Hyperoliidae; genus Hyperolius; species Hyperolius riggenbachi. The sequence goes on from NC_090651.1 coordinate 376,878,672, forward strand.
AATTACCCTTATGCGCCCCTTACATTGTTACATTGCTGCTATGGGGCACCTGGTTTAATCGCCCATCGGTGAGTGCAGGTCGCCAAAAGATGGCTGGGGCTTTTTATGATGGGGGTGTTTTGTAATATTTGTAAATATGTGGTGTAGGATGTTATTGTAACTACTGTATATATGTATAGCGCACTTTCTGTTGAAGCCTGTTTGTGAAACATGTCCATGTTAAAGTCTATGTACAGCACTTAGTGTCAGGAACCGGCCCGCTGCACGCCTGCCTATATGGTTCCCGACTGCGAGTTTGACCAGATCAAGCGGGGAGCAGCCTTATTCAAGCTACAAACAAGGCTGGGACCCCTCAAACACTTCCCACTGCCACCACTAGCCGTTGCTAGAAACGTCCACTCTGCGGTCGAGTGCTCATGCAATCTGCGTTTTTGTATTCGGGTCAGCTTTGCGCTTAGGCCGAATACGGGAACGCCACGCGCGCACACGCACAATTGCAATCTTACACTGTAGTGAAGCAAAACCACTAACAGTCGTTCCGAACGATACTGTTAGCCACTCTGCTGTCGAGCTACTCGCACTGGCGTTTTCGTACATTGGGTCAGCTGCGCGCTTAGGCCAACGTATGACAAACTCCCCACACACAATGCAATTACAATCTTATACGGTAGTGTAGCTCAATCATACAATCATGCATGAACTTAGTTACACTTCAGTCTCTTCTAGGCTATGAGTGTTAGTTTAGTACAGCAGAAGTCACTTATTAAATAATGATTTAATATTCCAGAGAAAAAATGGAACAATGCAGAAAATAATATATACACCTTTGACATAATACACAGCAGATTAGAAAAATGATAGAAATATACTCCTGTATTATCCCAACATCATCAGCACCCCAATATATCCTCACACTTAGCACCTATTGTAATGTCTCATACCCACCCGTCATTTGGTCAGTTGGCTGGGGGGACCAGACTCTAGGTGGACGCACCATTCCAGTACTTCCCTTATACTGGTCAGGTAGCGCTCCACTGTCCTTCCCACAACTTTCTTACTGTGCAGGCATCTGTCAACAGTGTGGGATAGCTACACCTTGCCTCTACATTGTGGCAAAGGGGGATGAGCAAAGACCCCCACACTTTGACACAGGCACTCATTTGAGACCTCCACAGTAGAGTATCCACAACTGTGGTACCTCAACTTTTTAACTCATATTGTTAGTAAAATTACTAACAAAGTAATAATAATAAGTAAAATTATCACATTTTTACTATTGTACTCATAGGGTCATGTCCTTCTGAATTTGACTTATAGGAATACTTCCTGAAAACAAAATCTTTATGTTTTGAAGGTACTTTAGTTTTATTTAGCAATAATTTGATGAGGACAAACAAGAACCTAGTATTAAAAAAAACATTCTGCATTTGAATACATCACTGGTAATTCTGTAGTATCCTATACCTGGAATTTGTATTCCACCCTTGTACCCAAACTAAGGTACATAATATGGATATCTTATACAATAAATATGTAATCGTAGCATTTGTCTTTTTTTTTCTCCTTCACAGGTGGATAATAATGGACTGTTGTCCTTCCATGAAGGCATCTCACAATACGTACCCCAAGCCCTCCCGCAGGCTTTTGGAAACCCCTTCTTTGCCCCCTTTTGGTCAGACATTAATAACCAAGTAGCAGGTGATATATTTTATCGTCAGAGCACCGATCCTGAGCTTCTGTCTCGGGCAACCTCCGATATCCACGCCTACTTTCACAATGTGGATTTCACGGCACAGTGGGCATTTGTGGCCACCTGGCACAGAGTTGCCTATTTTGGCTCAAACACCAACAAGGTAAGAAAATGAAGGAATAGTCATTAAATCAGGTGTTTTTTTTTCCAAATGTCCCCCATGGTTCTCTCCCTAATCGGCAAAAACATAATACTAATTCAGTAGTTGCCAATCCTGCGATGCCATCTATGGCCATCTTCCACCTTTCTCCTCAGGGAGACAGGTTGCTCTGCCATTGCTCTTTGGTCACTCTAAGTTTTATCTGGGATGGGGACGTAGCATATGCACCACTCATTCTCTCCTGTTAGTTTAATATAGGGGGGGGTTCCATGCAGGGACATGACTACATCACCACTTTGTGGCAGGCCGAGTGGAGGATTGCCAGATGCAATCCCAAAGATTGGAGTATGTTGAGCTGAAGGTTGTGAGAGAGAGCATTGCTGACCTTCCACTCAACCTCCCTTCAAAGCTGGTCTACAGAGGGATATACGGATCAGAAAATGAAAGGTGCACAGTGAGAAACTTGGATGCTGTGGGGAAGAGCAGCACAGGCTTCTCAGAGGTGGCAGGATGTGCCCACCCAAAAAAAAAAAAAACTTAAGGTGAGTATGAGATTGTAGATTGCATAATGGAAGTATATCCTTCTGTTAAAGAGATGTGAGTGCAGGAACAAAATTCCTTTATATGTATTTAACTTAACCTCTTTTGGTTCCTGGACGTAGTTTCTACGTCCAGGAACCATGCGCGCCCCCGCGGCCGATCGCGCGCGTGCACGCGCACTCCCGGCCGCGGATTCGGTAGCCAGGGAATCAATGTATTGGACTATGGTGCCCGATCATTGATTCCTCTCCCCCGCTGAAAAAGCGACAGCTTCTCTCGGAAGCTGCGCCTTTTCTGGCTGTTCCCTCTGCGATGAGTCACTCTAAGCGTGTGTTACGCTTAGAGTGACGTCATGTAAACAAACTCATGGCCGCCATCTTGTGGCCAAAAAGCAATACTACACCTGTAAGAAAAAAAAATTACAAATTAACACACATTTACATTATAAATCTATTGTTTACCTCCCACCCTCCCAAAACTACCCAAATAAAATGTTTAATATAAAAAAAAAACATTACAATAAAAAAAAAAAAAAAACATGTAAATATTTACCTAAGGGTCTAAACTTTTTAAATATCAATGTAAAGATGAAATATTTCTATATTTTTTTTATTTTAAACTTGTAAATAGTGATAGATGCAAAATGGAAAAAATGCACCTTTATTTCCAAATAAAATATTGTCGCCATACATTGTGATAAGGACATAATTTTAACGGTGTAATATGCGGGACATATGGGCAAATACAATACGTGAGTTTTAATTATGGAGGCATGTATTATTTTAATACTATAATGGCTAAACACTGAGAAATAATGAATTTTTCCATTTTTTTCTTATTCTTCCTGTTAAAATGCATTTACAGTAAAGTGGCTCTTAGCAAAATGTACCCCCCAAAGAAAGCCTAATTGGTGGCGAAAAAACAAGATATAGATCAGTGCATTGTGATAAGTAGTGATAAAGTTATAGGCTAATGAATGGGAGGTGAACATTTCTCACGTGAAAACGACGGAACCTGAATGGGTTAAGATTGCATCATACATGTGATTTATACAATACAATACAATAATACAATAACATTTCTATAGCGCTTTTCTCCCATAGGACTCAAAGCATCTGGTCATGCTGAAGTCTGCCTGACCTTCAAAGCACAGTTTAGATCAGTGTCCTAATCAGGGCTGGATTTACCACAAGGCATTGCAGGCACGTGCCTACAGGCGCCTGATGATGGAAAGGCGGCTCACTCCCCTCCCCCAGTGCCTCCCTCCTTCCCTATTCAGAGTTCCGAGCAGAGCCTAAATGAGAGGTTACTAATCTGGGTCTCTGCATACTAATGAGATCTCCCTTTAGTCAGGTGAAGTACTAGCTACTTAATTGTGAGGGTACCTCTGGCTACCTAATGCTAAGTAGTGATAGCAAAAACAGTTTATAGACGTACAGTTTGTAGGTAACGATGGTGAATGTTACATGAAGTTTGCATTGCCCCATATTTTAAAAGGGGGGCAAACGCAAACTGCCTTCAACCAGTTCATGACATTACTAATGCTAAGGTAAGTGACAGTTGTGCCATCTAGCACACTTAAGGTGCGGTCCGTTGGGTGTTTATAGATTTATGGAGGGCAAAGTCTAGGGTTCCAGGACATTTGTGCCTACAGGCTCTTGTGTTGTAAATCCAGGCCTGGTCCTAATTGTTCCTCCTCGCTATTTACAGGTGAACACGTTTCAGGCTGTGCTGAGCACCGATGGCAATCAGACATTCCTCCTCTACAATTACGCAGATATTCAGTGGCCAAGTGTGGCAAATGGTTCTATCCAGGAAGGACGTGCTGCCCTGGTGAGTAAACCCATTACCAGCTGAGTAAAAGTTATTGGATTAATAGTGCCTTTTAATAGCAGGTGAACCATTTACTGGCTAAAACTTTCTGAGATTAACCCTCAAGTTTATTTAACTATTTCACATTCCTGGACGTGAAACTCACGTCCAGGAAGCCATGTGCGCTCCTGCGCGTCCACGCGGCCGATCGCGCGCGTGCACGCGCGCGATCGGCCGGCGGTTTGTTAGCCAGTGAATCAGTGAATCGGGCAACGGTGCCCGATCACTGATTCCTCTCCCCCGCAGAAAAAGCGACAGCTTCTCTCGGAAGCTACGCTTTTTCTGCCTCCTATGTCGCTCTAAGCGTACGTGGTACGCTTAGAGTGACGTCACTGTAAACAACTCATGGCTGCCATCTTGTGGCCAAAAAGTAAACTACATCTAAATGTTAAATAAAAATAAAAATACACATATATTTACAAAAAAAATACAATTTCAATCCCACCCTCCCAAAAATACCCACATAAAATATTTAATTAAAAAAAAAAAAAAACATTACAATTAAAAAAAAAAAAAAAACACAAATATTTACCTAAGGGTCTAAACTTTTTAAATATCTATGTAAAGATGAAATATTTCTTTTTTTTTTTTATTATAAGCTTGTAAATAGTGATGAATGCAAAATGGAAAAAATGCACTTTTATTTCCAAATAAAATATTGTCGCCATACATTGTGATAGGGACATAATTTAAATGGTGTAATAAACGGGACAAATGGGCATATACAATACGTGGGTTTTAATTATGGAGGCATGTATTATTTTAAAACTATAATTGCCGAAAAGTGAGAAATAATGATTTGTTTCCGTTTTCTTCTTATTCTTCCTTTTAAAATGCATTTACAGTAAAGTGGCTCTTAGTAAAATGTACCCCCCAAAGAAAGCCTAATTGGTGGCGGAAAAAACAAGATATAGATCAGTTCATTGTGATAAGTAGTAATAAAGTTATAGGCTAATGAATGGGAGGTGAACATTGTTCGGATGCATGAAGCGAAAAACGACTGAATGCGAACTGGTTAATAGAACCACTAAATAATTTGTGAAATAAAAAGTCCCTAAACAACCAGAATGTGTGCTGGCATGTTTCCTTTTCACTGAATTGTTTTGAGCTGCTATGTAATATTGCTAACTAAATCAGAATCATTTATTTCACCAAGTATAACGGGGGTGGCACTCGGAACTATTTTTGGCACAAACAGGTTCGGTGATGGTACAGCAATTGCATACAGTAAATATATACAACAGAATATCCATAGCATGGCATATACACAAAAACACAAAAACATAACGTAAGAGGACCAGAGAGGGCATCAGTGCTATGTTGTGCGGAGCTGCCGCAATCCTGTTGCAGCACTCAACAGCTCTGCAGCAATTCAGATGCCCCACAGAAGGTCTTTGGAAAGGGGCAGTGCAGAAAGAGAAGAGAGAGAGAACAGGATAGAGAAGAGAGGGAGGAAAGAATAGGTTAGAAATAAGAGACAGAGAGTCAAAGAATCCCCTGGTGGTGGCGGTGGTGGCTGGTGGCTTGGATAACTGCTCTAGCTGGAAAGAAATAAGTCCCCAGGCTTGCGGCCTAGTCTGGTGAGGTTGGACCTTGTGCAGTTGGATTTGTAGGCCCAAAGAGTCCAAAAGGATTCCAAAAAGACCGAACAGCAGCATTAGGCAGAGGAGAATGTCAGGAATCGGCCCCACGGCAAACCTGCAGAAACGGTTCCCGACTGGGGGTTTGACCAGATCGACACTTCTCACTGCCACCACTAGCGGCTGCTAGACACTTCAACAATTCCCACTCTGCTGTCGAGGTGCCTGCACTCAGTCCAGCATTTTCGTATTTGGGTCAGCTGCGCACTTAGGCCAAAATACGGGAACACCACACACACAATACAATCACACAGTAGCAAGGCACAATCAGGCATTGAACTTGTAAAGCAAATCACACTGCAGTCTCTCTCTAGGCTATGAGTCTTTGCTAGTACATCAGAAGTCAAACTTAATAAATAAATATTTAATATTCCAGAAAAAAGTGGAACAGTGCAGAAAGTAATATATACAAAAGATTTACAAAAACAAAGTAAAGATGACAAAGACACACAACAAGACAGTTTGCAAAAATAAAAACAGGAATCAAAACAAAAATTTAACTTTTACCAGCGCAAAGGTCCAACTTGGCCGTGGAAGGACATACATTCTGATTGGATCAGGATCATCTCTAGCTGTCGCTACCTTCAGGGAAAGATGAGTTGTGAATGTCCTCTGTGGACTTTTATAGCAAGCAGCGTATCCCCAGGGTACACGTCTAGATATAATTTAATTCCCTCAGAAGGTTTGCACAGAATGCTTGTCATATCCTTGCTGGCTGTGATATGCAAACTTCAAAGGTTCCTGTTTTCGCTTCCAACTTTACAGACTCAGTTAGTCCTGGTTGTATATTGGGTCAACAGGGCTGTTTACATGCATACAAAGTTCAAAGCAAGGCAACACTTTTTCAGCAGATTCAGGACAAAAAAGGGGGTCGTTATCTAATTACCTGTTTCCTTGCTGGAGGCCTCAGTGTCCAGAGGAAACTGAATGCTTATGTACTTTACATGGCCATGCAGACAATCAAATTAGCAGCTTCCTTCAGCCAGGTGACAATTATACCCCCAAAGCCAGACGGCTTCTGAACATGCATACACATTGTAACGATCGGTGTCAGCACACAGAGAGAATCTGATTATTGATGATCTGCAGAATCATCAATAATACAGATGTATACTTGATTATGGATGATCTGCAGAATCAACAATAATACAAGTATGACTAACCTCTAGACACCTAATGAAGTGTAAGTGTTTGGTGTAACTGTAGGCTATCTCCCGTGAGGCGGGAGATACAGGCAGCTCGGCCAAGAACCACCTGAGGGGCAGGTGGCCCTGGGGTGTGCAGGGACTATCTCCTTGAGAGAGGGAATAGTGAGAACCAGTGATAATTGGAAATCAGATAATAGACTGTACTGCAGCCAGGGAACTCCAGGGGAAGAGGCCACTGGCTGCTAACAGGCCGGACTCTCTGAGGAGCGGAAGTCCTAGTTGCAACTGACACTTGGTGAAATTGTGTCACAGCTAGTACAGATAGACTGAGCACTCAAGGGGTAAGTGACAGCCAGAAAGGTCGGGCAGGCCAGGTCAGCAACACACGAGCAGATAAGGTACAGAGACAGAAGGCTGATTCGGTAACCGGGTACAGGCAGGGTTTGGCAACAGGTAGGCAGATATGCAGAGGTACCGAATCAGAAAGCAATAGAGAGGTCGACAGAGCAAATAGTCATAACAGAAATAAAGCAGAGTCCTAGTCTGAGGTGTGAGGTCCTTGGTCTCGACACCAAGGAACTAGTCTAGAGAATAACTCAGCAATGACACAGTAATCCTAAGCTTGGGTGTGAGGTCCTTGGTCTCAACACCCCGGAACTGGTCTAACGTATAACACAGCAATGACACAGTAATCCTAAGCTTGGGTGTGAGGTCCTTGGTCCCAACACCCCGGAACTGGTCTAAAGTATAACACAAGCGTAATCTGGCTAAGTGTGAATTCCCAGGTCCACCTGGTTCTAACATACTGTGGGATCTGACTGAGGTCTGAGTGCTCACACGTAAGTATTTGCAACGGCAGACAACCTGAGACTGACCAGCAAGATCTATATATACTGTAGCGCTCCTCAGCGCCGCCCAGCGCTACTCAGCCAAACAATAACTGCGCTGGGATCAGCTGATCGACCTGATCAGCTGATCCCTCTCCTACTGGCATAAAGGTCCTGCCTGTTAGCGCGCGCTCGTAGCTCTCCATCTGTGTGCACTAGAAGGCCCAGGCAAACCAGACCGCATGGCGGCATCTCCGCAAATCATTACACACATCTGAAATAGTACACAGCAGACAGAATAATGAAAAATATGGCTTCTGTATTATCCCAATATCACAAACAGCTGCTATATTATGACAGAGAGCATCCCTGGTGGGTGTTCCTAGATGCCTGCTGGGCTGCTGGGCTGCAGGGCACGGAGATGCAGTGAGACCATGGCTCCAAGCCAGGGGTGCAGGGTTCACCTTAGGCTGAGGTGGACCCATGGGGCTGCAGTGAATGTGTCTGCACTATTGATTTTAGCTTCATTTTATACTGGTATGTCAACCCCAGAGTGTACAGTATAATCTGTTACTATGTTTACCATTCTGGTAGTAAACTAGCTGAAGTGTGTGTAGATCTCTGCTACCTCCAGCATATATAGTATAATCTGTTACTCTGTACATGTACTGATAGTAACCTAGCTGCAGTGTGTGCTGATATCTGCTACCTCCAGCATATATAGTATAATCTGTTACTCTTTTTACCATCCTGGTAGTAAACTAGCTGCAGTGTGGTAATGTTTGCCGTCAGCACTTCAACACACATTGGGCCTTATTTACTGAACCAACCTGATGTTTTGGCCGGATCACATTTTAGTTTTTGAATATTGTGAGGTTCTCTGGAAAGGGGTGGAGGATGGAGAATCCCCACCTTTTCTTCCTAATCACTCTTTTTCATTGTTTCAGTGGACTCCTCCAGTGTGCAGCCGGAGGTTGGATTGGTATAGTGGTATGTTAGTAAGGGACTTGTGCTGAAATCTGGGAACCAGGGCCGGGCAGAGGCGAGAGGCTCCAGCCTCAGGGCGCAGTGTAGGAGGGGGCGCACAACCCAATCAACTATCATTTCCCTATTGCAACCTTTCTCAGCCTTTTTACCCTGGAGGAACCCTGCAAATAGTTTTTGGATCTCAAGGAACCCCTGCAAGTAATTTGTGGATCTCAACGAACACCTGAATTTATTTTGCAGGTGGCATGGTCTTTAAAAGCTGGTGTGGCCATGTATGCCCTATCACAGTGCCCTTCATTATAATGTCTCTTTATTCTAGTGCTTTTTATTAATGTGTTCATTATTATTCTGACCACCAATTTAGTGCTTCTTTTTACAATACCCCCTATTATAGCGTGTTCTCTATCATACTTCCCCCAACACCCACACTGGGAAAAAAACACCAAGGAACAACTGCAGAGAACTCAAAGAATCCTGGGATTTCAGGGAGCCTTGGTTGAGAAAGCCTGCCCTATTGTGTTTGAGTTTGAAGCAGAGAGAAATAAGAAAAAGTGGATACATGGCAGGGACTGCAAGCCAGATAACTAGAGATTAAGGTGTTGCGGGCCCTGGGGCATCTCTTAGTGTAATAGCAATCAGTGTGTGACGGCTGGGGTGGGAGGGATGGAGGGGCCTCTTAGTGTAATAGCAATCAGTGTGTGACGGCTGGGGTGGGAGGGATGGAGGAGCCTCTTAGTGTAATATCAATCAGTGTGTGACGGCTGGGGTGGGAGGGATGGAGGGGCCTCTTAGTGTAATAGCAATCAGTGTGTGACGGCTGGGGTGGGAGGAATGGAGGGGCCTCTTAGTGTAATAGCAATCAGTGTGTGACGGCTGGGGTGGGAGGGATGGGGGAGGGGCCTCTTAGTGTAATAGCAATCAGTGTGTGACGGCTGGGGTGGGAGGGATGGGGGAGGGGCCTCTTAGTGTAATAGCAATCAGTGTGTGACGGCTGGGGTGGGAGGGATGGAGGGGCCTCTTAGTGTAATAGCAATCAGTGTGTGACGGCTGGGGTGGGAGGGATGGGGGAGGGGCCTCTTAGTGTAATAGCAATCAGTGTGTGACGGCTGGGGTGGGAGGGATGGGGGAGGGGCCTCTTAGTGTAATAGCAATCAGTGTGTGACAGCTGGGGTGGGAGGGATGGAGGGGCGCACTTTGGTGTCTTAGCCTTGGGTGCTGGAGGACCTTGTCCTGGCTCTGCTGGAAACCCTTCTAATATGCAGTAGTGTTGGGTGAACTTTCTGGTAGGGTGAACTACTTCCCTTCAACCAGCACACTAGTAAGCTAGGATGTGAAGGTTCACAAACCCACAAACCCTGACTCATCTGCTTGGTTCATCTTTTTCTTCTTTCTCAAGCTTATCTTAGTATCTCTAACTCTATAGTATGTCTATCCATCATTGCAATGCCATTGGTGCTGTTTCATGGCCTCTTAATCTGTTCCCCATTTGCACAGGCTGGACTGAACAGTGGCTATGATACTGGGTACTACACCATCCCAGGATCTCTCTCACCTGCCATGGTCAACATATCATCCACAAGCAATGTCAATGTCACCGGGCGCTGGGCCTTTAAAGTGGACCAACTGCATCCAGAAGATGTCAATGGTAATATAGGTTGGCTCTCTTTTATTTCAGAGGCAAAAGATACTGTCTATTGGACATATTAGATTGTTTAATTCAAACACAATTTTGGGAAACGTGGCGCTCCAGTAGGAATAAAATTAGATGAAAAAAGTAATGTGGCTTACCTCAATGAAGAGATTTTTGCGTGAACAAAGAAATATTTATTAAGCACAGGCAACGCGTTTCATGGTTTTAAGCCCACCTCCTCAGGCAATAACAGTACCGTTTTGCAAATACTAGCCAGCATAGGGAGTCTCTTCAGAAGGTATTGACTATGCACTATCTGATGCCCTTGTGTATCGCACACTGATGTGCATAGCTGAAATCAGCTTAGCAATACAACACATTACCAAGGCCCTAACAGAAAATCAGTGTACAAGTTTTTTAATAAGTGGATTTTTTACTGGCAGATATCACATACCCGTATATCCTTGAATTTAAGTCGACCTCATGTATAAGTTGACTCCAATATTTGACCCTTTTAAGCTGGAATTTTGTATTGACTCAAGTATAAGTCTACCCAGAAAAGTTAATGGCTGCACTTGGAGACCAGGAGGAGTAAATAACTGCACTGTATAAAGTACTAGCTGATGACTTGGCATTGCCTGGGTATGTATTTGGCTGGTGTCGGCACCGCCCACTTTTTCTAATCCTAACACACAAACACTCAATGACCATGTATATTCCCATAGAAATTAAACAAATCAGATTGGCGGTTTGTGACTCTGCCCCTCTCCAGCATTTGAACCCCAGTCACCCAATGACCAACTGTAGCAGGTTTGAGGCATCTGCTATTAACAGTTTGAAAATGGCAGCAATGTAAATATTACCCTAAAAAATCAACAGGTGAATGTTGATTGGCTATTATAGGCTCCACCCACTTCCCTGAATATTATTCTCAGTCACCCTGTGACCATCTGGGCAAAGTTTGAGAACCCTGACATTAACGGTGTAAGAAGGGCTGCAGTTTATATGTTTCCAGTGCAATTTGTTTTTGGCTCTGCCCACTTTTTGTAACCTGGACACACAGTCACTCAATGACTAATTTTGTGAGCTTTCGGGTCCTTGGCATCAATAAAAACAAATCTGATTGGCTGTTTGTGGCTCCGCTCCATTTCTGAATTTGAACCCCAGTAACCCAATGACCAACTGTTCCTGGTTTGAGGCTTGTGCCATTAACAGTGCAAGAATGGCAGCAATTTTATATATTACCCTTGAAAATCAACAGGTGAATTTTGATTGGCTATTATAGGCTCCACCCACTTTTCTGAATATTAATCCCTGTCACCCTAACCAACTGTGCAAAGTTTGAGAACCCTGCCATTAACAGTAAAGAAGCGCTGCAGTTTACATTTTCCCAGGGAAATCTGTTTTGGACTCCACCCAGTTTTTGTAACACAGTCACTCAATGACCATGTTTGTGAGCTTTTGGGTTCCTGGCATCAAAATTGTGTGAATGGAAGCAGTTTATCCAGCAAAGAAATCTGGCTGTTTGTGGTTCCGCCCCTTTACTGAATTTGAACCCCAGTCAATTAATGACCAACTCAAGCATGTTTGAGGCCTCTGCCATTAAAGAGAATCTGTGCTCTAAAATTCTTACAATAAAAAGCATACCATTCTATTCATTCTGTTCTCCTGGGCCCCTGTGTGCTGTTTTTGCCACTCCCTGCTGCAATCCTGGCTTGTAATTGCCAGTTTTAGGCAGTGTTTACAAACAAAAGACAGGGCATGTGATAGGCTGAGAGGAGCTCAGTCTGTGACTCATACAGAGCCTGTAGGGGGCGTAGAGAGGGTGTGTATAGCTTCTATCCTATCTATCTTCTATCCTAAGCAGAGCTGCACATTCCAGCCTGAGTGCCTGAGCCCGACAAAGCCGACAGAGGATAGAAGATTAGATTATATAACAGAGATAATGCAGCCACTGTGCAACTAGGAAAGGCTGCAGTAAGACAGACCACATTAGAACAGGTATAGGAGCTTATAGGATAGAAGAAATAAGGCTGAACATTTTGTTACAGAGTCTCTTTAACAGTGTAAAAATAGCGGCAGTTTTAATATTCCCTGTGAAAATCAATAGGTGAATTTTGATTGGCGGTTGTAGGCTCCCTCTACTTTTCTGAATGTTAATCCCAGTCACCCAGTGACCAACTGTGTCAAGTTTGAGAACCCTGCCAATAACAGAATAGCTAAAATCAATCTAATAAATCTGATTGGCTGTTTGTGGCTCCACCCCCTTGTTGGCACTGTCCACCTTTTCTATCTTTGCAATACAGTCACTCAGTTACCAAGTTTATGAGCTTTGGGGTCCTTGGTTTCAATCATTTGTATATTCCCTTTGAATTTAAACAAATCTGATTGGCTGTTTGTGGCTCCACCCCCTTTCTGAATTTAAGCCCCAGTCATCCAGTGACCAACTGTGTCAAGTTTGAGAACCCTGCCAATAAGAGAATGGCTGAAATCAATCTAACAAATTTGATAGGCTGTTTGTAACCCCCCCCCCCCCCCCCCTTTAGTAAATTTCAACCCTAGTCAATGACTGACTGTACCAGGTTTGAGGCTTTTGCCATTAACAGTGTAAGAATGGTAGCAATGTAAATATTCCCCTTGAAAATCAACAGGTGAATTTTGATTGGCTGTTGTAGGCTCCATCCATTTTCCTGAATAATAATCCTAGTCACCCAGTGACCAACTGTGCAAAGTTAGAGAACCCTACCATTAACAATGTAAGAATGGCTGCAGTTTATATTTTCCCATTGAAATTTATTTTTGGCTCTGCCCACTTTATATAACCTTGACACACAATGACCTTATAATATTATTATATAATACTAGCAGATGACCCGGCGTTGCCCAGGTATGTATTTCGTTGGTGTTGGCTCCGTCCAGATTTTCTAACCCTAACACACAAACACACAGTGACCAATTTTGTGAGCTTTGGCATCAATAATTTGTATATTTTCATAGAAATTAAACAAATCAGATTGGCATTTTGTTACTCAGCCCCTCTCCAGCATTTTAACCCCAGTCACCCAATGACCAACTGTAGCAGGTTTGAGGCATCTGCTATTAACAGTGTAAAAATAACAGCAATTTACATTTTCTCCTTGAAAATCAACAGGTGAATTTTAATTGGCTATTATAGGCTCCACCCACTTCCCTGAATATTAATCTCAATCACCCAGTGACCATCTGGGAAAAGTTTGAGAACCCTGCCTCTAACAGTGTAAGGAGACCTGCAGTTTATATTTCCCTAGTGAAACTTGGCTGTTTGTGGCTCTGCCCCCTTTTCTAAATGTAAACCCCATTGACCCAATGACCAACTTTACCAGGTTTGAGGCTTCTGCTATTAACAGTGCAAGAATGGCAGCAATTTTAATATTCCCCTTGAAAATCAACAGGTCAACATTGATTGATTGGCTTTTTTAGGCTCCACCCACTTTTCTGAATATTAACCACTTGAGGACCACAGTCTTTCTACCCCTTAAGGACCAGGCACTTTTTCCCCATTCAGACCACTGCAGCTTTCACGGTTTATTGCTCGCTCATAAACCTACCACCTAAATGAATTTTGGCTCCTTTTCTTGTCACTAATAAAGCTTTCTTTTGGTGCTATTTGATTGCTCCTGCGATTTTTACTTTTTATTATATTCATCAAAAAAGACATGAATTTTGGCAAAAAAATGATTTTTTTAACTTTCTGTGCTGACATTTTTCAAATAAAGTAAAATTTCTGTATACATGCAGCGTGAAAAATGTGGACAAACATGTTTTTGATTAAAAAAAAAAACATTCAGTGTATATTTATTGGTTTGGGTAAAAGTTATAGCGTTTACAAACTATGGTGCAAAAAGTGAATTTTCCCATTTTCAAGCATCTATGACTTTTCTGACCCCCTGTCATGTTTCATGAGGGGCTAGAATTCCAGGATAGTATAAATACCCCCCAAATGACCCCATTTTGGAAAGAAGACATCCCAAAGTATTCACTGAGAGGCATAGTGAGTTCATAGAAGATATTATTTTTTGTCACAAGTAAGCGGAAAATGACACTTAATGACAAAAAAAAAAAAAAAAAAAGTTTCCATTTCTGCTAACTTGCGACAAAAAAAAAATGAAATCTGCCACGGACTCACCATGCCCCTCTCTGAATACCTTGAAGTGTCTACTTTCCAAAATGGGGTCATTTGTGGGGTGTGTTTACTGTCCTGACATTTTGGGGGGTGCTAAATTGTAAGCACCCCTGTAAAGCCTAAAGGTGCTCATTGGACTTTGGATCCCTTAGTTCAGTTAGGCTGCAAAAAAGTGCCACACATGTGGTATTGCCATACTCAGTAGAAATACTATAATGTGTTTTGGGGTTTATTTTTACACATACCCATGCTGGGTGGGAGAAATATCTCTGTAAATGACAATGTTTTCATTTTTTTTACACACAATTGTCCATTTACAGAGTTATTTCTCCCACCCAGCATGGGTATGTGTAAAAATACACCACAAAACACATTATACTACTTCTCCTGAGTACAGTGATACCACATGTGTGGCACTTTTTTGCACCCTAACTGCGCTAAAGGGCCCAAAGTCCAATGAGTACCTTTAGGATTTCACAGGTCATTTTGCGACATTTGGTTTCAAGACTACTCCTCATGGTTTAGGGCCCCTAAAATGCCAGGGCATTATAGGAACCCCACAAATGACCCCATTTTAGAAAGAAGACACCCCAAGGTATTCCGTTAGGAGTATGGTGAGTTCATAGAAGATTTTATTTTTTGTCACAAGTTAGCGGAACATGACACTTTGTGAAAAAAAACTATTAAAATCAATTTCCGCTAACTTGTGACAAAAAAAAAAAAAATTCTATGAACTCACCCTACTCCTAACGGAATACCTTTGGGTGTCTTCTTTCTAAAATGGGGTCATTTGTGGGGTTCCTATACTGCCCTGGCATTTTAGGGGCCCTAAACCATGAGGAGTAGTCTGGAAATCAAATTCCACAAAATGACCTGTGAAATCCTAAAGGTACTCATTGGACTTTGGGCCCTTTAGCGCAGTTAGGGTGCAAAAAAGTGCCACACATGTAGTATCGCCGTACTCTGGAGAAGTAGTACAATGTGTTTTGGGGTGTATTTTTACACATACCCATGCTGGGTGGGAGAAATAACTCTGTAAATGGACAATTGTGTGTAAAAAAATCAAAAGATTGTCATTTACAGAGGTATTTCTCCCACCCAGCATGGGTATGTGTAAAAATACACCCCAAAACACATTATACTACTTCTCCCGAGTACGGCAATACCACATGTGTGGCACTTTTTTGCACCCTAACTGCGCTAAAGGGCCCAAAGTCCAATGAGTACCTTTAGGATTTCACAGGTCATTTTTGTTTCAAGACTACTCCTCACGGTTTAGGGCCCCTAAAATGCCAGGGCAGTATAGGAACCCCACTAATGACCCCATTTTATAAAGAAGACACCCCAAGGTATTCCGTTAGGAGTATGGTGAGTTCATAGAAGATTTTATTTTTTGCCACAAGTTAGCGGAAATTGATTTGAATTGTTTTTCTTCACAAAGTGTCATATTCCGCTAACTTGTGACAAAAAATAAAATCTTCTATGAACTCACCATACTCCTAACGGAATACCTTTGGGTGTCTCCTTTCTAGAATGGGGTCATTTGTGGGGTTCCTATACTGCCCTGGCATTTTAGGGGCCCTAAACCGCGAGGAGTAGTCTTGAAACTAAATGTCGCAAAATGACCTGTGAAATCCTAAAGGTACTCATTGGACTTTGGGCCCCTTAGCGCACTTAGGGTGTAAAAAAGTGCCACACATGTGGTACCGCCGTACTCAGGAGAAGTAGTATAATGTGTTTTGTGGTGTATTTTTACACATACCCATGCTGGGTGGTAGAAATATCTCTGTACATGACAATTGTTTGATTTTTTTTACACACAATTGTCCATTTACAGAGAGATTTCTCCCACCCAGCATGGGTATGTGTAAAAATACACCCCAAAACACATTATATTACTTCTCCTGAGTACGGCGATACCACATGTGTGACACTTTTTTTGCAGCCTAGGTGCGCTAAGGGGCCCAACGTCCTATTCACAGGTCATTTTGAGGCATTTGTTTTCTAGACTACTCCTCACGGTTTAGGGCCCCTAAAATGCCAGGGCAGAATAGGAACCCCACAAGTGACCCCATTTTAGAAAGAAGACACCCCAAGGTATTCCATTAGGTGTATGGCGAGGTCATCGAAGATTTTATTTTTAGTCACAAGTTAGTGAAAAATGACACTTTGTGAAAAAAACCCAATAAAAATCAATTTCCGCTAACTTTTGACAAAAAATAAAATCTTCTATGAACTCGTCATACACCTAACAGAATACCTTGGGGTGTCTTTTTTCTAAAATGGGGTCACTTGTGGGGTTCCTATACCGCCCTGGCATTTTACGGGCCCAAAACCGTGAGTAGTCTGGAAACCAAATGTCTCAAAATGACTGTTCAGGGGTATAAGCATCTGCAAATTTTGATGACAGGTGGTCTATGAGGGGCCGAATTTTGTGGAACCGGTCATAAGCAGGGTGGCCTTTTAGATGACAGGTTGTATTGGGCCTGATCTGATGGATAGGAGTGCTAGGTGGGTGACAGGAAGTGATTGATGGGTGTCTCAGGGGGTGATTAGAGGGGAAAATAGATGCACTCAATGCACTGGGGAGGTGATCGGAAGGGGGTCTGAGGGGGATCTGAGGGTTTGACCGAGTGATCAGGAGCCCACACGGGGCAAATTAGGGCCTGATCTGATGGGTAGGTGTGCTAGGGGGTGACAGGTAGTGACAGGAGGTGATTGATGGGTGTCTCAAGGTGTGATTAGTGGGGGGAATAGATGCAAGTAATGCAATGGCGAGGTGATCAGGGCTGGGGTCTGAGGGTGTGGGCGGGTGATTGGGTGCCCTAGGGGCAGATGGGGGTCTAATCTGATGGGTAGCAGTGACAGGGGGTGATTGATGGGTAATTAGTGGGTGTTTAGAGGAGAGAACAGATGCAATGCACTTGGGAGGTGATCTGACTGCGGGTCTGCAGGCGATCGGATGGTGTGGGTGGGTGATCAGATTGCCCGCAAGGGGCAGGTTAGGGGCTGATTGATGGGTGGCAGTTACAGGGGGTGACAGGGGGTGATTGATGGGTGATAGGTGATTGGCAGGTGATTGACAGGTGATCAGTGGGTTATTACAGGGAAGAACAGATGTAATTAATGCACTGGCGAATTGATAAGGGGGGGGTGGGGGGTCTGAGGGCAATCTGAGCGTGTGGGCGGGTGATTGGGTGCCCGCAAGGGGCAGATTAGGGTCTGATCTGATAGGTAAAAGTGACAGGTGGTGATAGGGGGTGATTGATGGGTAATTAGTGGGTGTTTAGAGGAGAGAATAGATGTAAACAATGGATTTGGGAGGTGATCTGATGTCGGATCTGCGGGCGATCTATTGGTGTGGGTGGGTGATCAAATTGGCCGCAAGGGGCAGGTTAGGGGCTGATTGATGGGTGGCAGTGACAGGGGGTGACAGGGGGTGATTGATGGGTGATAGGTGATTGGCAGGTGATTGACAGGTGATCAGTGGGTTATTAAAGGGAAGAACAGATGTAATTAATGCACTGGCGAATTGATAAGGGGGGGAGGGGGGTCTGAGGGCAATCTGAGCGTGTGGGCGGGTGATTGGGTGCCCGCAAGGGGCAGATTAGGGTCTGATCTGATAGGTAAAAGTGACAGGTGGTGATAGGGGGTGATTGATGGGTAATTAGTGGGTGTTTAGAGGAGAGAATAGATGTAAACAATGGATTTGGGAGGTGATCTGATGTCGGATCTGCGGGCGATCTATTGGTGTGGGTGGGTGATCAAATTGGCCGCAAGGGGCAGGTTAGGGGCTGATTGATGGGTGGCAGTGACAGAGGGTGACAGGGGGTGATTGATGGGTGATAGGTGATTGGCAGGTGATTGACAGGTGATCAGTGGGTTATTACAGGGAAGAACAGATGTAATTAATGCACTGGCGAATTGATAAGGGGGGGAGGGGGGGTCTGAGGGCAATCTGAGCATGTGGGCGGGTGATTGGGTGCCTGCAAGGGGCAGATTAGGGTCTGATCTGATAGGTAACAGTGACAGGTGGTGATAGGGGGTGATTGATGGGTAATTAGTGGGTGTTTAGAGGAGAGAATAGATGTAAACAATGGATTTGGGAGGTGATCTGATGTCGGATCTGCGGGCGATCTATTGGTGTGGGTGGGTGATCAGATTGCCCGCAAGGGGCAGGTTAGGGGGTGATTGATGGGTGGCAGTGACAGGGGGTGACAGGGGGTGATTGATGGGTGATAGGTGATTGGCAGGTGATTGACAGGTGATCAGTGGGTTATTACAGGGAAGAACAGATGTAATTAATGCACTGGCGAATTGATAAGGGGGGGTCAGAGGGCAATCTGAGCGTGTTGGCGGGTGATTGGGTGCCCGCAAGGGGCAGATTAGGGTCTGATCTGATAGGTAAAAGTGACAGGTGGTGATAGGGGGTGATTGATGGGTGATTGATGGGTAATTAGTGGGTGTTTAGAGGAGAGAATAGATGTAAACAATGGATTTGGGAGGTGATCTGATGTCGGATCTGCGGGCGATCTATTGGTGTGGGTGGGTGATCAGATTGCCCGCAAGGGGCAGGTTAGGGGCTGATTGTTGGGTGGCAGTGACAGGGGGTGATTGATGGGTGATTGATGGGTGATTGACAGGTGATTGACAGGTTATCAGGGGGGATAGATGCATACAGTACACAGGGGGGGGGGGGGTCCTGGGGAGAATCTGAGGGGTGGGGGGGTGATCAGGAGGGGGCAGGGGGCAGGGGGGGAGATTAAAAAAAAAATAGCGTTGATAGATAGTGACAGGGAGTGATTGATGGGTTATTAGGGGGGTGATTGGGTGCAAACAGGGGTCTGGGGGGTGGGCAGGGGGGGGTCTGAGGGGTGCTGTGGGCGATCAGTGGGCGGGGGGGGGGGCAGATCAGTGTGTTTGGGTGCAGACTAGGGTGGCTGCAGCCTGCCCTGGTGATCCCTCCGACACTGGGACCACCAGGGCAGGAGGCAGCCTGTATAATACACTTTGTATACATTACAAAGTGTATTATACACTTTGTAGCGGCGATCGCGGGGTTAACATCCCGCCGGCGCTTCCGTATGGCCGGCGGGATGTTACGGCGGGTGGGCGGAGCCAGTTGCCGGGGGAAGCGCGCGTCATCAATGACGCGATCGCTCCCCCGGCATAGGAAAAGGACGCAACGCCCTAAGGCGTATTGCGGTCCTTAAGGCATCCACTTTGCCGCCGCCCATGGGCTGTGGGCGGTCGGCAAGTGGTTAATCCTAGTCACCCAGTAACCAACTGGGCAAAGTTTAAGAACCCTGACATAAACAGTGAAGAAGCGCTGCAGTTTACATTTTTCCAGGGAAATCTGTTTTTGACTCCACCCAGTTTTTTGTAACCTTGAAACACAGTAACTCAATGACCAAGTTTGTGAGCTTTCAGGTTCCTGGCATGAAAATTGTGTGAATGGAAGCAGTTTATCCAGCAGAGAAATCTGATTAGCTGTTTGTGGCTCCAACATTTTAGTGAAATTGAACCCCAGTCACTTAATGACCGACTGTAGCAGGTTTGAGGCCTCTGCCATTAACAATGTAATAATGGCAGCAGTTTCAATATTCTCCTTGATGATCAATAGGTGAATTTTGATTGGCTGTTGTAGGCTCCAACCACTTTACTGAATATGAATCCCAGTCATCCAGTGACCAAGTTTGAGAACCCTGCCAATAACAGAATAGCTGAAATCAATATAACAAATCTGATTGGCTGTTTGTGGCTCCACTGCCTTTAGTGAATTCGGACCCCAGTCAATGACTGACTGTATCAGGTTTGAGGTCTCTGCCATTAACCGTGTAAGAATGGTAGCAATGTAAATGTTCCCCTTGAATGACGACTGTAGCAAGTTTGAAGCCTCTGCCATTAACAATGTAAGAATAGCAGCATGTTAAATATTCCCCTTGAAAATCAATGGGTGAATGTTGATTGGCTGTTTTAGGCTCCACCCACTTTCTAAATATTAATTCCAGACACCCAGTGGTCCAATGTGTCAAGTTTGGGAACCCTGCCTATAACAATGTAAGAATGGCTGCAGTCTATATTTTCCCATTTACAAAAATTTAGTTGTTGGTGCCGCCCACTTTTTCTAACCTTGACATACAGTCACTTAGTTACCAAAGTTATGAGCTTTGGGGTCCTTGGTATCAATAATTTGTATATTCCCATTGAAATTAAACAAATCTGATTGGCTGTTTGTGGCTCCGCCCCCTTTCTGAATTTGAACCTCAGTCATCCAGTGACCAACTATGTCAAGTCTGAGAACCCTGCCAATAACAGAATGGCTGAAATCAATCTAACAAATCTTATTGGCTGTTTTTGGTTCCACCCCATTTAGTGAATTTCAACCCCAGTCAATGACTGACTGTATCAGGTTTGAGGCCTCGATCATTAGAATGGTAGCAATCTAGATATTCCCCTTGAAAATTAACAGGTGAATTTTGATTGGCTGTTGTAGGTTCCACCCATTTTCCTGAATATTAATCCCAGTCACCCAGTGACCAACTGTGCAAAGTTTGAGAATCCTGCCATTAACAGTGTAACAATGGCTGCAGTTTATATTTGACCAGTGAAATTTGTTTTTGGCTCTGCGCAATTTTTTGTAGCCTTGACAGACAGTCACTCAATGACCAAGTTTGTGAGCTTTCAGGTTCCTGGCATTAAAAATGTGTGAATGAAAGCAGTTTATCCACCAAGAAAATCTGATTGGCTGTTTGTGGCCATGCCCCTTTAGTGAATTTGGACCCCAGCCACCCAATGACCGACTATAGCAAGTTTGAAGCCTCTGCCATAAGCAGTGTAATAATGGCAGCAGTTTAAATATTCCCCTTGAAAATCAATAGGTGAATTTTGATTGGCTGTTGTAGACTCCACCCACTTTCCTGAATCTTAATCTCATTCACCCAGTGACCAAGTGTGCCAAGTTTTAGAACCCTGTGATTAACAGTCTAGGAATGGCTGCAGTTTACATTTTCCCATTAAAAATGAATAGCTGAAATGTGATTGGCTGCTTTATGCTCCGCCCACTTTTCCTGGATTTGTAACCCCGGTCACCAAGTGACCAACCATGGGGATTCTGGCATGATCACTGTGAGAATGGCAGCCTTTTACATTTTTTCATTGACATGAATGGGTGAAATCTGATTTGCTGTTTGTAACTCCACCCAGGCGTGCAGAGGGATTGCGAGACCCCCAGAACATATCATCCCAGGTAGTAAGGGATCCGTTTACCAAGTTTCTTTCAAATCGGTCCAGGCGTTTTTGAGTGATCGCGGCACATATATACACACACACATACATACCTGTATATATAGATTGCAGCCATTAACCATTCCTACCCCTTAAAGCGGTATTGTCACCATAAAAATCGAATTTCAACAGCAATTGGTCTGAGTGTATTAAGTGATAAAGATGCTAATCCTGCATTCAAAACTTCTTCTGCTGCTATGGTTTGGAGTTATCACATACTTTAGGAGAACTGGCCCTTTAGTAGTCAGTGCCAAACAGTTGCATGCTGGGGGTTCTTTTTATCTATAATATATTCCTCCTCTTCCATTTATGTCCCTGCCTAGCTGATCACGTGTGTTTAATTACAAGCAAGGCTGAGGTGACTCAGTAATTGGATGTGTAAATAAAAAAAGACAGTGCAGTTGTTAGTATACACCTCAGTGGGAGTGTCTGAAGACTCTGGGGGGAGGGCAGCTAATGAATACACAATGATCAAGAGAAGGGAAGGGGGAAAACAAGAGTCAGGGAGGATATGATGTCAGCATTAGCTTGGCAAGATGGCCACTGCCTAGAATAGGATTTTCTGCTTTTCGTTTATAAAATTCACAGGAATCATTACGTGGATAGCACAAAACATCTGGTATGTAAGTAGAAGTAGTATTTATCTACTTATATATGTCGTTTTTTATTTCTAGAATAGCATGGGTGTTGCTTGTTCTTTAACCACTTGCCGACCGCCCACAGCCCATGGGCGGCGGCAAAGTGGACGCCTAAAGGACCGCAATACGCCTTCAGGCGGCGCGTCCTTTAGGCATGCCGGGGGAGCGATCGCGTCATTGATGACGCGCGCTTCCCCCGGCAACTGGCTCCGCCCACCCGCCGTAACATCCCGCCGGCCGTACGGAAGCGCCGGCGGGATGTTAACCCCGCGATCGCCGCATACAAAGTGTATAATACACTTTGTAATGTATACAAAGTGTATTATACAGGCTGCCTCCTGCCCTGGTGGTCCCAGTGTCCGAGGGACCACCAGGGCAGGCTGCAGCCACCCTAGTCTGCACCCAAACACACTGATCTGCCCCCCCCCCGCCCACTGATCGCCTACAGCACCCCTCAGACCCCCCCCTGCCCACCCCCCAGACCCCTGTTTGCACCCAATCACCCCCCTAATAACCCATCAATCACTCCCTGTCACTATCTGTCAACGCTATTTTTTTTTTATATCCCCCCCTGCCCCCTGCCCCCTCCTGATCACCCCCCCACCCCTCAGATTCTCCCCAGGACCCCCCCCCCCCCCCCAGACCCCCCCCCCCTGTGTACTGTATGCATCTATCTTCCCTGATAACCTGTCAATCACCCGTCAATCACCCCCTGTCACTGCCACCCAACAATCAGCCCCTAACCTGCCCCTTGCGGGCAATCTGATCACCCACCCACACCAATAGATCGCCCGCAGATCCGACATCAGATCACCTCCCAAATCCATTGTTTACATCTATTCTCTCCTCTAAACACCCACTAATTACCCATCAATCACCCATCAATCACCCCCTATCACCACCTGTCACTTTTACCTATCAGATCAGACCCTAATCTGCCCCTTGCGGGCACCCAATCACCCGCCAACACGCTCAGATTGCCCTCTGACCCCCCCTTATCAATTCGCCAGTGCATTAATTACATCTGTTCTTCCCTGTAATAACCCACTGATCACCTGTCAATCACCTGCCAATCACCTATCACCCATCAATCACCCCCTGTCACTGCCACCCATCAATCAGCCCCTAACCTGCCCCTTGCGGGCAATCTGATCTCCCACCCACACCATTAGATCGCCCGCAAACCCGCCGTCAGATTACCTCCCAAATGTATTGTTTACATCTGTTATCTTCTCTAAACACCCACTAATTACCCATCAATCACCCATCAATCACCCCCTATCACCACCTGTCACTGTTACCCATCAGATCAGACCCTAATCTGCCCCTTGCGGGCACCCAATCACCCGCCTACACGCTCAGATTGCCCTCAGACCCCCCCTTATCAATTCGCCAGGGCATTATTTACATCTGTCCTTCCCTGTAATAACCCACTGATCACCTGTCAATCACCTGTCAATCACCCATCAATCACCCCCTGTCACTGCCACCCATCAATCACCCCCTGTCACTGCCACCCATCAATCAGCCCCTAACCTGCCCCTTGCGGGCAAACTGAACACCCACCCACACCAATAGATCGCCCGCAGATCCGACGTCCGATCACCTCCCAAGTGCAGTGTTCACATCTGTTCTCTACCCTAAACACCCACTAATTACCCATCAATCACCCCCTGTCACTGCTACCTATCAGATTAGACCCCTATCTGCCCCTAGGGCACTCAATCACCCGCCCACACCCTCAGAATGCCCTCAGACCCCAGCCCTGATCACCTCGCCAGTGCATTGCTTGCATCTATTCCCCCCTCTAATCACACCTTGAGACACCCATCAATCACCTCCTGTCACCCCCTAGCACACCTACCCATCAGATCAGGCCCTAATTTGCCCCGTGTGGGCTCCTGATCACTCGGCCAAACCCTCAGATCCCCCTCAGACCCCCTTCCGATCACCTCCCCAGTGCATTGATTGCATCTATTTTCCCCTCTAACCACCCCCTGAGACACCCATCAATCACCTCCTGTCACCCCCCTAGCACTCCTATCCATCAGATCAGGCCCAATACAACCTGTCATCTAAAAGGCCACCCTGCTTATGACCGGTTCCACAAAATTCGCCCCCTCATAGACCACCTGTCATCAAAATTTGAAGATGCTTATACCCCTGAACAGTCATTTTGAGACATTTGGTTTCCAGACTACTCACGGTTTTGGGCCCATAAAATGCCAGGGCGGTATAGGAACCCCACAAGTGACCCCATTTTAGAAAAAAAGACACCCCAAGGTATTCTGTTAGGTGTATGACGAGTTCATAGAAGATTTTATTTTTTGTCAAAAGTTAGCGGAAATTGATTTTTTATTGTTTTTTTTTTCACAAAGTGTCATTTTCCGCTAACTTGTGACAAAAAATAAAATCTTCTATGAACTCGCCATACACCTAACGGAATACCTTGGGGTGTCTTCTTTCTAAAATGGGGTCACTTGTGGGGTTCCTATACTGCCCTGGCATTTTAGGGGCTCTAAACCGCGAGGAGTAGTCTAGAAAACAAATGCCTCAAAATGACCCGTGAATAGGACGTTGGGCCCCTTAGCGCACCTAGGCTGCAAAAAAGTGTCACACATGTGGTACCGCCGTACTCAGGAAAAGTAGTATAATGTGTTTTGGGGTGTATTTTTACACATACCCATGCTGGGTGGGAGAAATTTCTATGTAAATGGTCAATTGTGTGTAAAACAAATCAAACAATTGTCATTTACAGAGATATTTCTCCCACTTAGCATGGGTATGTGTAAAAATACACCCCAAAACACATTATACTACTTCTCCTGAGTACGGCGGTACCACATGTGTGGCACTTTTTTACACCCTAAGTACGCTAAGGGGCCCAAAGTCCAATGAGTACCTTTAGGATTTCACAGGTCATTTTGCGACATTTGGTTTCAAGACTACTCCTCACGGTTTAGGGCCCCTAAAATGCCAGGGCAGTATAGTAACCCCACAAATGACCCCATTCTAGAAAGAAGACACCCAAAGGTATTCCGTTAGGAGTATGGTGAGTTCATAGAAGATTTTATTTTTTGTCAAAAGTTAGCGGAAAATTGATTTTTATTGTTTTTTTCACAAAGTGTCATTTTCCACTAACTTGTGACAAAAAATAAAATCTTCTATGAACTCACCATACTCCTAACGGAATACCTTGAGGTGTCTTCTTTCTAAAATGGGGTCATTTGTGGGGTTCCTATACTGCCCTGGCATTTTAGGGGCCCTAAACCGTGAGGAGTAGTCTGGAAATCAAATTTCGCAAAATGACCTGTGAAATCCTAAAGGTACTCATTGGACTTTGGGCCCTTTAGCGCAGTTAGGGTGCAAAAAAGTGCCACACATGTGGTATTGCCATACTCGGGAGAAGTAGTACAATGTGTTTTGGGGTGTATTTTTACACATACCCATGCTGGGTGGGAGAAATACCTCTGTAAATGACAATCTTTTGATTTTTTTACACACAATTGTCCATTTACAGAGTTATTTCTCCCACCCAGCATGGGTATGTGTAAAAATACACCCCAAAACACATTGTACTACTTCTCCCGAGTACGGCGATACTACATGTGTGGCACTTTTTTGCACCCTAACTGCGCTAAAGGGCCCAAAGTCCAATGAGTACCTTTAGGATTTCACAGGTCATTTTGCGGAATTTGATTTCCAGACTACTCCTCACGGTTTAGGGCCCCTAAAATGCCAGGGCAGTATAGGAACCCCACAAATGACCCCATTTTAGAAAGAAGACACCTCAAGGTATTCCGTTAGGAGTATGGTGAGTTCATAGAAGATTTTATTTTTTGTCACAAGTTAGTGGAAAATGACACTTTGTGAAAAAAACAATAAAAATCAATTTTCCGCTAACTTTTGACAAAAAATAAAATCTTCTATGAACTCACCATACTCCTAACGGAATACCTTGGGGTGTCTTCTTTCTAAAATGGGGTAATTTGTGGGGTTCCTATACTGCCCTGGCATTTTAGGGGCCCTAAACCGTGAGGAGTAGTCTGGAAATCAAATTCCGCAAAATGACTTGTGAAATCCTAAAGGTACTCATTGGACTTTGGGCCCTTTAGCGCAGTTAGGGTGCAAAAAAGTGCCACACATGTGGTATCGCCGTACTCGGGAGAAGTAGTACAATGTGTTTTGGGGTGTATTTTTACACATACCCATGCTGGGTGGGAGAAATAACTCTGTAAATGGACAATTGTGTGTAAAAAAAATGAAAACATTGTCATTTACAGAGAGATTTCTCCCACCCAGCATGGGTATGTGTAAAAATACACCCCAAAACACATTCTACTACTTCTCTTGAGTACGGCAATACCACATGTGTGGCACTTTTTTGCAGCCTAACTGCGCTAAGGGGCCCAAAGTCCAATGAGCACTTTTAGGCTTTACAGGGGTGCTTACAAATTAGCACCCCCCAAAATGCGAGGACAGTAAACACACCCCACAAATGACCCCATTTTGGAAAGTAGACACTTCAAGGTATTCAGAGAGGGGCATGGTGAGTCCGTGGCAGATTTCATTTTTTTTTTTGTCGCAAGTTAGAAGAAATGGATTCTTTTTTTTTTTCTTTTTTTTGTCACAAAGTGTCATTTTCCGCTTACTTGTGACAAAAAATAATATCTTCTATGAACTCACTATGCCTCTCAGTGAATACTTTGGGATGTCTTCTTTCCAAAATGGGGTCATTTGGGGGGTATTTATACTATCCTGGAATTCTAGCCCCTCATGAAACATGACAGGGGGTCAGAAAAGTCAGAGATGCTTGAAAATGGGAAAATTCACTTTTTGCACCATAGTTTGTAAACTGTTAGGCTTGGTGGTGTATTCTCCACAGTCAGCATGCAACGCATGAGCTGGCGTGGAGGAGGTACACACACTAGCACCAGGAAACAGGCTATCCCTAGTATAGTGGAGGGGAGGACTGACTCCAATAGGAGATTGTGGCGCACAGAGCCGGTGCAGATCTGACAGCCACAAACAATGCTTTCGTTATAACGTCTCAGCGCAAAGTAGCGCTGAGCACATAAACCAGAACTGAGGAGATCAGGACAGGTAGACAGAATGAACGCTTGCTAGCTAGCGGCTACTTAGCGACAGCAAGCGTCCAAAACCAGACAGACTGGAATGAGGCAGCCAATGCGATGCGGCGATGGCATGCCTCACAAAGACAGGACAGGATAGTCAGAAAATAGCAGGATTAAGATAGATGAACGTAACACAGATAAATATACAATAAGTATGTTTTCCTAGCGCATTACAATTACAGCTATCAATGAAACTATTTGTAACGTCTGACTAACATATGTATATATCGGCAATGAACCGATATATGACATAAGCAGGAACGCTGACTAGGACTGGAGTAATACAGGGAACAGGACTCAGAAGGATTCGCTATCTCTTCGCAGAGATGAACGCAATCCACAAACAGTAACAGAACAGGATTCAGAAGGATTCGTTATCTCTTCGCAGAGATGAACGCAATCCACAAACAGAACCAGGAGCAGGGTAACTACCTCAGCACGGGTGGTCACGGTACGCGCAACCTACCAAAACGTGCTGGAAAGCTGACTAACTGCACACAGGATATAAACAGTTCGTGTACGTATACATCAGCGACACTGATGTATCACGTAACACAAATACAAGGAAAATAATAAACGTGCTGGCATGCATATATATTGGCAATGAACCAATATATGATGCAAAGACCAGCAAAGTAACTTTATAACAAGAAACACGATCGGGGGCTAAAGCGACAGCAAGACAGGCTTAGGCTGAAGCTATGAAAACCCAAGGAAACCCTGCAGGAAGCAGATCTTTATACTGAGGTCATCCAATGGGAGCAGACATGCAGATTCCCACACAGGTGAATGATAATCAGTCACAAGCCGACAGCAGGGAAATACAGACAAAGCTATGCAGCTTGCATGGAAATAGATCAGAACCGCCTGAGCTGCAGCACTACTTCCAGCAATAGCTGCTGCAGCAGCGATCATTACAGTACCCCCGCCTTTAAAAGCGGATTCCAGACGCTTTTCAAAACTGAAATTTCCAACAAAACAGTCTGACTGATAATTCATGATGACCGGGACAGCCCGGCAAGACCGAATTCCAGAATCAGTCCCCACAAGACTGGACCCATCAGAACCAGAACCTACAGAACCATGCCCATCAGTACTACAAGCCCCAGTGTGACACCCATCAGAACCATGATTTCCAGAAGAAAGCCCTCCGAAACTCCCTGAGCGATACCCACCGCCTTCCAGGAACCGTTCAGAAACGCCAAAGCCTTTGCAATGCCCACCGGTACTGTCTTTACCAACACAAAACCCACTGTTGAACCA
This sequence comes from Hyperolius riggenbachi, assembly GCF_040937935.1. Classification (NCBI taxonomy): domain Eukaryota; kingdom Metazoa; phylum Chordata; class Amphibia; order Anura; family Hyperoliidae; genus Hyperolius; species Hyperolius riggenbachi. Next base: position 376,907,651 of record NC_090651.1, read on the forward strand.
GTCCAAGGCACCAGGACAAGTTTTCTCAGAGACCTCCCAGAACACCTTGAAGCTCCAAAGAGATCCCCATAGGTCAGAATGCCCCTTAGGCTCACATGGAGAACTATCAAGAACCCCTATGGAACCTAGGGCAATTCCCGAGTCAGGGCCACAAGGACAAACATCAATATCAGGGCTTTCAGGGACCAGAACCATCTCTGGGCATGCAGGCAGACTGGCAACATCAGAACATGTTGCCACTAAGGAAGCATCAGAGCACGCTAACACCTTAGACACACTTGGGCATTCTGGCACACTAAGAACATCTGGGCACACTGGCACAAGAGAAACCTCTGGGCACGTCAAGGAACTGTGAGCCTCAGGGTCAGCCAAGACGGGACCAAAACCAGGACCGGCCAAAAAAAAATCATCATGACTAGACTTCGCAACTACTGGATTTTTACACGAGAATGCAGGATCAGACTTAGATGTCGCTGATTCCAGCAAAGTCAGTAACAAATCAGATTCAGGGGCACTAACAAGACAGGACAAATCTTCTGATGTATGCACTGAACCAGATAGGGACTCCACAACTTCCTCTGGACTGGACAGAGACTCATTTAATATACTGGATTGGAGCTCATGAGGCGCTGCAGAACAAGTCAGTATTGCAGCAGCCCCCACTGGACTAGGCAAAACTGAGGAATTCCCTGGACAGGAAGGGGACTCTGGAACCTCTGCCACAGCAGCCAGAGAACCAGAATCTTTCAGGATACAAGGCAGGGTTTCAGGAATGCTTACTAAATCAGACTGAAATTCTGAGACTTCTGTTATTTTGACCAGAGAATCAGAATTATCCATGTTACAGGGCAAGACTTCTGAAACATGCAGAGGACAGGGCTGGAGTTCCTCGGCTGTTACAACACTGGAGAGGGACTCAACAACATTGGTTAAATCAGACTGTGTACAGGGCAAGGTATCTGACACACTTGCTGACGAGGACAATATTTCAATGGCTTCTGCTTTGCTGGGCAGAAATTCATCAAGTTTTATTAGAGCAGACTGTAATTCCAAAACAGCTGCTAGACAAGTGAATATTACTGCAACACCAACTGAGGTAAGCAGTGCCTCAGACCCTTCTGCTAGAGGGTTTGAAATATCCAAAGTACTGGGTGAAGCATAAGACTCTGCGACCACAGCTTCACTGGACAGGATCACTGAACAGTCCATATTGCAGGGCAAAACCATGGAAGCACCTGCTGGACAGCATAATGATTCTGTGACCTGAGTTTCATTGGAGAGATCTACAGCACAATTCATGGTACAGGGCAAATTTATTGGAACATTTTCTGAACAAGGTAATAATTCTGCGATTTCAGGTTCACAGAGCAGATGCTCTGAGCTATTCACGAAACTAGAGCGAGGTGTAGAAACAGGAAGATCAAGACACAATGTTTGCGCATCTGAATCACCATTCAATTGTAAAATTGGAAAATTCAGATGCTGGGGTTCTGAGATTTCTGGACAGGATTGCTGGGACTCGGAAACTGATGTAGTGCATCTATTGGCATCTGCTGGATCAGACAGGAGTTGAACTTTATTAACACGGGTAATTTCTGCAGAAGTGTTTGCAGAGACAGGCAAGATTTTTCTGGTGTCTGTTTCACTGAACAAAGACTCATGAGTACTGGCTAGGCTGGACTCAGAAGTCAGCAGGACCTCTGGATTCTCTGCTGAGAAATTTGTGCAGGGCAAAGTTAAGAAAGTATCAGTGGCTTCTGTTTTACTGGGAAGTAACACTGAGTTATCCATGGTACAGGGTGGAGTTACAGGAACATTCACAAGACATGGCAGGGACTCAGTAACTGGAGAAGTGGGACAGTCTCCAATTGACAGTGTGTCTTCCCTGGTATCAACTGATTGAATCGCATAAAAATCATCCAAAATCATTTTCCACACATCGATCAATGGAGCCACAAAGTCATACCCACACACACCAGTTTTTATTAGGTTATAGGCAGACTTAATGCATGCATTCAATACTAATTCACCTTTTGCACTGTAAAATTGACAAAATGAACTTGAATCATTCTTCCATTCATTGACCAGAGCTTCCATCTCTCCTTTCTCAAATGGAGGATTCCAAGCATACTTAACAGGCAGATCACAGTTTGCAGATATGATTGTGGCAGGGACATATATTGGGTTAATTAGCAGGTGATTGGCAGATTCCTTATTCTTAAGAATCTCTAATACCTGTAGCAAGTGTTTAACTGTAGTGTATGCAAACTTTCCTTGCTTCACAAATAAGTTGATTTGTTCAATACTCTGTAATATCTCCTCATAATCATACTCAGATAATTCTTTTAAACAAAAATCTTTATTTTCCCTAGCCAGTGATGAAAGTTCATTAGTAGTTTCATAAGTCCATTTAACTCCCCTGAAAGACAATTGCATTTCATTATCTGTTAATGGCAGAATCTCATTATAGGTCTCAGTCGCTAAAGGTCCGTACACACGCCGGACTTTAGGCAACGACGGGTCCGTCGTTGCCTCCCGCTGGGTGGGCGTGCCAGCGACAGTCCGGCGTGTGTACGCTCTGTCGTCAGACTGATACGGCTGTTTCTGAGCGATCCGCCCGGCGGATCGCTCAGGAACAGCCGTATCAGTCTGACGACAGAGCGTACACACGCCGGACTGTCGCTGGCACGCCCACCCAGCGGGAGGCAACGACGGACCCGTCGTTGCCTAAAGTCCGGCGTGTGTACGGACCTTAAGGATAACGACTCTGCAGATTGGACACGTTTTTTAGAACGTTTGCGTTTTGCCTTTGACCTTGCGGTTTTTGATGATTTATTCAAAGCTGCAGGAAAATTATCAGTAACACTTTCTGCTTGCTGCTCATTCTTGCAAGCAATTGAAGGAGCAGCTGATTGGCCTGCTGCCAGGAGTTCATTTAGAGGAAAAGGCAATGGATCTATGCGCAACCAGTTATGGATCACAAACGCTAGAAATTCCAGTGGTCTCTCATTCAAATCGGAATGATTGAGAACATCACATGCCCACTGAAGCAATTGCCCTTTAAACAAAATATAAACTAGCTGGAGTGCCCAGGTTGAAACAGGAGTCGCTTGGAGATCAGGATTGGCCAGGAACCTGGCACATTCAGAGAAAAACTCATTTTCTGTTTCAGAGCTAAGTTCTTCAAATTTCTTAAAGGAACAGGAACCATAATTAACAGTGTCATACTTTCTGGGAATCCCCCCCACAATGGGGATTGGTAATGGGGTTTTCATAATGTAAGGCTTGGTGGTGTATTCTCCACAGTCAGCATGCAACGCATGAGCTGGCGTGGAGGAGGTACACACACTAGCACCAGGAAACAGGCTATCCCTAGTATAGTGGAGGGGAGGACTGACTCCAATAGGAGATTGTGGCGCACAGAGCCGGTGCAGATCTGACAGCCACAAACAATGCTTTCGTTATAACGTCTCAGCGCAAAGTAGCGCTGAGCACATAAACCAGAACTGAGGAGATCAGGACAGGTAGACAGAATGAACGCTTGCTAGCTAGCGGCTACTTAGCGACAGCAAGCGTCCAAAACCAGACAGACTGGAATGAGGCAGCCAATGCGATGCGGCGATGGCGTGCCTCACAAAGACAGGACAGGATAGTCAGAAAATAGCAGGATTAAGATAGATGAACGTAACACAGATAAATATACAATAAGTATGTTTTCCTAGCGCATTACAATTACAGCTATCAATGAAACTATTTGTAACGTCTGACTAACATATGTATATATCGGCAATGAACCGATATATGACATAAGCAGGAACGCTGACTAGGACTGGAGTAATACAGGGAACAGGACTCAGAAGGATTCGCTATCTCTTCGCAGAGATGAACGCAATCCACAAACAGTAACAGAACAGGATTCAGAAGGATTCGTTATCTCTTCGCAGAGATGAACGCAATCCACAAACAGAACCAGGAGGAGGGTAACTACCTCAGCACGGGTGGTCACGGTACGCGCAACCTACCAAAACGTGCTGGAAAGCTGACTAACTGCACACAGGATATAAACAGTTCGTGTACGTATACATCAGCGACACTGATGTATCACGTAACACAAATACAAGGAAAATAATAAACGTGCTGGCATGCATATATATTGGCAATGAACCAATATATGATGCAAAGACCAGCAAAGTAACTTTATAACAAGAAACACGATCGGGGGCTAAAGCGACAGCAAGACAGGCTTAGGCTGAAGCTATGAAAACCCAAGGAAACCCTGCAGGAAGCAGATCTTTATACTGAGGTCATCCAATGGGAGCAGACATGCAGATTCCCACACAGGTGAATGATAATCAGTCACAAGCCGACAGCAGGGAAAGACAGACAAAGCTATGCAGCTTGCATGGAAATAGATCAGAACCGCCTGAGCTGAAGCACTACTTCCAGCAATAGCTGCTGCAGCAGCGATCATTACATAAACGCTATAACTTTTACCCAAACCAATAAATATACACTGAATGGGTTTTTTTTTAATCAAAAACATGTTTGTCCACATTTTTCGCGCTGCATGTATACAGAAATTTTACTTTATTTAAAAATTGTCAGCACAGAAAGTTAAAAAAATCATTTTTTTGCCAAAATTCATGTCTTTTTTGATGAATATAATAAAAAGTAAAAATCGCAGGAGCAATCAAATAGCACCAAAAGAAAGCTTTATTAGTGACAAGAAAAGGAGCCAAAATTCATTTAGGTGGTAGGTTGTATGAGCGAGCAATAAACCGTGAAAGCTGCAGTGGTCTGAGTGGAAAAAAAGTGCCTGGTCCTTAAGGGTTAGAAAGACTGTAGTCCTCAAGTGGTTAAAGATAATCTGTACTGTGAAAATCTTACATAAATAAATGTACCAGCCTGTTAGTTGTCTTCTCCTAGGTCCCTGTGTGACATTTTCGCTGCTCCCTGCTGCTTTTTTGGTGATAAAATCCCTGTTTTATTCATTGTTTTTGTAAACAGTGAATATGGCTGCCAAACAGGAAATACATCATCAGAGCAGGTGCCTGATTGCAGAGGCTCCTCTCAAACATGACTTGACTGCTGGAATGTTACACCCAGTGTTTCCTTAGCTGCTTGTCTGAGCTCTGCACTGATCCTCTGCAGGCTCAGGAGCTGTGACCTTGTGAACAGCTGTGAGTGCAGACACGCTGGCTGTGAGCAGAGACCTTGCCTGTGACTTATACACACAGCACACACAAAGAACCTGGAGGGGGCGTGGAAGGGGTGCACATAACTTCTCCCTATCACAGCAGAGGCAGCACATTCCTCCCTGGGCCGACAAAGCTTGACAAAGAAAAGAAAATTAGATATATTACAGAGACAGTGTAACTAGAAAAAGCTGCAGTAATACAGACCACATTAGAACAGGTATAGGAACGTATAGGATAGAAGAAATAAGGCTGAAAAGTTTGTTACAGAGTCTCTTTAACTACTTTGGCCTCCTGGACGTACTAGCTACGCCCAGGAGGCCATGTGCGCGTCCGCGCGCTCCCGCGGCCGATCGCGCGCGTGCACGCGCGCTCCCGGCCGCGGATCGTTAGCCCACGAATCAGTGTATCGGGCTATGGTGCCCGTTCACTGATTCCTCTCCCCCGCAGAAAAAGCGACAGCTTCTCTCAGAAGCTCCACTTTTTCTGGCTGTTGCGTCCCCCGTGCGACCCTCTAAGCATATGCTACGCTTAGAGTGACGTCATGTAAACAAACTCATGGCTGCCATCTTGTGGCCAAAAAATAATACTACATCTAAAAGTAAAAAAAAATAAAAATTAACACACATTTACATTATAAACACATTGTTTACCTCCCACCCTCCCAAAACTACCCAAATAAAATGTTTAATATAAAAAAAAAACCATTACAATAAAAAAAAAACATGTAAATATTTACCTAAGGGTCTAAACTTTTTAAATATCAATGTAAAGATGAAATATTTCTATATTTTTTTTATTCTAAACTTGTAAATAGTGATAGATGCAAAACGGAAAAAATGCACCTTTATTTCCAAATAAAATATTGTCGCCATACATCGTTATAGGGACATAATTTTAACGGTGTAATAAACGGGACATATGGGCAAATACAATACGTGAGTTTTAATTATGGAGGCATGTATTATTTTAAAACTATAATGACTGAAAACTGAGAAATAATGCATTTTTTCCGTTTTTTTCTTATTCTTCCTGTTAAAATGCATTTACAGTAAAGTGGCTCTTAGCAAAATGTACCCCCCAAAGAAAGCCTAGTTGGAAAAAACAAGATATAGATCAGTTCATTGTGATAAGTAGTGATAAAGTTATAGGCTAATTAATGGGAGGTGAACATTGCTCGGATGCATAAAGTAAAAACGACTGAAGGCTGAAGTGGTTAAGTGCCGCCAATACCTCCTCCAGGCCACCAAGTGGAGCAAAAATGTACCCCCCTTTCTGCAGTCCAGTAATAGTATTTCCCCCCTGCCCCCTTTCTTGGTATTTGTTGTGGCCAGGACTTTCACACCTCTGTTTTCTTGGTATTTCCATTATCAAGAAAGTGTCACTTAGCACTGGATAAATTGCTGCAAATGGGAATGTCACTATTAGTACACACATTACTCAGTGTGCTCAGTGTTGCCTGTGACTCGTATATAAGTCGACCCCTATACTTTTATTTAGTGAGTCAAACCTAAATTTCTAGACTTATAGGGCCAGTTTCCACTTGTGCAGTGCAGAATCGCCGCTAATTCCCGCTGCCGAAATCGCATGCGGGTGCGATTCCGCATGCGTTTTTTACCATGATTTCGCAGGCGATTTCGCATAGGTGAGTATGGATGCTACTTTAACCATGTCACTGCCTGTGTAAATTAACATTGCTTCCTATGCGAAATCGCATGCGAAATTGCGGGAAAAAATGCATGCCAAAAATGCATGCGATTTCCCTATTAAATGCATTGCGTGCGATTCGCATAGCGGTGTGCGAGGTGCGAATTCTGACGGCTCTGCCGTGCAGATTTTTCCCGCACAGAAAAACGCTCAGCAGTTCTGACATGTGGAAACAGGCCCATCCACCTGTGTTGGCTATGCAAATCCGCATGCAGACAACGCATGCAGATTCGCGATAGTGGAAACGGGCCCTTAGTCAGGTATATATGGTAAATTGCTTTTAAAGTCAAATTCTGGCAAATTTTCCTTTTTTTAATTTACATTTAAGACGGGACTTTTGAACATTTATTTTACATTAAGCTGGATCATAAGATATAAAAGTGGCCTTCTAACAAAACAGGTATTTTTGGTGTCACGCGGGACTGCAATTTGGCTGCTGCCTTCAGCTAAAATGGGAATTATGGTTATAGCGGTGCTCACTGTGTAATTTTGGGTCCGACAATAGCCAGATCCCGAATTACGATAAAAACGGTTTAAATGGGTGCCAGCAATAGACGTTAGCCAGCACCGAAATTGTGGGGAAAAAGGCACCGGGAAGTTTAGGAAAAGGTCTAGAGTGTGGGGAATATATTAAAAGTTAGACGGGGAACAGTTAGTTCAGGGAGCACCGTCATTCAGCTTCACCCTGCCCCCACATTTCCCTGTGCCTTATATATATATATATGTGGCTTCTAAGCCACCTAGTCCAAGTTGAAAATACAGTATGGCTGCATCTGGAATGCCTTTCTGTCCACAATTTTCTGGCCCCACCCCTTTTACATGTAAGTTTCTCTTCGCAACAATCTCTGCACCAATCAGAGGGTGCAGAAGTCATCATAGTTACATAGTTATGTGGGTTGAAAAAAGACATACGTCTATCAAGTTCAACCAGAGAACATCATGTGGGATAGGGGTGTGGCCAGGCAACATAAAGAAGAGTGTGGGGGCAGACCTGTAATTCTGCAGCAGCACTAATAAAAACACAGGGACAGAGCCTGGAAGAGTAGTGAATTAGGACAGGTAAGTATGCATTTTCTTATATACATTGCCTTCAAATGGATCAAAAACATTATTGTGGACCTATAAGAGTTCAGTAAGCACTTGAAGATAAATCTCTTTCTTTTGACCCTAGTGTTCCTTTAAATAATACCTGTAATAATATTATTTATAATAGAGAGAAACAAATTAAGGAACCTATTTTCAAAAGATATTTGCAAGTTTTATAATTTACATATTTTATTCTTCTGATTTAAAGCTGCAGTGGCCTATTTTGTAAAAAAAAAATGGCCTGGTCACTAGGGGGACTTAACACCGTGATCCTTAAGTGGTTAATACATTTGTATCAAGATCAGCAAAATTGCATTCTCACTTATTATCTTCAGTCCTGAACAGTTTGGCTGTTTGCAGACACAGACTGAAAAAAAGCTTTATGTTTTTATTTTGAGACAATTCTTCAGAAATTGATGTGGGGACAACACCTGCACCAATTGTCACCCAAACCACCACTTCTGCTCATTTTCTATTATCATCAGGTAAGTACAAAGCTCGTCAAACACTGTCTACAGTACAGGCTGATGCTAATATACACTCCACCTTACTCAAATTTATTTTTAGAGTACTCTGTCACATGATTGTTGGTACTTTTTTAATTTCAGAGTGCTGAAAAGTTTTTTTTTAACATATTTTTTTATATGTCGCAATGCCATATTTGCAACAGTCGAAATATCAACAATATAGTCCTCAAAAACAAGCAAGTATTTGAAGAAAGTTCAAAAAGTTGCCAACCAAGGGAAAGAAGCTGTTCCTATACCTTGAGGTGCTGTTGGAGGTGGCCTGAAACCTACGGCCTGATGGGAACTGTCTGAAGAACCGGTGTCCTGGGTGTGAGGGATCTTTGGCAATCCTCAGTGCTCTGGAGCGCATTTTGGAGTTGTACAGGAGGCCAAAGGGGGGGGGGGAGGGGTTTCCTTATGATCCTCTCCAACAAATGGGGCTATTACAAACACCTTAAATCCAATATATTAGTATGTGGAACAGAGGCGCCAGCAGGATAAAATTCAATAATATTTTTAAAAAATTGCTTGGAGGAAGTGGTGGGTTTGCCTCCTGAAAGCAGACACGAGATCCTGTCTCAATATAAATAGATACATTTATTATACGGTACCCCAAACAGTGCAACGCGTTTTGCAGGTCAAGCCCGCTTCATCAGGCAAAAAAATGGGGACAACCGGATTTCAGCAATAATGAGTTTAGCGCCTAGCGCTGAGTTTGGTGCCTCTGTTCCACATACTAATATACTGTGTCCACTCCTGGTGGAGGGAAGTGTTACCCCCTTTCTTGTTTCTTGACTACAGAGAGTGACTTCTTAACCCTGAGTGAGGACAGGTCTAATCTCCTCCCCTGCCTATATAGTGGTTGCCTGAATGGTAACCCATGTTTGTGAGTATAACTCTTCTCACTAAATAACTTACCAATTGTCTTCAACATACTACACCATATTGGGCTCTCGGTTTTCCCTATTTTAATACCTTAAATACAAATATGATTTATCCCTCACAGAAGTCTAACATAATACATCACACCAATCTATGGAGGCCCCCTTCCCAAATCTTAAAGCCTGTGAGTACAAACTCAGGTGTGTTACCCTCCTCCCTAAACTGAAGACAACAGCAGTAAATGCAACTGGTGATAATCCACTATAATCCAGAACATAAAAAAGAAAATAAATAACTTTAACCTCCTTGGCGGTATGAAAAATACCGCCAGGGGGCAGCGCAGCAGTTTTTTTAAAAAAATTTTTTTTAAATCATGTAACGAGCCCAGGGCTCGCTACATGATAGCCGCTGCTCAGCGACATCACCCCGCCCGCTTCGATCGCCTTCGGCGATCTCCGATCAGGAAATCCCGTTCAAAGAACGGGATTTCCTGGAGGGCTTCCCCCGTCGCCATGGCGACGGGGCGGGATGTCGTCACCGACGTCAGCGACGTCGGGACGTCATTGGGAGACCCGATCCACCCCTTGGCGCTGCCTGGCACTGATTGGCCAGGCAGCGCAGGGGTCTGGGGGGGGGGGCGCGCGCCGCACCAGATAGCGGCGATCGGGCGGGCGGCGGCGGCGATCGGGGTGCTGGCGCAGCTAGCAAAGTGCTAGCTGCGTCCAGCAAAAAAAAATTATTAAAATCAGCCCAGCAGGGCCTGAGCGGCAACCTCCGGCGGCTTACCCCGTGTCACACACGGGGTTACCGCTAAGGAGGTTAATAGCTGTGCCCCCCCCCCCTTCCCACAATCATATTTCTAGAAAATTACCTCCTATTTTATTTGTAAGGTACCACTCCGTCTCTTCCAATAGCGTCATTAAACCAACAATCTGGTTCCTAGAAAAGTTTTGTTTTTGTTTTTTCCCCACATAGGTTATCCAAGTAAAAAACAAACAAAAAAAAAACATGTGTATGGACTTAGATTTGTGCTTCTCCAAATTCAGCCTCTCCATAAGCATAAGATGGTTCAAAAGATTTTTGATCAGAGGATGAGAAGGAGGGCTGTCATCTAACCAATGTTTCAATATGACTTTTTAGGCAACCAACAAAAGTAGATGTTCGAACTTTGAAATTGATGGCATATCATCTCCCTCTCTCATGGCTAGACTGTGAAACAGACATATAAGATCTCCCTCTACCTAATCACTTTTTTAATGGACCTAAAAAAAATCTAGTATTTTGTTCCAAAAAGATTTGATGGCTGGGCAAAACCATAACATACTGTATGTTTTAGGTCGGGAAAAACCTCCTGACACTTGGAAGATGGTCTGGGAGTGCCCCATGTATGATTTTTAGCTGCATCTCTTTCCAGTCCTCACTAAGGATTTGCTTCCTAATTGTAACCCAATCTTCTTCAGCTGCTTCCTCAAACTCTTCCCCTGTGATGCCCAAGATAGACATCCATTTCCTGGAAATTATTATAAACAGAAGATGAAAAATTATCTTCAGGAAGAAAATGTAAAAGTGAAATGGATTGGGCCCATTGTCTTTAAAACAAAAGCAGCAAAAATCTTAATTTTTGCATATTAACCAATAGGCACAAACGTAGCACTAACCAAACACCATGGAACTTGTACAGTATTTGTGCTGATTGTAGTGGAACCAGCTTCACAGAGTTTTCACAATGCTGTATAAGTTTGAAGAAGACCAATTGGGTCAAAAGCTTACTATTTACATATTCTACAATTAGCCAGTAAATAATCTCATCCTGATTCAAAACTTTCTGCCTTAACTGATGACTAACATGATGGAATATAGTACTGTTACGAGGGCTTACAATAACTGATTGTTCTTCCTTCAGATCTTCTGTATCCATATGGATCTGCGATTGACGCCAGTTCCCCAAAGTCAGATGATGGGTCATCCCCAATAATTTATCTCTCCTCAGACGTTCCACTTTTTGGCTCCAATCACTCTTTTCTCTTTGTGAGTTTATTGTTTTTTATTGCATTTTTTGAACTACTTTTAGATATGTTATGTTACTTACACAAGGCCTTTGTTGATTTGTTTTCTTTCTCCTTCATAGGTGGATAATAATGGTCTGTTATCGTTCCAATCAGCCATCTGGCAGTTCACGCCACAACCTCTCCCGGCAGCCTTTGGAAACTCCTTCTTGGCCCCCTTTTGGTCAGACATAAATAACCAGTTGGCAGGAGACATATATTATCGTCAGAGCACTGATCCCAATCTTCTCTCTCGGGCCACCTCCGATATCCAAACTTACTTCCATAATGAGGATTTTGTAGCTCGGTGGGTGTTTGTAGCCACCTGGCACAGAGTTGCCTACTTTGGATCTACAACTGGCAAGGTAAATATGGTATGGGTGCGGCTGGTCTACTGAAGAATTGTTTCAGGATGTCTCATCAGTGAGCAGTACGTATGTCCTGTCCAGAATATTTCCCTTTTCCTTTTTGCATTCACAGGTGAACACATTCCAAGCTGTTCTGAGCACCGATGGTAATCAGACATTCCTTCTCTACAATTATGCAGATATCCAGTGGCCAAGTGTGAGCAATGGCAGCGTTTTTCAGGGTGGACCTCAGGCCCTGGTGAGCCAATTCCTGATTTGTTGATGAAAGTTACTGATCCTATTGGGGATTTTCTTAGCTGATTTCACTTGTTTTTATAGGCTTTATTGAGCTCAAAGGGAAACTCTAGGTTGTGATAGATCAACATGAAAATATTTCCCAGTTATTATTATTATTATTATTATTGTTATTATTATTAACTAGTAGACCCAGCCCGTTTAAAAACGGGCTCTAGGTCTACGGCCGCCACCGCTGCCAGTGCGCATGCGCGCGCATGCTACCGCTGCGCGCCAAGTGCGCGCCCGGCGTAGGCGCGCAACCGCCCACCTTGCTTGCCCGCACACGCCACCTCGCTCACCCGCACCCGCCCACCTCGCTCGCCCGTCCAGATCCCTGGTCCCAGCTGTCCGTTACTGCGCACATGCACAGTAGCAAAAATCCTGGGACACAGGGACAAAACTGCTGGACGCAGCGACACTTAGCTTTTATTAGGTAGGATAATAATTAAATAATCAGTACAGGCCCAGAGTACCAGCTTATACTGTACATACTGGGGGTAGCAGAGATCAGCACACACTGCAGCTAGGTTACTATCAGTACAGGCACAGAGTAACAGCTTATACTGTACATACTGGGGGTAGCAGAGATCAGCACATGCTGCAGCTAGGTTACTATCAGTACAGGCACAGAGTAACAGCTTATACTGCACATACAACAGCTTATACTGTACATACTGGGGGTAAAGATAAGCACAAACTGCAGCTAGGTTACTATCAGTACAGGAACAGAGTAACAGCTTATACTGTACATACTGGGGGTAGCAGAGATCAGCATACACTGCAGCTAGGTTACTATCAGTATAGGCTCAGAGTAACAGCTTATAATGTACATACTGGGGGTAGCAGAGATGAACACACGCTGCAGCTAGGTTACTATCAGAACAGGCACAGAGCAACAGCTTATACTGTACATACTGGGGGTAGCAGAGATCGGTACACACTGCAGCTAGGTTACAATCAATACAGACACAGAATAACATATTCTACTGTACATACTGGAGGTAGCAGAGATGAGCACACACTGCATCTAGCTTACTAATAGTACAGGCCCAGAGTAACAGCTTATAATGTACATGCTGGAGGTAGCCGAGATCAGCACACACTGCAGCTAGTTTACTATCAATACAGGCACAGATTGCCAGCTTATACTGTAATGGGGCATAGAGGATGGGGGACAGGCACAGACACAGACACAAACAATGGGGCACAAAAACCCACAATGGGGCATAGAGTATAAGGCACAGACACAGAATGGGGCACAGATACACACACATAATGTGGCATGGAGGTTGGGGCACAGACACACACAATAGGACATGGAGGTTGGGGCACAGAGGATTAGGCACAGACACACACAATAGGACATGGAGGTTGGGGCACAGAGGATCAGGCACAGACACACACAAAATGAAGCAGACAGACATAAAATGAGACAGACAGACACACATATATTTGACACAAACACACACTCACAATGGGCACAGAGAATGGGACATGGACACACACACACAGACTATACTACCTCCTCCCCATCTGGAGTCGCTGTACTGCAGTCTGGCACACACAGGGTTAACACTAGCAGCTGTGGCTGCATCCAGCCTGTGTCCTGACCTCCCGGCTGGCTGTGACTGTTCTCCCCCCAAGTTTGCAGCTCTGCAGCAGAGGCTTTCTCAATTGCTTCTTATGCCTCTCAAGTCCCTGCTGTGTCGAGCCTCTGATTCCATTCCCGCGCGGCGGGCATTTGAAATGTGAGGCAGGTCCATCTGTGGCTGTGCCTGTGTTAAGACGGAGTCCAGCGCTGCTGCAGGCCAGGGTGAATTGAACTGACACTTCACACCAGTCTGGAACCATGTGGAGGGCCAGCAGCAGCGGGCAGCAGGCAGCGGGCACCGGGCGGGCAAATGTCATCTGGTCTTCATTACACGGGCAGGGGGCGGAGCTACTCATGCTCTCTCCAGCCCCCTGCCTTTGCAAATCAATCCTAGGCCCCCTGCCTGGTGCTCCTGATTGGGTAGAGGGATAGACCTGTCCGGCTGATGTTTCCGAGTGGCGAGTGCCGCACAAACGGCGGCCGTGCTGAGACACTTAAACAGTAAAATATTCTGGGCACTCTCATTGGGCACCCCAGAGATGTAATTAGGGGCACCCCAAAGCCATATCCGGAGCATGGGCCACGGACTTGTGACGCTAGCGACGCCTCTGATGGTGGTGAAATGTTGTGTGGTATGATGGAGTCTTTCAATATGTTCTTGAATTTCTTGAATTTCCCAGGCTGGATTGAACAGTGGCTTTGATACAGGATATTACACCATCCCAGGATCTCTCTCGCCTGCCATCGCCAATCTATCATCCACAAGCAATGTCAATGTCACCGGCCGCTGGGCATTTAGAGTGGACAGACTACATCCAGAAGATGTCACTGGAAATATAGGTTTGCCTTCATTACGCTTTATATGTAGAAAGTAAACTATAAGAGATGAGATAAAATTCCCCCCTAAAGTAAGTTTTGCATAAAAATGTATATTTTTGCATGACACAAAATGTTTGCAAAAAAATTATGCATTTTTGCAACATGCATTTCTGCAAAAAATGAAAAATGTTCTTTAACCGGTTCAGCGCCGCGGTCCGAAAATCTCATGCATCCGAGCAACGTTCACCTCCCATTCATTCGCCTATAACTTTATTGCTACTTATCACAATGAATTGATCTATAGCTCGTTTTTTCCGCCACCAATTAGGCTTTCTGTGGGTGATACATTTTGCTAAGAGCCACTTTACTGTAAATGCATTTTAACAGGAAGAATAAGAAAAAAACGGAAGAAATTCATTATTTCTCAGTTTTTGGCCATTATAGTTTGAAATTAATATACGCTACCGTAATTAAAACGCATGTATTTTATTTGCCCATCTGTCCCGCTTATTATACCATTTAAACGATGTCCCTATCACAATTTATGGTGCCGATATTTCATTTAGAAATAAAGGTGCATTTTTTCAATTTGCGTCCATCACTATTTATAAGCTTATAATTTTAAATAATATAATAACATATTCTCTTGACATGCATATTTAAAAAGTTCAGACCCTTGGGTAACTATTTATGTTGTTTTTTTTTTTTTTTTAATTGTTGTTTTTTTTTTTTTTAAATAAAAAAAGTGTATGTGGGTAATTTTTGGTGTGGGAGGGAAACTGCTAATTTTAAATGTAAAATAATGTTTTTTTTTTATCAAAAATGTATGTGGGTGCAGTTTACTATTTGGCCACAAGATGGCCACAGTGAAAAAAGTCCTAGATGCGAACCAGCTCGCATCTAGGAACTAAAATGCTGAGAAGTTGTTTCCTGGGGGCAGAAATACCGCGCTCTCTGGAGAGAAAGCGTCGGTATTTCTGCGGGGAAGTTAGATCGGTGAATGGGAATTATATTCCCATTCACTGATCGGGGGGCTAGCGGCGGGCAGCGGGAGCGCGCGCGGGGGCGCGCCCGATCGCGCGCACGAGCCGGCGGCAGCACCAGTGCCTATCTGGACGAGGAAGCTCGTCCAGATAGGCCGAACTGGTTAAGGCCTGGTGCACACCAAAAACCGCTAGCAGATCCGCAAAATGCTAGCAGATTTTTATACGCTTTTTTTTATTTTTCTATGGCGTTTTGCTAGCGTTTTGCGGATTGCTGCAGCGGATTTCAGTATAGTACATTTCATATATTGTTACAGTAAAGCTGTTACTGAACAGCTTCTGTAACAAAAACGCCTGCAAAACCGCTCTGAACAGGCGTTTTCCAGAGCGGTTTGCGTTTTTCCTATACTTAACATTGAGGCAGAAACGCATCCGCAATCCAAAAAATGCCTCACCCCGGGGCGTATGCGTTTCAGCAAAACGCCTCCCGCTCTGGTGTGCACCACCCCATTGAGATACATTGACCAAGCGGATACGCAGCCGCAAGCGGATCTGAAAACGCCCAAAAAGCCGCTCGGTGTGCACCAGCCCTAAAAAGTGCTTTTTTCATATCCACTGACTTGCATTTATTTTGCCAATAATCTCATTTGTGTGCATATGTTTTTTCTCATGTCCATAGACTTCAATGCAGTTGGTGAAAATGTGTTTTTGCATGCCTACAAATGTATGCCTTTATTCCCATCTGTGTGAAAATGTATTTTCTCCAGTCCATGATCTGTATGTATTTGTGAATTTGTTTTCTGAAAATTATTTTTGCGAAAAGAAAATAGCCATATTTTCTTAGAACTAAGCAAAATGGCCCGTATAAAAAAAAAGAGAAAAAAAAAAAGAAAAAGAAAAACCTTTCCTCCTGTGTTCTTTCCCAGGAGATAATTCTTAATTTTTCTAAAAATACATCACCTAGCAATTAAAAAGTAGGTTAACAAAAAAAATGTCAAATCTATTTTGAGTATTTTCTTGCATTCTGGGAGCTTTTTTTATTATTATTTACTACTGATATATATATATATATATATATATATATAGATATATATATATATATATATATATATATATATATATATATATATATATATATATATATATACTGTATACTGTATATATAGCACCAACATCTTCCGTACCACTGGCTTTATTGATAAGGTTTGAAAATACCACCTTGGAGAAAAGTTAACCCAATGTGGGCCAATATATTCAAAAGGAGAACCTTTTTTTTTTTTTCTTAACCACTTGAGGACCGCAGGTTTACACCCCCCTAGTGACCAGGCCATTTTTTACAATTCAGTACTGCACAGCTTTAACAGTTTACTGTGCAGTCAAACAACTTAGCACCCAAATTAACCAGTTCCAGATTCCTGCTACGTATATATACTCCCCTGTGTTCACCACTAGCAGATCAGGGACGTATATATACGCATTGTATACTTACCGCCGCCAATCGCAATTCCAGCGCTGTTTCCGCCGCATACCTGTTCTTCTGAGATCAGGGCATGAGAATCAACTCATTCTCGCCTGATCACTGTGCCATTATAAATGGGAGAGAGAGCATCTCTCATTCATAACCCC
Organism: Hyperolius riggenbachi; assembly: GCF_040937935.1. Lineage (NCBI taxonomy): Eukaryota > Metazoa > Chordata > Amphibia > Anura > Hyperoliidae > Hyperolius > Hyperolius riggenbachi. Next base: position 376,924,735 of record NC_090651.1, read on the forward strand.
AAGGAAACAGTTTTGTTCCTATCTGCTGTAAACAGCAGACAATGAACTAAGTGTAGTGCCATCTTGTGGCCAAAAAGTAAAATACAACCAAATACACCCCAGGGTAACATAAGAAATTTTACATTCAAGCATTTATTAAATATTTACTATTGTTTAACCCCTTCCACACCAACCCATATTTTTTTTTTTAAAGAGATTATTTATTTGATTTTTGAAAAAAAAAACAGTACATAAAAGGTATAGAACATTTCCAGCAAGTATACAGAAACTATGCTTGACATATGTAACTATGCAATGATCAGAAATTTCACAGTGACTGTAAGATATAATCTATATGCTATCTAGCAGACATGTATCTAGCCCAATTAGATCCATTGTAAATCTTGAATGGCCACATTAATGTCAAGGTTGGGGATTGTGGTTTCCGATGCATCTACCCACTTGGACCATATTCTATCAAATTTTTTGAATTGGTTTCTTGACTGATAGGTGATTTTGTATAGAGGGAGAGCGGAGTTCACCAGTCTTTTCCAGTCCCTCAGGCATGGGGGTGTAGGTAGTTTCCATTTCAAGGAAATGGCTTTCCTGGCATAAAAAATTAAAATTTTTGTGAGGGACGCTTGACTCTTGCTACAGGGCATGTCACCCACAATCCCCAACAGACATAATTGGGCGTCTAAGGCCACAGGTAATTGTAGTGTGTCCCTTAGAAAGTGTATGACCGACTTCCAGTATCCGTTAACTAGGGGGCAATTCCACACACAATGTAGGAAATTGGCATGTGGGGTCTTACATTTAAAACAGCAGTCATTATGAGCTGGACTCATTTTAGCTAATCTTAGCGGTGTGATGTATGCTTGGTTAAACCATTTGATGTTTATAAGTTTGTCATGTGAGGCTATAATATCTCTATTGAAAAATTCTGCGTGCTCCGCCCATTTTTCCTTGGTGAGATTAGGGTCCTGGGACGACCATCGTTCTCTGAGGGCCTGAACCTTCCTGTCGTTCCCCCTAGAGTTTAAGAAGTTATATAAGGTGGATATTTGTTTTGTGGGTTCATTTTTGAGTAATATTTTCTCCAGCTCTGAGGGTTCGAGAGAAACTCCTGATAGCCCTAGCTGTGTTTGCATCGCGTGTCGCAATTGTAGGTAGCGGAAGAGGGAATGTCTAGGGAGACTAAACTCCATACGTAGTGTATTAAAGTCTTTAAAGAGGCCTTCAGTGTATAATTGGGTTGCATATTTGATGCCATGTTTGTACCAAAAAATTATATCAGGGATTGTCAGGAGTTCCGGTAGATTGGGATTTCTCCATAAGGGAGAGCTGAAGGAGACATAGGATAGGGGTTCCCCAAGGAGCTTACGTGCTCTTTTATATGTCCTGATCGTGTTATATATAAGCGCTGTTCCCTCAGATCCAGCAGACACTTTGTATCTGTAAACCGCGCTGCAGAGAGACTCATACGAGCCCGCTATATCCGCCTCTGTAGCCAGCGTAGCATTTGATCTGTCATTGCTAAGCCAGCTTTGAATAGGGACTAGTTGGGCTGCCAGGTGGTAAATAAAGAAATTAGGTAAAGCTAGGCCTCCAAGAGCTGTGGGGAGTTGGAGCGTGGCCAGGGAAATACGAGGTGAGGATCCAGACCAAAGAAAAGAAACTATTATGGAGTTTATCCGTTTAAAGATGGATTGTTGTATCCATATTGGGGACATTTGCATAACGTATAGGATTTTAGGGGCGATCACCATTTTGATAATGCATATTCTGCCACATAGGTTCAGGGGCAGAGAGGACCATTTACGTAGCCTCGTCTCTACCTGTACCAGAGTGGGGTTAAGGTTTATTTCTAGAAATGAAGATATGTGACGCCTCACCCAAACCCCCAGATATTTAAACTCCTGAGTGATTTGTAATTGTGAGGATTTGGTAATGCTTTGGAGATCAAAGGTGTCAAGAGGGAATAAAATGGATTTGGACCAGTTAATAGATAGTCCTGAGATCCCGTGAAATATGTGATATATGTTTAGGGTAGCTTCTAGGGAGGGACCTGGATCTGCCAAATATACCAGCATATCATCTGCATATAAAGATATGCGTTCCTGTACCTTGTTTATTTTTAGGCCTTGAATGTGTGAGCTGCTGCGGATAGCTTGGGCAAGGGGTTCAATGGCAATGGCGAAGAGGAGGGGGGATAATGGGCAGCCCTGCCTAGTGCCTCTAGCGATACGGAATAGGGAGGAAATTAAGGAGTTAATGCGTATTTTGGCTGTGGGTTTGTCATACAGAATTTGGAACCATCTCTGAAAAACAGGCCCGAAGCCAAAAATCTTCAGCACTGCCCTTACATATGGCCATTCAATAGAGTCAAATGCCTTATTGGCGTCAAGAGATAAGATCACTCTAGTGCCAGAGTTTACATGTGGGTATTGTAAGTTGGAAAACAGTCGCCTGATATTCATTCTAGTGGAACGGCCTGGGATAAAGCCAGTTTGGTCTGGGTGAATGATGGAGGTGATACAGTCATTAAGCCTGGTGGCAAGGATTTTAGTAAGGATTTTTATGTCTGTGTTGATGAGTGATATCGGGCGGTAAGAGTCACAGAGGGTGGGGTCTTTATTAGGTTTCGGAATTAAGGTAATGAGAGCTTCATACATTGAGTCGGGAAGGGAGCCAATCTTAAATATATGTTGAAATAAAGATTCTAGGTGTGGGACCATAAGAGATTTGTTTTTTGCATACCATTCAATTGGAATGCCATCAGGGCCTGGTGCTTTATTGTGCTTAAAGGAGGAGATGATTATACTAATTTCTTGAGCAGTGATGGGAGCGTCTAGATTTTTTGCCTCTTCCTCAGAAAGTGTTGGCAGATCCAGGTCTCCCAGAAAGCTCATTGTTTCGCTGTCTACCTCTCCGGTTTTAGTGGAATATAAATCCGCGTAGAAGTCCGTAAAGGTGTTTGCAATGTCTGTGGATGTCTCACATATATGTCCAGCGGGGGTTTTAATAGTAGGTATTGCCCTAGAGTCCATGGAAGACTTTAAAAGGTACGTCAATAATTTGCTACATTTATTCCCAAATTCAAAGAAACGCTGTGACTGAATAATATCTTTGCGTCTGGTTCTCTGTAAATTAGTTAGCTCGAGTTTTCTACGTGCAATCTGCCATTGGATATAGTTAGCATCCGATGGGTTGGAGATTAGGTTATTCTGGGCTTCTGTAGAAGCTTTCTCGTGGTATCCCTGCAGCGCGGTTTCATTATGTCTGATGACTGAGAGGGAGGCCCTGAAATGTCCCCTAAGTACAGCCTTGCTGGCGTCCCAGCAAACATGTTCCCCGACTGTTCCCTTATTAAGATGCCAAAATTCCGTCATACCTTTCCTACATTCCTGCAGTACAGTCTCGTCCTCCAGCCAGGCCGGGTTCATTCGCCATAGCGTCTGAGAGGTCAGGGCTGGTATTCTTAGGTTACACATTAGAGGGGAATGGTCTGATACACCATGTGACAAATAGGCGATTGAGTCCACTAGGGTGAGGGCATCTAGAGATCCAATACACATATCAATTCTAGACATCGTTTTGTGGGAGTCTGAGAAGCAGGAGAAAACTTTAGAGTCAGGGGATTTCCATCTCCATATGTCGCATAGTTTGTATGTGTCCAGCCAATTAATTAAGGCCGGAAAGGATTTCCCCCCGATTTTCAGCCTATCTTTGTCAGGGTCTAGGACCGCATTAAAATCGCCAAGTATAATTAACGGGCCTTCTAATAAGGGGTGTACTTTACTCATTAGTGTAGTTAATACCGCTATGTCAAAGGGAGGGGGTATATAGATTGATGCTAAAAGCAAGGGATGTCCCTCTAGTAGGCATCTAATTAAGACATAGTTACCTTTGGGATCTACCCTGACGTCTGAGACGCTACCCGGGAAAGATTTGGCAATCAGGATAGCCGTGCCTCTTGAGAAGGAGGAGTAATGTGCAAGGTGATATTTAGCTATCCAGGGTTTTTTGAGGAGAAAGGCTCTGGCTCCTAACAGGTGGGTTTCCTGTAGGCAAATTATTTGGGGGGCTAGTTTGCGGATTTGATTAAATATCAACTTGCGTTTAATTGAGCTATTCATCCCTCTGACATTCCACGATAATATCGGAATCAGAGCCATGAGTTACATTTTATACACATTGGGAGTCGGCCATACATCCTTACTCCTACAGGAAGGTTGAACGGTGCTGTGTGAGCGAGACTATACTGCATACCTTGCTGGTGGAAAATAAGATGAACATCAAATAACATTGTACTGAAACAGAAAAAAAACAATAACAACCAAAAACATAAACCCCTATGAGGGCGATCTGAGCCCAGATCCACCCTCTAATAAACCCCTACTCTCTACTAGAACTATAGAGAGTCTTACACCCTAAACTAATTAAAGAGTTGGTTAGCGACAAAGGGTCAGCTATGTCCAACTCACCGCTTAATGTTATACCGTTCTTCCTTAAAAAATAAACATAATCCCTCACAGAGTGCTCGACATATGGTCCTAAACTGGCTCTTGAGCATAGCATTCAACATTTACATTTGTGTACACAGTCATATTTTGCATTGTAATAATAGCATTCTAGTAGGATCTGTGTTGGGGGAGGGGGGGGGGGGGGGGAGAGGGGGGGGGGGTAGGAGGGGGGGGGGGTGTTAGGAATGGGGGGGGGGGGTGAAGGGGGATAATATTATTGCAATAGTGTCAGCGAGCCAGTTTTTCATTTGGTTATTGCAGGGGTATATTGCGCCCAGTCAGTAAATTTGATAATGTTAAAGTTCATTCCAATGCGCTGTTTCGCCAGTTAGCATAATGAAGTAAGCTTGCATTTACTGCAGTTCTGTTAATAGAACAGAAGGTCATACAAAATTATTTCTAATAGGCCTTGAGGTAGAGTTCTCATCAGAAAGTTATATACCACATTATGTCAGTAGGTGTCACTATTGTATAAGGAATGAGAGATGGGAGCCTTAAATTGAGACTGTAATGGAAGTCTGTAGGGGGCCTAGAGGGAAAAAATTGTATAAAGGCATATAAAAGTTGGATTGCCCCTTTGGATGAAAGCAGGGAGAAGAAAGAAAAAAGGGCCAGAGACTTGAATCTGTGCATCCTGTTCATCAAGAGGTTTATTTCACGGTTTGTACAGGAACGTTGTGAGTTTAGCGCAGTCAACGCTTGGGCTTTGCTGGGATTACTGGGATCGGGATGGCTTGACTTTCCATCCATGCGGCTGTCTCAGCAGGGGTGGTGAAAAAGAGTGCTTTGCCCTTAAACAGGATTTTCAACTTGGCTGGGAACAGCATGCTGTAGTTGATCTGTGAATTCCTGAGGCCCATTTTAACCGCCTGATATGTAGCTCGGAGCCTTTGTATCTCAGCCGAAAAGTCCTGGTATATGGAGATCCTTGCACCATTGTATTCCAGCTGAGGGCTCTCTCTTGCTTTTCGAAGGATTTCAGCTTTATCCCTGAAGTTTAGAAATTTCGCAATCATGGGTCTTGGGGGTTTCCCTGGTGTTAGGGTGCCGCCGGGAACCCTGTGCGCTCTTTCTATGGAGAATGTGTGTGAAAGGCCCAGGTTAGGAATAGCTGTTTTCAGCCAGTGTTCCAGAAAGTTCTCTGGGGCTGTTCCTTCTGATTTCTCAGGGAAGCCCACAAAGCGTAGGTTAGAGCGCCTGGATCTATTTTCAAGATCATCTAATTTCAGGTCATGCATGACGGAGGTTTTAGAGAGATTAGATTGTGCTGTCTGAATGGGTCTCATGGCATCTTCCATGTCACTGATTCTCCTGTCTGATTCAGCAGCTCTTTCTCTGAGTTTCCTTAGATCATCCTTCACAAGGGATAGATCAGAGTGTACAGTGTCTAATTTAGCTGAGACATTGAGCTGGAGAGATTGTATTGATTGTATTGCTGCTAGCAGTTCAGCCCTGGTGGGTTCCCTCTCCCCTTTATCAGAGTCCCCATCACTAGAGGCCTGTTCCCTCTTTTTCTTCCTGGCTGATTCCCCCTGATGTGACATGGGGCTGGGTCCTCTACTCACTGTTCGGCTGGAGGTCCGTTCTGGGCTCTCCCCCTGGTCCATGGCTGTGTCTCCCTCTGCAGAGCTGCAGGCTTGTGTGAACGCAGGCTGGGAGGCTGGGAGCGGTGGAGCGGCGCCGCCGCCATCTTGCCTGGCGCCATGCGCGTATCTGGCCAGCTTCTCGGCCGCCTCCTCAGCTTTGGAGCGGTCTGATTTGGGCGGATTGGGTGTCGGCTTGGAGCCCTTGCTGTCCGCCATCGTTGGAGAGCGGTGTCGTGGGGTTTGGGCTGGTGTGGAAGCCAGGATGCCTCAGGATTTAGCGGTGAGTTGGAGGAGCCGCGGAAAAGCGCGTCCTCACTCCTGCATAGCCGGCCACGCCCCCCCACCAACCCATATTTACCAAAATAAAACTTGTAAAAAAAAAAAATGTACAACATAAAAAAAAATCCTACATAAATATTTACCTTAGGGACTTTTTAAATATGTATGTTATGTGGGTATATAAATGTTGCTTTTATAAATAAAAGCTTATCATTTTTTTATAGTATGAAAAAAGCACTAAACTGAAAAAATACACCTTTGTTTCCAAATAAAATATTATCGCCATACATTGTACTAGGGACGCAATTTAAACATTGTAATAATCGGGACAAATGTGCAAACAAAATGTGTCTGTTTTACCTACAATAGCACATTTTATTTTTAAACTACAATGTCTAACAGCTGAGAAATAATGAATTTTTGCAACTTCTTTCTTCTTCTTCCCTGTAAAATGCATATATAATAAAATAATTCTTAGCAAAAAGTGCTGCCCAAAGAAAGCCTAGTTTGTCCTGCAAAAAATATATCTATCATTTCAGTGCGATAAGTAGTCATAAAGTTATTGGTAAATGAATTGGCAAATGAATGGGAGGAGCGTTATGTGAAAATTGCTCTGGTCTTGAAGTGGAAAAAAACCTGTGGTAGGGAAGTGGTTAATTTTACCTCCTTTTCTTCCACCTAATAGAGCTTTCTTTTGGTAGTCTATGATTGCTGCTGCAATCTTTATGTTTTTTTTTGTTTTGTTTTTTTTTTTTTTAATTCCTGAAAGATTACCTTTTTTAAAAAACAAAAAAAACCTGTTACTTTTATTTCCCTCCTCCCCCCCCCCCTAAATTGGCCCTAGACTGCGATCCATACACCAGTACACTCTCATAGGCATCAGCCTATGAGAGGGATTAGATTGTAAGCCAATTAGAGAGACAGTTAAGTGGCAGGGCTGTCCCCTGTACAGTGCGGCGCTAGATCGCAGCGCTGTACAAATGTAATTTGTTCTTGTTTTTTTTCTTTAAATCAGCCTGCCAGCTCCGAAAATGGCTGGCAGGCTGATGTCAGATCCCCAATCTGTTGTTGTGCAGGGAACGCGCATGTGAGCGCACATTACCTGCTAATCCCACCCACCACAGGGGCGGGGAGAGGCGGCGATCCATGCTGCGATTGACGTCAGGAGGGGCAGAGCTGAAACTGAAAGCTCTGCCCCTTCCAGGAAATGCCGGCGGATTGCTCCCTGGGCGATTTGGGGGCTCTGCAGCCCTCGTTTAGTGGCAGAGATGTGGCGGATTACTTGGGAGCACTGAAGCGAACTATAAGGAAGCTTTTGCCGGCACGGGCCACAAAATATTGTATCGAGGGCTGCAAATGGCCCGCGGGCCGCGAGTTTGAGACCCCTGTGTAGATATTCTTCCTCAATTATTGTGTCCTCCATGACCCCTTCGGTCCCCAGTGTGTACTCTGCTCGCCCCGTTTGTCCTCTATTGTCCTAAGTGTGTCCCCTGCTCCCCCCCATTTGTCCTTTGCTATCCCTCATTTGTAATCAGCTCCCCCCCATGTATCCTCCTCTGTCCCCTGTGTACAACTATCAGAATCTGCAGCTTGACTCACCTAACACAAATCTTTAGCAGCGTTCACAGACCTCTCCTTCACGGCTCACCTAGTGCCGGCTTCTGCTGATCGCATCATCAGCAGATGCCGGCACTAGAGGCGCAGTGAAGGAGAGGTCTGTGATCACCAGATTAGGAGAGCAAAGCTGCCGATTCTGACAGTTATATTCGGGGCAGAGGAGGACACACGAGGGAGGAGCTTTATTGCACAGAGCTTATTAGAGTAGTAATTTTCAGAGTTTTTTGCAAGTTTGTTGCAGATAAAATGCTCTCTAGCAAATAACCCAGAACCCAGGGCCAGATTCAGAATGTGTGTAGTTTGTTTGGCTCAGTTATAAGTTGCAAGGCATTTATAATAAATGTACAACCAATATGTCTACTGCTGCATTCAATAACAGAAATGTATGTATAGCTTTTGTAATCCTCAGGGCTGTATATTTGGAACACCCCTCCTGTTGCAGCCTGCAGTCACCCAGTGCACAACAACAGTGTAGCCACCACCCAGGGTAAAAACCACAACACAGGCTTAGATTCCTTTGCAACAGGGGGTTACACCAATTTATTTAAAACATTGCACAAAAATATAAAAACAACAACTTACATTTGAGGGTCCATGCAAACTGGACCCTCCTTGCATACAAGGTATCTGCATGAGTGTTAACTTCAGTGCACCTTATTCAACAACCTTGTAGGTATTTCCAGGAGATATAAGTAGCCCGTCTCTCCTTCCCAACCAGGTTTCGCTGAGGATTAAAAAAGCTATATGTCTATCTCCATGTGGATGGGATTAACCTCTGGCTGCGGAACTATTATTGCTGTCTAGCGCTCAAGTTTTACATTCTTCCAGAAATGTATGTATACCTTTTTCATGAAAATACCACAAAGTAAAAAGAGCATTTTATTTTTCAGATAATTCTACCAGCGACCCTCTCGTAGACGTTCCAATTGATGTCGATGAAAGCAACATGACATTCCATCCCTTGGATTTCGTACAGAACGGTACTGAAATGTCTTTTCACAATCCTAAAAAAAAAATAGTAAAAAAAAAGTCTTATTTGTATTACTTAGGCATGTGAAACAAACAACTCATGATTCAGGCCAGACCAACAAGGAAAAACATTTTATAGAGGAAATACTTGTAAACATATAGAATTAGAGGTGTAATTTGCTTAAATTACAATTCTACTTCATCAAAAACAAAAAGAAAAATGCTATAAACATATGAATATTGCACAGTAATGTTAACAATAATACGTTAATGCAATTGTTGCAGCGAGAAGAATATGGAGACTGCCATATTTATTCCCTTTTAAACAATACCAGTTGCCTGGCAGCCCAGCTGATCTATTTGGCTGCAGTAGTGTCTGAATCACACAGATATTTTACTATTGGCTAACCTGACTCCGTTCTCCCTTGAACCTTTTCTCTATCGATGTCTAACCAACCTCCCAACCAATGCCTAAAGGTGGCCATAAACCATACAATTTTTGAAATATATGTTACATTTAAGAATTGCAATCAATTTTTCTGACTAATTGTAACATTTAAAAAATCTGACCAATGTACCACACACCTATTTTCAATTTTTCCCCAATTATGATAAAAATGGTTGTAAACGTTTAGAAAATTGCTAGGGTGTGTATATGAATAAATTGACACTCTAACACACACCATACAATCTTTAGAAAAACTGAAGAAAAATTTCCAGCATTCCCGATTGATAAAAATCGAAAAAAAAAATGGGAAATCCGATTGGATTTTTCAGTCAAATGAAAAACAAGCTTTCGATTTTTTGGGGAGATCCGATCATATTTATCGAATTTCCGTAAAATCGGATCATTTTATTGTATTGTGTGGGGCCACCTTAAGCCTAACCCAAACCAACACCCCCATCTGACATCTAATCTTGGGCAACTTCCCCAGCAATACCTAACCCTTTTGACCCCCTCAAAATGAAGCCTAACTCTAACCAAGCCCCCCCCTCATCAGATACCTGACCGACCCCCCAACCAATGCCTAACCCTGAATAACTGCAGCTACAGATATCAAGCGACAGGTCCGCCCACTATGCCAGCTGAGGCTACAAATAGTAAGTAGTAAGCAACAGGACACAGGGCTTTCAAGTCCAGATGGACTCGAATTCGGCATTCAAATAAAGTCTAATGACTTCATGTGTGACAGCGGGATGGGGAGCTTTACTTACCCAGAAGTCTTCGGGATGTCTGCGTTCCTTTACGCGTCATAGGGGTAATGAAAGCCGCATTCCCCCACTCACTTCCGCGCTTCCTACTTCCGGCTTGAAAGAGGAAGCGCAGTAGTGAGTCATGCAACGCGGCTTTCATTACGCCTATGACGCCTAATGGAACGCAGACGTCCCCAAAGACTTCTGGGTAAGTTAACCCCCCCCCATCCCTCTTCACGCGTGAAGTCATTAGACTTCATTTAAATTCCGAACTAAGTCTGTCTGGACTTCGAAAGCCCATGCCTGGTAGTGATGAGCGTAAAGACATAGTTACGATTATATGGATTTTCGCGTAATTACCGAAATTACGATTATGCCCGTAATTGAAATTTCAGGAGATTCACAAAATTACGCAAAATTTTGCGTTTATGGTGACTTTCCTAATTATGATCGTTTTTCTTAATTATAATTTTTTATGTAACACAACAAATTAGAATTTCCAGTTTAACATGGAAATGCATCCGTTCTCGAAATTGTGTTCCAGTCCGGAACCTCCTGATACATTCAAAGCAACAGCACGTGCAGGAACCTTTGCATTATCAGATATTCCAAGGGCCAAAACCAAGTGTCTCAGCATGCATGACTGCTAAGGGCACCTTGACAAAGAGCACCTGTCTTAGAAGTGGCTGCAGGTAGAGCCTCCTGATGCAATCAAAGTGACAGCACTTACAGTTACCTTTGCATTATCAAATATTGCAAGGCCCAAAACCAAGTGTCTCAGGATGCATGCCCACTAAGTGCACCTTGACAAAGAGCACCTGTCTCAGAAGTGGCTGCAGGTAGAGCCTCCCGATACATTTAAAACGACAGCACGTGCAGGGGCCTTTGCATTATCAGTAATAAGTGAGTTTGGTCATTACCTAAATGTGCATAATTACTATTAGAAACAAAATTACATCCATATTTGTAATTAAAATAACTTTGTTTCTATAAAAAACATGAAATTACGAAACTTCGCATTAAACACGAATTTGCACTGAAACACGAAATTACGAAACTGAAATTACGAATTACAGTTTGTATGACGTAGCGGCAAAATTCACATCCTTAATTAAGAAAACAAGAAATTATGTTAATGTCAGCTCAAAACGAATGCCTGGTAAGCAACCCAGGAAAGTTTGGGTTCTGCTATTTGTAGTCACAGTTTACATAGCTTCCGACGTCCACATTTCCTATAATAGCCACTAATCGCAGCTGTTAACAACGGCGCCAATGGTGGCACCCGATCTGCCCCGATGCCTGAAGAATTTCCCTTCTTGCTCCCTGGCACGTAATCTTAGCCCCCACCTGACATACAGACCTTCCTTTTGTCTGACCCTTATTTGTAAATCTAAACCCCCAATTGCCCTGTTCACTATACAATAATGGTCTGATCACTGAAAAACTGTAAGCAGATGGACCAAGGAATGCAGAAACAATACAACCGCACTAAGCCAAAACAGAGGTTGGATTTAAAGCAGTGTTCCCCAACCCTGTCCTCAAGGCCCACCAACAGTGCATGTTTTGTAGAAATCCAGAGAGGTAATTAATCAGCTCTGCTGAGACACTGATTACCTCACCTGTGCATGTTTGTGGTTTTCTGCAAAACATGTACTGTTGGTGGGCCTTGAGGACAGGGTTGGGGAACTCTGATTTAAAGGACCACTATCTCAAGAAATTGTAAGATTTAAAATATATGAAAACGCATAAATAAAAAGTACACTTTTCCCAGAGTAAAGTTTGCTTTAAATTTCTTGTCTCTTATCTTGCTGTCACTTACAGTAGGTAGTAAAAATCTGACAGAACTGACAGGTTTTGGACTTGCCAACTTTACAAAAAATGAGTATGGGGCTTTAAATGAACAATTATAGTCTTTTAATTCTTCTTATCAAAATCTTCACAGTTGCGGACACACGGATAAACACAGTTTTCAGAATTCCAAATCACAAATACACGACTGCCTGACACGTGTTTCACGATCAAGGATCGCTTCTTCAGAGGCATACAGTATACGTGTACATCACATGTGGACCCTAGTGTAGCTTAGGACCGCAATCTGCAAGAACGCGAAGACCAAGTCTAATGGACTAGTTCCAAAACGCCACCGCCGACTCCATGAGTGCGCACATGTATACTGTATGCCTCTGAAGAAGCTATCCTTGATCGTGAAATACGTGTCAGGCAGTCGTGTATTTGTGATTTGGAATTCTGAAAACTGTGTTTATTCGTGTGTCCGCAACTGTGAAAATTTTGATAAGAAGAATTAAAAGACTATAATTGTTCATTTAAAGCCCCATACTCATTTTTTGTAAAGTTGGCATTTAATTTAGGGGTGGAACTACACCATTCTGGTTTTATCTGTAACAGGTTTTAGACTTGCCCATCTCCTTCTGGGGGATTTTCCATTTTTTTTTATTATTGTTTTCAAAAGAACTTCATGAACGACAGTTTCTCAGTCCAATTGCCAGAATAGTGTGTAAACAGGAGGTGGTGGTGGTGGGGGGCTGCATCTTCGTATAGGTCCTTTTCAGGGTGTACTTTTGTATAGAATAAATTAAATACTGAGAATACCCCATGAAGAGGTGGACTAGTCAAAAACCTGTCAGTTCCGTCAGATTTCTACTAACTACTATAAGTGACAGCAACATAGAAATAAACGTACAGTAATGTATATTCTGGAAGAAACACACATCTTATTTGTATGTATTTACGTGTTTTTTTTTTTTTTTGTATCAATAATTTTTATTACATTTTCAAAACAGAAGGTAATACATAAAACCATATACATCAAACTGGAATAACAACAGTTAACTTTACCAAAATTTTCGGACCAATTTCTTAATATCAATGTGAGTCGCATATATTAAAGTCCAATCTTCTTGAGATAAACAAGATGTTTGAGCAACTTTCCCACACACCACTTACATCCTACATTACTACATAGTCTATCTCTCTAAACAGGGGAGCCTCTAGGCATAGGCAGTACAGGCCATTGCCTGGAGTGCCATTAGTCCTGGGGGCGCCATGTTGCTGGATCAAGCCACGCCCCCTGGATGAAGCCACACCCCTGACTAAGGCACGCTGCCACGGGCGTTCTATTACCTGCTTCTAATGCGTGCTTAGTATAAGTTGCAGGCAGCTGCCACTGTGTCCCCCTGGGCCTTGTACATCCCCCCCCCCCTTTGTGCCTCTTTCTGTCTCCTTGTGCCTCCTTCAGTCCCTTGTGCCATGTCTGAACCCCTGTTTGTCCTTCTGTCTCCCTTTGTGCCTCTTTCTGTCTCTGTGCCTCCTTGAGTCTCCCTGTGCCATCTCTGCCTCCTTCTGTCCCTCTGTGCCTCCTTGTGTTCCCTTGTGCCTTTCTTTGTTCCCCTGTGCTACCATTGCCTCCCTATTCCTCCTTCAGTCCCACTCTGCCTCCTTCTGTCCTCATGCGCCTCCTTCTGTCTCCCTTTGAGCCTTATTCTGTCTCCCTGTGCCTCCTTACATCCCTCTCAGCCCTCTTCTGTCATCCTTTTGTGGTTCCTTCTGTCCCCCTTTGTGCATCCTTCTGTTTCCCTTTGTGCCTCCTACTGTCTCCCTGTGCCTCCGTCTGGCCCCTTTGTGCTTTTTTCTGTCCCCATCGTGCCTCCTTCTGCCCCCTTTGTGCCTTCTCCTGTCCCGTGTGCCTCCTTCAGTCCCCCTGTCTCCTTCTTTCCTCCTGTGCCTCCTTTTGTCCCCCTTTGTGCCTGGTGAAACGCTGCCACAATAAGCGTAATTTCTGGTGAAACGCTGCTGCAATACGATTATTTTCTGATTAAACAATTCCGCAATACGTGCATGTTCTGGTGAAACGCTGCCGCATTGTGATTATTTTTGGGTGAAAAACTGCCGCATTACGATTATTTTCATGGAGTGGGGGACGCCATGTGGGAGGGGGGGGGGCGCGCCACAGGTTTTCTCGCCTGGAGTGAAAAAATGGCTAGAGGCACCCCTGTCTCTAAATATAGTGGTAACTATTTTATTTAAGCAGAAACCTCCTAATTCCGACTCACGTAGATTATCAAGATATACTTTATCTATTGAGAGATACCTAACAGTAGATATTCTTGAATTAATTTGTCAAGGTATTCCAGTTAAAAGACCATTCATCTAACTGAATATGCTGGTTGTTGCGGAGTTTAAACAGCTTTTCCATCTGTAGATTGAAATTAAGTATATGTATTAGCTGGTTGATGCTAGGCCTGTCAATTTGCTTCCAGTTGGAAACTATTAACTGTCGCACAATACATAGAATATGTGTAGAGACTAACTTCAGATTATTCGGGATTTGGTCTAAATCTATAGAAAATCGTGCCATTTTGGGGGATAATTTAAAGCTAGCACCAAGTACCTTGGTTAGAAAGTTTTCTACCTCCTCCCAGAAGGGGCGTATTATGGGGCATTTCCATAAAAGGTGAACTAACGTTCCGATATGGGAACATTGTCTCCAACAATAGTGTGTGACATTAGTAGTGAATTTGGAGAGCTTCACTGGGGTGTAGTACCATTTTGTAAAAAATTTTTGGACTGTCTCAGTGTGTGAGGCACATTTTGAGTTCTTGATGTTTAAAATAGCCTTAATTATTTCTGTCATGGTTACAGAGGTATTTAACCACTTCAGCCTACAGTGTCGAAAATCGTACGCATCCGAGCAAAGTTCACCTCCCATTCATTATCCAATAACTTTATCGCTACTTATCACAATTATTGATTTATAGCTTGTTTTTTCTGCCACCAATTAACCTTTCTTTGGGTGGTACATTTTGCTAAGAATTATTTTCTTCTAAATCCATTTTAACAGGAAAATTAAGAAAGAAATGGAAAAAAATTCATTATTTCTCAATTTGTGGCCATTATAGTTTAAAATAAACACATGCTACCATAACTAAAACTGATGTATTTTATTTGCCCATTTGTCCCGGTTATTACACCATTTAAATTTTGTCCCTATCACAATTTATGGCGCCGATATTTTATTTAGAATTAAAGGTGCATTTTTTCAATTTGCGTCCATCACTATTTACAAGCTTATAATTTTAAAAAATATAATAAGATACTCTCTTGACATGTATATTTAAAAAGTTCAGACCCTTAGGTAACTGTTTATGTTTTTTATAAAAAAATGTATTTGGGTAATTTTTGGTGTGGGAGGGAAACAGATAATTTTAAATGTAAAATAATGTATTGTAATGTAAAAAATGTATGTGGGTGTAGTTTACTATTTGGCCACAAGAATGCCACAGTCAAAAAAGTCCTGGAGCGTACGATCACGCTACCAGGAACTAAAAGGAGGTTGTAATTATTTTTTTTTGCAGAAATACCGCGCTCTCTGACTAGAAAGAGTCGTTTTTTTCTGCGGGGAACTTAGATCTGTGAATGGGAAGTATATTCCCATTCACTGATTGGAGGGGGGTTAATGGCAGGCAGCGGGAGCACGCGCGATTGCGTGCCTCAGGCAGCGGCAGCTGCACAGTCTATCTGATACATCCGTCCAGATAGACTTAAGTGGTTAAATCTTATTCCCATGTTTATAAGTATTTATTGAGAGTAGAGTTACTGGCTTTAGTAATCCTACTATACCATAGGGCTATACCTTTTTTTGGGGGGGAGGGGGGGGTTGGAAAGAAAATTCCATAGAGCTGCTGGGAGTCGAGGAATTTGTATGGGGCTTTTTTTTGCATAAGTGGGCTATTTGATAATAGCTGTATTGCTCTGAATCTGGGAGCTTCCATTTTAGGAAGGAAGATGACTGTAGTTGATTGTGACGCCATCCATTTGGATATATTCAGGTTAGGAATCATAGTGTTAAGGATTTGAATAGGTACATGAATAGTCAGGGCCGGCCCGCTCATGAGGCGGGGTGAAACTTTTGCCTCAGGCGGCAAAATTCCAGGGGCGGCACTCGCCCGTCCGTGCGGGGAGCCGGCCGCCGAGCTGGAGGGGTAGCTGGCAGGACGGGGGTATTGGGCCTAGCGGCAGGGAGGGGGGTCGGACCCCCCCCTCCCTCGCCTGGGTCCCCCGTGCTCCGCTCCCCTCCAGCCTTAAATACAAGCAGCCGCTATGTGTAAGAGGCACGGGCGGGTAGGACTCACCTCTTCCTCGTTCCAAGCGTGCGCTCCACTGATGTCACTTCCTGCAACGCTGCAGGAAGTGACGTCAGTGGAGCGCACGCTTGGAACGAGGAAGAGGTGAGTCCTCCCCGGCCCCGCCCGTGCCTCTTACACATAGCGGCTGCTTGTATGGAGGGTAGCGCAGTTCGAGGGACCCAGGCGAGGGAGGGGGGGTACGACCCCCTCCCCGCCGCTAGGCCTAATACCCCCGTCCTGCCAGCTACCCCTCCAGCTCGGTGGCCCCCCAGAGCGCGCCCCCCACCGGGGGGGGGGGGGCGGCGGAAATTTTTTTTTTTGCCTCAGGCGGCAAATAGTCTAGGGCCGGCCCTGTGAATAGTGGACATTTTATTTGAGGACAGATTTAAATTATTAATGTATTTCCATGCTACGTTAGTTGCTGAAATAAATGGGTGAGGTTGGACCTGCGGTGAATTACCCATTAGGTTAACGTAGATAATATCCTGTAGGGGGATATTGGAGAGGTTTTTCTCTAATCCTGCTTGGGGCATTGGTCCTGTTTACGTGTATTTTAAATTGTAAAACATTTTCTTATAGTGGTGCTTTAAAGGCAACACTCCACGAACATGCTGCACCCAACACATGCCCGACTGTGCACTGTAAACGTATGGACAGAGACAGCAGGAACAATATAAGCCAAAACAAAAAGGTTGCACGCCTACAAAGACAAACACATACAATCAAGCTGCACATTCACTGCAATAACAAATGAAACAAGTTGAAAGCACCAAGGTTATTATATAATAATGAAAATTAACTTGCGTTTCCTTGTTTAAAGACATTGCAGTCAGTGAAAATTATCCAACCCCAACGACGGCTGAGAATAATGTCCTGCTGGTGGGCTCAGAAGTGGTCACCACTCAGCGTACATCAAGCAGTAAGTTGCTTCAACCAATCAAAATGTGTTTATCATAGTTCTGTTCACAGTGCAGTGTTTATTATAATTCTGTTCACAGTGCAGTGTAACTGGCTCCCTGTGTGTCAAATCTTTCAGACACGTCTTTATTGTGTGTGTCTAACCTTTAAGTCCTAGCCTTGATTGAAAGGATTCCTTAGCTGTCCTGGATTTTCAAAGCTGGGTCACGATGACATAGTGCGCATGCGCAGACCGCTCCCAGCCACAGGTGCAGCACCAAGGACGCTCGTCGCCGGGCAGCTCCTGCACACTGCTCACCGACCCTGGCCGACCCGGAAGTAGCTTCAGGGTGTACAAGATAACAGAAAGGGGCCGAAGAAAACGGGTGTGTGTGTGTGGGGGGGGGGGCAGTGGGCATCAAATACGCTTGCTGCACATGCCAGCTCCCCTGGTTTGAAAATTCAGGAAAGCTAAGGTATCCTTTAAGCTCTCCATATAAAAAACTTCATTGTACGGGGCCCCCCCACAAGTATATCTATACTCTGCTCAGAGCCATGATTCCACACATACTTTATGTACTGTGCCAGGGGCGTAACTAGAAGACACTGGGCCCCCCTGCAAGAATTTTGGTGGTCCCCCAGGGCTGGATCAGGGCCATTATGGGGGGCAGGAGGAGTCACAGCATGAGGGGAGAGCATTGCATATCAGCGGGGAGGGGGGACAGTCCCCTCCTCCCGCCCCTCGGGCTCTCCTCTCAGCGCTCCCCCTCCTGCATCTATCACTGGCAACAGTGGCAGCAGCAACACATACCTCCATCCACTGCAGAGGTCTCTGATCTCTAAGTGCTTCACATTACTTCCTGTTTAAACAGGATGTAGCATGAAGCACTTAGAGATCGGAACCTCCAGCAGTAGATGGAGGTATGTGTCTTGCCTGCTGCTCCTGCTGCCAGTGATAGATGCCTGATGGACTGTTCCCTCCTCCCCGCTGATATGCCATGCTCTCCCCTCATGCTGCTGCGACCCCACCTGCCTAGTGTTGGCCCGAACGGTTCGCCGGCAATCGGTTCCAGGCGAGCTTTGGGTGGTTCACGTTCGCAGTGAACTAGGAACTTTTTTTCAAAAAAGTTTGGTTCGCCCATAGACTTTAACGCCCGCCGACTTTAGCGGTTAATAGCAAAGTCCCCTTACATAGTAAAAACACCAAATTTGCATGGTATGTAGAGGAGGGCAGTGACTACAAGAGGAACAAAAATTCAAAAAGACCTTATACTTTTTGAGAAAATTGATTTTAAAGTTTTAAAGAAAAGAGTTGATTCATTAAAAAAATAACCGATTCATTAAAAAGAACCGGATGATTTATGAACCTTTAGTATAGCTTAGAATGTGTCCTGTGCAGGACGTATATAGTGTTGGGCGAACAGTGTTCGCCACTGTTCGGGTTCTGCAGAACATCACCCTGTTCGGGTGATGTTCGGGTTCGGCCGAACACCTGATAGTGTTCGGCCAAACTGTTCGGCCATATGGCCGAACTAAGAGCGCATGGCCGAACGTTACCCGAACGTTCGGCTAGCACTGTGATTGGCCGAACGTGTCACGTGTAGTGTTGGGCGAACATCTAGATGTTCGGGTTCGGGCCGAACATGGCCGAACTCCGAACATAATGGAAGTCAATGGGGACCCGAACTTTTGTGCTTTGTAAAGCCTCCTTATATGCTACATACCCCAAATTTACAGGGTATGTGCACCTTGGGAGTGGGTACAAGAGGAAAAAAAATTTAGCAAAAAGAGCTTATAGTTTTTGAGAAAATCGATTTTAAAGTTTCAAAGGGAAAACTGTCTTTTAAATGCGGGAAATGTCTGTTTTCTTTGCACAGGTAACATGCTTTTTGTCGGCATGCAGTCATAAATGTAATACATATAAGAGGTTCCAGGAAAAGAGACCGGTAACGCTAACCCAGCAGCAGCACACGTGATGGAACAGGAGGAGGGTGGCGCAGGAGGAGAAGGCCACGCTTTGAGACACAACAACCCAGGCCTTGCATGAGGACAAGAAGCGTGCGGATAGCAATTTGCATTTTGTCGCCATGCAGTCATAAATGTAATACAGATGAGAGGTTCAATAAACAGGGACCGGAAACGCTAACCCATCACAGATGTTCATTGTTCATGTTACTTGGTTGGGGTCCGGGAGTGTTGCGTAGTCGTTTCCAATCCAGGATTGATTCATTTTAATTTGAGTCAGACGGTCTGCATTTTCTGTGGAGAGGCGGATACGCCGCTGATCTGTGACGATGCCTCCGGCAGCACTGAAACAGCATTCCGACATAACGCTGGCTGCCGGGCAAGCCAGCACCTCTATTGCGTACATTGCCAGTTTGTGCCAGGTGTCTAGCTTCGATACCCAATAGTTGAAGGGTGCAGATGGATTGTTCAACACAGCTACGCCATCTGACATGTAGTCCTTGACCATCTTCTCCAGGCGATCGGTGTTGGAGGTGGATCTGCACGCTTGCTGTTCTGTGTGCTGCTGCATGGGTGTCAGAAAATTTTCCCACTCCAAGGACACTGCCGATACCATTCCCTTTTGGGCACTAGCTGCGGCTTGTGTTGTTTGCTGCCCTCCTGGTCGCCCTGGGTTTGCGGAAGTCAGTCTGTCGGCGTACAACTGGCTAGAGGAGGGGGAGGATGTCAATCTCCTCTCTAAAGTCTCCACAAGGGCCTGCTGGTATTCTTCCATTTTGACCTGTCTGGCTCTTTCTTCCAGCAGTTTTGGAACATTGTGTTTGTACCGTGGATCCAGAAGGGTATAAACCCAGTAATTGGTGTTGTCCAGAATGCGCACAATGCGTGGGTCGCGTTCAATGCAGTCCTAGGCCGAAGAGGTCATAGCCTAGGGTCACAAAACCTGTTTATTTGGGCAATTTCAATGGTGGCGAGTCTGTCGTACATAAATCGCAGCAATGGTCGTTAGCAACGTCTGAATCTCACGAAATGTCTCATGCAGGTAGAAGACATATTGTTAGACTTGGGCTCCAAAGATGGGTTCCCTACATCTCTGCAAACCAGAGTTACAGGGCTCCAAATTTGGTAAAATCCCCCATAGGCTTTCATTGGGCCTCCTATTTACAGTTCCAAAATCTCACATCTTTTCAAAGGGCAATGGCTCAGCAGTACCAAATTTTCTAGCATTGTAGGGACCCTTAGGGGGAACATGACTGGTGAGTTTCGGGCCCCTAGGCCGAAGAGGTCATAGCCTAGGGTCACAAAAACCTGTTTATTTGGGCTATTTCAATGGTAGTGATGGTGACGTACATAAATCGCAGCAATGGCCGTTAGCAACGTCTGAATTTCACGAAATGTCTCATGCAGGTAGAAGACATATTGTTAGACTTGGATTCCAAAGATGGGGTCCCTACATCTCAGCAAACCAGAGTTACAGGGGTCCAAAATTGGTAAAATCCCCCATAGGATTTCATTGCCTCCCTATTTCACTTTCCAAAATCTCACATCTTCTCAAAGGGCAATGGCTCAGCAGTACCAAATTTTCTAGCATTGTAGGGACCCTTAGGGGGATCATGACTGGTGAGTTTTGCCACTGCTGAGCCATTGCCCTTTGAAATGGTGTGAGATTTTGGAACGGTAAATAGGAGGCCCAATGAAAGCCTATGGGGGATTTTACCAATTTTGGACCCCTGTAACTCTGGTTTGCAGAGATGTAGGGACCCCATCTTTGGAATCCAAGTCTAACAATATGTCTTCTACCTGCATGAGACATTTCGTGAGATTCAGACTTTGCTAACGGCCATTGCTGCGATTTATGTACGTCACCATCACTACCATTGAAATAGCCCAAATAAACAGGTTTTTGTGACCCTAGGCTATGACCACTTCGGCCTAGGGGCCCGAAACTCACCAGTCATGTTCCCCCTAAGGGTCCCTACAATGCTAGAAAATTTGGTACTGCTGAGCCATTGCCCTTTGAAAAGATGTGAGATTTTGGAAAGTGAAATAGGGAGGCAATGAAATCCTATGGGGGATTTTACCAATTTTGGACCCCTGTAACTCTGGTTTGCAGAGATGTAGGGACCCCATCTTTGGAATCCAAGTCTAACAATATGTCTTCTACCTGCATGAGACATTTCGTGAAATTCAGACGTTGCTAACGGCCATTGCTGCGATTTATGTACGCCACCATCACTACCATTGAAATAGCCCAAATAAACAGGTTTTTGTGACCCTAGGCTATGACCTCTTCAGCCTAGGGGCCCGAAACTCACCAGACATGTTCCCCCTAAGGGTCCCTACAATGCTAGAAAATTTGGTACTGCTGAGTAGTGTTGGGCGAACAGTGTTCGCCACTGTTCGGGTTCTGCAGAACATCACCCTGTTCGGGTGATGTTCGAGTTCGGCCGAACACCTGGTGGTGTTCGGCCAAACTGTTCGGGGTTCGCCGAACTACTGAATGCATGGCCGAACAGGGCCCCTGTTCGGCCGAACAGGGCCCTGTTCGGCCGAATACTGCCCCCCATGGGGTCGCAGGCATAAGGGGGGAGCATGCCCCGATCGCGGGGGGGTCGGAAATTCCCCCCACCCCCTCCGCTAGCGCTCCCCCCTCTGCCCGCTTCCCCATACAAAAAGTTTGAAACAAGTTCAATAGTACCTGGGCTGGTGGCACTGGCTGGCAGTGGAGTGAGGAGGAGGAGGAGTCCGAGTAGCAGAGTGACGTTGAGGCCGGGCAGCGGGCGGTTCAGCGCTAGTACCCTTGTGGTACTTCCGCCCTTTCTCTGACCTCACGTCCTCTGCATACGAGGGTACGCATCACGCGTACCCTCGTATGCGTCATCACGCAGAGGACGTGAGGTCAGAGAAAGGGCGGAAGTACCACAAGGGTACTAGCGCTGAACCGCTCGCTGCCCGGCCTCAACGTCACTCTGCTACTCGGACTCCTCCTCCTCCTCACTCCACTGCCAGCCAGTGCCACCAGCCCAGGTACTATTGAACTTGTTTCAAACTTTTTGTATGGGGAAGCGGGCAGAGGGGGGAGCGCTAGCGGAGGGGGTGGGGGGAATTTCCGACCCCCCCCGCGACCGGGGCATGCTCCCCCCTTATGCCTGCGACCCCATGGGGCCCCCAAAATGGGCATGTTCGGGGGTCCCATTGACTCCCATTGAGTTCGGCGTTCGGGCCGAACATGCCGAACATCTGGCCCATGTTCGGCCTGTTCGGCCCGAACCCGAACATCCAGGTGTTCGCCCAACACTACTGCTGAGCCATTGCCCTTTGAAAAGATGTGAGATTTTGGAAAGTGAAATAGGGAGGCAATGAAATCCTATGGGGGATTTTACCAATTTTGGACCCCTGTAACTCTGGTTTGCAGAGATGTAGGGACCCCGTCTTTGGAATCCAAGTCTAACAATATGTCTTATACCTGCATGAGACATTTCGTGAGATTCAGACGTTGCTAACGGCCATGGCTGAGATTTATGTACGCCACCATCACTACCATTGAAATAGCCCAAATAAACAGGTTTTTGTGACCCTAGGCTATGACCTCTTCGGCCTAGGGGCCCGAAACTCACCAGTCATGTTCCACCTAAGGGTCCCTACAATGCTAGAAAATTTGGTACTGCTGAGCCATTGCCCTTTGAAAAGATGTGAGATTTTGGAAAGTGAAATAGGGAGGCAATGAAATCCTATGGGGGATTTTACCAAATTTGGAGCCCTGTAACTCTGGTTTGCAGAGATGTAGGGAACCCATCTTTGGAGCCCAAGTCTAACAATATGTCTTCTACCTGCATGAGACATTTCGTGAGATTCAGACGTTGCTA
The DNA here is from genome assembly GCF_040937935.1 of Hyperolius riggenbachi. Lineage (NCBI taxonomy): Eukaryota > Metazoa > Chordata > Amphibia > Anura > Hyperoliidae > Hyperolius > Hyperolius riggenbachi. The sequence goes on from NC_090651.1 coordinate 376,947,756, forward strand.
ACGGCCATTGCTGCGATTTATGTACGTCAGACTCGCCACCATTGAAATTGCCCAATAAACAGGTTTTGTGACCCTAGGCTATGACCTCTTCGGCCTTGGACTGCATTGAACGCGACCCACGCATTGTGCGCATTCTGGACAACACCAATTACTGGGTTTATACCCTTCTGGATCCACGGTACAAACACAATGTTCCAAAACTGCTTGACGAAAGAGCCAGACAGGTCAAAATGGAAGAATACCAGCAGGCCCTTGTGGAGACTTTAGAGAGGAGATTGACATCCTCCCCCTCCTCTAGCCAGTTGTACGCCGACAGACTGACTTCCGCAAACCCAGGACGACCAGGAGGGCAGCAAACACAAGCCGCAGCTAGTGCCCAAAAGGGAATGGTATCGGCAGTGTCCTTGGAGTGGGAACATTTTCTGACATCCATGCAGCAGCACACAGAACAGCAAGCGTGCAGATCCACCTCCAACACCGATCGCCTGGAGAAGATGGTCAAGGACTACATGTCAGATGGCGTAGCTGTGTTGAACAATCCATCTGCACCCTTCAACTATTGGGTATCGAAGCTAGACACCTGGCACAAACTGGCAATGTACGCAATAGAGGTGCTGGCTTGCCCGGCAGCCAGCGTTATGTCGGAACGCTGTTTCAGTGCTGCCGGAGGCATCGTCACAGATCGGCGGCGTATCCGCCTCTCCACAGAAAATGCAGACCGTCTGACTCAAATTAAAATGAATCAATCCTGGATTGAAAACGACGACGCAACACTCCCGGACCCCAGCCAAGTAACATGAACAATGAACATCTGTGATGGGTTAGCATTTCCGGTCCCTGCTTATTGAACCTCTCATCTGTATTACATTTATGACTGCATGGCGACAAAATGCAAATTGCTATTCGTACGCTTCTTGTCCTCATGCAAGGCCTGGGTTGTTGTGTTTTAAAGCGTGGCCTTCTCCTCCTGCGCCACCCTCCTCCTGTTCCATCACGTGTGCTGCTGCTGGGTTAGCGTTACCGGTCCCTTTTCCTGGAACCTCTTATATGTATTACATTTATGACTGCATGCCGACAAAAAGCATGTTACCTGTGCAAAGAAAACAGACATTTCCCGCATTTAAAAGACAGTTTTCCCTTTGAAACTTTAAAATCGATTTTCTCAAAAACTATAAGCTCTTTTTGCTAATTTTTTTTTCCTCTTGTACCCACTCCCAAGGTGCACATACCCTGTAAATTTGGGGTATGTAGCTTGTAAGGAGGCTTTACAAAGCACAAAAGTTCGGGTCCCCATTGACTTCCATTATGTTCGGAGTTCGGGTCGAACACCCGAACATCGCGGCCATGTTCGGCCTGTTCGGCCCGAACCCGAACATCTAGATGTTCGCCCAACACTAGACGTATAGCTGCCGGCTCTGCTGTCTTTCCCCACCTGCCTTAACCTGTCATCCTCACCTAGGCTGGCACCTGGTGCACCCATGGGTGCACCAGGTGCCAGCCTAGGTGAGGGTGACAGGTGAAGGCAGGTGGGGAGAGACAGCGGGAGCTGGCAGCTATGCATCCCAAAGGACGCATTCTCTGCTATGTGGGGCGCATCGTAGATCTTCAATCACCTTAATTGAAGATTGCAAGATAAGAGGATACTGTATTCATTGGATGCTTACCGAGGATATTGGTGTGGGAAATTTTTTTTAAAGGTACAGGTAAGTATTTCTGGTTGATTAAGAACATTAAAGTATTTTTTTTGTGGTTGTGTTTTTATACTTATTTCTCCTGGGAGGGGTGTGGGCATCTGGGGTCCCCTTCTTAAAGGGGACTCCCAGATGCCACCATGAACCCCGTCCAGGGAGTCGCCGCCCCCACCTCCTCCTGGGGCACTGGAGGTGGGGAAGAGCCCCTTGTCCATGGATTGGACAAGGGCTCCGGGTAGGGGAGGGGAAGGCTTGGCCGCCCCTCCCCCCCAGAGCCCCCCATACCATGGACCATGCGGGCTGGTATGGCTCAGGGTGCGAAGCCCCAGTCGGCCGGGGCTCCGCATTCTGGCTATCCCAGCCTGCATGGCGGACAAGGGGTTACAGAGGCTCGGGAGGGGGGACCCCACACCATTTTTTTTTCAGATTTCCCACACTCAGCACATACAAATAATAAAATAAAAAAAATATTTTTTTAAAGGACTTCTGAGGCCAAAAGTATGAAAAAAGTTAAATACCATTTCATAATCCAGATCCATGGAGGACACCATCCGTGCCCTCCTGTTCATTCAGCCATGGCACCCGCAGTAATACCAGCCCCGATCGGGTCCCGACCCCTCCGAACGAGTCTGGTTCTCATTCTCCCCTCAATATGGCCGCCAAAGATTGCCGCGGCTGTGCAGTCCGCATAGACGCGATTGCGGCTGCGCAGCTCTAGGGCGTGCATACATTGGACGCATCGGGAGGAGGTCCTAGAGCTGCACAGCTGCAATCGTGTCTATGCGGACTGCACTGCCGCGGCAATCTGTGGCGGCCATATTGAGGGGGGAATGAGAACCCGACCTGTTCGGAGGGGTCAGGACCCGACAGGGGACGGTATTACTGCGGGAGCCATGGCGGAATGAACGGGAGGGCAAGGATGGCGTCCTCCATGGATCTGGATTATGAAAAGGTATTTAACTTTTTTCACATTTGTGGCCTCGGAAGTCCTTTAAATATTGTTTTCTGCTATGTCTTTAACATATCCTGCAAATTTGGTGTTGCTAGGATGTAAGGGGCCTTTGCTATTAACAGCTAAAGTCGGCGGGTGATAACTAGTGTTGGGCGAACACCTGGATGTTCGGGTTCGGGCCGAACAGGCCGAACATGGGCCAGATGTTCGGCATGTTCGGCCCGAACGCCGAACTCAATGGAAGTCAATGGGACCCCCGAACATGGGGGCCCTATGGGGTCGCAGGCATAAGGGGGGAGCATGCCCCGGTCGCGGGGGGGGTCGGAAATTCCCCCCACCCCCTCCGCTAGCGCTCCCCCCTCTGCCCGCTTCCCCATAAAAAAAGTTATAGTACCTGGTGCCTGGTGGCTGGCAGTGGAGTGAGGAGGAGGAGGAGTCCGAGTAGCAGAGTGGCGTTGAGGCCGGGCAGCGGGCGGTTCAGCGCTAGTACCCTTGTGGTACTTCCGCCCTTTCTCTGACCTCACGTCCTCTGCATACGAGGGTACGCATCACGCGTACCCTCGTATGCGTCATCACGCAGAGGACGTGAGGTCAGAGAAAGGGCGGAAGTACCACAAGGGTACTAGCGCTGAACCGCCCGCTGCCCGGCCTCAACGCCACTCTGCTACTCGGACTCCTCCTCCTCCTCACTCCACTGCCAGCCACCAGGCACCAGGTACTATAACTTTTTTTATGGGGAAGCGGGCAGAGGGGGGAGCGCTAGCGGAGGGGGTGGGGGGAATTTCCGACCCCCCCCGCGACCGGGGCATGCTCCCCCCTTATGCCTGCGACCCCATAGGGGGGCAGTATTCGGCCGAACAGGGCCCTGTTCGGCCGAACAGGGGCCCTGTTCGGCCATGTTCGGCCATGCATTGAACAGTTCGGGCGAACCCCGAACAGTTTGGCCGAACACCACCAGGTGTTCGGCCGAACTCGAACATCACCCGAACAGGGTGATGTTCTGCAGAACCCGAACAGTGGCGGAACAGAACACTGTTCGCCCAACACTAGTGATAACCAACCAGAGTAATAGGTGTGCAACGGTGCTGAATTTTGCCATTGGCTTTTATTAGGCTCCCTATTTCACATTCAAAAATCTCTAATTTTTTGAAAGGGTGATGGCTCAGCAGTGGCAAATTTTCTAGCATTGTAGGGACTCTTAGGGGGCTCATGACTGGTGAGTTCCGGGCCCCTAGGCCAAAGAGATCATAGCCTAGGGTCACAAAAACCTGTTTATTTTGGCAATGTTAATGGTGGCGATTCTGACGAACATAAATCGCAGCCATGGCTGTTAGCAAAGTCTGAATCTCACGACATGTCTCATGCAGGTAGAAGGCATATTGTTGTACTTGCACTACAATGTTGGGTTCCCTACATCTCTGCAAACTAGAGTTGTGGTGGTGCAAAAGTGCTAAAATCCCCCATAGGCTTTCGGAGCCCTTGTCCAATCCATGGCCACGACTCCCTGGGGGGGGGGTTCATGGTGGAATCTGGGAGTCCCCTTTAAGAAGTGGACCCCAGATGCCCACTCCCCTCCCATGAAAAATGAGTATTACCCCCTTACCCATTTCCACAAGGGGATACATGAAATAAAAACACAACCACAAAAAAAATCCCTTAATGTTCTTAATTAACTAGAAATACTTACCTGTACCTTTAAAAAAAATTCCCACGCCAATATCCTCGGTAAACGATCCAACGAATACAGTATCCTCTTATCTTACGATCTTCAATTAAGTTGATTGAAGATCTCTGACGCCTCCCACATAGCAGAGAATGCGTCCTTTGGGATGCATAGCTGCCAGCTCCCGATGTCTCTCCCCACCTGCCTTCACCTGTCATCCTCACCTAGGCTGGCACCTGGTGCACCCATAGGTGCACCAGGTGCCAGCCTAGGTGAGGGTGACAGGTGAAGGCAGGTGGGGAGAGACAGCGGAGCCGGTAGCTATACGTCCTGCACAAGACGCATTCTAAGCTATACTAAGGGTTCATGAATCATCCGGTTCTTTTTAATGAATCGGTTCTTTTTTAATGAATTGACTCTTTTTTTCTTTTTTTTTATTTTCTCAAAAAGTATAATGTCTTTTTGAATTTTTTTTTCCTCTTGTTCCCACTGTTCTTCTTAACATTCTTAGCAATTTTGGTGTTTCTAGCTGTTAAATGGGCTTTGCTATTAATCGACAAAGTTTGCGGGGGTTAATTTTCCCACCGTCAGAAGGAGCTATTTTAAAATCGATTTTCTTAAAAACTATAAGGTCTTTTTGATTTTTTTTCCCCTCTTGTAGTCACTGAAAAAACTCAGGTGTTAGACCCCTTGAAACATCTTTTCCATCACTTTTCTGGCCAGCATAAATGTTTCTAGTTTTCAAAGTTCGCCTCCCCATTGAAGTCTGTTGCGGTTCGCAAAAGTTCCTGCAAACCGAGCCTCTCGCGGAAGTTCGCGAACCGAAAATCAGAGGTTCAGGCCAATATTACTCCTTCCTCCCCCAAATGACCCCTCATGGGTCCCGACCTCCTCACGGGTGCAGGGGCTGCATCCCCTATTGTTATGCCCCTGTACTGTGCGCTGTCCTCTGGTCCTTCACCCCTGTGCGAGACCCTCCAGCTGATCGGGGCCACTTTTGGAACGGGCATGGCCGTGCTGCAACCATAGAAGCACGCTGCGCCTGCACAGTAGCATAAAGTTGCTCATGCATGTGTGACTCCAGGTTACTGCACAGGCGTGGCCACCCTCATGCAGGCACGGTACGGCGGCACTCGTGCTTGAAGATGATCGCTGGAAGGTCCACAAGGTCCAAGAGGGGTTCGGAAAATGCCATGGGAAGCCTCACTAGGATCCAGAGGCATCTGTCTTCTTAGGTAAGTATGTGATTTTGTACCCCATTTTCAGCTCAGGTACACTTTAGGCACCATCAATGCCTGAAAGTATTCTTCTTCTCATCACCTTTCCCACTGTCAGGGGCGTTGCTAGTCCCAAAGATCAGTGGCACGTTCCCCAGATCTATTCTGTGGTGCCCCAGATGTCCCCCAGGCAGAGTAGAGCCACCACGACACCATAGTATGGCACCACACAGTACCCAGCATGCCTCACAGAGACACCACAGTACCCAGCATAGCACTATACAGCACCAGCATGGCACCAAAGCACCCAGCATGGCATTACAGCATCCAGCAAGCCCCATAGAGCCACCATAGCACCTAGCGTGACACCATAGCACCCAGCATGGCACCACAGCACACAGCAATGGGGGTATGCCACGCTAGGTGCTGTGATGCCTTTATGGGGGCATGCAGGGAACTGTGGTTATTCTATGGGAGCATTCTGGGGGTTGTGGTGCCACAATAGGAAGCCTGTGGGAGCATGGAACCCCCTTCTGATAGAAGGTCATGGAATTCTATGAGGGGGAGTGGCAGCAGGCCACCCCCCCAGCAGAAAGCCAGACCAGCCAGCACAGAAGCCAGATAACTCTACTGTATTTATGTGATATGCTGGTTGTTTGTATTAATGGAGAGGGGACTTCATCCAAAATTTTGCTAGGCAGGCCTACTTAGACCGCTGTTAAGTTCATGTAAATTTGGCTGCACCCATGACCACACCCACATTCTGGTGAGTGCCCAAACGCATCTTAGGGCTGGAGTGTCCAAAAGGGCCCCGGATCTCTTCGGATCCTAGCAACGCCCTACCCATTGGTTTCCAGTCCATCACGAGTCACACCATTGTCCCTGCTCCACAGCAGCTCAATGGCATCAGAGGGATGCATCTGGATAAGATTGTGGCCAGAGCTATCGCTCAGGGGATTAACTCCTATACATAGCACCTTCCTCCCTAAAGCATTTCATACATTCATTTTGTTTAGTTTTCTGGGGGTTTTTTTTGTTTGTTTGTTTTTTTTTTGTTTTTTTTTTGCTTGAGGTCTGTAACTGTCTGATCCCATCTGTATCATTGGCTTTCACTGTTCATTAATATTTTGATAATCTATTGTTTTGGAAAACCGATACATTTTATTTTTTACTTAGTATGTGGTGGTAGATTAAAGTCACCCAGGGAATTACTATGCGGTATTCCCCTTCTGGCATCTTGCCAAGCAGGAAGTGACGCACGGTTGCGGTCACTTCTTGATTTGAGTATGCGGAAGTGCACAGTACCGTATTGTAAAAATGACCACACCGCCGCTGCCGCCAACATTTTTAAAATACCTGCACCGCCATAGACTTACATGGCTTCCGGTCAGACGCACGTCGACGCAGATACGTGCGCTAACGTAGTTACCGACACGTGTGGAAGGACCCTTGGGGATGGCCTTACTGTAACTTTAGAAACACTTCATGCAGAAAGCACTACAGTAATTATGCCAATTAGAGGGACAGAGTTTCAAGAAATATGGAATTATGAGCTAGCAGATGAGTTACTTTACCTAACCTCTCCCCCCCCCCCTAGCATTGCCGTCAAAGACAAGTACATTAAATTGTTGATTTTACTGGAATGTGGAGGTCCTCTTTAAACTCTTTGTATCTAGAACAGTTTTCTCCTGGACTAGCGCAGTTTTTATGCTTTAGCTATGTTCCTATTTAATTAGAAATAACTTTAACGCTACCTATGACACCTTAGTGATGTATACATTTTTTTTCCCCAACAAACTCCAGTTTCTTTGGGTACTTTTTATCCCAGGAATTACTTTATTTCCTATGAATTTTTGTAAAGTCGTTTTTATTGAAAAATTAAATCCATACAACATTATAAGTCAACTAGACTTGTACAATTACATGAATTCAAAAAATAAAACGTTTGACAAATATATACAAATATATTGTTATTGTAAGGCTTGGTGGTGTATTCTCCACAGTCAGCATGCAACGCATGAGCTGACGTGGAGGAGGTACACACACTAGCACAAGGTAACAGGCTATCCCTAGTATAGTGGAGGGGAGGACTGACTCCAATAGGAGATTGTGGCGCACAGAGCCGGTGCAGATCCGACAGCCACAAACAATACTTTTGCGATAACGTCTCAGCGCAAGGTAGCGCTGAGCGCATAAACCAGAACTGAGGAGATCAGGACAGGTAGACAGAATGAACGCTTGCTAGCTAGCCGCTACTTAGTGACAGCAAGCATCCACAACAAGACAGACTGGAATGAGGCAGCCAATGCGTTGCAGCGATGGCGTGCCTCACAAAGACAGGACAGGATAGTCAGGAAATAGCAGGATCAAGATAGATGAACGTAACACAGACAAATATACAATAAGTATGTTTTCCTAGCGTATTACAATTACAGCTATCAATGAAACTATTTGTAACGTCTGACTAAGATATGTATATATCGGCAATGAACCGATATATGACATAAGCAGGAACTCTGACTAGGACAGGAGTAATACAGGGAACAGGACTCAGAAGGATTCGCTATCTCTTCGCAGAGATGAACGCAATCCACAAACGGTAACAGAACAGGATTCAGAAGGATTCGTTATCACTTCGCAGAGATGAACGCAATCCACAAACAGTAACAGAACAGGATTCAGAAGGATTCGTTATCTCTTTGCAGAGATGAACGCGATCCAAAAACAGAACCAAGAGCAGGATAACTTACTCAGCACGGGTGATCACGAATACGCGCAAACTACCAAAACGTGCTGGAAAGCTGACTAACTGCACACAGGATATAAACAGTTCGTGTACGTATACATCAGCGACACTGATGTATCAATGTAACACGAATACAAGGAAAATAATAAACGTGCTGGTATGCATATATATTGGCAATGAACCAATATATGATGCAAAACCAGCAAAGTATCTTTAGAACAAGAAACACGATCGGGGCTGAAGCGACAGCAAGACAGGCTTAAACTGAAGCTATGAAAACCCGAGGAGTCCTGCAGGAAGCAGATCTTTATACTGAGGTCATCCAATGGGAGCAGACATCCAGACTCCCACACAGGTGAATGATAATCAGTCACTAGCTGACAGCAGGGAAAGGCAGACAAAGCTATGCAGCTTGCATGGAAAGAGATCAGAACTGCCTGAGCTGCAGCACTACTACTTCCAGCAATACCTGCTGCAGCAGCGATCATGACAGTTATATAAAGAAAGTAGCGATGATCATGTCTAGGAGAACTCATGGAGAAGCATGTGAGCAGTTTGGTCAGGTGACAGATATGTAAGTCTCTGATTTGCTAGTCATGATCATGTGCTAAAGCAGGACATGATTACAGCAGATAAATGGTGGGAAATGATGGTACTGGCGCTGCCCTTTCACTTGAATGGACAACGTTTGACAACAAGCACGGCGGAAGTCGTTTACCGCCTGACAAGCTTACCTAATGGGTATTTTTACAAGGAGGGTGTTTTTCTTTTTTTTCCTTTAATCTTTGATGTGAGAGACAATTATTACAAAGTAACTTTATTTTCTTCTAAATCTCTTCACAGCCGGTGCAGTTCCTCAAAGAGTGGAGAACGGTTTAGGCAGCAGTAACCTGACGGCCTACCAAGCTCTGGAAAATCAGCCGGGATCCAAAGCAGTAAATCTACCAGCTGCCGGAGTCTTGCTTCCTCTTATGCTTTTATTCCTGTCTTTTATATTGTAACGTGGCAACGTGAAGGGTATATTGGCTGTATTAGTAAACTGTATATGTGTGGGGGAGGTGGAGGGGGGGAAATAGGGGCTGGTGCTTGGAATCCCATGTTGCCTGCAAATTTTTACTACAGTCATTTTCGCATTGAAAATGCTATTTTAAAGGGAACCTGAAGCGAGGAAAATTATTTAAAATAAACACATGACGTCGCTGCAAATGAATGTTACAAACTTACCTCATCGTCAGTTCCTCTCAGAAGCTCACCATTTTCTTCTTACAGTGATCCCTTCCAGTACTGACAATATATATAATCAAGAACATTTTCACAAAAAATAGCGATATTTTACCACAATAATTTGCAAAAAGCACAAAAAATCAGAAAACTATTTTTTACAGCAAATTTTGCAAAAAAAAAAAAAAAAAAAAAAAAAAGCATGAAAAACGCAGAAAATATCAAAACTTATTTTCAATGGCGTTTTCGCTCGAAAAAGGATCTATTAACCACTTAAGGACTGCAGTCATAAACCCCTTAAAGAAAACCTGTACTGAAAATTAAAAGTCAAAATAACCATACACAAGTCATACTTACCTGCTCTGTAGTCTACTCCTCAATCTCTTTCTCCTCTCCTGTGTCCTGTTTGTCCACTGTGATCAATGGAATTCTCCGTCCTCCATTTTGAAAATGGCCATTACCCCATAACAGCTTCCTGGTCAGCACACAGTTAAACTGTAATATCGCTTACTTGAGCCATAGGAAAACATGGACACATCAGTTCTCCTCTCAGCTGTAACTGACAGCAACTGATATATACCTGACAGCAACTGATATATTTTAATTCTGACAAAATGTTGTCAGAACTGGAAGGGATCATTGTCAGAAGAAAATGGTGAGCTTCTGAAAGGAACTGATGGCAAGGTAACTATGTAATGTTAATTTGAAGTTACCTCATGTGTTTATTTTAAATAATTTTACTCAGTACAGGTTCCCTTTAAAGGGAACCAGAGATGTTGGGGGGGAGCTCTTATACATACCTGGGGCTTCCTCCAGCCCCATACGCACGGATCTCTCCCATGCCGCCGTCCTCTGCTGCCTGGATCCGCCGGTACCGGGTCCCGTCATTGCCGCGAGTCGGCCAGTCGGCCAGCAGACGCGGCCAATTGTCCGCATCACACGGGGCTCCCTCCATATACATACGCATGAGGCTGCCTTGAGCGCAGCCTCATGCGTACGGGTATGGAGGGAGCCCCTGTGATGCGGACAATTGGCCGCGTCCGCTGGAAGTGACGGGACCCGGTACCGCCGATACAGGAAGCGGAGGATGGCGGCGTGGGAGCGATCCGGGCTTATGGGGCTGGAGGAAGCCCCAGGTATGTATGAAAGCCTATTCTATTTTTTTATCACAGTTCCTCTCTGGTTCCCTTTAAAGGACTTACGAGCTGAAATAAAAAAAAAGTTAATTACCTTAGTGCACTATTAGAGCTCTGTGTAGACGATCTGTGCCTCCCTTGTAGTTTCCAGACCCTCTGTTATCTTAATCCTCTTATCATTACAGGCCCCGACCCAGCCCAGGGTCGCCTTATCTCTGTGCACTACAATCGACGCTTTAAAATCCCTCTGCCTGCTTAGCTCAAAGAGACGGTTGGCTTGACGTGAAATCAGTTGTTTTATGACTCAGTGTACGGAGTGACGATGGGCTGCGATCCTACGCAGCAACGTCTCTTTGAGCTAAGCAGGCAGAGGGATTTTAAAGCAGCGATTGTAGTGTAATGATAAGAGGATTAAGATAACAGAGGGTCTGGAAACTACAAGGGAGGCACAGATCGTCTACACAGAGCTCTAATAGTGCACTAAGGTAATTAACTTTTTTTTTTTTATTACAGCTCGTAAGTCCTTTAAGGACCAGACACTTTTTTTTCATTCAGACCACTGCAGCTTTAACGGTTTATTGCTCGGTTATACAACCTACCATCTTCAATAAATTTTACATCCTTTTCTTGTCACTAATACAGCTTTCTTTTGGTGCTATTTGATTGCTGCTGTGATTTCTAGTTTTTATTATATTCGTCAAAAAAGACATGAATTTTGTAAAAAAAATGATTTTTTTAACTTTCTGTGCTGACATTTTTCAAATAAAGTAAAATTTCTATGTACATTTTTGCCCAAATTTATTGTGCTACATGTCTTTGATTAAAAAAAAAAACAATAAGTGTATATTTATTGGTTTGGGTAAAAGTTATAGCGTTTACAAACTATGGTGCAAAAAGTGAATTTTCCCATTTTGAAGCATCTCTGACTTTTCTGAGCACCTGTCAGGTTTCATGAGGTGCTAGAATTCCAGGATAGTATAAATACCCCCCAAATGACCGCATTTGGGAAAGAAGACATCCCAAAGTATTCACTAAGAAGCATGGTGAGTTCATAGCAGATTTTTTTTTTTGTCACAAGTTAGTGGAAAATGACACTTTGAAACAAAACAAAAAAAATAAAATGAAAAAAAAAGGTTCCATTTCTGCTAACTTGTGACAAACAATAAATCTGCCGTGGACTCACCATGCCTCTCTCTGAATACTTTGGGATGTCTACTTTCCAAAATGGGGTCATTTGTGGGGGTGTGTTTACTGTCCTGGCATTTTGGGTAGTGCTAAATTGTAAGCACCCCTGTAAAGCCTAAAGGTGCTCATAGGACTTTGGGCCCCTTAGCGCATCTAGGCTGCAAAAAAGTGTCACACATGTGGTATCACCGTACTCGGGAGAAATAGTATAATGTGTTTTGGGGTGTATTTTTACACATACCTATGCTGGGTGGGAGAAATATCTCTGTAAATGAGTTTTTTTGATTTTTTTACACACAATTGTCCATTTACAGAGATATTTCTCCCACCCAGCATGGGTATGTGTAAAAATACACCCCAAAACACATTAAACTACTTCTCCTGAGTATGGCGACACCACATGTGTGACACTTTTTTGCAGCCTAGGTGCGCTAAGGGGCCCAACGTCCTATGAGTACCTTTAGGATTTCCAGGTCATTTTGAGGCATTTGGTTTCTACACTACTCCTCACGGTTCAGGCCCCCTAAAATGCCAGGGCAGTATAGGAACCCCACAAGTGACCCCATTTCAGAAAGAAGACACCCCAAGGTATTCCATTAGGAGTATGGTGAGTTCATAGAATATTGTATTTTTTTGTCACAAGTTAGCGGAAATTGATTTTTATTGTTTTTTTTCACAAAGTGTCATTTTCCACCAACTTGTGACAAAAAAATAAAATCTTCTATGAACTCATCATACACCTAATGGAATACCTTGGGGTGTCTTCTTTCTAAAATGGGGTCACTTGTGGGGTTCCTATACTGCCCTGGCATTTTAGGGGGGCTAAACTGTGAGGAGTAGTCTAGAAACCAAATGTATGGTGTATGGTGAGTTCATGGAATATTTTATTTTTTGTCACAAATTAGTGGAAAATGGCACTTTGTGAAAAAAAAACCAATAAAAATCAATTTCTGCTAACTTTTGACAAAAACTTTTGACAAAAAATAAAATCTTCTATCATACACCTAACTGAATACCTTGGGGTGTCTTCTTTCTAAAATGGGGTGACTTGTGGGGTTCCTATACTGCCCTGGCATTTTAGGGGTCCAAAACCGTGAGTAGTAGTCTGGAAACCAAATGCCTCAAAATGACTGTTCAGGGGTATAAGCACCTGCAAATTTTGATGACCGGTGGTCTATGAGGGGTCGAATTTTGTGTAACCGGTTATAAGCAGGGTGGCCTCTTAGATGACAGGTTGTATTGGCACTGAAGTGCAGGAAGCGCAGGATGTTCTCAAATCGTGACCTGGACATGGCAGCAGAGAACATGAGCATGTGATGTATTGGGTGCGTAGACCAATAAGACCGCAATACATTCTTTTTTACTAGACCCATGTTAAGGAGAAGGCCCAAAAGATGTTACGTTCGGAAACTTGGAGTGGCTTCCACCGAAAAGGCTGGGCATAGTAGCTTCTTGGATTGGCGGTTGCGTATTGTGTGGCATAACAGTTGGTCTCAGCCACAATTAAGTCATACCAGCAGTGATCAGGAAAAAAAATTCTGTCACTGGGGCGGGTGAGGGTTTGGCCGGGTGATTAGAAGCCCGCAGGGGGCATATTAGGGCCTGATCTGATGGATAGGAGTGCTAGGGGGTGACAGGTGGTGACAGGAGGTGATTGATGGGTGTCTCAGGGTGTAAATAGAGGGGGGAATAGATGCAATCAATGCACTGGGGAGGTGATCAGAAGGGGGTCTGAGGGGGATCTGAGGGTTTGGCTGAGTGATCAGGAGCCCACACGTGGGCAAATTAGGGCCTGATCTGAAGGGTAGGTGTGCTAGGGGATGACAGGAGGTGATTGATGGGTGATCAGTAGGTGATTACAGAGGAGAATATATGCAAGCAATGCACTGGCGAGTTGATCAGAGGGAGTCTGGGGGGCTATCTGAGGGTGTGGGCGGGTGATTGGTTGCCCGCAAGGGGCAGATTAGGGTCTGATCTGATGAGTAGCAGCGACAGGTGGTGGCAGGGGGTGATGAGGTGATTGATAGGTGATCAGTAGGTGATTACAGAGGAGAATATATGCAAGCAATGCACTGGTGAGTTAAAAAGAGGGGTTCTGGGGGGCTATCTGAGGGTGTGGGCGGGTGATTGGTTGCCCGCAAGGGGCAGATTAGGGTCTGATCTGATGAGTAGCAGTGACAGGGGGTGACGGGGTGATTGATAGGTGATCAGTAGGTGATTACAGAGGAGCATATATGCAAGCAATGCACTGGCGAGTTGATCAGAGGGGGTGTGGGGGGCTATCTGAGGGTGTGGGCGGGTGATTGGTTGTCCGCAAGGGGCAGATTAGGGTCTGATCTGATGGGTAGCAGTGACAGATGGTGACAGGGGGTGACGGGTGATTGATAGGTGATCAGTAGGTGATTACAGAGGAGAATATATGCAAGCAATGCACTGGCGAGTTGATCAGAGGGGGTCTGGGGGGCTATCTGAGGGTGTGGGCGGGTGATTGGGTGCCCACAAGTGGCAGATTAGGGTCTGATCTGGTGGGTAGCAGTGACAGGTGGTGACAGGGTGATCACTGGGTGATTAGAGGGGAGAGCAGATGTAAACAATGCACTTTCTGAGGTGATCTGAGGGTGGGTCTGCGGGCAATCTGAGGGTGTGGGCGGGTGATCAGGTGCCCACAACGGGCAGGTTAGGGTCTGAGCTGATGGGTGGCAGTGACAGGTGGTGACAGGGGGTGATTGATGGGTGATTAACAGGTGATCAGTGGGTGATTACAGGGGAGGTTAGATGTATACAGTACACGGGGGGGGTCTGGGGAGGATCTGAGGGTGTGGGGGTGATCAGATTAGGGCCTAATCTACAAAATAGCGTTGACAGATAGTGAAAGGGAGTGATTGATGGGTAATTAGGGGGTGATTGGGTGCAAACAGGGGTCTGGGGGGGTGGGCAGGGGCGATCTGAGGGGTGCTGTGGGCGATCAGGGGGCAGGATCAGTGTGTTTGGGTGCAGACTAGGGTGGCTGCAGCCTGCCCTGGTGGTTCCTCGATCACTGGGACCACCAGGGCAGGAGGCAGCCTGTATAATATGCTTTGTATACATTACAAAGCGTATTATATGCTTTCCATGCAGCGATCTGAGGGTTAACAATCCGCCGGCGCTTCCGAACGGCCGGCGGGTTGATGTCGAGGGTAGGCGGAGCCTACTGCCGGCGGATGCGCGTGCATCACAGCGTGCGATCCCCAGGCCAGAAAGAGTCCCAGGACCCGACGCCAATTGGCGTTACGTGGTCCTGGGCATGCCACTTTGCCGCCGCCATCTCGCTATGGGCAGTCGGCAAGTGGTTAAAGCCTGAGTACTGGGAAATAAAACAAATATATATTTTTCAACAATGAAAGGTACATAATCTAATGCAGCATGACACAGTATGTATAAAGCAGTCAACTGACTATAAATCTAATTTTTCACATGAGCTCATCTAGAAAGTGGGACTGTGTGTGCAAGCCTTGCATCTGCTTCTATCTGAGAATGGGGAGGAGTTTTCATGCTGCTGCATACATTCTGTCAGAGCACTAGCAAGGTGGGGAGGGGGGGGGGGGGAGAGTGTTGAGCTCTGTCTCAATAGGAACCACCCACTGCTCTGAAGGTACTTTCCATCATGCTTTGCAATGAATCAACAGCAGGTCTTACAAGTATGTAAGTGGCTGTTAAGAAGTCTGAAGCTTTGCACTAGGTAACAGTTATGATATTGGGGAATCCTGGATTAAATTATTGTTGTAAGCAGAATAAATAAATAAAACAAAAGACTCTGAATAATGTTTATGTTTAATATTTTAACTGGTTACACACCACACGGCTCTGGCTCTTTAACCCATTCGCGTTCCGTCGTTTTCACTTGAGAAATGTTCACCTCCCATTCATTAGCCTATAACTTTATCACTACTTATCACAATGAACTGATCTATATCTTGTTTTTTCCGCCACCAATTAGGCTTTCTTTGGGGGGTACATTTTGCTAAGAGACACTTTACTGTAAATGTATTTTAACAGGAAGAATAAGAAAAAACGGAAAAAAATCATTATTTCTCAGTTTTCAGCCATTATAGTTTTAAAATAATACATGCCTCCATAATTAAAACTCACGTATTGTATTTGCCCATATGTCCCGGTTATTACACCATTAAAATTATGTCCCTATCACAATGTATGGCGACAATATTTTATTTGGAAATAAAGGTGCATTATTTTCCGTTTTGCATCTATCACTATTTACAAGTTTAAAATAAAAAAAATATAGAAGTATTTCATCTTTACATTGATATTTAAAAAGTTTAGACCCTTATGTAAATATTTAAATAGAGTTGGGCCGAACCTCCGATTTTAGGTTCGCGAACCTGGTTCGCGAACTTCCGCGGAAGGTTCGGTTCGCGTTAAAGTTCGCAAACCGCAATAGACTTCAATGGGGATGCGAACTTTGAAAAAAAAAATAATTATGCTGGCCACAAAAGTGATGGAAAAGATGTTTCAAGGGGTCTAACACCTGGAGGGGGGCATGGCGGAGTGGGATACATGCCAAAAGTCCCCGGGAAAAATCTGGATTTGACGCAAAGCAGCGTTTTAAGGGCAGAAATCACATTGAATGCTAAATGACAGGCCTAAAGTGCTTTCAAACATCTTGCATGTGTATACATCAATCAGGTAGTGTAATTAAGGTACTGCTTCACACTGACACACCAAACTCACCGTGTAACGCAGCGCAAACAGCTGTTTGTGTAGTGACGGCCGTGCTGGACTGGCGCGCACCATGGCGAGAGTGCAGGTTTTGGTGGCTTTACAGCCCATATGGTCGCCTGGCTGATGTAGCTGAATGACAGAACAGTGACTGTCCAGCTGATCAAATTTGGTCTGACTACAATGAGGCAACGACCTTATTATCGTGGGTGTGCCCCCCGAGACACTCATCTAGGCGCCGGTCATTGCTTCATTGTGATACGCAAGCCCCTTCACCACGGCAAGGTAATGATCACGAAGGGGAATGGGTGCATGTACATGCCTTTTCTTTTGTTGTTGCAGCTGCCCGCAGTGCAGCCAGAAAAATTAGGCAGTCATGTACACGCACCAGAAAAATTATTACAGTGGCCGCTGCTAGCAGCGGCCTAAAAAATTCAGCAATCCGCCTGGAGTCCCGGACCCTGTTGGTGGTGGCGGAGAAGGTAGCCAAGCGGCCTGCAGGCAGACATGCTGTGTGGAGGGACTGGGAGCGACTTAGTCTTCTTGGGGCAGGCCAGGCAGCCAGTCACACGGCGTGCAGGCAGAGATGCTGTGTGTGCGGGGACTGACTTAGTCTTGGGGCGGGCAGCAGCCCTCCGGGATCCATGCCTCATTCATTTTGATAAAGGTGAGGTACTTAACACTTTTGTGACTTAGGTGACTTCTCTTCTCTGTGACAATGCCTCCAGCTGCACTGAAGGTCCTTTCTGACAGGACGCTTGCGGCAGGGCAGGAGAGAAGTTGGATGGCAAATTGGGACAGCTCTGGCCACAGGTCAAGCCTGCGCACCCAGTAGTTCAAGGGTTCCTCATCGCTGTTCACAGCAGTGTCTACATCCACACTTAAGGCCAGGTAGTCGGCTACCTGCCGTTCCAGGCGTTGGTGGAGGGTGGATCCGGAAGGGCTACGGCGAGGCGTTGGACTAAAGAACGTCCGCATGTCCGACATCACCATGAGATCGCTGAAGCGTCCTGTCTTTGACTGCGTGGACACGGGAGGAGGATTAGTGGCCGTGGTACCTTGCTGGCGTTGTGCCGTCACATCACCCTTAAAGGCATTGTAAAGCATAGTTGACAGCTGGTTCTGCATGTGCTGCATCCTTTCCACCTTCCGGTGAGTTGGTAACAGGTCCGCCACTTTGTGCCTGTACCGAGGGTCTAGTAGTGTGGCCACCCAGTACAGGTCATTCCCCTTGAGGTTTTTTATACGGGGGTCCCTCAACAGGCAGGACAGCATAAAAGACGACATCTGCACAAAGTCGGATCCAGTACCCTCCATCTCCTCTTGCTCTTCCTCAGTGACATCAGGTAAGTCAACCTCCTCCCCCCAGCCGCGAACAATACCACGGGAAGGTTGAGCAGCACAAGCCCCTTGCGATGCCTGCTGAGGTTGTTCTCCTGCCGCTGTCCCCTCCTCCTCCTCCTCCTCCTCCTCCTCCTCCTCCCCCAAAGAAACACCTTGCTCATCATCCTCTGAGTCTGACTCGTCTTCTGCACACGACTTCTCTTCTTCCTCCTCCTCCCCCCTCTGTGCTGCCGCAGGTGTTGAGGAAACAGCTGGGTCTGATGAAAATTGGTCCCATGCCTGTTCCTGCCGTAACGGTTCCTGGTCACGCTCATTCACAGCTTCATCCGCCACTCTACGCACAGCACGCTCCAAGAAGTAAGCGTAGGGAATTAAGTCGCTGATGGTGCCCTCACTGCGGCTCACCAGGTTGGTCACCTCCTCAAACGGCCGCATGAGCCTGCATGCATTTTCCATCAGTGTCCAGTTGTCGGGCCAGAACATCCCCATCTTCCCAGACTGTTTCATTCTACTGTAGTTGTAGAGGTAGTGGGTCACGGCTTTCTTCTGTTCTAGCAGGCGGGAGAACATGAGCAGGGTCGAGTTCCAGCGAGTCGGGCTATCACAAATGAGGCGTCTCACCGGCATGTTGTTTTTGCGCTGAATTTCCGCAAAGCGTGCCATGGCTGTGTAAGACCACCTCAAATGCCCACAGAACTTCCTGGCCTGCTTCAGGACATTCGCTAAGCCAGGGTACTTTGCCACAAATCTTTGAACCACTAGATTCATGACATGTGCCATGCAGGGTATGTGTGTCAGCTTCCCCATATGCAAAGCGGCAAGCAGATTGCTGCCGTTGTCGCACACCACGTTGCCTATCTCCAGGTGGTGCGGGGTCAGCCACTCATCCACCTGTTTCTTAAGAGCAGCCAGGAGAGCTGCTCCAGTGTGACTCTCCGCTTTGAGACAAGACATGTCTAAGATGGCGTGACACCGTCTTACCTGGCATGCAGCATAGGCCATGCGGAGCTGGGGCTGTGTAGCTGGAGAGGAGAACTGCCACTCAGCCAAGGAGGAGGAGGACAGCGAAGAGCATGTAGCAGGAGGAGAGGAGGTGGCAGGAGGCCTGCCTGCAAGCCGTGGAGGTGTCACAATTTGGTCCGCTGCGCCCTGCTTGCCATCGTTCACCACCAGGTTCACCCAATGGGCTGTGTAGGTAATGTAGCGGCCCTGCCCGTGCTTGGCAGACCAGGCATCCGTGGTCAGGTGTACCCTTGACCCAACACAGAGATGACACCACTTGCCTCTCAACTTCACGGTGCAGTTGGGGTATGGCCTTTCTCGAAAAATAAGTGCGGCCTGGCATCTTCCACTGCGGTGTTCCGATGGCCACAAATTTACGGAAGGCCTCAGAGTCCACCAGCCGGTATGGTAACAGCTGCCGAGCTAACAGTTCCGCCACGCCAGCTGTCAGACGCCGGGCAAGGGGGTGACTGGCCGAAATTGGCTTCTTCCGCTCAAACATTTCCTTCACGGACACCTGACTGCTGCTGTGGGCAGAGGAGCAGGAAGCGCTCAAGGGCAGAGGCGGAGTGGAGGAGGGTGCCTGTGAAGGTGGAAGCGGCAGAAGCAGATAATGCACCTGATGGAGGAGGAAGAGGAGAAGGAGGGTGGCTTTGCTTTTGTGTGCTGCTGCTGCTTTTGCTCAGGTGGCCATCCCATTGCTGTTTGTGCCTTTTCTCCAGGTGCCTTCGTAAGGCACTTGTCCCTACATGAGTGTTGGCCTTTCCACGGCTCAATTTTTGTTGGCAGAGCGAACAGATGGCTTTGGTCGGATCTGAGGCACACACATTAAAAAATTTCCACACCGCTGAGCCACCCTGGGATGTGGGCACTATGAGGACCTCAGCAGCTGATGCTGAAGGGCAAGTTGGCTGGCTGTACATAGGTGGCGATACATGGTGCCGGACTCTGCCACCAGCTGTTTCTGACGAAGAGCTGCCCCAGCTTCTTTCAGCAACTTCTCTCCTCCTACTACTCTCTGACTCCACCTCTGAACTGTCCCCCTCTTCATCTCCTCTATTGGGAACATACAGAGGATCCCTATTACCGTCATCATCGTAGTCATCCTGCCCAGCTTCGCTTGCCTCAGACAAATCCAAACTTGCACCATCAGTAGGTCCTTCATCCTCCTGACACGTTACATCCATAAATGAAACATCACGAGGAGTTTGCTGATCACAAAATTTGTATTCAATAAGCACGCACAATGCATTGCTATACCCTCAAACCTCCCGTGAAATTGCACATACCCCAATTATTGAACACCCCCCTTTAACCCCAAACCCCAGTCAGGAATGTTGTTTGCCTGCAGGACTTATTAGCGTATACCAGCGCTGGTTTTTAGATCTCCTTTGGCCATATTTTAATTGCATAGGATGAAAGTAAACCGTTTTCTAAACGAATAGTCCTGCGGTGAAATTCCCATCTGGATTGGCAGTGTGAGGGGGTTAAACAGTCCCTTTAAAACAATTCCAGTACCTTCCAGTACCATCATTCGAATGATGCCTAATGCCTTGAAAAAACTCGCAAGGAGCGAGTGAAACGCGTCGGCAGAAGTTTTGGGCACAGCCGGCTACCTTACTTGCCTCAGCAGGGGAAAGGTCACAGCAGACCCGCGTTGAACAGACGAAAATCCGCGGCAAAATCTCCATACATCAGTCCGCAGGAAGAAAGACGGTCGGTGATGAGGGAGCTGGTAGGGCGGAAAGGAGCAGGCGGGGACGCCCGTGCGCTCAGTCCTCGCTCCCTGAAGACCCAAGAGCGGTAAGATAAAAAGCCTTTGGGTAAAGTCCGCGGGCAAATGGTGGCTTCATCCCTGCATCAGCAAGTTTTTAAGGTACTGGAATTGTTTTAAAGGGACTGTTTAACCCCCTCACACTGCCAATCCAGATGGGAATTTCACCGCAGGACTATTCGTTTAGAAAACGGTTTACTTTCATCCTATGCAATTAAAATATGGCCAAAGGAGATCTAAAAACCAGCGCTGGTATACGCTAATAAGTCCTGCAGGCAAACAACATTCCTGACTGGGGTTTTG
Source organism: Hyperolius riggenbachi (assembly GCF_040937935.1). Lineage (NCBI taxonomy): Eukaryota > Metazoa > Chordata > Amphibia > Anura > Hyperoliidae > Hyperolius > Hyperolius riggenbachi. Next base: position 376,968,706 of record NC_090651.1, read on the forward strand.
GGTTAAAGGGGGGTGTTCAATAATTGGGGTATGTGCAATTTCACGGGAGGTTTGAGGGTATAGCAATGCATTGTGCGTGCTTATTGAATACAAATTTTGTGATCAGCAAACTCCTCGTGATGTTTCATTTAGTGAAGTTTTGAACTGTGCTATGCATAGAAGGTGCTAGAAGTAGTAAACGTTACATCCATAGTGTTGCCGCGTAACTCAGACATATTAGCTGGTGAAAATTCATCTGGCTGTAACAACAATGGCTGTGCATCAGTGATTTCACCACTAAATAATTCTTGCGAAGTGTCAAATGCAGCGGAAGTGGTGCTAGTAGTAGCGCTGGTGGCTGAGCAAGATGAGGTGTTCTGTGTCGCTAAATACTCAACCACGTCCTGACAATCTTGGGAGGTGATGGGACGTGCCTTCTTCCGAGCACTGTACTGTGGGCCAGGTCCACACGAAATTACATTTACACGACCTCGCGCAGACCTGCCGGGTGGCCTTCCTCTGGCTCTGACACTACCTCTTCCTCTACCTGTTTTGTCCATATCGGGTATGCACGGAGTGGTATATCACACTGCGTGCACTCACGTAGGTAGGTGGGTTCACTTAACTGCACAGGTATGCGCACTGATGCGGTGGGTTCACTGAACAGAACAGGTATACAGTGGCGGGTTCACAGAACAGGTATGCAGTGGCAGGTTCACTAAACACAACAGGTATGCAGTGGCGGGTTCACTGAACAGGTATACAGTGGCGGGTTCACTGAACAGAACAGGTATGCAGTGGCGGGTTCACTAAACAGAACAGGTATACAGTGGCGGGTTCACTAAACAGAACAGGTATACAGTGGCGGGTTCACAGAACAGGTATGCAGTGGCAGGTTCACTGAACACAACAGGTATGCAGTGACGGGTTCACTGAACAGGTATACAGTGGCGGGTCCACTGAACAGAACAGGTATGCAGTGGCGGGTTCACTAAATAGAACAGGTATACAGTGGTGGGTTCACTAAACAGAACAGGTATACAGTGGCGGGTTCACAGAACAGGTATGCAGTGGCAGGTTCACTGAACACAACAGGTATGCAGTGGCGGGTTCACTGAACAGGTATACAGTGGCGGGTCCACTGAACAGAACAGGTATGCAGTGGCGGGTTCACTAAACAGAACAGGTATACAGTGGCGGGTTCACTAAACAGAACAGGTATACAGTGGCGGGTTCACAGAACAGGTATGCAGTGGCAGGTTCACTGAACACAACAGGTATGCAGTGGCGGGTTCACTGAACAGAACAGGTATGCAGTGGTGGGTTCACTGAACAGGTATACAGTGGCGGGTCCACTGAACAGAACAGGTATGCAGTGGCGGGTTCACTAAACAGAACAGGTATACAGTGGCGGGTCCACTGAACAGAACAGGTATGCAGTGGCGGGTTCACTAAACAGGTATACAGTGGCAGGTTCACTGAACACAACAGGTATGCAGTGGCGGGTTCACTAAACAGAACAGGTATACAGTGGCGGGTTCACTAAACAGAACAGGTATACAGTGGCGGGTTCACAGAACAGGTATGCAGTGGCAGGTTCACTGAACACAACAGGTATGCAGTGGCGGGTTCACTGAACAGGTATACAGTGGCGGATCCACTGAACAGAACAGGTATGCAGTGGCGGGTTCACTGAACAGGTATACAGTGGCGGGTCCACTGAACAGAACAGGTATGCAGTTGCGGGTTCACTAAACAGAACAGGTATACAGTGGCGGGTTCACTAAACAGAACAGGTATACAGTGGCGGGTTCACAGAACAGGTATGCAGTGGCAGGTTCACTGAACACAACAGGTATGCAGTGGCGGGTTCACTGAACAGGTATACAGTGGCGGGTCCACTGAACAGAACAGGTATGCAGTGGCGGGTTCACTAAACAGAACAGGTATACAGTGGCGGGTTCACTAAACAGAACAGGTATACAGTGGCGGGTTCACAGAACAGGTATGCAGTGGCAGGTTCACAGAACACAACAGGTATGCAGTGGCGGGTTCACTGAACAGGTATACAGTGGCGGGTCCACTGAACAGAACAGGTATGCAGTGGCGGGTTCACTAAACAGAACAGGTATACAGTGGCGGGTTCACTAAACAGAACAGGTATACAGTGGCGGGTTCACAGAACAGGTATGCAGTGGCAGGTTCACTGAACACAACAGGTATGCAGTGGCGGGTTCACTGAACAGGTATACAGTGGCGGATCCACTGAACAGAACAGGTATGCAGTGGCGGGTTCACTGAACAGGTATACAGTGGAGGGTCCCCTGAACAGAACAGGTATGCAGTGGCGGGTTCACTGAACAGGTATGCAGTGGTGGGTTCACAGAACAGGTATGCAGTGGTGGGTTCACAGCACAGGTATGCAGTGGTGGGTTCACAGCACAGGTATGCAGTGGTGGGTTCACTGAACAGGTATGCAGTGGTGGGTTCACAGCACAGGTATGCAGTGGTGGGTTCACAGCACAGGTATGCAGTGGTGGGTTCACAGCACAGGTATGCAGTGGTGGGTTCACAGCACAGGTATGCAGCCAGACAGGAACAAGTTAAGCCTAACTAATCGTTCCCTGAGAGACGGTCTGCAGCAGCTCGCCCTACTCTCACTAACGCAGGCAGCACACGAGTGACCGTAATGGCCGCCGCTGCCTGCCTTATATAAGGGGGGGTGGGGCTCCAGGGGCTAGTGTAGCCTAATTGGCTACACTGGGCCTGCTGACTGTGATGTAGAGGGTCAAAGTTGACCCTCCATGTGCATTATGGGGCGAACCGAACTTCCGCAAAGGTTCGCCTGCGGGACGCGAACGCGAACCACTGAAGTTCGCATGGAACCGTTCGCAGGCGAACCGTTCGGCCCAACTCTATATTTAAATGTTTTGGTTTTTTTTTATTGTAATGTTTTTTTTTTTATATTAAACATTTTATTTGGGTAGTTTTGGGAGGGTGGGATGTAAACATGTGATTTATAATGTAAATGTGTGTTTTAATTTAATTTTTTCTACTTTTAGTTGTAGTTTTACTTTTTGGCCACAAGATGGCGGCCATGAGTTTGTTTACATGACGTCACTTTAAGCATAACACATGCTTAGAGCGACGTATGGGGGACGTTACAGCCAGAAAAAGCGAAGCTTCCGAGAGAAGCTGGCGCTTTTTCAGCGGGGGAGAGGAATCAGTGATCGGGCACCATAGACCGATACACTGATTGCCTGGCTAACGAACCGTGGGCCGGGAGCGCGCATGCACGCACGTGATCGGCCGCGGGAGTGCGCGGGAGCGCGCATGGTTCCTGGACGTAGTTTCTACGTCCAGGAACCAAAATAGGTTAAAGAAAACATCCAAAGATTAAAAAGAAAAAGACCTACCTGGGGCTACCTCTACCCCCTGGCAGCCAATCTTTCCCTCGCTGCAGTTCCTCCCTACACCGCATCAGGCTTAGGCAGCCGCAAGTGTGGCATAGTTTTCCCTATGGTGGGTTCCTGCGCTCAGTTCACCGACAGCGTACACATAGGTACGCTCTGAAGGATCCCGAGGCTTCCCTCTATCGAGGAAAGTACCGTATTTTTTGGACTATAAGACACTCCTGACCATAAGACGCACCTAGGTAAAATATATACTAATCCTGGTGCACCCATGGTGAAGGGACATCTTCTGGATTATGCTCACTTTATACCTCATGCCCCCTTGTATCTCTTGTGTCTCCCTGTGTCCTCCTCTGCCCCCCTTGTGTCCTCCTCTATGCCCCTTTGTGTCCCCCTTGTGTCCTCCTCTATGCCCCTTTGTGTCCCCCTTGTGTCCTCCTCTATGCCCCTTTGTTTCCCCCTGTGTCCCCTTTGTGTCCCCCCTGTGTCCCATAAGCATAGTCAGAGTTTCCAGTGCCCGGGGACAACGTTTTTGCACACACACACACCCCCGGGCCATGGCCATGCATCAGAATGTGGGTGTGGTCATGGGTGGATGTACAAATGCTGTTTAGATGGCTAGATGTGCCCCCTTCCCCTCTATAGATAGCCAGATGCCCCCCACTTCCCCCATTTAGATAGCCAAATGTGCCCCCTTCCCCTATTCAAATAGCCAGTGTGCCTCCTATAGATGTGCCCTTCTTTAGATAGCCAGATGTGGCCCACCTTACCTCTGTTCAGATAGCCAATTGTGCCCACCTTTTCCTAGCCAGATGTAACAGCAGAAGACTCACAGGCTCCAACGTTCTAGCAATGATGTCATCTCTCCTTTGCACGCCAAGTTTCCTTTCCTTGGTAACTGCGGCATCTCTTGTCACATGACACCGCTGTTACCAAGAAGAGGATGCTGGGCATGCTGCAGAGGAGAGAAGACAAGACAAGACATTGGGTGGAATATAAATAGAGGACAGTATACAGTGGTGGCTCCATCTTCACATTTTGGGGGGGGGGCAAAAATGGGGCACAATGGCTGGCTAGCGAGGCCCATTTGGGTGATCAAAATCCATAATCGTATTTCGAGCTTTAGATATTTTTGCCGAACTCGGGTGTTAAAATTAAAGCTAGCTAGTTATGCAATGATAGGGACCACATGCAAACATCACAAACAGAACTCAGAGTCAGAGGCTTTTGAGCAAAGCAGATTGTCCAAATAATGGTGCTATTATTGAAGTAAAGTTATCTACCAATGTAATTGGCTAGTTTACTGGCATGCTTTAATCCCTACTTGCTAGCAAGCTGCTCCTGTGTGGACAGATCACAGACAAATCATTCCAGACCCAGCCTGTGTCTGATGACTCTACAAGCAAGGGATGGGGAAGAGGCAGGACTGAGAGAATTCTTAGTAGCTAAACTTTGCTGGAGACTAGAGCTTGTATTTTATAGGTCGAATCGGGACTATTGTCCTGATTCAGAATGTCCTGTCTGTAAATACAGGCTCATTGGCTAGTTGTAAGACTTCTTCAGAATTTATTCCTGTTGACTGAAAATGTTACAACATACAATCAGAAGGAGGTAGAGAGGGGGGGGGGGGGGTTGTTTGTTTTTGTGTGTGCAAATATGAGTGTCATTCAGATCCAATAATTATAAGGGATCTTGCAAGGATTGTGAGGTATTTATGGCAAATAGATTAGACCCTTGGTTTACTTACTGGTCACGGACTGTCCTCAGTGGAGCTCACACTCTAATCCCACCATAGTCATAGTCTAATGTCCTGCCATATTATTATTATTATGTATTTATATAGCACTGGCACCTTCTGCAGCACTTTACAGAGTACATAGTCATGTCACTGACTGTCCTCGGAGGAGCTCACACTCTAATCCTACCATAGTCATAGTGTAATGTCCTACCATATTATTATTATGTATTTATAGAGCACTGACATCTCCTGCAGCACATTACAGAGTACATAGTCATGTCACTGACTGTCCTCAGAGGAGCTCACACTCTAATCCTACCATAGTCATAGTGTAATGTCCTACCATATTATTATTATGTATTTATATAGCAGTGACATCTTCTGCAGCACATTACAGAGTACATAGCCATGTCACTGACTGTCCTCAGAGGAGCTCACACTCTAATCCTACCATAGTCATAGTGTAATGTCCTACCATATTATTATTATGTATTTATAGAGCACTGACATCTCCTGCAGCACATTACAGAGTACATAGCCATGTCACTGACTGTCCTCAGAGGAGCTCACACTCTAATCCTACCATAGTCATAGTCCAATGTCCTACCATATTATTATTATGTACTAGCTGATTGCCCGGCGTTGCCCGGGTATGTATTTGGCTAGTGTTGGCTCCGCCCACTTTTTCTAACCCTAACACACAATTACTCAATGACCAAGTTTGTGAGCTTTGCGGTCTTTGGAAACAATAATTTGCATTGAAATGAAAAAAATCTGATTGGCTGTTTGTGGCTCCACCCCTTTTCTGAATTTGAACCCCAGTCACCCAATGACCAACTGTAGCAGGTTTGAGGCCTGTGCCATTAACAGTGCAAGAATGGCAGCAATTAAATATTCCCCTTGAGAAGCAATAGGTGAAGTTTGATTCACTTTTGTAGGCTCCACCCACTTTTCTGAATATTTAACCCAGTCACCCAGTGACCAACTGTGCAAAGTTTGAGAACCCTACCATTAACAGTGTAAGTATGGCTGCAGTTTACATTTTCCCAGTGAAATTTGCATTTGTCTCCACCCACTAATGACGTGGAACTGCCTGTGTATGTATTTGACCGGTTTTGGCTCCGCCCACTTTTTCTAACCCTAATGCACGAACACTCAATGACCAAGTTTGTGAACTTCGGGGTCTTTGGCATCAATAATTTGTATATTCCCATAGAAATTAAACAAATCAGATTGGCTGTCTGTGGCTGCACTCCTCTCCAACATTTGAACCCCAGTCACCCAATGACCAACTATAGCAGGTTTGAGGCATCTGCTACAGCCCCGTTTCTATGGGTGTGTGATACGTGCAATCGCCCGGGGTGCTTTATTGTGCGGCAGGAGGGGGGGCGCCGGAGCGGGGGAACGGACATAATAGTTATAACTCACCTTCTTCATCCGTTCCCCGCAGTTTCAATATCTTTCCTCTCCCGGCGTCCGTCGCCTGGTAACAGCGCCCCCTGTGATGACATACCGCATGTCATCACAGGAAGCACTGTGACTAATGAGATAGATGCCGGGAAAGGAAGGACATTGAAGCAGCGCGGGTTCGGCGGAAGCAGGTGAGTTATTACTATTATGTTCGCTCCCCCCGCTCCTGCGCCCAACTCATACTGCCCATACCAACTAACCTAAACTGTGGGAACCTACCTAACTAACCTAAACTGCAGGAACCTACCTATTTATCCTACACTGCAGGAACCTACCTACCTAACTAACCTATACTGCGGGAACCTACCTAACTAACCTATACTGCGGGAACCTACCTAACTAACCTATACTGCGGGAACCTACCTAACTAACCTATACTGCGGGAACCTACCTAACTAACCTATACTGCGGGAACCTACCTAGCCAAGCTATACTGTAGGAACCTACCTAACTATCCTATACTGCGGGAACCTACCTAACTAACCTATACTGCGGGAACCTACCTAACTAACCTATACTGCGGGAACCTACCTAACTAACCTATACTGCAAGAACCTACCTAGCCAAGCTATACTGTGGGAACCTACCTAACTATCCTATACTGCGGGAACTTACCTAACTAACCTATACTGCGGGAACCTACCTAACTAACCTATACTGCGGGAACCTACCTAGCCAAGCTATACTGCGGGAACCTACCTAACTATCCTAAACTGCAGGAACCTACCTATCTAACCCATACTGGGGGGACCTACCTATCTAACCTATACTGGGGGAACCTACCTATTGAACCTATACTGGGGGAACCTACCGATCTAACCCATACTGGGGGAACCTACCTATCGAACCTATACTGCGGGAACCTACCTATCTAACCTATACTGCGGGCACCTACCTATCTAAACTATACTGGGGGCACCTACCTATCTAACCCACACTGGTGGCAACTATACGGGCTACCCTATACTGGAGGCACCAACGTAGATAACCTATAAAGCAGGCACCTACCTATCTAACCTACACTGGGGGCAACTATGCAGGCTACCCTATACTGGAGGCACCTACGTAGCTAACCTGTTCAACCTGTACTGCGGGCACCTATGCCTGGCTCCATGGGGGTGGGGTGGGGGGCGATTTTTACACCCTCGCCCTGGGTGAAATTTAGCCTAGAAACTGCTCTGATCTGCTAATACCAGTGTAAAAATGGCAGCAATTTAAATATTCCTTTTGAAAATCAACAGGTGAATTTTGACTATTTTGGCTATTTTGGCTATTATAGGCTCCACCCACTTCCCTGAATATTAATCTCAGTCACCCAGTGACCATCTTGGCAAAGTTTGAGATCCCTGCCATTAACAGTGAAGAAGGGCTGCAGTTTACATTTTCCCATTGAAATTTGTTTTTGGCTCCGCCCACTTTTTGTAAACTGGACACACAGTCACTCAATGACCATGTTTGTGAGCTTTGGGTCCTTGGCATCAATAATTTGTATTTTCCCAGTGAAATGAAACATCTGATTGGCTGTTTGTGGCTCTATCACAGGCATGGGCAAACTTGGCCCTCCAGCTGTTAAGGAACTACAAATCCCACAATGCATTTGCCTTTATGAGTCATGACTGTGGCTGTCAGACTCCTGCAATGCATTGTGGGACTTGTAGTTCCTCAACAGCTGGAGGGCCAAGTTTGCCCATGCCTCCTCTATCCCCTTTTCTGAATTTGAACCCCAGTGACCCAATGATCAACTGTACCAGGTTTGAGGCTTGTGCCATTAACAGTGCAAGAATGGCAGCAATTTTAATATTCCCTTTGAAAATCAACAGGTGAATTTTGATTGTTTTTTTTAGGCTCCACCCACTTTTCTGTATAATAATCTGTGCCATTAACAGTGCAAGAATGGCAGCAATGTAAATATTCCCCTTGAAAATCAAAAGATGAATTTTGATTGGCTGCTGTACACTCCACCCACTTTCCTAAATATTAATCCTAGTCACCCAGTGGCCAACTGTGTCAAGTTTGAGAACCCTGCCAATAACAGAATGGCTGAAATCAATCTAACAAATCTGATTGGCTGTTTGTGGCTTCACCGCCTTTAGTGAATTTGGTCCCCAGTCACCCAATTACTGACTGTATCAGGTTTGAGGCCTCTGCCATTAACAGTGTAAGAATGGTAGCAATGTAAATATTCCCCATGAAAATCAATAGCTGAATTTTGATTGGCTGTTGTAGGCTCCACCCACATTTCTGAATAATAATCCCAGGCACCCAGTGGCCAATTGTATCAAGTTTGGGAACCCTGCCATGTAAAAAATTAAGTTTCTGGCACCGCCCACTTTTTGTAACCTTGACATATAGTCACTCAATTACCAAGTTTATCAGCTTTGGGATCCTTGGTATCAATACTTTGTATATCTGATTGGCTGTTTGTGGCTCCGCCCCTTTCTGAATTTGAACCCCAGTCACCCAGTGCCCAGCTGTACCAGGTTTGAGGCATCTGCTATTAACAGTATAAGAATGGTTGCAGTTTAAATATTCCCTTTGACAATCAAAAGTTGAATTTTGATTGGCTGTTGTAGGCTCTACCCACTTCCCAAAATCTTAATCACATTCACTCAATGACCAACTGTGCAAAGTTTGACAACCCTGCCATTAACAGTGTAAGAATGGCTGCAGTTTATATTTTCCCAGTAAAATGTGTTTTTGGCTCCACCCACTTTGTGTAACCTTGTCACACAGTCACTCAATGACCAATTTTGTGAGCTTTCAGGTTCCTGGCATCAAAATTGTGTGAATGGAAGCAGTTTATCCAGCAAAGAAATCTGATTGGCTGTTTGTGGCCCCGCCCCTTTAGTGAATTTGGACCCCAGTCACCTAATGACTGACTGCAGCAAGTCTGAAGCCTCTGGCATAAACAGTGTAAGAATGGCAGCAGTTTAAATATTCCCCTTTAAACGCAATAGGTGAATTTTGATTGGCTGTTGTAGGCTCCACCCACTTTCCAAAATCTTAATCTTATTCACCCAGTGGCGAAGTGTGGCAAGTTTGAGAACCCTGCGATTAACAGTGTAAGAATGGCTGCATTTTTTCCCATTTAAAAGGAATGGCTGAATTTTGATTGGCTGTTTTATGCTCCACCCGCTTTTCCTGGATTTGTAACCTCGGTCACCAAGTGACCAACTGTGCCAAGTGTGGGGACTCTGGCTTGATTACTGTGAGAATGGCAGCCTTTTACATTTTTTCCATTGACTTGAATGGGTGGAATCTGATTTGCTGTTTGTAGCTCCGCCCAGGTGGGCAGGGGGGCCGCGAGACCCCCAGAACCTATCATCCCAGGTAGTAAGGAACCTGTATACCAAGTTTCGTTCAAATCGGTCAAGGGGTTTTCGAGTGATCGCGGCACATACACACACACACACATACACACACACACACACACACACACACATACATCCGATTTTATATATATAGATTTACAGTGCAGCTCATAATTATTCACACCCCTGGCAAATTTTAACTTAAAGTTTTTTTTTATTCAACCAGTAAGTAATTTTTTGACTGGAAATGACATAGGCATCTCCCAAAAGATAATAAGACCATGTACAAGAGGCATTATTGTGGGGGAAAAAAATTCTCAGCTTTTATTTACATTTGAGCAAAAAGTGTCCAGTCCAAAATTATTCACACCCTTCTCAATAATCAATAGAAAAGCCTTTATTGGATATTACAGCAAACGCTTCCTATAATTGCAGACTAGCTTTTTGCATGTCTCCACAGGTATTTTTGCCCATTCATCTTACCACTCAAGGACCAGGGGAATTCTGGCTGATCTGTGCTGCGTGGGCTCTCCAGCCCACAGCACAGATCAGCAGGCACGCAGGGCGATCAGACTTCCCCCCCCCCCCCCCCCGTTTTTCCCCGCTAGGAGGATGTCCTGCTGGGGGGGTCTGATCGCCGCCGGCTGTTTGTGGGTAGCGGGTGGGCTCCTCAAAGCCCCCCTCCGCAGCGTTTTCCGCCCTCCCTGGCTTTCCCTCCCTCCCCTTCTTTCCCTGTCCGTCCTGCGCCGGCACTGACAGGCTTCAGCCTATCATATGCCGGCAATCCCCGGCCATTCAGAGGCCGGGGTCGCCAATCTCCTTTACGGCGCTGCTGCGCAGCAGCGCCGTATGATGTAAACAGCGGGGATTTCTTCCCCGCGTGTTTACAATTAGCCTGCGAGCCGCAGACTGTTCACGGAGACACCCTCCAACTGGCATGGAAAGGCCGTTTCCATGCTAAACCACTAACAACCTGCCGACGTCTATCGGCGTTAGGCGGTCGTTAAGTGGTTTTTAAGCAATGAGCTCCAAATCTTTCAGGTTGGAGGGTCTTCTTGCCATCACCCTGAACTTTAGCTCCCTCCACAGATCCTCAATTGGATTCAAATCAGGACTCTGGCTGAGCCACTCCAAAACGTTAATGTTGTTGTCTGCTAACCATTTCTTCACCACTTTTGCTCTGTGTTTTGGGTCATTGTCAGTGGTCAATGTCCACTGGTGCTCAAGGCCAGGTTTCTCAGTAGACTGCCTGATGTTGTCGTTGAGAATCCTCATGTATTGCTCTTTTTTTAAGTCTTGTTCTTTGTCCAGATGAGCATTTGCAAAGGCCAAGGAGAAGTGGCGTCCTCCTTGGTCTGCCATTCAGCAGTGTACGGCGTCTTTTGGATTGTCTGCCTTGAGACATTGCCACCAGCAGAGCCCAGATTCACCAGAATGGCCTTTGTGGTGATCCTTGGATTCTTTTTTACCTCTCTTACTAACCTCCTGGCCAGCACAAGTGTCACTTTTGGCTTCCGACCACTTCCTCTGAGATTTTCCACAGTGCGGAACATCTTGCATGTTTTAATAGCTCCTCATGCAGTTTAGTTAGGAGGGGGCGTATGAGAGGGAGTTTCCTGCACGCTGGTGCCCCCTGCTGGTCATATAGCCCTTGTCTATATGCGACTGAAGCCCTCTCCAACGACTGGGTGAATTGCTCAGCCTCTGCGGAATTAAGTACTGCAGACTAGTTGTAATGTATTTGCACTTCTTATTGGCTGGCTGGCAGTCTGCAGACTATATATAAGTGGCAGAGTGCTGTCAGGGAGTGAGCATTTCCTTTTGTGTTTGGTATTTTTAATAATACTTTGCACTGTAGCCACTGAAACTTGAAAACATTTAGAGATGGCCTTGTAGCCTTTTCCTGACTTGTTAGCAGCCACAACGTGCAGCCGCAGGTCCTCACTGAGCTCCTTTGTCTTAGCCATGAAAAAGAAGAAGAACCGAGAGCCCAATATGGTGTAGTATGTTAAGGCAATTGGAAATTAGATACTCACAAACCAGGGTTACCTCCAGGCAACCACTGTATAAACAGGTGAGGAGATTAGCCTGTCCTCACTCAGGATTAAGAAGTCGCTCTCTGTAGACTGGGAAACAAACAGGGGTATCCCCCTCCACCAAGGGTGGATATGAGACGTGTTTATATTTGAGAACAGAGACGCCAAAAGAATAAAAACAGTATTTAAAAGTTTTAAAAAATTGCGTGGGAGGCAGTGGTGGACTTACCTCCCGCAAGCAGACACAACAACTGTGTATTTAAACAAAGGGAATATTTATTGGTATACTCCAAAGGTAGATCGCAAAGCGTTTCGCAGGTCAAGCAAATACAGGACGGAGCACACAACTGGGGGTAAGAGGCAACACATTTGTACATTTCTGAACATACCGCACAAGTATAAACAGCAATGGGCATCTTAGGGTGAGAAGAATTCGCTGTATGTGGTTGAATCCCATAGGATCAATGGGAGGGAAAAAATAGGGAAAGGGGCACTTGGGGGGTTCCATTTTGATGGGGAAGGGGAAAAGAAAAAAAGGTGGGGGGAGGTAAAGGAAAAGAAATTTGGGTAGAAAAAACAACCCACAATAACAATATAGGGAGGGGGCATTATTTGGGACTGGACATTTTTTGCTCAAATGTAAATAAAAGTTGAGAATTCCCTCCCCCCCCCCCCCCCAAATAAGGCCTCTTGCACATCGTGTTATCTTGTGGGAGACACCAATGTCATTTCCCATCAAAAAATTACTTGCTGGTTGAATAAAAGTAACTTTAATTCAAAATTTGCTAGGGGTATGAATAATTATTGACAGCACTGAATATAGCACTGACATCTTCTGCAGCACTTTACAGAGTAGTGATGTCGCGAACCTCCGATTTTCGGTTCACGAACACCGTTCGCGAACTTTCGCGGAAGGTTCGGTTCACGGAAAAGTTTGCGAACCGCAATAGACTTCAATGGGGAGGCGAACTTTGGAAAATAGAAAAAATTATGCTGGCCACAAAAGTGATGGAAAACATGTTTCAAGGGGTCTAACACCTGGAGGGGGGCATGGCGGAGTGGGATACATGCCCAAAGTCCCGGGGAAAAATCTGGATTTGACGCAAAGCAGCGTTTTAAGGGCAGAAATCACATTGAATGCTAAATGGGTATGACCTTTTTTGAAAAATAATTGCGGCCTGGTATCTTCCACTGCGGTGTCCCAATGGCCACAAATTTACGGAAAGCCTCCGACTCCACCAGCTTGTATGATAATAGCTGGCGAGCAAATAGTTCCGCCACGCCAGCTGTCAGACGCCGGGCAAGAGGGTGACTAGCAGACATTTGCTTCTTACGCTCAAATACTTCCTTCACAGACAGCTGGCTACTGCTGTGGGCAGAGGAGAAGGAACCGCTCCAGGGCAGAGTCGGTGTGGAGGAGGGTGGCTGTGAAGGTGCAAGGGAGAAAGCAGCTGAAGAAGATGATGCACCTGAAGGAGGAAGTGGAGAAGGAGGGTGGGTTGTCTTTTGGGTGCTGCCTTTCCTCAGGTGTTCTTGCCATAGGTGTTTGTGCCTTTTCTGCAGGTGCCTTCATAAGGCACTTGTCCCTACGTGAGAGTTGGCCTTTCCACGGCTCAATTTTTGCTAGCAGAGACAACAGATGGCTTTGCTCCAATCAGAGACACACATGTTAAAAAATGTCCAAACCGCTGAGCCCCCCTGCGGTGATGGCGCTACGGTGGCATCAGCAGATGACGTTGAAGAGCATGTTGGCTGGCTGTCCATAGCTGGCAATACATGGCGCCGGACACTGCCCCCAGCTGTTTCTGAGGACGAGCTCCCTCTGCTTCTATCATGGAGTAGTCTCCTCCGACTCCTCTCTGACTCCCCCTCTGAACTGTCCCCCTGGTCATCTCCTCTATTGGGAACATACGTGCTATCCGTATAATCGTCATCATAATACTCCTGCCCAGCTTCGCTTTCCTCAGACACCTCCACAACTGCACCAATATCAGGTGCTTCATCATCCCCCTCCTCACACGTTACGTCCATACTATCGCCACCTAACTCAGACATATGAGGTGGTCTACCTGCGCCTTCATCTTGTTGTTGCAATAGTGGCTGTGAATCAGTGATTTCACCACCACCAAATAACTCCTGCGAAGTTTCAAATGCAGCGGATGAGGTGTTTGTACTAGCGCTGGTGGCTGCGGGAGATGAGGTGTTCTGTGTTAAATAGTCAAGCACGTCCTGACAATCTTGGGAAGTGATGGCACGTGCCTTCTTCTGAGCACTGTACTTTGGGCCGGGTCCGCATGAAATCACAGCAACACCACCTCGCACAGACCTGCCGGTGCCAGGTGGCCTTCCTCTGGGTCTGCCTCTACCTCTTCTTCTACCTGGTTTGTCCATTTTGTCCATCTCGGGGGGATGCTAGGTATATGCATTGAGGTGGGTTCACTCAACAATAAAGGTAGTTAGATGCAGTGAGCTGGGTTCACTGAACAATAAAGGTAGTTATATGCAGTGAGGTGGGTTCACTCAACGATAAAGGTAGTTAGATGCAGTGAGGTGGGGTCACTGAACAATAAAGGTAGTTATATGCAGTGAGGTGGGTTCACTCAACAGTAAAGGTAGTTATATGCAGTGAGGTGGGTTCACTCAACAGTACAGGTAGTTAGATGCAGTGAGCTGGGTTCACTGAACAATAAAGGTAGTTATATGCAGTGAGGTGGGTTCACTCAACAATAAAGGTACTTAGATGCAGTGAGCTGGGTTCACTGAACAATAAAGGTAGTTATATGCAGTGAGGTGGGTTCACTCAACAGTAAAGGTAGTTATATGCAGTGAGGTGGGTTCACTGAACAGTACAGGTAGTTAGATGCAGTGAGCTGAGTTCACTGAACAATAAAGTTAGTTATATGCAGTGAGCTGGGTTCACTGAACAGTTAAGGTAGTTAGATGCAGTGAGGTGGGTTCACTGAACAGTACAGGTAGTTAGTTAGATGCAGTGAGCTGGGTTCACTCAACACAAAGCTAGGTATATGCAGTGATGAGGTGGGTTAAGTAAACACAACAGGTACTAGGTATAGGCAGTACTGGGCAGTACAATGTGCAGCTCCCTGTGACACGCACAGGTAGTCACTGAATGTGCTGGGCTGCTGGCAGTGGCACACACACTATCAATTAGCAAGGCTGTGCATGCAACAAAAGTGTCAGTTTGACACATACACATACAAAAAAAAAAAAAAAAAAAAAAAGAACAGGATTAGCTCTGAAAAGAGCCGTTGAGGGGTGCTATAAAAGCAATAATAATCAGCCAGGAGCAAGCTAAGCAGCCAAGAAACTAACTAATCTTTCCCTAGGAGAACAATCTGCAGCAGCTCGCCCTAGTCTGTCTAATAGCAGGCAGACGAGTGAGCAAAATGGCCGGCGAGCCTGCCTTATATAAGGGGGGGTGGGGCTCCAGGGCTTAGTGTAGCCTGATTGGCTACAATGTGCCTGCTGACTGTGATGCAGAGGGTCAAAGTTGACCCTCATAGTGCATTATGGAGTGAATCGAACTTCTGCAAAAGTTTACCTGGTCCAGGCGAACGCGAACCACCAAAGTTCACCTGGAACCGTGCGTCGGCGAACCGTTCGCTACATCTCTATTTGTGGCCTGCCACTTTTCAGGATTTAAACGCCAGTCTCCCAGTAACTGACTGTACCAGATTTAAGGACTCTGCCATTAACAGTGTAAGAATGGCAGCAATTTAAATATTCCCCTTGAAAATCAACAGGTGAATTTTGTTTCATGATGATGAGTAGGCTCCACCCGCTTTCCGGAATATTAATCCAAGTCACCCAGTGACCAACTGTACAAAGTTTGAGGACCATGCCATTAACAGTGTAAGAATAGCTGCAGTTTATATTTTCCCAGTAAAATGTTTTTGGCTCCACCCACTTTGTGTTACCTTGACGCACAGTCACTCAATGACCAAGTTTGTGAGCTTTCAGGTTCCTGGCATCACAAATGTGTGAATGGAAGCAGTTTATCCAGCAAAGAAATCTGATTGCCCTGTCCCCTTTCCAGAATATGAACCCAGTCACCAAAAGACCGACTGTAGCAAGTTTGAAGCCTCTGCCATTAACAGTGTAAGAATGGCAGCAGTTTAAATTTTCCCCTTAAAAATCAATAGGTGAATTTTGATTGGCTGTTGTAAGCTTCACTCATTTTCCTGAATATTAATCCAAGTCACCCAGTGACCAACTGTGCAAAGTTTGAGAACCCTACCATTAACAGTGTAAGAATGGCTGCAGTTTATATTTTCCCAGGGAAATTTGGTTTTGGCTCCATCCACTTTTTGTGACCTTGACACACAGTCACTCAACAACCAAGTTTTTAAGCCTTCGGGTTCCTGGCATCAAAAATGTGTGAATGGAAGCAGTTTATCCAGCAGATAAATCTGATTGGCTGTTTGTAGCTCCACCCCTTTAGTGAATTTGAAACCCGGTCACCCAATAACCAACTGTAGCAAGTTTGAAGCCTCTGCCATTAACAGTGTAAGAATGGCAGCAGTTTAAATATTCCCTTTGAAAATCAATAGGTGAATTTTTGATTGGCTGAAAACCCTGCGATTAACAGTGTAAAGGTGGCCACACACCATACAATTTTTTAAATATCTGTTCAATTTAAGAATTGCAATCAATTTTACTGACCGATTGTAACATTTCAAAAATATGACCAATGTACCACACACCTGTGTTCAGTTTTTCCCCAATTATGATAAAACTGATTTGAAACTCTGAGAAAATTGCTAGGGCGTGTATATTAATAAATTGGCAATCTACCACACACCATACAATCTTTAGAAAGATTGAAGAAAAATATCTGGCATTCTGGATAGATAAAAATCGAAGAAAACGGGAAATACGATCAGATTTTTTAGTCGAATAAAAAAATAGCTTTCGATTTTTTACGGAGATCCGATTGTTTTTATCGAATTGCCGTAAAATCGAATCATTTTATTGTATCGTGTGTGGCCACCTTATGAAAGGCTGCAACTTACATTCTCCCATTGAAAATGAATGGCTGAAATTTGATTGGCTGTTTTATGCTCCGCCCACTTTTCCTGGATTTGTAACCAAGTGACCACCTGTGCCAAGTGTGGAGACCGTGGCTTGATTACTGTGAGAATGGCGGCCTTTTACATTTTTCTATTGGCATGAATACACAGCTAGATAGTGCGCCGGTATCGAGCCAGCGGCTCAATGCCGGCACATCACCGCTCGTCCGCGCGTGCGAGCAGACCGATTCCCGCTCGTCCCCGCAGGTGCTTTCTAATCAACACTTCGTTTTTTCTATTGTTCTGCTCGCCGGTATCGAGCGCAAAATCGATCCGGCGGGCAATCGGACCTGTCGGAAATTATCAATCAAGCCATCAGTGGCTCGATTGATAAGAAGAAACGAGCCGTGTATGCCCAGCATTAGGGATCTGTATACCAAGGTTCGTTGAAATCGGTCAAGGCATTTTCGAGTGATTGCGGCACATACACACACACACACATACATACACACACACACACACACACACACACACACATACATACATACATACGATTTTATATATATAGATATAAAATTCACTGAAATCAAAATGTGAGCAGTACAATACATTTGGTAAAAAAAAAGCTTATTTTTTTATGACATTCATATTTAGAGCGGTATAAAACCCTGACATAATCTATATATATAAAATCGGATGTATGTGTGTGTGTGTGTGTGTGTGTGTGTGTGTGTGTGTGTGTATGTGTGTGTGTGTGTGTGTATGTGCCGCGATCACTCGAAAACCCCTTGACCGATTTGAACGAAACTTGGTATACAGGTTCCTTACTACCTGGGATGATAGGTTCTGGGGGTCTCGTGGCCCCCCTGCCCACCTGGGCGGAGCTACAAACAGCAAATCAGATTCCACCCATTCAAGTCAATGGAAAAAATGTAAAAGGCTGCCATTCTCACAGTAATCAAGCCAGAGTCCCCACACTTGGCACAGTTGGTCACTTGGTGACCGAGGTTACAAATCCAGAAAAAGCGGGTGGAGCATAAAACAGCCAATCAAAATTCAGCCATTCCTTTTAAATGGGAAAAAATGCAGCCATTCTTACACTGTTAATCGCAGGGTTCTCAAACTTGCCACACTTCGCCACTGGGTGAATAAGATTAAGATTTTGGAAAGTGGGTGGAGCCTACAACAGCCAATCAAAATTCACCTATTGCGTTTAAAGGGGAATATTTAAACTGCTGCCATTCTTACACTGTTTATGGCAGAGGCTTCAGACTTGCTGCAGTCAGTCATTAGGTGACTGGGGTCCAAATTCACTAAAGGGGCGGGGCCACAAACAGCCAATCAGATTTCTTTGCTGGATAAACTGCTTCCATTCACACAATTTTGATGCCAGGAACCTGAAAGCTCACAAAATTGGTCATTGAGTGACTGTGTGACAAGGTTACACAAAGTGGGTGGAGCCAAAAATACATTTTACTGGGAAAATATAAACTGCAGCCATTCTTACACTGTTAATGGCAGGGTTGTCAAACTTTGCACAGTTGGTCATTGAGTGAATGTGATTAAGATTTTGGGAAGTGGGTAGAGCCTACAACAGCCAATCAAAATTCAACTTTTGATTGTCAAAGGGAATATTTAAACTGCAACCATTCTTATACTGTTAATAGCAGATGCCTCAAACCTGGTACAGCTGGGCACTGGGTGACTGGGGTTCAAATTCAGAAAGGGGCAGAGCCACAAACAGCCAATCAGATATACAAAGTATTGATACCAAGGATCCCAAAGCTGATAAACTTGGTAATTGAGTGACTATATGTCAAGGTTACAAAAAGTGGGCGGTGCCAGAAACTTAATTTTTTACATGGCAGGGTTCCCAAACTTGATACAATTGGCCACTGGGTGCCTGGGATTATTATTCAGAAATGTGGGTGGAGCCTACAACAGCCAATCAAAATTCAGCTATTGATTTTCATGGGGAATATTTACATTGCTACCATTCTTACACTGTTAATGGCAGAGGCCTCAAACCTGATACAGTCAGTAATTGGGTGACTGGGGACCAAATTCACTAAAGGCGGTGGAGCCACAAACAGCCAATCAGATTTGTTAGATTGATTTCAGCCATTCTGTTATTGGCAGGGTTCTCAAACTTGACACAGTTGGCCACTGGGTGACTAGGATTAATATTTAGGAAAGTGGGTGGAGTGTACAGCAGCCAATCAAAATTCATCTTTTGATTTTCAAGGGGAATATTAAAATTGCTGCCATTCTTGCACTGTTAATGGCACAAGCCTCAAACCTGGTACAGTTGATCATTGGGTCACTGGGGTTCAAATTCAGAAAAGGGGATAGAGGAGGCATGGGCAAACTTGGCCCTCCAGCTGTTGAGGAACTACAAGTCCCACAATGCATTGCAGGAGTCTGACAGCCACAGTCATGACTCATAAAGGCAAATGCATTGTGGGATTTGTAGTTCCTTAACAGCTGGAGGGCCAAGTTTGCCCATGCCTGTGATAGAGCCACAAACAGCCAATCAGATGTTTCATTTCACTGGGAAAATACAAATTATTGATGCCAAGGACCCAAAGCTCACAAACATGGTCATTGAGTGACTGTGTGTCCAGTTTACAAAAAGTGGGCGGAGCCAAAAACAAATTTCAATGGGAAAATGTAAACTGCAGCCCTTCTTCACTGTTAATGGCAGGGATCTCAAACTTTGCCAAGATGGTCACTGGGTGACTGAGATTAATATTCAGGGAAGTGGGTGGAGCCTATAATAGCCAAAATAGCCAAAATAGTCAAAATTCACCTGTTGATTTTCAAAAGGAATATTTAAATTGCTGCCATTTTTACACTGGTATTAGCAGATCAGAGCAGTTTCTAGGCTAAATTTCACCCAGGGCGAGGGTGTAAAAATCGCCCCCCACCCCACCCCCATGGAGCCAGGCATAGGTGCCCGCAGTACAGGTTGAACAGGTTAGCTACGTAGGTGCCTCCAGTATAGGGTAGCCTGCATAGTTGCCCCCAGTGTAGGTTAGATAGGTAGGTGCCTGCTTTATAGGTTATCTACGTTGGTGCCTCCAGTATAGGGTAGCCCGTATAGTTGCCACCAGTGTGGGTTAGATAGGTAGGTGCCCCCAGTATAGTTTAGATAGGTAGGTGCCCGCAGTATAGGTTAGATAGGTAGGTTCCCGCAGTATAGGTTCGATAGGTAGGTTCCCCCAGTATGGGTTAGATCGGTAGGTTCCCCCAGTATAGGTTCAATAGGTAGGTTCCCCCAGTATAGGTTAGATAGGTAGGTCCCCCCAGTATGGGTTAGATAGGTAGGTTCCTGCAGTTTAGGATAGTTAGGTAGGTTCCCGCAGTATAGCTTGGCTAGGTAGGTTCCCGCAGTATAGGTTAGTTAGGTAGGTTCCCGCAGTATAGGTTAGTTAGGTAAGTTCCCGCAGTATAGGATAGTTAGGTAGGTTCCCACAGTATAGCTTGGCTAGGTAGGTTCTTGCAGTATAGGTTAGTTAGGTAGGTTCCCGCAGTATAGGTTAGTTAGGTAGGTTCCCGCAGTATAGGTTAGTTAGGTAGGTTCCCGCAGTATAGGATAGTTAGGTAGGTTCCTACAGTATAGCTTGGCTAGGTAGGTTCCCGCAGTATAGGTTAGTTAGGTAGGTTCCCGCAGTATAGGTTAGTTAGGTAGGTTCCCGCAGTATAGGTTAGTTAGGTAGGTTCCCGCAGTATAGGTTAGTTAGGTAGGTTCCCGCAGTATAGGTTAGTTAGGTAGGTAGGTTCCTGCAGTGTAGGATAAATAGGTAGGTTCCTGCAGTTTAGGTTAGTTAGGTAGGTTGCCACAGTTTAGGTTAGTTGGTATGGGCGGTATGAGTTGGGCGCAGGAGCGGGGGGAGCGAACATAATAGTAATAACTCACCTGCTTCCGCCGAACCCGCGCTGCTTCAATGTCCTTCCTTTCCCGGCATCTATCTCATTAGTCACAGTGCTTCCTGTGATGACATGCGGTATGTCATCACAGGGGGCGCTGTTACCAGGCGACGGACGCCGGGAGAGGAAAGATATTGAAACTGCGGGGAACGGATGAAGAAGGTGAGTTATAACTATTATGTCCGTTCCCCCGCTCCGGCGCCCCCCCTCCTGCCGCACAATAAAGCACCCCGGGCGATTGCACGTATCACACACCCATAGAAACGGGGCTGTAGCAGATGCCTCAAACCTGCTATAGTTGGTCATTGGCCAACACTAGCCAAATACATACCCGGGCAACGCCGGGCAATCAGCTAGTATTCAATAAAAATATGTTTTCCTACTTTGTATATGCCATACGGTTAGCATATCTGCTTTTGTGCAAAAGTATTATTATTCATTTAGAAATGATACGTTCCTAAAGTACACTTATTTTACTCTGAGGCTGCATTTCCACTTGTGCGGTGCGAATCGCCACGGTAAAAATTTGCATGCGGATGCGAATTTCGCGTGCGGGTCTATGCGAATTTTCATGCGAATTCGCATGGATGACGATGTATGCGAATTTAACCATGGCAGTGCTGGTGTGCTTTTCCATTGTTCCTATGCAAATTCGCATGCGAATTTGCATGAAAAGTCGCATACCCAAACCTCATGCGAATTTACTATTAAACGCATTGTATGCGATTCGCATAGCGGTACGCGATATGCGAATTCTGATGGCTCTGCCATGCAAATTTTTTCTGCACAGAAAAACGCAAAGGAATCCTGACAAGTGGAAACAGTCCCATTCACTTGTATTGCTATGCGAATTTGCATGCGAAAACCGCATGCGAATTCGCGATAGTGGAAATGGGCCCTGAGAGCTGACTTTGCATTTTATTTATAACTGCTTTATTCATCCTCTAACTTAATCAGAAAGCATCAGAAAGCATTTATGCTTGCCTGACTTTGTTCAGGGGACCCGGCAGTGTGAGAGAAGGCTTTGTTTACATTTCTCACTTGATACAATTAAACACAAGGTAACATTATGTAAAGTTCGGAAGCGGCCAGCTCTGCAGACAGGGAAGCTTCTAAAGCCTGTGTTAACCCTTTGAATGCAGTATAGTATAGAATATGCTGTAAATAATCTATTAGAGCAAAGTAGAAATGCAGGGTTTCATTCCGCTTTAAATGATTAAGGGCCCTTTCCCGCTAGCGATTGCGATTCAGCAAAGTTCCAAATTCTCCCGGCGATTGCGATCTTGCTATGCAATGCACTGCGGCGCGATCGTGATTAAGTAAAAAACGAATGGCGGTAGTGGAAATTACCTACCATGATTCCTATGTTATTTGGCAAACTGTAGCGATTTAAAAATCACTAACGGTTTGGGATTTTGCAATTCAGCATCGCAATCGCCGCTAGTGGAAAAGGGCCCTTAGTGCCCATTGTAAAATCTTATCTCATGCCTGACTCAGCCTACTACTGAACTGAGTTTGAGAAGAACGGGTGTTGTTATTGTAGAACTCACAACTCCTACCTCAGAATTTTATACCAATAAAAGTTTTCTTTTCCTTCAGGTACATCACAAAATACAAGTTCTGTGAACGCCTCAACCACCACCAGCAAGACGTCTTCTACCACCACTAAGTCCACAGCTTCCAGACTGTCAACCACTGCAGTTCTCACACTACTTTATAGCGTTTACCTCTGTATCGTAGAATGCATTTAGTCATTTTTAACCCGTTCTAAAAAACACTGCTCTTTTGACAATGTGAGAATTATGTCTTTGCCTCTATATTTTTTAAAGCAAAATAAATTATTTAATGATTAAATCTGTGCTGCAACCATGTTATTCAGATTAAAAGAGATGTTAGAACATAATCCAACAATTTCAAATAGAACTTCAGTACATTGTTTTGAAAATAAAACCAACCTATACTGGGGAGCAATTATACAGGCTGCCTATACTGGGGGCACCTATGCCTGGCTACCTATACTGGGGGCACCTATGCCTGGCTACCTATACTGGGTGCAACTATTACTATAGCAAAAAACGCAGTAAATATGTAATTATGTAATACAGTGATGTTTGCATAAGGTCAGGTGACACATCAACTGAATGACAGGTGAGAAGGAAAAGGCAGTGGTATGAGAGGATGACATTCTTCTTTTTGTGTTCTTATGCTCACGGGTAGTGCGTGAGAGACAACAGCCAGCGCACTGAACAGCAGGTAAGGTGACGGGAGCTTGTATCAGTTTTAATATACACAGGGCTTGATTCACTAACCGGCGCTAAGCCGGTTAGTGTGCCTTATCACTTAGTGGGCACAAACTACAGCGCTAACCTTATCTGAGTTAGTGTGCCTTATCTGAGTTAGTGTACCTTATCTGAGGTTAGTGTGCCTTATCTGAGTTAGTGTACCTTATCTGAGTTAGTGTGCCTTATCTGAGGTTAGTGTGCCTTATCTAAGGTTAGTGTGCCTTATCTGAGTTAGTGTACCTTATCTGAGGTTAGTGTGCCCTATCTGAGGTTAGTGTGCCTTATCTGAGGTTAGTGTGCCTTATCTGAGGTTAGTGTGCCTTATCTGAGTTAGTGTGCCTTATCTGAGGTTAGTGTGCCTTATCTGAGGTTAGTGTGCCTTATCTTAGGTTAGTGTGCCTTATCTGAGGTTAGTGTGCCTTATCTGCAGTGTGCGATGTAGCTTTGTACATTTTTTAGTGTGCACAAAGCTATTTAGTGTGCACAAAGCTACTTAAGGGGCACTAAGTTCAGATAAGGCACACTAACCTCAGATAAGGCGCACTAACCGGCTTAGCGCCGGAAAACTCTTTTTTACTGCGGCGCTAACACTTAGCGCCGGTGAGTGAATCAAGCCCACAGTGTTCACTAAGGCTACGTTTTCACTGTAGCGTGACATTTTCATCTGCAAAAAAAGTATAAGATTTTTCTGATTAACGAAAATTTGCATGTAAATTTGTACGCGTTTTTATGCGCATTTTCGTGCGCGAAAATTTGCATTAGTTAAATATACATAATCTGCCTAGTAACAGCTTAGTCATGACTGCTGACAACTTCCTGTAACCGTGGATCTAATGCAAAATTTTGTGGAAATAATGCAAAAATTTGCGTTGCCTATACAAAGCATTGTACACGAATCGTACGCGATGTCCGAAAATATGATGCAGGACCTCAGATTTTTTCACGTGTACTAACGCATACGAAAATTTGCATGGTGTAGAAACAGCTGCATCGACTTACATTAGTTTTAAAATCTATGCAAATTTTCTGACCAAAAAAACTGACGGAAAACGTACAAGTGGAAACCAGGCCTTATGCAATGGAATTCTTGGAGATACATTCCACTTTTGCTGAGAGTTCTGTATTTTCAGTGGGGCTCTGGATGTTGCAAGGATTAGAAGCCAACTTTTTTTTTTATTTGGCAGATAGGTGAGTGACTAGAGATGATCAGAATCTACTAATTGCGATTTTGCTAAATGTTGCATACATTTTTTTACAATCACGGCCATATGTAATTACGATTTGGACATTCAATTGATTTTGTGTGATCCATTCATAATTTTCACATAACTTTGTGCCGACTTTAGCCGTTAATAGCAAGGCCCCCACATATGCATGAGTTTACCAAAAGGCTTTGTAGTTTTTCCTCCAAATAGTATTCTGTTGGAGTGCAGTTCCCATTTTAATTGATAGCCATATTGGGGCATGGTCAGAATAGGTTATCTTTCCGATCTCAACATTGGTTACTTCAGTTTTTTTTTTTTGAAAGACAAAAAAATAATCTATCCTGGAGGCTGTTTTATGTCTGCTGGAGTAAAATGTATACTCCCTTTCATTCAGATTATACAGTCTCCACACATCTATTAATTCCAATGTCCTCAGCCTGTCCTTCAATAATAATAAGTCTATATCGGGAATCTGGGTAGTTCCTCTAGACGTGTCTTGGGGGGGGCTGATTGCAACATTAAAATCACCGCCAATAACAGTAGTGCCAACCGCCACCTGCTTAACTTTATCCAGGAAACCTATGATATATTTAACCTGTTTTTTATTTGGTGCGTATAGGTTGGCAAATGTAAAGTCTACCCCATTAACGCTTCCCAGGACAATTAATTCCCTTCCTTCCTTATCCTTTATTATTCTATCAATGGTGACTGATCATTTGGAGCTAAAAACAATTGCTACTCCCCCCGATTTTTTTTGAGGGTTTGCATTAATAATCCACCTACTGTATCCTCTGTCAAATGCCTTGGGTATCCTGCCGGTTTTAAAATGGGTTTCTTGAATGAAACCTATATCAATCTTCTTTCTAACAAATTCCTCTATGATTCTTCCTCTTTTGCAGCCGGAGTTAGCTCCTTTTACATTAATGGATTCAAATTTAATAACACTCATTTTATTAGAAAAAATATGCACTTAAAAACTAAAAGAGGAGGAATCTGGAAAAAAAAAATTTGTAGGGGGAATCCTGGGTGGACCTGGCTAATATCCCTTCTACCACATTCATTCTCAGCCATAACCACACATATCCCTTTTGATCCATTTCTAGAGAGAGACACCTGTTGGTGTCAACTTTATGAGTTTCTCGAATAACTCTCCTTCTCTAGAAGCCTATCCTCACACTCCCAATGGAGTACTAAAGAGAGGCCCTGAGTCCGGTAACCCTACCCCACCTTTCATCTGTTTTCTCTGTGATTAGTGTCAGAGCACGGAGTTACTACAATAAGGCCAAAAACTGAGCGTTAGGGAAAGAAATAGTGCCTGTAAGGGGTAATCCTACATCGTACTTATGGGAATTTCACCTTAATCTAGACCTTTTCCCATTCTGCAATCTCCTTTTTGGGTAGGCCCAGGGTCTCAGTGAAGCCTGCTAGTGGGTCTCCATCCCACAGTATTGCTGATTTATTATCAATAGTGGCATTCAGTGAGAGTGGAAAACCCCAACGGTATGTGCCCCCCCTCTGTCTAATCTCCTCTAGAAGAGGTTTGAGCAATCTTCTCCTATCCATCGTCCTTTTAGAAAGGTCCTGAAATATTTTAATATTAGAGTCTCTGTATTTAATAGTGCCCAAGTTTCTTGCTTTCTTTACAATCTTTTCCTTAATCTGGAATAGCAGCAATTTACAGAGAACATCCGTTCCTCTTCCTCCTCCACCCGCCCCGGCTGTGTTTTTACCCACTCTGTGCACTCATTCAATAACTATTTCTTCTGGGGCTTCATTGCCCAGGATTTGTTTAAAGAGTTCTGTTGCTGCCTCTAATAGCTCCTCAATCTTTATTTGAGATGGCAAACCTCTAATTTTAATATTGTTACGTCTATTCCTGTTTTCTAGATCATCCAGCTTGCTGTTAATCTCATGTATTTGTTTTTTATGTGCTTTAAGAGATTCATTACATGTCTGCGTTACTGTGGAAAGTCCTTCCAGCCTATCCTCAATCCTCTTCACATCTTTCGTCATCTGCATTATCTGATCCTTGATAGGTTGAATCTCACATATGCATGAGTTTACCAAAAGGCTTTGTAGTTTTTGAGAAAATGTTTTTAAAATGTTAGTTTCTCAAAAACTGCTAGGTCATTTTGAAAAAAAAAAATGTTTTTTAACTTTTTCCCACTCTTTTCCTTAACATCAGTGGTGTAGCAGCAGGGTGTGCAGAAGTTGTGACCGCATTGGGGCCCTTGGGCCAGAGGGGCCCTGGGGGGCCCTCCCTCAACCACAGTATTAGCTCTCTGTCCTGTGCTCATAATAATCACTTCTATAGATGCTTTCATGGCCGTTTCTACGGCCGTGCGGGGCGTTCCGCCGCCCGGGGCGCTGCTGGGAGGGGGGCGCTGAGATGGAGGGGGGAGCCGCAGCCGCGGGGAGGGCAGCCCGACCTCTCCCTCCCTCTCCCCGGGCGGCCCTTCATGCGATCCCCCCTCGGACGGAGTGCAGAGTAATGCGCAGGGAAGCGCTATAGAAAACTACTCACCTCGCTGGCTCCAAGCGCTGCTCTCTCGCCGCCAGTCTCATCTCTGCCTACACGCTGATACACACACGCTGCTAAACAGGAAGCAGTGTGTGTGTGTATCAGCGTGTAGGCAGAGATGAGACTGGCGGCGAGAGAGCAGCGCTTGGAGCCAGCGAGGTGAGTAGTTTTCTATAGCGCTTCCCTGCGCATTACTCTGCACTCCGTCCGAGGGGGGATCGCATAGAGGGCGGCCCGGGGAGAGGGAGGGAGAGGTCGGGCTGCCCTTCCCGCGGCTGTGGCTCCCCCCTCCATCATGGGGGGCACCTACCTAACCTATACTGGGGCAGCTACCTATCTAACCTATCCTGGGGGGCACCTACCTATCTAACCTATCCTGGGGGGCACCTACCTAATCTAACCTATCCTGGGGGGCACCTACCTAATCTAACCTATACTGGGGGGCACCTACCTAATCTAACCTATACTGGGGGGCACCTACCTAATCTAACCTATACTGGGGGGCACCTACCTAATCTAACCTATACTGAGGGGGCAGCTACCTAATCTAACCTATACTGGGGGGCACCTACCTATCTAACCTATACTGGGGGGCACCTACCTATCTAACCTATACTGGGGGCACCTACCTAACCTATCCTGGGGGGCACCTACCTAATCTAACCTATACTAGGGAGCACCTACCTAATCTAACCTATACTGGGGGGCACCTACATAATGTAACCTATACTAGGGGCAGCTACCTAATCTAACCTATACTGGGGGGCAGCTACCTAATCTAACCTATACTGGGGGGCACCTACCTAATCTAACCTATACTGGGGGGCACCTACCTAATCTAACCTATACTGGGGGGCACCTACCTAATCTAACCTATACTGGGGGGCACCTACCTATCCTATACTGGGGGGCAGCTACCTATCTAACTTATACTGGGGGGCACCTTCCTAACCTATACTGGGGGGCACCTTCCTATCTAACCTATAGTGGGAGCATTAACTTATCTAACCTGTATTGGGTGCACCTACCTACCTAGCTAGTCTATACAGGTGACAACTATACTGGCTACCTATATTGGAGGCACCTACCTAACTAACCTATACTGGGGGCATCTACCTATCTAACCTATGCGGGGGGCAACTATTCTGGCTACCTATATTAGAGGCACCCACCTAGCTAACCTGTACTGGGGGCACCTAACTATCTAACTTATACCGGGGACGCCTGCCTATCTAACCTATACTGTGGGCAACTATACTGGCTACCTATACTGGAGGCACCTACCTGGCTAACCTATACCGGAGGCAACTATACTGGCTCACCTATGCCTGGCTACCTATACTGGGGGGACCTATAGCTGGCTACCTATACTGGGGTACCTATTCTGGGGGAATCTATACTGAGTGCAACTAGACCTGGCTAACCTACACTGCGGGCACCCATACCTTGCTTCGGGGGGGGGGGGGGGTGCAATTTTTACACCCTCGCCCTGGGTGCATTTTAGCCTAGAAACTGCACTGGATGCTTTGAATACTATTGATCATTAACAAGCTGTTCCCCATCCCCTTCTTGCACCTGTGACACTGTAGTTGCTCCGTATCAATTGTTATTTATAGAGTGCTTGGGGGGCCCCGATGTAAAACTTGCACCAGGGCCCATAGCTTCTTAGCTACACCCAGGGATGAGCAGAAACTACGCCAGTGCGAATTTACACATTGTAGTTCACATCTACGCATCGTAGTTCATAGGTGACGTTTCAAAACTACGCTTACGAATTTACACATAGCGAAGTAACCACTATGCGTAGTTAACATGTGTTTTGCGTAGTGAACTACGAATGCGTTACTTGCGTGTAATTTTCCGTGTGGGATTGTATGATTACAAATTTACGCATTGGAAAGGGGAATATATGCATAGAAGAGGTCCCGGTATAAGCATTTATACAAAAAGAGAAATTAATGTGTACATTTTTCTGCATACGGGCATAAGCATCAGCATACTGTACACTACGCTTCGCACTACACGTAATTGCGTATTTTAACACATAGTCTACGAAATGCATACAAAGCGAATATTTGATTTTGAAGCCGTAGTTTGGCGAAGCGTAATTGCGTAAAGCTACGCGTAGTTCCAGCGTAGCGAAGTTGGCTGACTACGACCATCCCTGGCTACACCACTGCTTAACATATGTAGCAATTTTGTTGACAGTACAATGTATGAGGGCTATGCTAATAACCGCTAAAGTCGGCAAGAAATTACATGAAAATTATGCAAAATTGAAAAATCACGGTTCCTGATTACATTTACATACGGAATGAATTACAATTTTTCCAGAGATTTCACATTATGATTTTCTATAGTAATTTTGAATTACGATGCAAAATTATGATTATGAGAAATTCATCACTTGTGTCGGGATTAGTGCAGGTGTTAAAAATGTAAAACAGAGCCTCTTGCCTTGTGCAGCTTTTCACTAGTTATGGACTTTCGATTCCAGTCGGACTCGAATTTGGAATTCCAATTCAGAAGTCTAATGACTTCAGGTCACTAGAACAGTATTTACAATGTTTTGTCTCAGACTGCCAAGAATCGTGGCTAGAGTACTTACCCTTTGCTGAATTTGCATTTAAAGGGACTCCGAGCAGTGTAGAAACTATGGGAAGATGCATATCATTTTAAAGCTCTCTTTCTCCTCTTTCCAATGATATATAAACCGCCACCCTGCGCCTTTTAGTTTTCGCTATTTTCGCGATTGAAATTGTCGCGGCCACGATTTCAATCGCGAAAATAGAGACAACTAAAAGGCGTAGGGTGACGATTTAGGTGTCGACAGAAAGAGGAGAAAGAGAGCTTTAAAATGATATCCATCTTTCAATAGTTACATTGTATTACACAGGGCGACTTTTTCTCAAAGTCAGCAGCTCCATTCAGCAGAAAAAGTCGCCCTATGTAATACAATGTAACTATGGAAAGATGGATATCATTTTAAAGCTCTCTTTCTCCTCTTTCTGTCGACACCTAAATCGTCACCCTACGCCTTTTAGTTTTCTCTATTTTCGCGATCGAAATCGCGGCCGCTGCAATTTCAATCGCGAAAATAGCGAAAACTAAAAGGCGTAGGGCAGCGATTTATATATCATTGGAAAGAGGAGAAAGAGAGCTTTAAAATGATATGCATCTTTCCATAGTTTCTTCACTGCTTGGAGTCCCTTTAACAACCTACCTAATTCCTCCACCAAGTTATCACCGGTTTGGATAGTGACGGGTCAGAACTCCAAATTTACCTTTCTTCCATCCACTACCTCCTTTTTTCCAGCCTTGGAGGATTGGAGCACTCACATTCAGCAAGTTTGGCCTCAAGTTCAGCAAAATTTGCGGAATGCCATATCTCGTCAGAAATGTTATGCCTATGCCAGCCGCTCGCCTGAGTTCGAGTTCTCCCCGGGAGATATGGTGTGAGTGTCTACTTGCAATATTCCCTTGCGCCAGCCTTCTGCAAAGTTGGGCCCTAGATTTATTGGCCCCTATCCCATTCAGGAGAAGATCAATGATGTGGTGCATAGGGTGGCACTGCCCCAGTCTAATAGAGGAGTCAAGTCTTTCCATGTCTTCCTTTTAAAACCAGATGCCAACACCATTTTGCCTTCTCCTCCTCCTCCAGTTGAGGTAGATGGTGAATCAGAATATGAAGTTCAGAAAATTCTAGATTCAAGAAGGGTTCGAGATTCTTTGCAGTATTTGCTGGACTGGAAGGGGTATGGTCCTGAGGAGAGGTGTTGGATATCAGCCCGTCAAATGCATGCTGATTTATTGATTCATGATTTCCATCTGAAATTTCCTAAAAAACCAAGTAATTAGAGATGGCCCGAACGGTTCGCCGGCAAACGGTTCCCGCTGCACTTCCGTGGCGTGGTTCGCGTTCGCGGAGAACCGCGAACTTTCTGGAAGTTCGATTCGCCCCCATAGTGCATCATGAGGGTCAACTTTGACCCTCTACATCACAGTCAGCAGGCACATTGTAGCCAATCAGGCTGCACTCCCTCCTGGAGCCACTTCTCCCCTTATAAAAGGTAGGTAGCGTCAGGCATTGGACTCACTCGTGTGCCTGCAGTAATTAGAGAAGGGAGAGCTGCTGTGCAGACTCGAGACCTATAGGGAAAGCTTAGTTAGGCTCTTGTAGGCTTGTTAGCTTGCTCCTTGCTGATTCTTATTGCTAAAAAAAGCAACCCTGAACAGCTCTTTTGAGAGCTAATCTTGTTCTTGTGATCTATTTTTTGTGCGTGTGTCCCACTGACACTTGTGTTGCATAGACAGCCTTGGTAATTCCTACTGTGTGTGCCACTGCAAGGCCCAGCACATTCAGTGACTACCTGTGTGTGTGACAGGTGCACATTGTAATACCCATCACTGCATATACCTACCTGTTGTTCACTTCAGTGCACCCACCTACCTACGTGAGCTAACGCAGTGTCACTGTGCCTGTCCGCTACCAGTCTATGTGTGACAGGTGCACATTGTAATACCCATCACTGCATATACCTACCTGTTGTTCACAGTGCACCCACCTACCTACATGAGCGCACGCAGTGTCACTGTGCCTGTCCGGTACCTGTCTGTGTGTGACAGGTGCACATTGTAATACCTATCACTGTATATACCTGCCTGTTGTTCACTTCAGTCAGTGCACCTACCTACCTACGTGAGCGCACGCAGTGTCACTGTGCCTGTCTGGTACCTGTCTGTGTGTGACAGGTGCACATTGTAATACCCATCACTGCATATACTTACCTGTTGTTCAGTGCACCCACCTACCTACGGGAGCGCATGCAGTGTGATATACCACTCCGTGCATACTTGTTAACTGCACCTGTGTGACTGCACATTGTATTAGTCAAGTCAGTGCATACCTTTCACTTCATCCACCCCGATATGGACAAAAGAGACAAAACAGGTAGAGGCAGAGGAAATGCAGCGGAGAAACAAGTTGCTGGTGAGACGTTTGCGATAGCCCGACTCGGTGGAATTTGACCCTCCTAATGTTCTCTTGCCTGCTAGAACAGGAGAAAGCCATCACCCAGTACCTCTACAATTACAGTAGAAGGACACACTCTGGGGAGATGGGGATGTTCTGGCCCAACAACTGGACACTCATGAGAAATGCATGCAGGCTCATGTGGCCGTTTGAGGAGGTGACAAACCTGGTGAGTCTCACTGAAGGCACCATCAGTGACTTGATCCCGTATGCTTACTTCCTGGAGCGTGCCATGCGTAGAGTGGTGGATCAAGCTGTGGAGGAGCATGAACAGGAACAGTTACAGGAGGAAGCGTTGTTCGATCAATTCTCATCAGAACCAGATGTTTCCTCAACACCTGCAGCAGCACAGAGGGGGGAGGAGGAGGAAGAGTCATGTGGGGAAGAGGAGTCCGACTCGGATGATGAGGAAGTTGGTTCTTTGGAGGAGGAGGAGGCGGCAGAAGAACAACCGCAGCAGGCATCGCAGGGGGCTTGTGCGGCTAAACGTTCCCGTGGTATTGTTCGTGGCTGGGGGAAGGAGGACTTACCTTACGTCAATGAGGAAGAGCAAGAGGAGATGGATAGTATGTCTGGATGCAACTTTGTGTAGATGGCATCTTTCATGCTGTCCAGCCTGTTGAGGGACCCCTGTATAAAAAAAACTCAAGGGGAATGCTGTACTGGGTGGCCACGTTACTAGACCTTCGTTATAGGCACAAAGTGGCGGAGTTACCAACTCACCTGAAAGCAGAAAGGATGCAGCACTTGCAGAACAAGCTGACAACTATGCTTTACAATGCATTTAAGGGTGATGTCAAAGCGCAATGCAATAAAGGTACCACTTCCAGTAATCCTTCTCCCATGTCCACGCAGGCAAGGACAGGATGCTCCAGCGATCTCATGGTGATGTCAGACATGCGGACATTCTATAGTCCAACGCCTCGCCTTAGCCCTTCCGGATCCATCCTCCACCAACGCCTGGACCAGCAGGTAGCAGACTACCTGGCCTTAAGTGTGGGTGTAAACACTGTGAGCAGCGATGAACCCTTGGACTACTGGGTGCGCAGGCTTGACCTGTGGCCAGAGCAGTACCAATTTGCCATCCAACTTCTGTCTTGCCCTGCCTCAAGCGTCCTGTCAGAAAGGAACTTCAGCGCAGTATGAGGCATGGATCCCGGAGGGCTACTGCCCGCCCGAAGACTAAGTCAGTCCCCACACACAGCATCCCTGCCTGCACACTGTGTGACTGCCTTCTCCGCCACTACCAACAGGGTCCAGGACTCCAGGTGGATGCCTGAATTTTTAAGGCCGTTGCTAGCAGCGGCCGCTATAATAATTTTTCTGGTGCGTGTACATGCCTGCCTAATCTTTCTGGCTGCACTGCAGCTGCAACAACAAAACAAAAGGCATGTACATGTGCCAATTCTCCTTCATGATCATTACCTTGCTGCGGTAAAGGGGCTTGCGTATCACAATGAAGCAATGACCGCCGGCCATATGAGTGTCTCGGGGGGGCACACCCAAGATAATAAGGTCGTTGCTTCATTGTGGACAGACCAAATTTGACCAGCTGGACAGTCACTCTTGTTCTATCATTGAGCTACCACAGCCCGGCGACCATCTGGGCTTGAAAACTGCCACGGCCTGTACTCTAGCCATGGTGCGTACCAGTCCAGCAAGGCCATCACTGCGCAAACAGCTGTTTGCGGTGCGTTACACAGTGAGTTTGGTCTGTCAGTGTGAAGCAGTACTCTAATTACACTCCCTGAATGATGTATACACATGCAAGATGTTTTAAAGCACTTTAGGCCTGCAATTTAGCATTCAATGTGATTTCTGCCCTTAAAGGAAACCAGAGAGGAATAATTAACCGGTTCAGCGCCGCAGTGCCGAAAATCTCATGCATCCGAGCAACGTTCACCTCCCATTCATTCGCCTATAACTTTATTGCTACTTATCACAATGAATTGATCTATATCTTTTTTTTTCCGCCACCAATTAGGCTTTCTTCGGGGGGTACATTTTGCTAAGAGCCACTTTACTGTAAATGCATTTTAACAGGAAGAATAAGAAAAAAACGGAAAAAAAATTCATTGTTTCTCAGTTTTTGGCCATTATAGTTTGAAATTAATATATGCTACCGTAATTAAAACGCATGTATTTTATTTGCCCATCTGTCCCGGTTATTACACCATTTAAACGATGTCCCTATCACAATTTATGGTGCCGATATTTCATTTAAAAATAAAGATGCATTTTTTCAATTTGCGTCCATCACTATTTATAAGCTTATAATTTTAAATAATATAATAACATATTCTCTTGACATGCATAATTAAAAAGTTTAGACCCTTGGGTAACTATTTATGTTGTTTTTGTTTGTTTTTTTGTAGTATTTTTTTTTTTTTTTTTTTATAAAAAAAGTGTATGTGGGTAATTTTTGGTGTGGGAGGGAAACTGCTAATTTTAAATGTAAAATTATATTTTTTTTTTATCAAAAATGTATGTGGGTGCAGTTTACTATTTGGCCACAAGATGGCCACAGTGAAAAAAGTCCTGGATGCGAACGATCTCGCATCCAGGAACTAAAATGCTGGGGAAAAGTTTCCTGGGGGCAGAAATACCGCGCTCTCTGGAGAGAAAGCGTCGGTATTTCTGCGGGGAAGTTAGATCGGTGAATGGGAATTATATTCGCACCACGCTGGGAAAGCAGCAGTGCCTATCTGGACGAGGAAACTCGTCCAGATAGGCCGAACTGGTTAAGTTATTTATACATACCTGGGGCTTCCCGCAGCTGCAGAAACCCTAATCGCTCCCACGCCGAGGTCCTCAGCTTCCTCCGTTCGCCGGTGCGGGTCCCGTCTTTCCAGGGGGTGTGGCCAGCCTACGCCAGTGAAGTGCGCTGTTTGCGTATCTCTCCAGCAGTCGCTGGAGAGGGAAGCAAGGAGAGCACTTCAGCTACGATCGACTGACCAGTCGGGCTGAAGTGACGGGACCCGTACCGGCGAACGGAGGAAGCTGAGGACAGCAGTGTGGGAGCGATTAGAGTTTCTGCAGCTGTGGGAAGC
Source organism: Hyperolius riggenbachi (assembly GCF_040937935.1). Classification (NCBI taxonomy): domain Eukaryota; kingdom Metazoa; phylum Chordata; class Amphibia; order Anura; family Hyperoliidae; genus Hyperolius; species Hyperolius riggenbachi. The sequence continues at coordinate 377,003,700 of NC_090651.1, forward strand.
CCCAGGTATGTATAAATAACTTTTAATTATTCCTCTCTGGTTCTCTTTAAAACGCTGCTTTGCGTCAAATCCAGATTTTTCCTCCGGACTTTTGGCATATATCCCACCCCGCCATGCCCCCCTCCAGGTGTTAGACCCCTTGAAAACTCTTTTCCATTACTTGTGTGGTGAGCATAAATGTTTCTAGTTTTCAAAATTCGCCTCCCCATTGAAGTTGCGGTTCGCGAAGGTTCACGCGAACCAAACTTTTGCGGAAGTTCGCGAACCCGGTTTTCGAACCTAAAATCGGAGGTTCGGGCCATCTCTACAGGTAATGAGTGTTCGGAGATTACTCCTCAGGGAAGGGGGGGGGGGAATGTATCTTCCAGCGGCAGGTCCCGCGGCATCTCCGGCTTGGTCCGGGCAAGCAACGGGGCTTCTGTGCCGACATCCTCTGGCAGCATCACCGGTGTCCCTACGGCAGTTAGTTCTGGCGCGCACATGCGCAGTACAGGTAATCGTGCACGCGCGACTTTTGACAAGCCTTATACTGTAGGCTAAGGAGGAGGATCTAGTGATGTCAGCTGTGATGTCACTTTTGTGACATCACTTTGTGGGAAGCATCATCTAATTTGGGAGTGGTTTTGCGGTAGTGATCATGTGTATTTAAGGCCAGAGCTATCAGTCACTCGTTGGCTTTGATACTAATCAATTCGCTGGTTCCTAGCCTAGATAGATTCCATGAGCTACATTAATATATTGTGTAGACACACAATATATATGTACTCCAGTTAGTCAGTTATTATTATTGTAATATTATCTATTGTATATTTTTCTGTGTACCGAACCTCTTGCCTGACCCTTGGCCTTGCTTTAGCCTAATCCTTTTGTACCACTGCCTTCTGATACTAGTGCTCAACTCAGCTTGTCCCTGATTATGCTTCTGCCTCGTCCTACTGTTAAGACCTACATCTGATTCACGTGTATGACCCTACCTAATAACTGACTCGATTTCTCTCAACGATTTTGTACTTCGATATCTCTGACTGTGTGTATGACTTCAGGTCCGAAACTGACTACGCTTATTTACTGTGTGTAACTAGTGCTAGTTACGCTATTAGCTCACCAGAAGCGTGACAAGTGGTCTTTAGCAAAGCCCCTTTACATGATATAAATACCAAATTTGCAGGATATAGTAACAGTAGAACGGTGGGAAGAAGGGACATTTTTTTCCCAAAAAGACCTTATAGTTTTTGAAATAATCGATTTTAAATGTTCAAAGGAAAATAGTGTACATTTAAATGGTGTAAATCAGGGATCCCCAACCTGTGGTCCGCGGCCCACTGGTGGTCCGCAGGACGCTTTCAGTTGGGCCGCGGGACTGTCCTCTTGCCTCCGCCCCGCCCCCTCTGCAGCCGCCGCTGCTGTTATCTCTGGCGGCCGCTTGGTATCTTACATTCCCCTTCTCTCCCTCTTGTCAGCTTGTGAGTCACAGCAGCGCGCCCTGCAGCTGCTGTGACAGAGAGGGAGAAAGCAGGAGAGAAAGAGCGGCTTCCTGTAGCGGCGCGCCGTTACTATGGGAACCGCTCTCTCCTTCCTGCTTCCTCCCTCTCCATCACAGCAGCAGCGGGGCGCACTGCTGTGACTTACACTCCGGCGAGAGAGAGAGGGGAATGTAAGGTAACTGCAGCAGCGGCGGCCGCGGGGGGGGGGGGGGGGGAGTGGGGGCTGCTATACTTGGGCACTATACTGGGGCGCTTATACTGGGGCACTATACTAGCTATACTTGGGTACTATACTGGGGCGCTATACTGGGCACTATACTGGCTGTACTGGGGCACTACTAGCTATATTGGGACACTATACTGGGCACTATACTGGCTGTACTGGGGCACTACTAGCTGTACTGGGGCACTTCTAGCTATACTGGGGCACTATACTGGATATACTGGGGCACTACTAGCTATACTGGGGCACTATACTAGCTATACTGGGGCACTATACTGGCTATACTGGGCACTATACTGGCTGTACTTGGGCACTATACTAGCTATACTGGGGCACTATACTGGCTGTACTAGGGCACTACTAGCTATACTGGGGCACTATACTGGCTATACTGGGGCACTATACTGGCTGTACTGGGGCACTACTAGCTATACTGGGGCACTATACTAGCTATACTGGGGCACTATACTGGCTATACTGGGCACTATACTGGCTGTACTTGGGCACTATACTAGCTATACTGGGGCACTATACTGGCTGTACTGGGGCACTACTAGCTATACTGGGGCACTATACTGGCTATACTGGGGCACTATACTGGCTGTACTGGGGCACTACTAGCTATACTGGGGCACTATACTAGCTAAACTGGGCACTATACTAGCTATACTGAGGCACTATACTAGCTATACTGGGGCATAATAACTATACTGGGGCACTATACTACCTATACTGGGGCATACTAGCTATACTGGGCACTTTACTAGCTATACTGGGGCACTACCTACCAACACTGGGCACTATACTAGCTATACTGGGGCACTACCTACCTATACTGGGCACTATATTAGCTTTACTGGGCACTATACTAGCTATACTGGGGTAACTGTACTAGCCATACTGGGGCAACTAAACTCCCTATACTGGGGCAACTATGCTAGCTATGCCCCCCCCCCCCCGGTAACCCGCTGTGCACGACGCTGTCCACTAGGACGCTACACCCCCCGCGGGCCCCGGAGAAAAATTTGGTCAGAAAGTGGTCCCCGGGCCGGAAAAGGTTGGGGACCCCTGGTGTAAATGATAGTTAATGTATTTACCGCATTTACATGTATACTTTTTTACTTTGAAATTTCCTTTGAACATTTAAAATCGATTATCTCAATAACTATAAGGTCTTTTTGGAAAAATGTTTTCCCTTCTTCCCATTGTTCTACCTAAAATATCCTGCAAATTTGGTGTTTAAAGCATTTAAGAGGGCTTTGCTATTAACCGGTGGGCTTTGGTGGGATTTAATCATGAATACATTTTCATTGGAAACTTTAAATGAGATTTTCTCAAAAAATAATGGGTCTTTTTGATTTTGTCTTTTAAAGGGATACTGTAAGGGGGTCAGGGGAAAATGAGTTGAACTTACCAGGGGCTTCTAACGGTCCCCCGCAGACATCCTGTGTTGGCGCAGCCACTCACCAATGCTCCGGCCCCGCCTCCAGTTCACTTCTGGAATTTCTGACTTTAAAGTCTGAAAACCACTGCGCTTGCGTTGCCGTGTCCTCGATCCCGCTGATGTCACAAAGAGCGCACAGCGCAGGCCCAATATGGTCTGCTTCTGCGCAGTACACTCCTGGTGACATCAGCGGGAATGAGGACATGGCAACGCAGGCGCAGTGGTTTTCTGACTTTAAAGTCAGAAATTCCAGAAGTGAACTGGAGGCGGGGCCAGAGCATCGGTGAGTGGCTGCGCCAACACAGGATGTCTGCGGGGGACCATTAGAAGCCCCAGGTAAGTTCAACTCATATTTCCCCGACCCCCTACAGTATCCCTTTAAATTGTAGCCACTGATCACCTTTATTATCCATGCAATTCTGGGGATTGGGGTATGTACGGGGGTCTTGCTAATAACGTTAAAGTGAACCTTAAGCCAGAAAAAAAAAAGAGTTTTACTCACTTGGGACTTCTACCAGCCCCCTGCAGCAGTCCTGAGCCCTCGCAGCCACTCACTCATCCTCTGGTCCCCCGCTGCCAGCTAGTTTCGTTTTTGCAGACAGGCCCGTCAGGACTGGCCACGCGTAGCTTTTTCCGCATTCCCAACTGTAATTAGCGCTATTGCGGGCCGCAGGGGGCTGGTAGAAGCCCCAGGTGAGTAAAATTAATTTCTTTTCCTGGCTTAAGTGTCTCTTTAAAGTCAAATCCGGATCACGAACCCGTGATCACCGATTTTACAGCAATCACGGATAAAATCTGAGTCAAATTTGTCAGTCAGTTTCAAATCTGGATTACAATCACAGCTTATCTGGATTTTGGGACTGCCGTGGCCGGTTTTATTCAAATCCATGATCGGGGGTAGCTGAGCAACACTAAACACAATGTGATTCAAAGTCTATGAACAGTAGTGGCGATTGTAAGGTGTTAATTTCGCAACAGAAAGAGCTGTAAATTTCCTGCTGAGTTCTTGCATCCTCACGTTCTCACAGTGCAAAATGACCACTTGGAGACCCCGGGCAAGTTGCAACGCTCTAGATATTGTCAGGTTAAAAGAGGGGAGGAGTTAGTGATAGGTGTCCGGGGGAGGGGGATTGTTCAGTAGCAAGATATTACCGATATTAAAATTACTGGTAGTATCTCCCACCCAAATTAAGGCACTGCGGAACTAAACGCACCCACTGTACAGTTTAAAGTGCTGCTTTACATAACTACAGGATTATTTTTGACATCCTATCGACCTTTCAGAAGAGGTCTGGATTCTGAGAGCTGTCTTAGGAATTACCCATACTGTATGTGCTGCAGAACCAGGGACATAGCTGGGGGGGGGGGCATTTGCCCCCGGCCGCTGGGTCCCTAGAGGCGCCCAGCCGTGACCATGATTTTTTTAGTGTTTTAATATTTATTTATTTCCCTGCGGGGAGCGCAGAAAAGGGGAAGCGGTAGGCACAGTGGTAGGAAAGGGAGGACGTCTCCCCCCCTTCTCTCACCTAAGGGCTCCCCCTCCCTCACTCCTCCCTTCAGATTTGAGCGGCAGGCCGGGCCCATGGCAGAAGACTTACTCTATTCCCGCCCAGGGAGATCTGTGCGCCACTACTCTGATCCCACTACTCTGGTCTAGTCTAGACCAGAGTAGTGGAGCACAGATCTCTCTACGCCCCTGAATAGAGTAAGTCTTCTGCTGCAGGCCCGGTCCGCCGCTCATATCTGTAGGGGGGAGTGAGGGAGGGGGAGCCCTAAGGTGAGGGAAGGGGAAGAGACCTCCCCCCTCCCCACTGCTGTGCCTACCGCTTCCCCTTCTCTGCGCTGCCACTCCTCCTGCTGGGGGGGACACCTGGCTACCTATTGTGGGGAGTACTATACCCCTGCCTACATGTACTGGGGACATACACCCCTGGCTACATATACTGGGGACACCTATACCCCTGGCTACATATACTGGGGACATATACCCCTGACTACATATACTGGGGACATATACCCCTGACTACATATACTGGGGACATATACCCCTGACTACATATACTGGCCTGGGCACATATATACCTGATAACATATACTGGGAACATATACCCCTTGCTACATATACTGGGGACACCTATACCCCTGGCTACATATACTGGGGACACATATACCCCTGGCTACATATATTGGGGACACCTATACCCCTGGCTACATATACTGGGGCATATACTTCTGGCTACATATACTGGGGACACCTATACCCCTGACTACATATACTGGGCACATATACCCCTGACTACATATACTGGGCACATAGACCCCCTGACTACATATACTGGGCACATATACCCCTGCCTACATATACGGGGCACATATACCCCTGACTACATATACTGGCCTGGGCACATATACCCCTCACTACATATACTGGGCACATAGACCCCCTGACTACATATACTGGGCACATATACCCCTGGCTACATATACTGGGCACATATACACCTGGCTACATATACTGGGCACATATACCCCTGGCTACATATACTGGGGACATATACCCCTGGCTACATATACTGGGGACAGCTATACACCTGGCTACATATACTGGGCACATATACCCCTGACTACATATACTGGGCACATAGACCCCCTGACTACATATACTGGGCACATATACCCCTACCTACATATACTGGACACTTATACCCCTGGCTACATATACTGGGCACATATACCCCTGACTACATATACTGGGCACATATACCCCTGACTACATATACTGGGCACATAGACCCCCTGACTACATATACTGGACACATATACCCCTGGCTACATATACTGGGCACATATACCCCTGGCTACATATACTGGGCACATATACCCCTGGCTACATATACTGGGGACATATACCCCTGACTACATATACTGGGGACATATACCCCTGACTACATATACTGGGCACATATTTACCTGATAACATTTACTAGGCACATATACCCCTTGTTACATATACTGGACACATATACCCCTGGATACTTATACTGGGGACAGCTATACACCTGGCTACATATACTGGGGACATATACCCCTGGCTACATATACTGGGGACACCTATACTCCTGGCTACATATACTAGGGACATATACTCCTTGCCTCCTTGTGGTGCCTAACCCTAACCACCCCCCTGGTGGTGTATATTCTACTGTAACTATACCTAACCCTACTCTCACACAGAACCCTCTCTGTACCTATCTCTAACCTCTAGACCCCCCCGGTGGTGCTTAACCCTAACCACCCCCCTGGTGGTGCCTAACCCTAACCACCCCCCTGGTGGTGTATATTGTACTGTAACTATATCTAACCTTACTCTGACTAAGAACCCTCCCTGTACCTATCCCTAACCCTTAGAACCCCCTTGTGGTGCCTAACCCTAACCACCCCCCTGGTGGTGCCTAACCCTAACCACCTCCCTTACTAATCGCTTTATTATGTGGATAATAATGTTTTACAAATAGTGACTGTAAAAAAAATATTGCAATTTACGTTACGTACTAATCACTTTATTTTGTGAATAATAATGTTTTACAAACATTAAAGAATAACATTGTTATTAATTTTATTGTGTGGATAATAATGTTTTACAAATAGTGACTGTAAAAAATATATTGCAATTTACTTTACGTACTGATCGCTTTATTTTGTGAATAATAATGTTTTACAAACAGTAAGGGATAACATTTTAAATATTGTTTTAGTTAAATACGATTAATATGTTTAGTATTTTTATAAACGTTATTTGTCACGGGTGCATTTTCTAAACTTAAATCATCACAAGCACAGTTATATAACATCAAAAATCTCCAGGCGCCGTTTGTAAAGCATTAATAATCTACGGTGCCCTTTTTTCCTGTTCGGCGCCCATTAAACGATATTTATTATTGGAGTGAATGGTGGCACCCTTTTTGTCCACTAGCTGCCGGCGCCCTTTTTTCCTGTTACCATATACCTGGCTACATATACTGGAGACAGCTATACACCTGGCTGAGTATACTGGGGACCCCTATACCCTTAGCTACATATACTGGTGACATCTATACCCCTGGCTACATATACTGGGCACATAGACCCCTGGCTTCATATACTGGGCACATATACCCCTGGCTACATATACTGGGGACACCTATTCCCCTGGCTACATATACTAGGGACATATACCCCTGGCTACATATACTGGGCACATAGACCTCTGGCTATATATACTGGGCACATATACCCCTGGTTACATATACTGGGGACACCTATACCCCTGGCTACATATAATAGGGACATATACCCCTGGCTACATATACTGGGGACATATACCCCTGCCTACATATACTGGGACATATCCCCCTGGCTACATATACTGGGCACATAGACCCCTGGCTTCATATACTGGGCACATATACCCCTGGCTACATATACTGGGGACACCTATTCCCCTGGCTACATATACTAGGGACATATACCCCTGGCTACATATACTGGGCACATATACCCCTGGCTACAAATACTGGGCACATATACCCCTGGTTACATATACTGGGGACACCTATACCCCTGGCTACATATAATAGGGACATAAACCCCAGGCTACATATACTGGGGACATATACCCCTGGCTACATATACTGGCACATATACCCCTGGCTACATATACTGGGCACATATACACCTGGCTACATATACTGGGCACATATACCCCTGGCTACATATACTGGGGACATATACCCCTGGCTACATATACTGGGACATATACCCCTGGCTACATATACTGGGGACATATACCCCTGGCTACATATACTGGGACATATACCCCTGACTACATATACTGGGACATATACCCCTGCCTACATATACTGGGCACATATACCCCTGGTTACATATACTGGGGACATATACCCCTGGCTACATATAATAGGGACATATACCCCTGGCTACATATACTGAGGACACATATACACCTGGCTACATATACTGGGGACATCTATACCCCTGGCTACATATACCCCTGGCTACATATACTGGGGACATATACCACTGGTTACATATACTGGGGACATATACTCCTTGCTACATATACTGGGGACATCTATACCCCTGGCTACATATACCCCTGGCTACTTATACTGGGGACATATACCACTGGTTACATATACTGGGGACACATACTCCTTGCTACATATACTGGGGACATATACCCCTGGCTACATATACTGAGGATACATATACCCCTGGCTACATATACTGAGGACACATATACACCTGGCTACATATACTGGGGATACATATACCTCTGGCTACATATACTGGGGGCATATGCCCCTGGCTACATTTACATCTATACCCCTGGCTACCTATTCTGGCACATTTATAGACCTGGCTACCTATACTGGGAACATTTATACACCTGGCTACCTATTCTGGGGACTACTATAGACCTGTCTACTTATTCTGGGGACACCTATACCCCTTGCTACATATACTGAGGACACCTATACCCCTGGCTACATATACTGGGGACACATATACACCTGGCTACATATACTGGGGACACATATACACCTGGCTACCTATTCTGGGAACACCTATAGGCCTAGTTACTTCCACTGGGGACACCTATAGGCCTAGTTACTTCCACTGGGGACACCTATAGACCTGGTTACCTATACTGGGGACACATATAAACCTGGCTACATATACTGGGGACACATATACACCTGGCTACCTATTCTGGGAACACCTATAGGCCTAGTTACTTCCACTGGGGACACCTATAGACCTGGTTACCTATACTGGGGACACATATAAACCTGGCTACATATTCTGGGGGACACCTACAGGCCTGGTTACTTCCACTGGGTATACCTATAGACCTGGTTACCTATACTGGGGGCACCTACTTTGGGGGAACTGCTGTCAGATTAACTGTATTTTTGGGGGGAACTGCTGAGAGATTAACTATTTTTTTGGGGGGGAACCACTGCTGCCAGATTATGTCTATTTTGGGGGAACCATTGCCATATTATCTGTATTTTGTAGGAACCTCTGCCAAATTACATGTAGTTTTGGTGAAATGCTGTCTCAGATTACATGTATTTTGGGGGGAAACACTATGGCAGAGCTCAAACTTCCCTGGCAGACCTTTTGCACCACTGCTAAGGTCATGTATATTTGACCCCGCCCATTACCACACCCACATTATGTTGCATGGCTACGCCCCTCTTTTGGTGCGGCCCCTCCATAGAGGACGCGTTAATGGTCTTTGTCCCCGGGCACTGAAAGCTCTAGCGACGCCTCTGTGCAAAACAGAATGTAGTAGGTCTGCTTTTTGTTTTACGAGAATCAAGTGTGCAGTATGCTCATAAACTGGTTGTCAGTTATGTAGGTGCTTTAGTCTATTATCATTTTTCTCTTCATCTTCCTAATATGTGCAACAACGTCATTTGTACGTCAACGTCAACAGTACAGTATGTGAGGTATTACCACAATCCATTGTAATGCATTGCCCCCAGCACTGACTCTGCCCACGGTACAATTCTATTTAAGGTTACTAAAGATTACGGAATGTGGCGGTGGTGATTTTTCTACAGTTTAATTTCACAAAACAATTGTTCCATTGTCACAACCACAGCAGAAGGTAAAAGAGATATGTGATTGGTAAAAAATTATTTTATGATTCTTTAAATACAAATATTTTCCAGGTTATGTCACTCACAGTGATGAGCGAAAATGCTGATATTCTTTTTGCATTAATATTCGTGAAAATGTTAAATTTGATTTTTTTTAAGAGAAAAAGGCCATCAAAAATAATTTCGCTATTACAGATTATTTTTCAAATATTTGCTAATTTTCATGCTAAAAAGAAATGATTTTGCACTTTTTGTGAATTTTCGTGATAAAATAACGATCTTTCATGTTTTCTGTTAATTTTCGCAAATTTGCTTCCTTTGACCGTTCTGCGAAAATGTAATATATTTTCATGAATACTTCCTTGTAATTGAAAATGCTATTTTCGACGCGAAAATTACTTTGGCGAAAATTCGCAAGCAATACTGATCACTCATTGCATTGTATTTTTTCTTGCTTATTATTTGATTTTCAAGACAAAGTAAGTCTGCTATTTTTCTGATTTTATAAAAGTTTATGCCTAGTGTAACACAGGGTTTAGGTTGGGAGGGCTTTAGCTTTCTGGGACAGGCACACTTGTGCTGTCCAAACTATATACAAAGTATTTATGCTGTTTACAGAGAGAAGGTAACAAAAACCAAAACCAAAAAAACAAAAATCTTGCCACTGAATTGGCTCCTAACCAGGCTTGCTCAAATTCAAATTTGGGAAACATCCGGATAGTTCTATCTGAATATCTCCCAGTAAAGCTGTGCGGGGGGAGTCAATCTTACCTGTATGACGTCTTCTTCGGTCCGTCCCTGGCGCCTTCCACGATGCGCTCCAAGTGGCGGTCATGTAACTACAAACACTTCCTCCTCCCACGATGCGGTCCACGAGCATCACGTGACTACAAACACTTCCTCCTTCAACCCGGAAGAAGGAAGTGTGTGTAGTCACGTGACCGCCGCATGGAACGCATCGTGGGAGGTGCCAGGGATGGACTGAAGAAGACATCATACAGGTAAGATTGACACCCCCCCCCCCCCCCCCCCCGCACAGCTTTACTGGGAGATATCCGGATAGAACTATCAGGATGTCTCCCAAATTTGGATTTGAGCAAGCCTGCTCCTAACCACATGTGAAGGACACCTGACTTGATCAACAGAGTAATCAAGCAGCTCGGGTTGACTCAAAACCGCTAGGAAAAACTATCTATGAGACCAAAAAGCTTGCCTACTAAAAAGCCCTCCTACTAAAAATCTTTGGTAGGAGGGCTTTTCTGACTCTTTTAGTCCCCTATACTTGCGTATTGGTTTGGTTCACCCCGAGCTGCTAGGTTACTGTGTTGTACTGGTCCAAACCCCTATCCCATACAGCCATATCAATCCCTGCTATGTACTGATGTACTGATAAGGACAAAAAGTCCAAAACAGGCTGTCTACCAGTGGTGCTCAGGTACCTCTTTTTGATATCTGGATTGTTCCGGATCCGGATAGCAAAAAATCTGGATAAATCCAGATATTTGAATTCGAACCATTTGGAAATCCGAGTCTATCCAGATATCCGAACCCAATATCCGGATTGAAATCCAGAATACGGATTGAAATCCAGAAGTGGCATTTAAATTGCTTCCAAAACGCATCTTTTATAGTAAATGATGCATGAAGCATTGTGTTTTTTTTAAAGTGGGGAGTTATAATACAAAAAAAAAAAAAAAAAAAAGAAGAAATGGCTGTAAATTAACATCAGGAGGTTCCAGACAGCGGTCGTGCAGCCCACATTGTGTCCAATGCACGACTGGGACATCACAGTTTTCAGCCCAGATATCTCAAAAAAATATAAACAGGTTTTTTTTTCCAACAAATTACAGCTATTGTAGTGGTGTAATAGCTGGTGGCAGACTGGCAGCAGAAGATTTGTTCTGTGTGCACCCTGGCGGTGGGTAGAGATCTCTGTTGTAGAGCTGGTGGTGGCCTGCTCATCCACCATCATCTCCATCACAGGCTCGGCGTCTTTCTCCTCCAATGTGCGCCGACGACCCTGCTGGAAAACAGCTACTACATGCTGCTACACCTCTGCAGTGTGACTCCCCCTAACAGCTGGGCACCCAGTGTGTCCATGGCCAGTGGCTAGCAGTGGAATGGACACTGACGTGGCAAAACTGCCGACGGTGGCGGCAATGCTGCTCCCTCTCCTCTTGCCCTTGTTTTTCATGCTGCCCTCCCCCGGCTGCCAGTGCCAGCAGACATAGTACAACTTTATATGCGTCCAAATGAAGTGGGGTACTTGTACTTTATTCAGATCAGTAGTACTAGTAGATAGTAGCAGTAGTAGAACTTCAACTAATAGAGTGACAGGCAGCAGAGTAGCACACACTGACACACTAACTGTCTGTCTATCTGTCACACTGTAACAGCACTGCAATTAAAGTAAGCTAACGCAATACAAATTAACTATATATAACTGGTAGTCGTAGACTAGTTGTAGTAGTACTAGTAGAACTTCAACTGACGGAGTGACAGGAACACACACTAACTGTCTATCTGTCACACACTGACTGACTAACAGCAGCACTGCAGTAACTATCTGTAGTAAATGAAGCTAACACAGTAGTAGTACTCTCTCTAACAACTAACTACACACAATATAAGACTAGTAGTAATACAGTAATCTAATCCCTAATAACCTACAAGCTATACTGTAGCTAATGCTACGTACAGTCATGGACAACGATTGTTCATTGAGAACGACGAATGAACTTTTAATTGATGAAAGAACGACCTAAGTAAAGTTAGTTTTAAAAGGTGTGTAACGATCTGATCGTTAGAACGAACGTTACATCACATAAAGCAACTATTGCGCCAACGCATAAAAATGAGAAGTTTCACGGAGAAATTGTGAAATGCGCATGTCAAGCCTAGTACGAACGACCGTTTCCAACGATGTACTACTTTTGCAAACGATCGTCGTTGGTTAAAATCCGCCGAGACAGAACTTTCTTTTGTAGCGATTTGGCTCGTTCGTCGTTTGCCTTAATAGTCGGTGGTTCGTTTTTTGTAACGAACGTCGTTGGTAAAGATCGGGGAACGATCGTTACAAACGACTATAGTTGCATGTGTGTACGCACCTTATGGCTGGCAGCAGGCCTAGCCTGTGCACACAGCAGGCCCTAACCTAGCCTAGCAGCTGCAGCACTGAGTCTGACTGTCACACTGACTAAAATCAAAATACAAGCTAGCTAACTAAATAACAATAAAATACTGGTGTAGTACAGGTGTTTAGGAGCAGTAACGCTAGGTTTAGCACAGTAATACAGCACTTACTTAGCCAACAGCACTGGAGATGTCTCTCAGTGAGCAGTCACAACCAAGGACGAGATTTGCATCATGGTGCCCGCTTTATATACAGTAGGGGCTGGCCAGGATTCCCCTCTGTGATTGGTTGCTAGGGCTTTGGCTGGGAGGCCTCTGATTGGCTCAATGACGTCATGGACGTCATCTCCGTGATTACGCTATCCGGATCCGGGAACCTGAACATGTATCTGGACGGATTTCCAGATACCTAATACGTGTCAGGATTCACTCGGGTAGTGCATTCCGGATTTATCCAGCTATCTGGAATCCGTATCCCATTTCGGATACCATAAAAAAGTTCGGATATCTGGATAGCTCAGGTATCTGGAATCTGGATGAGCTTCACTGCTGTCTACATGTGGGGTTGATGTTGCTCTGTAAAATTTAAAGCTATAGCCTGCTAGACACCAGCGGTTCTAGATGCAATCCTGGCTACAGGGGCATAATGAGACCATTTGCATATTCAGTAGCGGTGCATTGTGGGTAATCACAGATGCTCACTTAAAGCTGAATTATTGCAAGTACCTTCTGTTTTAAGAAGGCAAATCTGACTCGATCAAGTTACGCAAGGTAACCACAGTGGTATGTTCATGCTGCATCCATATACCTCTGTGTGTTGTCTGTTCATCATCTCCTCATTCTTCCAGGCCCTGTAATCACTCTCTTAAGGGGAGGGAATGGGGCGGGGAAGAGGAGGAAATGGGAGGGTGATAGGAGGGAACATTGCCACAAGCCCGCCTCTTCCTGTCTGAAAGTTTTTAGATAAAAGTCAATTTTTTTCAAAGATCGATTACCGGGACTGGGGGGGATGTGGAGAGGAGCAGGCAACACACAGAGGTATGTAGATCCAGAATGAACAGATGAAATGTAATGTTGAGAAATGTAAAGCCATGCACCTTGATCTACCAATGGTAGATCATCATATAAAATAAATGGGACACAGCTGGGAACATCAGACTTGGGGAAGGACTTAGGAATACTGGTTGATAAGAAGAAATCTTACACAATGCCAAGCAGCGGTAGCTAAAGCAAATTCTGGGTTGCATATAAAGGAAATAATATTTCAAGATGCTAGTATACTACTCCCTCTGTATAAATCCCTTGTGAGGCCACATCTGCAGTATGGAATACAGTTTTAGACACCACACTATAGAAAGTACATTAAGTTTCTGGAACAGGTTCAAAGACAGGCAGCTAAATTAATCAGAGGGATGGAAGATCTCACTTACCAAGAAAGGTTGGACAAACTGGCTTATTTAGCTTGGAAAAAAGGCGACTGAGAGGTGACCTGATCAACATGTATAAATACATCAGTGGGCGATACAAAAGCTAAGGGGTCCTTCACAGTGAGAGTGGTTAAAATCTGGAACATCTTACCTCAGGAAGTCGTTATGGCAAACTCTATATCTGCATTTAAAGAGGGCTTGGGTGCTTTCCTTGCGTTGAAGGGTATCCACGGCTTTAATGTTTAGATAATTGCCGGAAGAGTTGATCCAGGGATTTATCTGACTGCCATCTGGAGCCAGAAAGGATTTTTTCCCTTAAGGCTAATTGGCCCAGGCCTTGTAAGTTTTTTTGCCTTCCCCTGAATCAACTGGGCTATGTGCAGGTTCAGGATGGTGTGTTTTTGTCTCTGGTTGGACTTGATGAACAAATGTCTTTTTTTCAACCAAACTAATTATGTAACTATGTAACAAACCCCTCTGCTTACCATAGCCTTGCCTCGAGTTAGGTCTCCTACACAGTACAAGCTTATTGCTTATTCTAAAGTAATTGTCAGTAGGGATGCTTGTTGGATTTCGTGGAAATGCAATTTCCGCATTTCCGATCGGTCTGGTGTTAACTCCTAAAAGTAATCTGTCTGCATTCTGTACTTTACAGAGACTCATAATGTGTGTGACAAAAGGGAATGTTATTTCTTTTTCCTCATCTGGGTGGATGTAATGGGTCCTTTGTAGCTTTACACAGGCCCGGATTTACCCCACAGGAGCCTATACGCACAGATGTCCTGGCACCTTAGTCTCCCCCCTCCATGAACGACAAACCCTCACCAAACCACACCACGAGTGTGCTGGCTGTCCCAGCTGTCTCTTCTCCCTTAGTTCCCTTGCACGTCATAGGTAAATACAGGTGTCCCTTGGCATTAGGTAGCCAGAAGTACCCTCAATAAGTAGCTTGAGGTGCCCCCAAGTATTAGGTAGCTAGAGGAACCTCAGTATTAAGTAGCTAGAGATGCCCTTTACAGAAGGGAGAGCTCATCAGTGGAATGCCGAGAGCAGGGTGAGTAACCTCTCATTTACACTCTATTCAGGACTCTGCATAGGGAAGGAGGGAGGGCTGCACTGGAAGAGGGGAGTGAGCCACCTTTCCATCATCAGGCGCCTGTAGGCACGTGCCTACAGTGCCTTATGGTAAATCCGGCCCTGGCTTTACATATTATTACTGCAGTAGCTTCAATTCACAGGAGGAAGTTCGGTAGTAGAAAAAAAAAGTGAGTATTTTACCAAATGCGGTATTTTTAAATTTTTAGAGCAATTCACCATTATTTTATTAACTTCTAGGAGGGTTTGCCGGTAGGAGGTGTAAATTGATGCAAAGAGTGTTCGATAAAAGTTCATAAAAGAGACAGTAGTTATGCGGTAATCATGTGATTTTTAGTATTGTGTTCATAGTTTTTCTGCTTGAGACACAGGAAAGCAGTGAATTGTGGGTAGGAGGTGGAGGGTATTAGCAGCCCGTGACCCAGTTTTTTTTCAACCAAACTAATTATGTTACTATGTAACTATGTAACTTACCCTTCTGCTTACCTTAGCCTTGCCTCGTGTTAGGTCTCCTACACAGTACAAGCTTATTGCTTATCCTAAAGTAATTGTCAGCGGGGATGCTTGGTTGGATTTCGTGGAAATGCAATTTCCGCATTTCCGATCGGAAATTGCATTTCCGCATTGAAATTCAGAAATCGGTAATAAAAGTGTGGTAGGTGGATTTTGGCGTAAATTGCGGAAATTTTCACAAAAATTTACGCCAACTTTAAAATTGATTTTCTCAAAAAGCACAAGGTCTGTTTGAAAGATTACTGTTGTTTCCACTCTTCTGCTTAACAAACCCTAGAAAATGTGGTACTTCTACCTTCTACCACCTATGGTGACCATTAACTAATGTAAAATGCAGAAAATCCACGTTACCGATATGAGGTATGCCGCCGACTTTAGAGATTAATAGCAAATCCCCTAGGGTATGTTAAGCAGAAGAGTGGGAAGAAGAAGAAAAAAAAGCTTTCAAAAATACCTTGTACTTTTTGAGAAAATCAATGTTAAGGTCGGTGGAAATGTAAAAGGCAGAAATTCGCATTACCGATATACGGTATGCCACTGACTTTGGAGGTTAATTTCAAAGCCCTTATAGGTGCTAGACACACACAAATTTTCAGGGTATGGTAAGCAGAAGAGTGGGAACGAGGAAAAAAAATCTTTCAAAAAGCCCTTGTACTTCGTGAGAAAATCAATGTTAAAGCGTACCTTAAGCAAAAAAAAAAAGGACTTTTACTCACCTGGGGCTTCCAATAGCCCCCTGAAGCTGTCCGGTGCCCTCGCCGTGTCCCTCTGATCCTCCTGTCCCCGCTGGCAGCCACTTCCGGTTTCGCCATCAGGAGCTGACAGGCTGGGAACGCGAGTGATTCTTCGCGTTCCCAGCCACAATTGTGACCTCTATGCTGCTATAGCATATAGCACATAGCATACAGCAGCATAGGGGGCGCTATTGTGGCTGGGAACGCGAAGAATCACTCGCGTTCCCAGCCTGTCCACTCCTGACAGCAAAACCGGAAGTGGCTGCCGGCGGAGACAGGAGGATCGGAGGGACACGGCGAGGGCACCGGACAGCTGCAGGGGGCTACTGGAAGCCCCAGGTGAGTAAAACTCTTCTTTTTTTTTTACTTAAGGTAGTCGGCGGACATTTGAGCTAGGCGTAAATAGCCGAACCCGATTGTATCTGCTCTTGGTTGGGGTTTTTTTTACATTACAGAGGTTTTTTTTTTTACATTGCAGAGTATCTTTAACACAAGAGGAGGGATTGCCATGATTGGCTCACAGCAATTGTGGGGTCTGAAGCCAATGAATTTGCCTCTTGACCCATACACGGATGCTGTGCTGCCAATGTGACAGAGGGAGCGGGTGCAGCAACACAGATAGAAGTCACATTTTTTCTACAAATATTTTTTTTTGTTTAAATCACATACCTGTTGTTACGTCATGTCTGCCTTTCAACAACGTCTCGTGTTAATTCCTAGAAGTAATCTGTCTGCATTCTGTACTTTTCAGACACTCATAACATGTGTGACAAAAGGGAATGCTATTTCTTTCTTCTCATCTGGGTGGATGTAATGGGTCCTTTGTAGCTTTACATAATATTACTGCAGTAGCTTCAATTCACAGGACGAAGTTCGGTAATAGAAAAAAAAGTGAGTATTTTACCAAATACTGTAATTTAAAATTTTTAGAGCAATTCACCATTATTTTACTGACCTCTAGGAGTGTTTGCCGGTAGGAGGTGTAAATTGATGCAAAGAGTGTTCGATAAAAGTTCATAAAAGCGATAGTAGTTATGCGGTAATCGTGTGATTTTTAGTATTGTGTTCATTATTTTTCTGCTTGAGACACAGGAAAGCAGTGAATTGTGGGTAGGAGGTGGAGGGTTTTAGCAGCCTGTGACCCAGTTTTGGTGCTGTGGGTGAAGCAGGCAGACACGTGTAGGAAGAAGGATGGTATATATATATATATATATATATATATATATATATATATATATATATATATATATACTAGCTGGACGCCTGGCGTTGCCCGGGTATGAATTTGGCTGGTGTTGGCTCCACCCACTTTTCCTAACCCTAACACACAATTAGATATATATGGTATGGACAGGGCGCTCAACAGTTTAAATACAGCTAAAAACACATGGGTACATATAACACTTTTACAACCTAAAATTAACATTCAGCATTGCATCAACTATTAAAAACAGGCAAACAGTCCCATATCTTCCTCCAGGCTTTGTCAAAAAGGATGACACTTTGCACCTTTCTTGCTACAAGCAGTTATATATACGCTCACCAGAAATATCAGCTGTCCCTCTCAGGATCAGCCCACAATTACTCAATTACTTAATGACCAAGTTTGTGAGCTTTGCGGTCTTTGACATCAATAATTTGCATTGAAATAAAATAAATCTGATTGGATGTGGCTCCACCCCTTTTCTAAACTTGAACCCCAATCACCCAATGGCCAACTGTATCAGGTACAGGTGATTAACAGTGCAAGAATGGCAGCAATTAAATATTACCCTTAAAAATCAATAGGTGAATTTTGATTGGCTTTTTTAGGCTCCACCCACTTTTCTGAATATTAATCCCAGTCACCCAGTGACCAATTGCAAAGTTTGAGAACCCTGCCATTAACAGTGTAAGAATAGCTGCAGTTTACATTTTCACAATGAAATTTGTACTTTTCTCCACCCACTGATTTCCTGACATTGTTTGGGTATGTATTTGGCTGGTGTTGGCTCCGCCTACTTTTTCTAACCCTAACACACAATTACTCAATGACCAAGTTTGTGAGCTTTGCGGTCTTTGGCATCAATAATTTGCATTGAGATTAAACAAATCTGATTAGCTATTTGTGGCTCCACCCCCTTTTTCTGAATTTGAACCCCAGTCACGCAATGATCAACTGTACCAGGTTTAAGGCTTGTGCCATTAACAGTGCAAGAATGATAGCAATTACATATTCCCCTTGAAAATCAATAGGTGAATTTTGATTGGCTTTTGTAGGCTCCACCCACTCTCCTGAATATTAATCCCAGTCACCCAGTGACCAATTGTGCAAAGTTTGAGAACCCTACCATTACAGTGTAAGAATTGCTGCAGTTTACATTTTCTCAGTAAAATTTGTATTTGTCTCCACCTACTGATGAACCGGCATTGCCCGATTATGTATTTGGCTGGTGTTGGCTGCGTCCACTTTTCCTCACCCTAACACACAATTAATCAATTACTTAATGACCAAGTTTGTGAGCTTTGTGGTCTTTTTTTGCATGAATAACCTGCATTAAAATGAAAAAAAATCAGATTGGCTGTTTGTGGCTCCACCCCCTTTAATAAATTTAAACCCCAGTCACTAAATGATCAGCTGTACCAGGTTTGAGACTTGTGCCATTAACAGTGCAAGAATGGCAGCAATGAAATATTTCCCTGAAAAATCAATAGGTGATTTTTGATTGGCTTTTGTAGGCTCCACCCACTTTTCTGAATATTAATCCCAGTCACCCAGTAACCAACTCTGCAAAGTTTGAGAACCCTACCATTAACAGTGTAAGAATGGCTGCTGTTTACATTTTCCCAGTAAAATTTTGTATTTGTCTCCGCCCACTTATGAACCCACGTTACCCGCTTATGTATTTGGCTGGTGTTTGCTGTGCCCACTTTTCTAACCCTAACACCCAATTAATAAATTACTCAATTACCAAGTTTGTGAGTTTTGCAGTTTTTGGCATCAATAATGTGCATTGGAATGAAACAAATCTAATTGGCTGTTTGTGGCTCCACCCCTTTCTGAAATTGAACCCCAGTCACCCAATGATCAACTGTACCAGGTGTGAGGCCTCTGCCATTAACAGTCCAAGAATGGCAGCAATGTAAATATTCCCCTTGAAAATCAATAGGTTAATTTTGATTGGCTTTTGTAGGCTCCACCCACTTTCCTGAATATTAATCCCAGTCACCCAATGACCAACTGTGCAAAGTTTGAGAACCCTGCCATTTACAGTGTAAGAATGGCTGCAGTTTACATTTTCCAGTGAAATGTGTATTTGTCTCCGCCCCCTTTTTGGTTATGGGAATAAAAAGTATCCTATACTTTATTCCAGGTAATGTACTATGTGTGTGCCAAATTTCATTCAAATCCGTTCAGCCATTTTTGCGTGATCGAGTAACAAACATCCAAACATCCAAATATCCAAACATCCAAACATCCAAACATCCGAACTTTCCCATTTATTATATTAGTAGGATGTATGTATATGTGTGTGTGTATATATACATGTATGTACATGTATATGTGTGTGTGTATGTACATATCTCCTACTAATATTATAAATGGGGAAGTTTGGATGTTTGGAAGTTTGTTACTCGATCATGCAAAAAATGGATTTGAAAGAAATTTGGCACACACATAGTACATTACCTGGAATAAAGTATAGGATACTTTTTATTCCTATAACCAAAAAGGGGGCGGAGACAAATACAAATTTCACTGGAAAATGTAAGCTACCGTAGCTGCAGCGTGTGCTGATCTCTGCCTGAACAATAAAGGTTAAAGCTATCCCATGGCTTCCACAAGGTTAAATTTACTTTTTAAACGCCTTAGGATATCTCTGTTGAAGTACTTATAATAACAACTTTGCAAAGACTGTACCCTGAGGCTGCTTAATGAGCCAGCAAGTCAAATCTTCAAGTGACAGTGATGGACTAAGACATTGTTTCCTTACCCTGCCTGTCAATTGTCACTCCATCGTGCGCCATACCTCTGCACCCCCCACCCTCCCCCGAAACAGTACGCTTAGTGATGGATGAACAAAACAAACAAAACGTTTGTGGCGTACCTTGTTGACATTAACATTGAATATCGAACTTCAAAAACCTTCAGTGCATATTTGCAGCAACAATTTCTTTCAAAAAGGTGTTGAAAACACAGGCAGTGACCTGGCAGAGGGAAATTTACGGCAAAATGCCCTCCGAAAATTGTTACTTGTGAAGTATGGGCCTAACACTGCACTGCAGACTCAACAGTGATGTGAAATGTTTTGTGTATTGTCGTCTGATGAAGTGACACAAGTACAGTGCGATCACACAATCTGCTGTTTGCACATGTGGGTCTAACACTGCACTACAAAGACAGTGATGTTAAACACTTTTGTACCAGCAGTCTCTGGCACCTTAAGAACCAGAGACTGCTGGTACCACAAAACACGGCTTACCGTCGAATGGTCACACAGACCAGCTGCTCTCAATGGTCACGCCGCTCACCCATTGCCCCAGGCCCCCTCGACTCTCCCATCGCTATGACGGCAGAGCTCTGTGAGCCGGTCAGGAGCCACTTTCATTGGCCTGACTCATCAATGTAAGTCAATGGGATTGGCCCACAATGATCACGTGGTCAGGAGCCAATGAAATCAGATCCTGACCAGCCATCATATTTACAGCAGAGGGCGTGAGCTGCGGTGGTGGGAGAGCGGCACAATCGCAGGAGCTGTGAGAACGTGCGATGGCGATGTTCAAATCTATGTCCTGTCAGAAATAAGCAGCCACACACAGGATGTAGATTTCAACTAGTGCAGTCCGGAAAAGGTTAAAGGAACACTATCAAACCAACTATTCTAAAGTGACAACGTAGAAATAATGTCTAAGTAGCTGTGTAAACATTTTCCTGCTTTTCATGTTAAATATCAGAGGCAAAAACTTTAATTTATTGAGTGTAGAACTTTATTTGGACAAATCAACTGCAGAAGGGGTGTCTACTTCAACGCACAGCCAGTGTTGCATACAGAGTATTTTTCTCTAAAAGCAAAAAAGTATGAAAAGCTGTGGTGTCACAGACAACTACAAATGTTTATAACAAGTTACATTTCCTCTGCTCTCTTCAGACACTTCAGTCAGAGACACAGGACACAGAAGCTGCAGCTGCTGCCTTCTCTCACACACACATAGCGGTAACAGATGAAGTGTGAGGGAATTCCCCATACCCCTCATGGATCATTCTGCCGTCAGTTTTGACATCAGTAAAGTGTGAAAGTATTTTGATAACAGAAAATAAACAGTACTTAGCAGTACTTCCCAAACAATTCCTATCTCAATTAAAAAAAATGTTAATTTTTAGTGTTCCTTTAAACACTTTGGCAATCATTCATAAAAGTGTGGTTGGTAACAAAAATCCGTGCGGGAGAATAACGCTTTCTGTAGTTTAGACTTCTGGGTGGTCATTCATAAAAATGTTGCCAGTTGCGATACAAGTGCGGAGATTTCCAGAAAAAGGCTGTTGGTAGGCTGGCGGTAAGCTTGCGGAAACAGAGAAGCTGCCTGAGTCCCTCCGTGCGCAGCTCTCTCTGCTGCTGCTTGGGAGGTCTGTCTTCATTCACTTGAATGTATTCCGCATGCTTATCGCTACTTCCTAGGGAGCGGTAATCCCCCGGCCGCCTACCGCTTGCTCTAATGTTTATGAATTAAAATTGTGTTACTTTTTCTAGATAATCACCGCACAAGGCGGTAATTTATTGCTCTGCCAGCTTTTCATGCGGAAACAGCCTTTATGAATACACATTTTGCAAAGTGGTCGGTAAAGTGAGCTGTTTTCAGCATTTCCGCATGTGGGAATGCTTTATGAATGATAGCCATTGTGGGACAATGTCAGGTGACACATTTTTTTTAAAGTACACTGCGGCCACTCAATCACTTTATTAGCACAGTGAAGGGCTGTAAAAGTGATGCAGCCACACACTACACTATATTAAACTGGTGGTGTGTACTATAAGCTAGCTACACACGACACCACACACAACAACAACAAAATAATAGCAGGATCAGTCTTCGAAGGGACTTTTGGAGTCCCTTTTAGGTTTTTGGTTAAGTGCATGGAGCAGATTAAATATGGAAGCAGCTACACGGCACTGGATCACACAGGACTTCTATCTATCTGCCTCTCAACCAGCAGCACAGCTCTCCCTACACTACCAGAATGTAAAACGGCTGCCAGGTTTGTTTCTTTTATGGGGAGGCGTTTGGTAATAAAGTGTAAAGTTAAAGTATGGGTCAAACACAAACTTTGCGTAAAGTTTGCATTAAATGAGAACAGGAAATGTTCACTGTGAACGGTCTGCAGACACTAACCACAGGCCATCTCTATGCTTTGCTCAGGCATACCTAAGTCAAGGCAGGAAATTATGGAGCATACACCCGATTGGTATATCAGGTACCTCCATAGACCACAATGTTATTTGTATCTATAGCGGTGTTAACTGTGTAAATCTGGCCCCAGAGTTCAGCTAACTAAACTCTTGTTAGTGACATAGGTAGCAGTGGGGCAAGTAAGCAGGGCTCAGAGTTTGGCCACCGTGTAGCCAAACTCTGGATATTGGTGGTGGGGTGAGTAAGCAGAACATGGGGTTATTTGAGCACCAAACTCTCCAGCTACAAGCATGGGCAGCAATGGGGGCCACTAAGTGGCACTTGGAGTTTGGCTGTTATATAGCTGAACTCTGGATGCCAGCAGAGGCAGCAGAGGGGATGAGAAAATTGGCTGTGGCACAGAACTCATTACCAAAGGGTTGGTTTGAGGCATAGGTGGGGAGGTTAGTGTTAGGTGTAGGTGTGGGGAGGTCAGACCCGGATTTACCCCACAGGAGCTTATAGGCACAGATGTCCTGACCCCTTAGAGTTTATGCTCCATGAACCTGCAAACCCCCACCAAACTGCACCGCAACTGTGCTGGCTGTCACTTCTCCCTTATTTCCCTTCATATATCACAAGTAGTTACAGGTGCCCCTTAGTATAAGATAGCTAGCAGAACCTCAGTATAAAGTAGCTAGAGGTGCTACTGACTGAAGGGAGATCTTGTCAGTGGACTGTCGAGAGCAGGGTGAGTAACCTCTCATTTACGATCTGCTCAGGACTCTGCATAGGGAAGGAGGGATGCACTGGGAGGGGGGAGTGAGCTACCCTTCCATGATCAGGTGAATGTAGGCACGTGCCTACAGTGCCTTATGGTAAACCTGGCCCTGGGGGAGGTTAGTGTGAGGCATAGGTGGGGGAGGATAGTGTTAGGGAGAGGAGAGTGGGGAGGTTAATTAAAGGTAAGCATAGGCAGAGGGTGAGTGTTAGGTGAAGTCGGGGGAAGTTAGTGTGAGCTACACCACTGGGAGGGAGGAGGTGCCCCAAAAAAATGTTGTGTAGGTGTAGAAGCCTTATTTGAAAATGGCTTACCTCTATGAAGAAGAGAGTAACCCAAATAATAGTCATGTAGGTGCTCACTGCTTGAAAAATGCAGGTTTAAAGGAACACTATCAAAGTTTTACTTTTTTTTACTTTTTTGCCTCCCCTTGGTGCCCTTTACATCCTTGGAGCCCATCTTACAAGGGTTATAAAACAGGTGTGGCCATCATGATCTTCACACCCATAACAAGTGTAGCCACAAAACACCGGAAGGGAAGTTAGTAGTTGGGCCCCACACAGCTCTGGCTCCATACAATTGACGGGGCTGTTCCCCTCTAGTTACGCCCTTGGTCTCTTGTTAGTATAGCGGGATTTGTTTTTCCAAACACAACAGTGCAGAGGGAGAAAGCTTCTTACATATTCTTGTTGCCGCACACAGCCCATCACCCTACTCCACTCCTAGCTCTCCATACGTAAGGTCTGATAAGGTGACGGATGTTTTTTTTTTCCTTTTACGACCACTACATGTCACCTTTCTCCCTATTAAAGGTGTTAAGGAAAAAAGTAAAACTTTGATAGTGTCCCTTTAAGACACTTTTTGTTCTGTTCTGAGGAAATGGACTGCAATCCGCGAAACACGTTATCAACCAAGTGTCTGGTGCCTAATAAAAATTACATTATTGAAAAAGAGCAGAAAAGGGGTGAGATGAGAAAAATTTGTACAAAACGGAATTTATCCCTATTTTCTGTGTAGCTGACTCATCCTCGAATTTGCTGAATTTATGAAATGGTCATTTTGGGCAAAAGAAATATAACTTTACACTTTACAGGAAGAGGTGGAGGATGAAATGCATTTACATTAGTAAGGTGGAGGATGAAATGCATTTACATTAGTAAGGTATCTCTACATGTTTATTTTTAAAACTGTTTTTGTTCCCTCTTAGTAGATAAGAGAAGGCTGCATGGTGGAATAGAGAAAAGAGAATCACCAAATTACACATGGACCTCTGGATCATATTTGAATTTTACTTCCTAGGTTGGTCTATTTTCCATATTACTGATTTTCTTGGTAAAATATTGTAGGTTGTCATGTTATAAACAATGACCCTTATTCAATTCAGTTTTACTACTAAATTTTCTCCATAGAGATATTTTCTCATCTTCTATTTCAAAATACTCTCCAGCACTCTGCTGGTACTGTTCAAATTATTCCGTTGCTTGCTGGTGGCTTAAAAGGTATTTTAGATGATTATAATCATCAAACTACGATTTTGCTAAATTTCACGTACATTTTTGCAATTACGATTATACGTAGTTACGATTTACATGTATTCATTCGTAATTTTGCATAAAATGTTGTGAAATTTTGCGTTAAGGAGACTCATGGGTACAAGTCAAAAAAAGAATTTTGCAAAAAGACCTTATAGTTTTTGAGAAACTTGATTTTAAAAATGCAAGTAAAAAATGGTTTTTAAACTTAGAAAAATGACAGCTTAAAAACCATTTTTCCTTGCATGTTTAAAATCAAGATTCTTAAAAACTACAAGGTCTTTTTGAAAAATTATTTTTTGTGACTTATACCCACTATTCTGCCTAACATATACAGCAATTTTGGTAGCAATAGCATGTATGGGGCTTTGCTCTTAGTTTCTAAAATCGGCACAAAATTACGCAAAAAAATCAGTGAAATTTGGAAATATTACTATTACATACGAAATGAATTACAATTTTCTCTGAAATTTTGCATTACGATTATGATGCGTAATTGCGAATTTCGGCCCACCACTGATAAAGTGTGAAAATCTTGCCTAGGAGAAAATTTAGGTGAAAAAGGGAAGTGAATAAGGGCATAGTGTTATTGCTGTAAAGTCTCATAGTAGCTAACGTAACATATCTTTTGCCCTTTAGAGGCAAGACCAGAAGCTGAGTTATATTGACACAGCTTAATGTGGCCACACACAGTACAATAACAGGGGCAAACCCAGGATTTTAAAAGTGGGGATCTCTGATAGGTTTTTCCTCAGCCACGCACAATACAGTATGGTGGGACATCATGCTAGGTACACACAATGCAATTTACCGATCAACAACGTGATAGTTTGGGTGCAGTTTGGATACAGATAATAATGAGGACAGGCGACATTGGTAAATTAGGGGAAAGTGAAGCATTCACACAGCAGGGCACAGGACACATTTGATCATACCTGACTCTGTTAAGTTCCCTAGAGCTGCTTCATGCTCTGTAAAAGTGACCAGAGTAGACATACAGCAAGTTGCTTTAACTTATTTTATGTTTTCTAATTTTCCAGTTGCCATTTTCCACCCTCTAACTGGCACGCCTGTAACAACCTTTTCTACCAACTCACAGTCTCCGCTGGCAACTGGATCAGCCGATACTCCAACCATTCTGGGAGAAGGTATGCCATGATATCACTGCAAATTCATGTGTTCATTATAAAGCTAAGCATGCAAGAAAATACATTTTTCAGAGTTCTTTTCACCTAATTTTTGGTATTTTTCCTATTACGCAATGCTGAAAAATTATTTTAAACAATACATGAAAAAATATCTTCTAGGGATCTTTATGATTTAAGGATCAGACTTGCCGAGGCTTAACTACTTTTATCTTGTTCTGCTTTCAATGTGATTTTAAAGTTTATTTAAGGTTTATAATGTGAAAGGGAATTGTGCATGGATCATACCAAATAATGTTAAAAGATGTCTGGCTTTCCTCTAAAAGAAGGGGCAATGGCAATTTCAAAATAAAAAGCAATAATCAGACACTTAAATGATAACTGGTTTAACCTCCTTGGCGGTTAATTTTTTTTTCCTAATTTAAAAAAATCCTTTTTTTTTTTAAAAAAAATTTTGTTTCATGTAAAGCTACCAGAGTGGTAGCTACATGAAACACCACTAGAGGGCGCATGTGGCCCTCTAGTCCGATCGTCGCCGGCATCTATAGCAAACAGGGGAACGCGTATATAACGCGTTCCCCTGTTTGGCTTCTCCTGTCGCCATGGCGATGATCGGGATGACGTCATGGACGTCAGCCGACGTCCTGACGTCAGGCACACCCGATCCAGCCCATAGCGCTGCCCGGAACTCATTGATCCGGGCAGCGCAGGGCTCTGGCGGGGGGCCCTCTTCAGCCGCTGCGTGCGGCCGATCACCGCAGAGCGGCGGCGATCAAGCTGTGCGCGCGGCTAGCAAAGTGCTGGCTGCGCGCACAGCAATTTACAGCGCACAAATCGCCCCACCAGGGGCTGAGATCTCCCCCTGCGCGGCATAGCCCGAGCTCAGCTCGGGCTTACCGCCAGGGAGGTTAATAACCTATGTCACACTTCTACTGCCCCAAACACCGTCTTATTAGACAATATGAAGATATATTGGCGCCCTGGTGTGTACAGAATACTGTATTTTTTGGACTATAAGACTCACTTTTCTCCTCCAAAAGTGGTAAAAAAAAGAGAAAAGTCACCGCATCTTATAGTCCAAATGCAGGGATTTCCTGACTTGTGAACGCCTGCTAATACCAACCTCCAACCCGCCGCAATGTCGGGGACTCCCTGTACTGTGCCGAAGCAGAGGAGGACACAGGGGGACAAATGGAGGACACAAAGGGGCATAGAGGAGGACACAAGGGGGACACAAAGGAGCATAGAGTAGGACACAAGGAAGACAGAGGAGGACATAAGGGGGGGGGGGGCACAAAGTGGCAGATAGAAGGACAGAGGTGAACACATGGAGACACAAGGGGGACCGAGGAGGACACAGGGAGACACAATAGGTACAAGGGGGCATGAGGTACAAAGGGGGCATAATCCACAAGAAGCCCTTTCACCATGGATGCACCAGGTTTAGTATTTTTTTCCCTGGTGTTTGTCCTCTAAACATAGGTGCGTCTTATGGCCTGGAGCGTCTTATAGTCCCAAAAATACAATAATTAAAATAATAAAATGTTAAGGAAGCACCACTTCAAAGAAATGATGCCACCTGGGGCAATATATATATATATATATATATATATATATATATATATATATATATATATATATATATATATATATATATATATATATATATATATATATACAGTGGGATGCGACAGTTTGGGCAACCTTGTTAATTATCAAACACTATTGTCCGTTAGGACCTGACCCTACAGTACCAAAAATGACGCGAGTTTGTCACCACCGATCACCCCATCAAAAATACACCGACCTGGGTTTACGGGTAGTACATCATACAATAAACAGGGTTGGTCGTAGTCAGCCAACTTCGCTACGCTGGAACTACGCGTAGTTTTACGCAATTACGCTTCGCCAACCTACGGCTTCAAAATCAAATATTTGCTTCATATGCATTTCGTAGACTACGCGTTAAAATACGCAATTACGCATAGTGCGTAGCGTATTACATGCGGACGCTTAAGCCAGTATGCATAAAAATGTACGCATTAATTCCTCTGCAAATGATTGTCCTAGTAACTCTTCTATGCGTACATTCCCCTTTCCATTGCGTAATTTTGTATGCATACAATCGTACGCGGAAAAATAGACGCACTCGTAGTTTACTTCGCAATACACATGAGAACTACGAGTAGGGGCGTAAACTACGCGTAACGGTACTTCGCTACACGTAAAATCGTAAGCGTAGTTTTGAGACTTCGCCTACGAACTACGATGCGTAGATGCGAGCTACGATGCGTAAATTCGCACTGGCGTAGTTTCTGCTCATCCCTGACAATAAATAGTAAATATAATATAAGCAGAGCAGATGGTGTCAAGCAATATATCTGGTGTGGGATAAATGTTGTATGCGTGTCGCCCGTTTGGATTTGGGAAACCCTCACTCATATATGACACATTTTCACAAATATGTTCTGTCTATGAGAGGTCCTTGCTGATCCCCCCTGTATATTGGTTCACACTAGTGGTTGTGTAAATATCCCAACAACAGGGTGTAGCTATTCCCACTGGCCAGGAACATATATATCGGGTATACTATCTATGAGATCAGTCTTAACGTGTCAAAGACCACTGAGGTGTCAAAGGTCTATTGGTGCACAATCTACGTAGTAGTAAAAAGAACCTTCATAGAAGGTATAAGGATTGCTGTGGATACATACAAGGGTGCTATCTATATATACAGTGCTAGTGCAAACATCAACTAGTGCTAGTTTCACTCAATCATTTGAGTTTCGTCATGACAAAATTACACATGATATATGGAATATAATAAACCCCCACCACAACCCACAGCAACAAATAGCCCAGATCAGAGCTGAATCGCTTGCCTGAAGGTGCTCATTAAATACCAGACCCATTATTGGCCTCACCTGCATGTCTGGGAACCTCCCTATGAGTCGATTATAGTCGAAGGGAGGTTCCCAGACATGCAGGTGAGGCCAGTAATGGGTCATAGTCTGGTGTTTAATGACGTAAGGACTGCAGTCATAAAACCCCTTAAGGACCAGACACTTTTTTTCCATTCAGACCACTGCAGCTTTAACAGTTTATTGCTCGGTCATACAACCTACTATCTAAAGGAATTTTACCTCCTTTCCTTGCCACTAATACAGCTTTCTTTTGGTGCTATTTGATTGTTACTGTGATTTTTAGTTTGTATTATATTCATCAAAAAATAGATGAATTTTGTCAAAAAAATGATTTTTTTTTACTTTCTATGCTGACATTTTTCAAATAAAGTAAAATTTCTATATACATTTTTGTCCAAATGTATTGTGCTACATGTCTTTGATAAAAAAAAAAAAAAAAACAATAAGTGTATATTTATTGGTTTGGGTAAAAGTTATAACGTTTACAAACTATGGTGCAAAAAGGGAATTTCCCCATTTTGAAGCATCTCTGACTTTTCTGACCACCTGTCATGTTTCATGAGGTGCTAGAATTCCAGGATAGTATAAATACCCCCCAAATGATCCCATTTTGTAAAGAAGACATCCCAAAGTGGCACTTGGCTTGTGGCAATTGGCACTTGGCACGTGGCACTTGGCACGTGGCACTTGTCACGTGTCACGTGGCACGTGGCACTTGGCACGTGTCACCTGTCACCTGTCACTTGGCACGTGGCACATGGCACTGGTCCCGTTGCACGTGTCAAGTGCCACATGACACGTGCACCACGTAACATGTGCCAAGTGCCACGTGACACGTAACATGTGCCAAGTGCCATGTGATGTGTGCCAAGTGCCACGTGACACATGCTGAGTGACAGTCAGACAGCAGAGGAGAAGACACTAGTGCACACTAACTGTCACACTGGCACTGCTCACAGCACAGCAGTTCTGTAGAAAGCTAACACAGTAGTACTACTACTCTAACAACTACTAGCACTGACTGTAGTACTACAGTACTAACTACACAATAACACAGTAATCCTATCCCCTAATCCCTAATCTAAGATATACTGTAGCTAGCTAAGGCTAATAGCTGGCCAGCAGGCAGCAGCTGGCTTGGTCTGTACACAGCACACACACAGACACATAACAGCTGCCTGCAACCCTGCAGCACACCATACACTCTGACTATCACACAATGAAATCAAGCAAGCTAATTAACGATTTAACAATAGTGTAGTGATAGTGAAGGGGTTAATCACTGAACAGCTTTAGGTTTATAACTGTGTACAGCCCTTGCTAGGCCAGCAGCACTGGAGCATGTCTCTCAGTGGCCATTCAGCAAGCTAGACGATACGTCTCATCATGGCAGCCCTCCTTATTATACAGGGGGGCTGGCCAGTGTTCTTTTCTGTGATTGGGTGCCAGGGTTTAGGCTGGGAGCCCTCTGATTGGCTCAATGAGGTCAGGTGGGACTGGCCAGGGTTCCCCTCTGTGATTGGTTACTTGGGCTTCTGCTGGGAGCCCTCTGATTGGCTCCAGGATGTCATCTCCTTAGTTACAGTATTTCAGATCCGGATATCCGCAATATCCACGGATATCCGCATTATGCGCCCAAATATCCGCAGATGGCTATCCGGATTTGGGCCCAGGTATCCAGAATCCGAATCCAGTCGAATAGTGGAAAAAAATTCGGGTATCTGGGTCACCCGGATATCCGGAATCCTGATGAGATGCACTGCAAAACATCTCTAGTTCATTCAGGTTTGATGGCTTCCGAGCATGCACAGCTCTCTTTAACTCACACCACAGATTTTAAATTATATTCAGGTCTGGGGCCATTCCAGAACATTGTACTTGTTCCTCTGCATGAATGCCTTAGTGGATTTTGAGCAGTGTTTACGGGCGTTGTCTTATTGAAGGATCCAGCCTTGGCGCAGCTTCAGTTTTGTCACTGATTCCTGGACATTGGTCTCCAGAATAATACTGAGTGGAATCCATGCATCCCTCAACTTTGACAAGATTCCCAGTCCCTGCATTGACCACACAGCCCCACAGCATGATGGAACTACCACCATATTTTACTGTAGGTAGCAGGTGTTTTTCTTGGAATGTTGTGTTATTTTTCCTCCATGCATAACACCCCCTGTTATGCCCAAATAATTAATCAGTTCACAGCACCTTATTTCAAAATGAAGCTGGCTTGTCCAAATGTGCTTTAGCATACCTCAAGTGGCTCTGTTTGTGCTGTGAGCTTCCTCTGCATCACTCTCGCATACAGCATCTTCTTGTGTAAAGTGCGCGAAATGGTTGAATGATGCACAGTGGCTCCATCTGCAGCAAGATGATATTGTAGGTCTTTGGTGCTGGTCTGTGGGATGACTCTGACTGTTCTCACCATTCCTCGCTTCTGTCTATCCGAGATTTTTCTTGGTCTGCCACTTTGAGCCTTAACTTGAACTGAGCCTGTGGTCTTCCATTTCCTCAATATGTTCCTAACTGTGGAAACAGACAGCTGAAACAGAGCCCAAATTTATGCACCTGCCTAATTTTATTTAAACAATTATGGCACACTTTCTGTAAATCCAATAAACGTCATTTCACTTCTCAAATAGCATTGTGGATGTCTCCTATATGATATATTTAACTGCCATTTTTTATCGTAACAACCAACAATTTATACAGGAAAATCATGACGATTGACAAGGTACCCAAACTTTTGCATCCCACTGTGTGTATGTGTATGTATATGTGTATGTATATATATATATGACTTACTGTATTAAATACAGTTCTTTACTCCAGTAGAGAGCATTGGTTGGTAATCTAATTGATAGAGGAAACTGACAAAATGTTTAGAAATGTTGTTGTTTTTTTTTGTTCTTTTCACAAAGATCGCATTAAGGCAAGAGATGTAGCGAACGGTTTGCCGGCGAACCGTTCCAGGCGAACTTCGGTGGTTCGCGTTCGCCATGCAAAGGCGAACTTTTGCGGAAGTTCGATTTGCCCCATAATGCTCTATGGAGCAGAACTTTGACCCTCTACATCACAGTCAGCAGGCATATTGTCACCAATCACACTGCACTCACGCCTGGAGCCCCCCCCCCCCCCTTATAAAAGGCAAGGTCCTTGTGCCGTTTTACTCACTCGTCTGCCTACACTAATTAGTTAAGGGACAGCTGCTACACACACTCTGCTAGGGAGAGTTTAATTAGGCTCTTGTATATTACTCACTCCCTCCACCCTCCTACCGGAGGGAGGAAGGTATCATCTGCCAGGGAATTATAGTATTTCAAAAGCCAGCATACATACCGTGGCTGGGAATTGAACCCAGGTCTCACTGGGTGGTGGGCAAGTACCTTAACCGCTGTACCACCAACACTATTAACTGAAGCTAGCCTAGCATGTACCATTTCTGCTCAATCCAAGAGAAACATTAGGTTGCTTAAAGGGAACCTTAACTGAGAGTAATATGGATGTTTCCTGTTAAACAATACCAGTTGCCTGGCAGTCCAGCTGATCTCTGTGGCTGCAATAGTGGCTGAATCACACCCTGAAACAAGCATGCAGCTAATCCAGTCTGACTTCAGTCAGAGCACCTGATCTGCATACTTGTTCAGGGGCTGTGGCTAAAAGTATTAGAGACACAGGATCAGCAGGCGATTCAGGCAACTGGTATTATTTTAAAAGGAAAAATCCATATCCTTCTCAGTTTAGGTTCCCTTTAAGGATTCGTAACATAAAAGCCAACTCACATTGGTTGGGAATTGAACCCAGGTCTCACTGTGTGGTGGGCAAGTACCTTAACTGCTGTACCACCAACACTACTAGCTGAAGCTAGCCCATCAACAACCAATCCGATCAGAATTTCTGATCGCTCAAACAATTTTTCGCTAGTAATTGGACCGTTAGTGGCCACCTTAAGATGAATTTGTCCAATTTTTCTCTTTGTGCTTATAGTGGTTACTAGCTACCTGAAGTCAGGGCTGGTGCACACCAAAACCCGCTAGCAGATCCGCAAAAGGCTAGCAGATTTTTAAACGCTTTTTTTTATTTTAATGAGGCGTTTTGCTAGCGTTTTGCGGATTGCTGCTGCGGTTTTTAGTATAGTAGATTTCATATATTGTTACAGTAAAGCTGTTACTGAACAGCTTCTGTAACAAAAACGCCTGCAAAACCGCTCTGAACAGGCGTTTTTCAGAGCGGTTTGCGTTTTTCCTATACTTAACATTGAGGCAGAAACGCATCCGAAATCCAAAAAATGCCTCACCCAGGCATTTTTCGTTTCTGCAAAACGCCTGCCGCTCTGGTGTGCACCACCCCATTGAGATACATTGACCAAGCAGATCCGCAGCCGCAAGCGGATCTGAAAACGCCCAAAAAGCCGCTCGGTGTGCACCAGCCCTTAATCAGTAGGTTCTTGCTACTTACCTACACTCAATCCCTTCAATACCCTTCTACTGCCTTTTTATGTTATTGAATATTTTTTTTAAGCATATGGTTTTCTTTTTCTGACTACTCTGCTGTAATTAGCAATTATGGTTGGGGTGTCTTGGCACCCTATGGAAAAAAATACAGGAGGCAAAAAAGGGAGCCAGATAGTGCAGTATGTCAATAATAGGTGTGTGGAGAAATGAATTGATTGAAAGGGCTACTCACAAAGGAGGGTTGCAAGGGGCAACCGACCACAGGAAGCAGGTGGAGACCATAAACCCGACTCCACTCGGGGTGATCCTGGACGGACCTGGTTGCGGTCGCTCTCTTAGATGAAAAAGGATGGACAAAACATTAACCGTGGTAAAACAACGGGTGTTCTGTCACCACCCCTTGGACAAACATGTACGGGGGTATAACTATGCACAATAAGGGAAAGAGGCGCCCTGATTTGAATAAAAGCTTTTAAAACCAGTTTAAAAACGAAAAAGAAAAATGAGGTATCTTACCTCAATGACGAAATCTCTGTAAACTTACAAAAGATTTCTTTTTGAGCACAGGCAACGCGTTTTGCGGGTCTGAGCCCACTTCCTCAGGCCAATACAGTGCCTAGAACAGCAGGAAGAGTTCCTCAATATACATACATTATTATTATTATTATTATTATTTAGTATTTATATAGCGCCGACATATTACGCAGCGCTGACATATACACATTTCATAAAGAATTATAAAAATAATAATGGTCAGAGTGCATATAAATAAATAGCGTAACATGATTTAATTTAGCAGATTTATCCATGCCCTAATAGTTGATTCCATGCTGTGCGTATGCAAACACATATTTATGCGCACGCACACACACATCAAGGAGAACACACTACTGTGTCTCATATCTAAGAGCAAACTTGATGATTTAGTCTAATATATATATATATACTAGCCGACCCGTGGCGTATCATACGCCGCAAAAGAGGGTAGAGGGCAGGAAGGGGGTATTGGGCACAGCGGCGGGGAGGGGGTTGGACCCCCCCCTCAACTGCGTCCCCCATGTGCACTCCCCCTCCAGCTTAAGCTCAGCAGGAACCCCCCCCCCTCACCTGGGTCCCCCTCCTGCTTAAGCACAGTAGCAGCCGCCACTATTAGTAAGAGGCAGCGGGCGGGGATGTCTCACCTCTTCCGTGTTCCATCGTGCGTTCCACTGTCGTCACTTCCTACAATGCCGCACACTGTATTGGTGTAATTTGCCTTTTTAAAACAGAAGGAAATCTGCAATAATTCAGCTATAAGTGAACATTTGTGGTTACCCACAATGCACTGCTGCTAAATATGCAAATTACCCCTTTTCCCCTTAGTAGGCCAAGCAAGCATCCAGAACCACTGATGTTTAGTGTTGTCCGGATCATGAACGATTCGGATCTTTGATCCGAATCTATTTTGTGAGTCGAATCATCCGAATCATCAAAATGAGTGATTCGGATCGCAAAAGGGGCGGGAGCAGGAGCGACACGCCCCCTCTCAGCGGGGTCCTGGAAGCAGAGCAGATATGGATCACTCTGTTGGAGGGGACTCAGGGGAGCCAGCCTTGCAGGGACAGGTAGAGGGGACGTGGGTGCCACTGCCAGATATGTGTAGAGCACACATACTGGCTGAAATGTGCTGCTCATTATAGGCTGTCTGTTCCGTAGTTGTGCACAGTGAACACATTGGAAACTTTTGGCTCAGTAACTTTGCAGGCACTGTGATTGCAGCAATATGATCCTCCTGCACTCGCTCTAAACAGCTGCACTCATCTTCTGGGAATGCTTTCTTTTACTTGCATTCAGAGTATACAGATGAACATATAGGTGAAATATATGTAAAGCATATGATTGCAGCATGTGGGTATTGTGTGCAAACAAACATTTCTGCTCCCTGCTCGTCCCTCCTCCCTTCTCTGTCCACTCCCTGCCCTCTGTCCATCTTCTCCCCTTCTCTGTGCGTCCACCCCCCTCCCCTTCTCCTGCCCTGCTAGTCATTTCACCCCCCCGAATGCTTCCCTAGTAAAATGATCCAAGATTCAGATCAAAGATCCGGATCTTTTCAATGATCCGATTCGAATCATCCGGATCATTGAAAAGATCCGAACTTCCCATCTCTAATAGCAAGCCTATAGCTTTAAATTTTATACAGCCATATCAAACCCACATGTGACAGCCTGTTTCAGACTTTTGGTCCTCATCAATAAATGGCAGGAATTGATAAGGCTGTATGAGATATTGCTTGGACCAGTACAACAGAGTAACCAAGCAGCTCAGGGTGACCCAAACCAATCGGAATTCATAGGTGGATAAAAGGGACCAAAAAGACCTTCTACTAAAAAAATCAAAGCTTGGTGTAATTTGCCTTCTTAAAACAGAAGAAAATCTGCAATAATTCATCTATAAGTGAACATTTGTGATTACCCACAATGCACCGCTACTAAATATGCAAATTATTCAGTTTCACCCTTGCTAAGTGAAGCAAGCCTATAGCTTTAAAGGTAACCTTAAGTGTGGCAGCCGATCGGTGCCCTCGCCATGTCTCGGAGATCCTCCCGTCCTCGCCGGCGACCACTTCCGGTTTGGCCGTCAGGCATGGGAACGCGAGTGATTCTTCACGTTCCCAGCCATAATATCGCCCCCTATGCTGCTATTGCAGCCTCCTGGCCGCAATAGCAGCATAGGGGGCGATATTGTGGCTGGGAACACGAATAATCACTCGCGTTCCCATGCCTGTCGGGTCCTGGCGGCGAAAACAGAAGTGGTCGCCGGCGAGGACGGGAGGATCTCCAAGACACAGCGAGGGCACCGATCGGCTGCAGGGGGCTGAGGAAAGTCCCAGGTGAGAAAATATCATTTATTTTTGCCACACTTAAGGTTACCTTTAAGCTTTACACCGTCATATCAAACCCACATGTGACAGCCTATTTCAGCCGTTTGATCCTCATCAGTACATAGCAGGGATTGATAAGGCTGTATGAGATAGGGCTTGGACCAGTACAACAGAGTAACCAAGCAGCTCAGGGTGACCCAAACTACTAAGAATGTATAGGAGAATAAAAGAGACCAAAAAGCCTTTCTACTAAAAAAAAGCAAAGCTCGGTGTAATTTTCCTTCTTAAAACAGAAGCAAATCTGCAATAATTCAGCTATAAGTGAACATTTGTGGTTACCCACAATGCACTGTTACTGAATATGCAAATTATCCCTCTTTGCCCTTGGTTTGATATGACACTACTTCTTCTTCTTGCTTGGACCAGCCCCTTCTTCTTGCTTGGACCGGCCCTGGGGGCGGGGCGCTACTTCTTCTTCTTGCTTGAAGGTTGAGGCACTTACTCTAATATATATATATATATATATATATATATATATATATATATGGAAAAAATGACAAATTATATACAAAAAAAAGAAGAAGAAAAAAAGGGGGGGGGGTTTCAATTGATGATATTGTATACATCATCAATTAAAAATTAAAAAAAAGTTCATCTTGATCGTTTATATATCCATATATTTAAAAGCTTTTATTCAAATCAGCAGATCGATGTAAGATTGCACACCACGATTGAGGTGCAAGGACCCATATAAGTCAAACGAAAAAATCCAGAAGGTCCGCACACTCAAAAAGTAAACTTCCAAGTTTTATTCAGACAACGGGACAACACAAACAGAATGGTGCCTTGACAAAGGGGACCCCACGGGGCCCCAAAACGAATTGTTGTTTTTTTTGAATGGAACGTTGTCACGTTGTCTGAATAAAACTTGGAAGTTTACTTTTTGAGTGTGCGGACCTTCTGGATTTTTTTTATTCAAATCAAGGCGCCTCTTTCCCTAATTGTGCTGTTGTAATTAGAGATGTTGAGAACCTGCGGATTTTGGTTCGTTAACCGCGAATGCAAACTTGCAAGAAAGTTTGCGCGAACCAGCAAACATTGCGAACCGCAATAGACTTTAATGGGCAGGCGAACTTTCAAAACTACAAACACTAATTCTGGCCACAAAAGTGATGGAAAAGATGTTTCAAGGGGTCTTACACCTGGAGGGGGGCATGGCGGAGTGGGATACACACCAAAAGTCCAAGGGTAAATTACGGATTTGATGCACCCCTATAATCCCTAAAGGGCAGAAATCACATTGCATTCCTAAATTGTAGGCCTAAAGTGCTTGAAAACATTGTGTGTGTATACATGGATCAGGGAGTGAAATGAGTGTACTGCTTCACACTGACAGACCAAACTCACTGTGTAATGCACCGCAAACAGCTGATTGTTTAGTGATGGCCTTGCTGGACTGGTGCGCACCATGGCCAGAGTGCAGGCCGTGGCGGTTCTCCAGCCCATATAGGTGGGCTGAGGTAGCGCAATGACAGAACAACAGTGACTGCCCAGATGTTCACATTTGGTCTGTCCACAATGAAGCAAACAACCTTATTACCTTGGGTATGCCCCCCCCCTC
Source organism: Hyperolius riggenbachi (assembly GCF_040937935.1). NCBI lineage: Eukaryota > Metazoa > Chordata > Amphibia > Anura > Hyperoliidae > Hyperolius > Hyperolius riggenbachi. The sequence goes on from NC_090651.1 coordinate 377,042,100, forward strand.
CGAGACACTCATATAGCCGGCGGTCATTGCTTCATTGTGATACGCAAGCCCTTTCACTGCGGCAAGGTAACAATCACGAAGGGGAATTGACACATGTACATGCCTTTTGTTTTGTTGTTGCAGCCGCAGTGCAGCCAGAAAAATTAGGCATGTACAGGCACCAGAAAAATTATTAAAGCGGCCGCTGCTAGCAGCGGCCTTAACAATTCAGGAATCCACCTGGAGTCCAGGACCCTGTTGGTGGTGGTGGAGAAGGCAGTCAAGCGGCCTGCAGGCAGAGATGCTGTGTGGGGACCGACTTATGGTGCAGGCAGTCACACGGCATGCAGGCAGAGATGCTGTGTGTGGGGACTGACTTAGTCTTCGAGCAGGCCTGACTGTGCTTTGCAGACCAGGCATCCATGGTCAGATGGACCCTTGACCCAACACTGTGTGCCAGAGATGACACCACTTGCCTTGCCTTTTTTGAGAAATAATTGCAGCCTGTTATCTTCAACTGCGGTGTGTGGCTTTGCTTTTGTGTGCTGCTTTTTTTCAGGTGATCATCCCATTGCAGTTTGTGCTTTTTCATCATGTGCCTTCGTAAGGTAGTTGTCCCTACGCGGGTCTTAATTTTTCCACGGCTTAATTTTCGGTGGCAGAGAGTACAGATGGCATTGCTCTCATCTGAGGCAGACACACACAAAAATTTTTCCACACAGCTGAACCCTGGGATGATGGCACTTTGGTGATGGCTGCCGATGGAGTGTTAAGTGGGGTGCTAGAATCAGAGCAGGAGGAGGAAGATATGTCATGGTTCCGTGCGGAAGCTGAGAAAGATGAGGTGTTCTGTGTTAAATAGTCAACTACGTCCTGACAATATTGGGGGTTGATGGCACTTGCATTTTTCTGAACACTGTACTTTGGTCGAGGGCCACATGAAATCACAACAGCACGACCTCGATTAGACCTGCCGGGTGGCCTGCCGCTGGCTCTGCCTCTGCCTGTTTTGTCCATATTGGGGGATGAAGTGAAAGGTATGCACTGACTTGACTAATACAATGTGCAATCACACAGGTGCAGTGAAAGGTATGCAGTGACTGCTATATAAAACAGCATGCTGTCACACAGATGCAGTGAAAGGTATGCAGTGACTGGTATATGAAACAGCGTGCGGTTACACAGATGCAGTGAAATGTATGCAGTGAGTGGTATTCAAAACAGCGTGCGGTCACACAGATGCAGTGAAATGTATGCAGTGACTGGTATTATAATACAATGTGCAGCAGTCACACTAGGCACTGAATGTGCTGGGCCTGGCACAGTATAGCAATTAGCAAGGGCCAGCTGCGACAGACAGGGCTGTATATGCAGTGTCAGTGGGCCACAAAAAAAAACACATCACAAGAACATTAGCTCTCAAAAGAGCTGTTTTGGGGTTCTTTTCATCAACAAATATCAGCAAGGAGCAAGCTAACAGACCTCCTAACTATCGCTTTCCCTATCTCTCCAATGTCTCTCCCTTTTCTCACTAATACAGCAGCACACATAGTGAGAAAATGGCCGACGCTGCTGCCTTATATAAGGGGGGGGGGGGCTCCAGGAGGGAGTGCAGCATGATTGGCTGCCATGTGTCTGCTGACTGTGATGTAGAGGGTCAAAGTTTAGCTCAATGATGTAGTATAGGGGGCAGGTCGAACCCACATAAAGTTTGCGATTCGATGCGAACATGAACTTGTGTTGTTCACAAGAATAAGTTTGCGTGCAAACTGTTCGGGACAACCCTAGTTGTAATTATACATCACTGCAGTACAGAAGACTATTAACTTTTTAGCCTGTGGCTGTTTAACACACTTATGTCAGAAAAATGGAATTTTTTGTTGTTGTGTCGTTCTTTCAAAAACCCCAGGGGGCTTACTACAAGCGACAAGACTGCATTTTCACATCGAGTTTGGCAGATGGCACATAGAGCAGAACAAGTGACTTTATTTGGGCAAAGAGGAACTGTGACCAAAGATTGAACTTCATCCCAATCAGTAGCTTATACCCCCTTTCCCACGAGAAATCTTTACCTTTTTTCAAATAAATCAATGGCAGGGGGGGGGGGGGGGGTCTGTGTGGCTGATTTTGTGGTGAAACCCCTCCCACAGTGTGATATCATGACCTTGGTCCTGACTGTTTCCTGTCTGTGAGCCTTGTTGCATTTTGGAAAATAACAGCTGTTTCCAGCTGCCAAGGTACCCGTATCTCCCTCAGTGCATATGTATATCTATAAATAAAAACAACTTTTTAGTCTATCACATTGTTAGGGGGTGTAATTATAGATAGTAGCAGTGTTAAGAAAACTTGCCTAATGTCTCGTCTTGAATCAGTGCTGGCTTACTGAACAGGCAGAGCCAAGATTCAAACTCTGGTCTCCTGTGTCAGAGGCAGAGCCCTTAACCTTACACCATCCAGCCACTGTATAAGCCTGACAGCTGTTTTGCCGGTAACAACCTGCTTCTTCAGAGGCAGAATATACACACAATAAGTTGCAAAGCACAATATATATATATATATATATATATATATATATATATATATATATATATATATATATATATATATATATACTAGCTGGTCACCCGGCGTTGCCCGGGTATGTAATTGGCTAGTGTTAGCTCTGCCCACTTTTTCTAATCCTAACACACAATTACTCGATGATGACCTAGTTTGTGAGCTTTGCAGTCTTTGGCATTAATAATTGGCATTGAAATGAAACAAATTTAATTGGCTGTGGCTCCACTCCTTTGAAAATCAATAGGTGAATTTTGCTTAGCTTTTGTAGGCTCCACCCACTTTTCTGAATATTAATCCCAGTCACCCAGTGACCAACTGTGCAAAGTTTAAGAACCCTGCCATTGACAGACAGTGTAAGAATGGCTGCAGTTTACATTCTAGCAGTGAAATTTGTATTTTTCTCCACCCACTGATGTCCTAATGTTTCCAGGGTATGTATTTGGCTGCTGTTGGCTGTGGCCACTTTTTCTAACACTAACACACAATTGTCAATAGTCATTGGCCAAGTTTGTGAGATTTGTGGTCTTTGGCATGAATAATTTTCATTGAAATGAAACACATCCGATTCGCTATTTTAGGCCCCACCCCTTTTCTAAATATTTAACCCCAGTCACCCAATGATCAACTGTACCAGGTTTGAGGCTTGTGCCATTAACAGTGCAAAAATGGCAGCAATTAAATATTCCCCTGAAAAATCAATAGGTAATTTTTGATTGTGTTTTGTAGGCTCCACCCACTTTTCTGAATATTAACCCCAGTCACCCAGTAACCAACTGTGCAAAGTTTTAGAACCCTACAATTAATAGTGTAAGAATGGCTGCAGTTTACATTTTCCCAGTGAAATTTGTGTTTGTCTCCACCCACTGAAGACTCGGCATTGCCCAGGTATGTATTTGGCTGGTGTTGGCTCCGCCCACTTTTCCCAACCCTAACACAAAATTACTTAATGACCAAGTTTGTGAGCTTTGCTGTCTTTGGCATCAATAATTTGCATTGAAATAAAATAAATCTGATTGGCTGTGGCTCCACCCCTTTTCTGAATTTGAATCCCAAACACCCAATGGCCAACTGTACCAGGTACAGGTGATTAACAGTGCAAGAATGGCATCAATTAAATATTCCCCTTAAAGATTAATACGTGGATTTTGATTGGCTTTTGTAGGCTCCACCCACTTTTTTGAATATTAATTTCAGTCACCCAGTGGCCAACTGTGCAAAGTTTGAGAACCCTGCCATTAATAGTGTAAGAATTGCTGCAGTTTACATTTTCTCAGTGAAATGTGTATTTGTCTCCGCCTACTGATGACCCAGCATTGCCCGATTATGTATTTGGCTGGTGTTGGCTGCGCCCACTTTTCCTAACCCTAACACACAATTACTCAATTACTCAATGACCAAGTTTGTGAGCTTTGCGGTCTTTGGCATCAATAACCTGCATTAAAATGAAACAAATCAGATTAGCTGATTGGGGCTCCACCCCCTTATATAAATTTAAACCCCAGTCATGCAATGATCAACTGTACCAGGTTTGAGGCTTGTGCCATTAACAGTGCAAGAATGGCAGCAATGAAATATTCCCCTGAAAAATCAATAGGTAATTTTTGATTGTTTTTTGTAGGCTCCACTTACTTTTCTGAATATTAACCCCAGTCACCCAGTAACCAACTGTGCAAAGTTTGAGAACCCTGCCATTAACAGTGTAAAGGTGCGTACACACATGCGACTATAGTCGTTTGTAACGATCGTTCCCCGATCTTTACCAACGACGATCGTTACAAAAAACGAACCACCGACTATTAAGGCAAACGACGAACGAGCCAAATCGCTACAAAAGAAAGTTCTGTCTCGGCGGATTTTAACCAACGACGATCGTTTGCAAAAGTAGTACATCGTTGGAAACGATCGTTCGTACTAGGCTTGACATGCGCATTTCACTATTTCTCCATGGAACTTCTCATTTTTATGCGCAGGCGCAATAGTTGCTTTCTGTGATGTAACGTTCGTTCTAACGATCAGATCGTTACACACATTTTAAAACTATCTTTACTTAGGTCGTTCTTTCATCAATTAAAAGTTCGTTCGTCGTTCTTAACGAACGATCGTTGTCGCATGTGTGTACGTAGCATTAGAATGGCTGCTGTGTACATTTCCCAGTAAAATTTGTATTTGTCTCCGCCCACTTATGACCCCGCGTTGCCCGCTTATGTATTTGGCTGGTGTTGGCTGTGCCCACTTTCCTAACCCTAACACACAATTAATCAATTACTCAATTACCAAGTTTGTGAGCTTTGCGGTGTTTGGCAACAATAATTTGCATTGGAATGAAACAAATCTGATTGGCTATTTGTGGCTCCACCCCCTTTCTGAAATTTAACCCCAGTCACCCAATGATCAACTGTACCAGGTTTGAGGCTTGTGCCATTAACAGTGCAAGAATGGCAGAAATGTAAATATTCCCCTTGAAAATCAATAGGTGAATTTTGATTGGCTTTTATAGGCTCCAACCACTTTTCTGAATAATAATCCCAGTCACCCAACGACCAACTGTGCAAAGTTTGAGAACCCTACCATTCACAGCGTAAGAAAAACAAAAGTTTGCTTTCTTAAAGGGAAGGTTCAGGGAGGGGATTAAAAAAATAAAAATAAATTTCCACTTACCTGGGGCTTCCTCCAGCCCGTGGCAGGCAGGAGGTGCCCTCGCCGCCGCTCCGCAGGCTCCCGGTGGTCTCCGGTGCCCGACCCGACCTGGCCAGGCCGGCTGCCAGGTCGGGCTCTTCTGCGCTCCATTTCCTGGGACTTCTGCGTCCCACGCCGGCGCGCTGACGTCATCGGACGTCCGCCGGGCTGTACTGCGCATGCGCAGAACTACTGCGCATGCGCAGTACAGCCCGGCGGACGTCCGATGACCTTCCCTTTAAAACAGAAAGAATTTGCAATAATTCAGGTTAGAGTGAGCTTGAGATGTCTCCCAGTGTATCACTGCTGAATATATGCAAATTAACCATTGTTACCCTTAGAAGCTAAACACACCTTCAGAACCACTGGAATGCAATGATGTGTCAGTTTGTTAATTTGTACAGAGCCATAATAATGCAACATGCATACAGACTGTTTTGGATTGTTTGATTCTCATCAGTGTATGGCATGGAATAATTTGGCTCTATGGAGTAGGGCTTGTAACAACCGAGAGGTACAGACTAACCAGCAAGGTCATGGTGACCCAGAACTCATTGGAGTGTATAAGGGACTACAATGGTCCTAAAAGCCCCCTTACTAAGATGTTAAGAAAAACAAAAGTTTGCTTTCTTAAAACAGAAAGAATTTGCGATAATTCAGGTTGGAGTGAGCTTGAGATGTCTCCCAGAGCAACACTGCTGAATATATGCAAATTAACCATTGTACCCTTAGAAGCTAAACACACCTCCAGTGTAACAGTGTAAGAATGGCTGCAGTTTACATTTTCCAGTATTTGTCTCTGTTTGGTTATGGGAATAAAAAGTATCCTATATTTTATTCCAGGTAATGTACTATGTGTGTGCCAAATTTCATTCAAATCCGTTCAGCCATTTTTGCGTGATCGAGTAACAAACATCCAAACATCCAAACTTTCCCATTTATTATATTAGTAGGATATACACACACACACACACACACACACACACACACACACACACACACACACATAATACATAATCATATGCATAAAGGGCTTAACGCACCCCAGGGATACTCCCCACCGCCATGCGCGCAACTGTTAAACAGCGCCACCCCGAGCCACTGGCTTTCACAGAGGATCCTAACACCTGTTACCCCCAATCTTTGCTACATGCGTTCTGATGCCGGTCATTTCCTCTCTTCTACTCAGGCAACAGTAACTGCTTGTATGCCCAGAGCTATTGCACAAAACCTCCCAATAATTTCTGCAGTGATATAAGTTTTGAACGCTGGTGAATCCTCTATAACTAGAAATACTAAATACGGTAACCTGTTATGACAATTCTAACTTATCTGAGTATTTTTCTTTGTCTTAGATCTCCTCTACCCTTATGGACCCGCAATAGACGGTACTACTCCAAAGTCAGATGATGGAAGTACCCCAGCTATACCTCTCTCCATTGATCTCCCTATTTTTGGACATAACCACTCTTATGTTTATGTGAGTTAGACAATAATGGTTTCTCAATTAATGGTTTATTAATCGATTATCTCAAAAACTGCAAGGTTTTTTTTAGAAATATTTTTACAATTGTCCACACTTTTCTCCTAAATATACCCCAAGAGAAGAGACCCAGCACCGTCTTCAAGTGTATTATAAGCTCTTTTATTTATTTAAAGCATCAAAAAGACAAAAAGGGCAAGTCTGTGCGACGTTTCAAGAGGCGCCTCCTCTCTTTCTCAAGCTGACAAGCCCTCTGAATACATGAAACACAATCAGCCTTAAATAGTCCTTGCTCCACTAGGGAGCCAATCAAAATGGTCTGGACGCCCTGTCATCAACCAATTAGGTTAAGTTCCTACTTGCAGGCCCTCCCATCTGGTGGAGGACCTGATGGGGAACTACATCTATTTATACACTCCAATCATTTTAAAATGGCCGCTGGAGGGCCGACCAATGAGGGTAGAGCATGTTCTGAATGGAAAAAATGTCATTCAACCGTCATGCGGAAATCCGCGTTGAAAATCCGCATGTGGTTGCGTTCAATGCGTATGCGTAAAAACGTACGCGTAAAAACAATATTCCAATACTATAACCACGCGGAAATCCGCATTGGATATCCGCATATGGTTAAAATTAATGCGTATGCGTATAAACGTACGTGTAAACACAAGGAAGCAAAAAAACGTCTAAACCATAGACGTTTCAATCCAATCGCCTATACCGGTTACGCATAAAATTGATCTTTACAGATTGAAAAATGTACATGCTCCTAACCCTAATAGGAATGAGTGTCAACAATATATAATAAGAAAAATCTGAAAAAAATAAAAAGGAAAAAATGACAAAACTCACGCTAGGTGTCTGGCGGCCACCCACAGCGGCGGCCAGACACCGAACGTCACAACAAAAATAAACCACATCTCACCCTCCCAGACTGGCGTCCGCCTTAATAGCGGTGGCCAGTCTGGGCTGGCGAGAACAAAATTACCAATTCTGTCCCGACTGGCGTCCATCCCTGGCGGCCAGTCGGGAAAGAAACAGGCAAAAAATCAAAAAAAATATGCTTTGAAGGCCAACCCGGACTGGCGGCCACATATCAGCGGCGGCCAGTCCAGGAGAGCCAACAAATCAACATAGTCAATAAATAAATATTTTTTTCAAACAAATAATAATAAATTTTGCTATAAGCTCCTCTCCCCCCCGACCGGCGGCCACCAATTGTGGCCGCAGGTCGGGAAGGATCAGAGAAAAAAAACAGAACCAACCCAAAAAGAAGACTCCAGGCGTCCAGACCAAACAATAAACAACAAGACATCTATCTATAAACACATGGACCCAACTCGCACTCCCGGTTAAGACCCCCTGGACAAAGGGCATCCAGCTTCCTAATCCAAAACAACTCCCGTCTCAATAATAATTTGACCCTATCACCCCCCCCCCCTGCGTGGCGGGGGGACAGAGTCAATCACCTGGACCCTCAACTGGCTAACATTATGGCGACAGGCAGAAAAATGGCTAGCAACCGCTTGTTCAGATGTGCCCGAGCGGATAGCTGACTTATGCGCAGAGATGCGCATTTTAAGTATCTGTGTGGTCATCCCCACATAAATCAATCCGCAAGGGCAAATATACCCGGCAAATTTGGTGAAGAATAAGATTGCATTTATATAGGCTTTGCAATTAACCGTGAAAGTTGCTGGTGTTTACAGTAACATAAATGGCAGAAATTGGAATTACCTGGTGAAATTTGCAATTCTGTCGGATTTGGAAATTGGCAATTCTGACCACCGCTAGTAACTACTACATGTATGGTATTGGCAATTCTAACCAACCCTAGTAGCTACTAGATGTGTGGTATTGGATATTCTACGCACCCCAAGTAACTACTACATGTGTGGTATCGGCAATTCTAACCACCTCTAGTAACTACTAACTACATGTGTGGTATCAGCAATTCTAACCACCCCTAGTAACTACTAACTACATGTGTGGTATCGGCAATTCTAACCACCCCTAGTAACTGCTACACGTGTGGTATCAGCAATTGTAGCCACCCCTAGTAACTACTACATGTGTGGTATCAGCAATAGAGATGGCCCGAACGGTTCGCCCTCGAACGATTCCAGGTGAACTTTAGGTGGTTTGCGTTCGCCGGCAAAGGCAAACTTTTGCCGAAGTTCGATTCGCCCCCATAATGCTCCATTAAGGTCAACTTCAACCCTCTACATCACAGTCAGCAGGCACATTGTCGCCAATCAGACTACACTCACTCCTGGAGCCCCACCCCCCCTTATAAAAGGCAAGGTTCTCCTGCCATTTTACTCACTCGTCTGCCTACAGTAATTAGTTAAGGGACAGCTGCTGACAGACTCTGCTAGGGAAAGCTTAGTTAGGCTCTTGTAGGCTTGTTAGTGTAACGAAAATCCCACGACGCCGGACGGATTGCAGAAATATGGTCGCATCCGTTCCAGCATGAGAGTTTCCAATGCGGAATGCGGAAATTTGGCCGCATCCGCTGTGCAAGATCCTCCAGGTGCACCGCGCCACACTCACCGGCGTGCTGCACATCGGGGCTCTGCCATCTTGCCTCTAGGGGGTGCACGCGCGCACCAGGCACGCCTTGATACCCCTAGAAAGTGTGTCAGCTGATCTGGAGACTTCTCTCCCAGGCAGTATATAAGGAAGTGCTTTTCAGTCACACTTCGTCTGTGTTTGCGATACCCCGTGTCAGCACTCAGACCTAGTCAGTTCCCGTGTGATAATCTGGCAGGACCCCGGCTCTTGTCACACCTAGTCAGCCTTGTATTTGATATTGTGTTATATACTGGTTTATCGCCAATATACTGTATACACATATTATACTGTCTTGATTTATCGTGTATGATTCTGTTCCTGTCTTGACTATTCTTCTGCTTCCTGATTCTGTACTTCGCCAGCCCGTACCGTTATTGACTATTAGCTTGGTTTCCGACTATTCTCTTGTCTCACGTTTCTGTACTGTTGCCGCCTGATCTGTTGCCGAACCTCATTGTGTCTGACCTTTCTGCCTTGAGTGGAACGTCTCCCACTGTAGGGTTCTATCAGAGGCTTGCCTCTTTGAGACGACCGCCACTAGCAAACCCTTGCTGCTAGAGGCCGAGACTCCTCCACTCCGTCCTTTGGAGGATCTCACACACGGGATTCCCATTCAGAGGTAACCACACCTCTGAGGAATTACTGTGTGGTGGACTTTTACACATACTTGTGAATTTACACTGTATATTATTGTTGTCTGCTGTTCCAGCTTACTGGAGGTAGTATCTCTGTGCCCTATAGAGATACTCTATTGCGCCAAGCACCTTCTTGCATCTGATAGTATCATGTCACGCTATACTTGCATTATTGGTGATTCTGCAGATCACCATATAATCAGATATAGCATCTGTATTATTGGTGATACTGCAGATCACCAATAAACAGAAAATCTGTGCTTACTGACACCAATCGTTACAGTTAGCTTGGTCCTGGTTGATTGTTATTCCTTATATTGCACCCCACCACAGCTTCCTCCTCCTCCGGAGGAGGAGGAGAAGGGTCTTGTCTTCCAGGGAATTGTTGGATTTCAAAAGCCAGCTTACATACCTTGGCCAGGAATCGGACCCAGGTCTAGTGTTTGGTAGGCAGCTATATTCACCACTATACCACCACCAACACTACATGCTGAAGCCAGCCTAGCATGCACCATTATGATATATCCAAGAGAAAAATTAGCTTGCTTAGGGATTTGTAGGATTTCAAAAACCAACTCACATACATTGGCCAGGAATCAAACTAAGACCTACCGCGTGGTAGGCTGCTATCCTAACCATTATACCACCAACACAACACACTACAATGCTACATGCTGAAGCCAGCCTAGCACGTACCATTATGATATATCCAAGAGAAAAATGAGCTTGCTTAGGGATTTGTAGGATTTCAAAAACCAACTCACATACATTGGCCAGGAATCGAATCTGGCTCTACCGCATGGTAGGCTGCTACCCTAACCATTATACCACCAACACAACACACTGCAATGCTACATGCTGAGGCCAGCCTAGCATGTACCATTATGATATATCCAAGAGAAAAATAAGCTTGCTTAGGGATTTGTAGGATTTCAAAAGCCAACTCACATACATTGGCCAGGAATCGAACCCAGGCCTACCAAGTGGTAGGCTGCTATCCTAACCATTATACCACGCGGTAGTTGGCTACCACGCGGTAGTTGGCTTTTGAAATCCTACAAATCCCTAAGCAAGCTCATTTTTCTCTTGGATATATCATAATGGCACAGCATGTAGTGTTGGTGGTGGTATAGTGGTGAAGAGAGCTGCCTACCAAGCACTAGACCTGGGTTCGATTCCCGGCCAAGTTATGTAAGCTGGCTTTTGAAATCCTACAATTCCCTGAAAGACAAGACAAATAAATAACATTTATATTGCACTTTTCTCCTAGCGGACTCAAAGCGCCAAAGCTGCAGCCACTAGCACGTGCTCTATAGGCAGTAGCAGTGTTAGGGAGACTTGCCTAAGGCCTCCTGCTGAATAGGTGCTGGCTTACTGAACAGGCAGAGCCAAGATTCAAACCCTGGTCTCCTGCATCAGAGGCAGAGCGCTTAACCATTACACCATGCAGCCACTGCACCCTCCTCCTCATTAGGAGGAGGAAGTCCCTCCTTCCTCCTCCTCCTCCCTTGGATTACACTTCCTGATGTTGTAAAGCAGTGTAGGCCTGCAATTGAACATTCAATGATATTTCTGACCTTAAAACACTGCTTTGTGTCAAATCCAGATTTTTTTCTGGGACTTTTGATGTCTATTCCACTCAACCATGTCTCCCTCCAGGTATTAGACCCCTTGAAACATCTTTTCTATCATTTTAGCCAGCATAAATGTTTCTAAATTTTCAAGTTCGCCTCTTCATTGAAGTCTATTGCGGTTCACGAACGTTCGATCCAGGTCGGATATCTGATTTCAAAATTTTCCAATCCAGATCCGAATCGGATATCCGACCTCAGTATCCAGATTCGGATATATGGATAGGAAAACCGGAAGTGATACATAGTGACATAGTTACATAGCTATTTTGGTTGAAAAAAGACATACGTCCATCGAGTTCAACCAGTATAAAGTACAACACCAGCCTGCTCCCTCACATATCCCTGTTGATCCAGAGGAAGGCGCAAAAACCCTTACAATGCATGGTCCAACTAGCCCCTAAAGGGAAAAATTCCTTCCCGACTCCAGATGGCAATCAGATAAAATCCCTGGATCAACATCATTAGGCATTACCTAGTAATTGTAGCCATCAATGTCTTTCAATGCAAGGAAAGCATCTAAGCCCCCTTTAAATGCAGGTATAGAGTTTGCCATAACGACTTCCTGTGGCAATGCATTCCACATCTTAATCACTCTTATTGTAAAGAACCCTTTCCTAAATAAATGGCTAAAACGTTTTTCCTCCATGCGCAGATCATGTCCTCTAGTCCTTTGAGAAGGCCTAGGGACAAAAAGCTCATCCGCCAAGCTATTATATTGCCCTCTGATGTATTTATACATGTTAATTAGATCCCCTCTAAGGCGTCTTTTCTCTAGACTAAATAAACCCAGTTTATCTAACCTTTCTTGGTAAGTGAGACCTTCCATCCCACGTATCAATTTTGTTGCTCGTCTCTGCACCTGCTCTAAAACTGAAATATCTTTTTTGTAATGTGGTGCCCAGAACTGAATTCCATATTGCAGATGTGGCCTTACTAGAGAGTTAAACAGGGGCAATATTATGCTAGCATCTCGAGTTTTTATTTTCCTTTTAATGCACCTCAAAATTTTGTTAGCTGCAGCTGCAGCTGCTTGGCATTGAATACGATTATTTAACTTGTTGTCGATGAGTAATCCTAAGTCCTTCTCCAAGTTTGATGTCCCCAACTGTATCCCATTTATTTTTTATGGTGCTAGACCATTAGTACGTCCAAAATGCATGACTTTACATTTGTCAACATTGAATTTCATCTGCCATGTATGTGCCCATATAGCCATCCTATCCAGATCCTGTTGCAATATGACACTATCTTCCTGAGAGTTGATGATTCTGCACAATTTTGTATCATCTACAAAAATAGCAACATTGCTCACTACTGCATCTACTAGGTCATTAATAAATGAATTGAAGGGCACTGGACCCAGAACAGACCCCTGTGGGACCCCACTGCTAACAGTCTCCCATTTTGAGTACGATCCATTGACCACAACTCTTTGTTTTCTGTCCATTAGCCAGTTCCCTATCCATGCACACAGACTCTTCCCCAGTCCATGCATCCTCAACTTTTGCACCCGACCTTTGTGGGGAACAGTGTCAAAGGCCTTTGCAAAGTCCAAGTATATCACATCTACAGCATTCCCAATATCCATATTAGCATTCACTACCTCATAAAAGCTGAGCATGTTAGTCAAACAGGACCTGTCTTTAGTAAACCCATGTTGATGCTGAGAAATAAGATTATTTTCTAGTATGAAGTCATGTATAGTATCTCTTAGTAACCCCTCAAATAGTTTGCATACAACTGATGTTAAGCTTACAGGTCTATAATTTCCTGGATCTGATTTTTTGCCCTTCTTAAATAATGGGAAATTGTGGGCTGTATGCCAATCCACTGGGACTCTGCCAGTTGAAAGAGAGTCACAAAAGATAAGATAAAGGGGTTTATCTATAACTGAACTTAATTCCCTTAGAACCCGAGAATGCATGCCATCCGGGCCAGGTGCCTTGTCTATTTTTAATTTATTTAGTCTTGCCTTCACTTCTTCCTGCGTTAAGTATTTAATATTACAGTTAGAAGATTGAGACTCTTCTGCCTCTGTAATTTGCAACAGTGCTGTTTCTTTTGTGAAGACAAAGGCAAAGAAAGCATTTAATAACTCTGCCTTACCTTGGTCATCCACCATTGAGTTCCCACCCTCATCCTTTAGGAGTCCTATACAGTCAACCTTTCTTTTTTTAGAGTTAATGTACTTGTAAAACTTTTTGGGTTAGATTTGATATCCCTAGCGATTTGTTTTTCAGCTTCAATTTTTGCCTTCCTAATTTCTTTTTTACAATTTTTATTGCACTCCTTATAATTGCTTAGTGCAGCCTCGGTCCCCTTTAAATTGCTTTGAAAAGGGTTTTTAGGGTAAATGAGGCATGTAGCATCATTATTTTTTAAAGGGGAACATTAATTGATGATGTGGGGACTTAAAATCTCCCCTCAAAAAAAAAATGGCTTTCAATTAACATCAGGCCTAGGTTTCAGACAGCGGTCGTGCAGCCTAGCCCACATTGTGTCCAACGTCTAACAACTGGGACATGGCAGTTTTCAGCCCAGACACCTCCAAAAAATTATGCAGCAATTGTGTTTTGGGTTAAATATAGGTGGTATCAGTGGCCTGTGGCACCCTGGCGGTGTGAGCAGCACAGGAAGCAGGAGCAGGGCAGTGCAGCAGCGGCAGGTGTAACGTCTGCCAAGAGCATGCCGGACGTGGCACTTTGCACATGGCACTTTGCATGTGTTTGCACGTGGCACTTTGCACGTGGCACCCTGCATTTGCCACGTGCCACGTGCAAACACGTGCTAAGTGCCACGTGCCAAGTGCCACATGCAAAGTGCCACGTGCAAACACAAGCAAAGTGCAAAGTGCCTGAAAACATGTGCCACGTGCAAAGTGCCAAGTGCCACGTGCAAACACATGCAAAGTGTCACATGCAAACACGTGCAAAGTGCCAAGTGCCACGTGCAAACACATGCAAAGTGCAAAGTGCTACGTGCAAAGTGCCACCTGCAAAATGCAAAGTATGCATGTGGCACTTTGCACGTGTTTGCACGTGGCACTTTGCACATGTTTGCACGTGGCACTTTGCACGTGTTTGCACGTGGCACTTTGCACGTGTTTGCATATGTTTGCACGTGGCACTTTGCACGTGGCACTTTGTACGTGGCACTTTGCACATGTTTGCACGTGGCACTTTGCACATGTTTGCACGTGGCACTTTGCACGTGTTTGCACATGGCACTTTGCACATGTTTGCACGTGGCACTTTGCATGTGTTTGCACGTAGCACTTTGCACTTTGCATGTGTTTGCATATGTTTGCACGTGGCACTTTGCACGTGGCACTTTGTACATGGCACTTTGCACATGTTTGCACGTGGCACTTTGCACATGTTTGCACGTGGCACTTTGCACGTGTTTGCACGTGGCACTTTGCACATGTTTGCACGTGGCACTTTGCACGTGTTTGCACGTGGCACTTTGCACATGTTTGCACATGGCACTTTGCACGTGTTTGCACGTGGCACTTTGCACGTGTTTGCATATGTTTGCACGTGGCACTTTGCACGTGGCACTTTGTACGTGGCACTTTGCACATGTTTGCATGTGGCACTTTGCTTGTGTTTGCACGTGGCACTTTGCACGTGGCACTTTGCATGTGGCACTTGGCACGTGGCACTTAGCACGTGTTTGCACGTGGCACTTTGCACTTGGCACGTGGCAAATGCAGGGTGCCACATGCAAAGTGCCACGTGCAAACACGTGTAAAGTTCCATGTGCAAAGTGCCATGTGCAAAGTGCAAAGTGCCACATGCAAAGTGCTACCTGCAAAGTGCAAAGTGCAAAGTGGCATGTAGCACTTTGCACATGGCACTTTGCACGTGTTTGCACATGGCACTTTGCACATGTTTGCACGTGGCACTTTGCACGTGGCACTTTGCACTTTGCACGTGTTTCCATGTGGTACTGTGCATGTGTTTGCATGTGGCACTTTGCACGTGGCACTTTGCACGTGTTTGCATGTGGCATTTTGCATGTGTTTGCACGTGGCACTTTGCACGTAGCACTTTGAATGTGGCACTTTGCACTTTGCTTGTGTTTGCACGTGGCACTTTGCACTTTGCTTGTGTTTGCACGTGGCACTTTGCACTTGGCACGTGGCACATGCAGAGTGCCACGTGCAAAGTGCCACGTGCAAAGTGCCACGTGCAAACCCGTGAAAAGTGCAAAGTGCCACGTGCAAAATGCCAAGTGCCACATGCAAACACGTGCAAAGTGCAAAGTGCCACGTGCAAAGTGCCACCTGCAAAGTGCAAAGTGGCATGTGGAACTTTGCACGTGGCACTTTGCACGTGTTTGCACGTGGCACTTTGCACGTGTTAGCACGTGGCACTTTGCAATTTGCACGTGTTTGCATGTGGCACTTTGCACATGTTTGCACATGGAACTTTGCACGTGGCACTTTGCACGTGTTTGCACGTGACATTTTGCACGTGGCACTTTGCATGTGGCACTTTGCAGTTTGCACATGTTTGCATGTGGCACTTTGCACTTGGAACTTTGTATGTGGCACTTTGCACTTGGAACTTTGCATGTGGCACTTTTCACTTTGCTTGTGTTTGCACGTGGCACTTTGCACTTTGCATGTGGCACTTTGGACGTGTTTGGCACTTGCATGTGCCAAGTGCCTTGTGTCACCTGCCACGTGCAAAGTGCCATGTGAAAAGTGCAAAGTGCCACGTGCCAAGTGCAAAGTGCCAAGGGCCACGTGCCAAGTGCCACGTGCCGAGTGACAGTCAGACAACAGAGGAGAGGACACTAACTGTCACACTGGCACCGCTCAGCAGCACAGCAGTTCTGTAGAAAGCTAACATGGTAGTACTACTACTCTAACAACTACTAGCACTGACTGCAGTACCTACAGTACTAACTACACAATTACACAGTAATGCTATTCCCTAATCCCTAACCTATACTGTAGCTAGCTAAGGCTAATAGCTGGCCAGCAGGCAGCAGCTGGCCTGGTCTGAGCACAGCACACACACAGACACATAGCAGCTGCAGCGGCCCTGAGCTCACACTCTGTCACACAGTGAAATCAAGCTAATTAACGATTTAACAATAGTGTAGTAATAGTGAAGGAGTTAATCACTGAACAGCTGTAGGTTTACACTGTATACACACTTGCTAGGCCAGCAACACTGGAGCATGTCTCTCAGTGAGCATTCACAAGCAAGGGATGCTATTTCTCATCATGGCAGCCCTCATTATTATACAGGGAAGGCCAGTGTTCCTTTCTGTGTTTGGGTGCCAGGGTTTAGGCTGGGAGCCCTCTGATTGGCTCAATGAGGTCAGGTGGGGCTGGCCAGGGTTCCCCTCTGTGATTGGTTGCTAGGGCTTCTGCTGGGAGCCCTCTGATTGGCTCCAGGACGTCCTGGACATCATACAGTATCTCAATAGTCGGATATCTGCCGGATATACGTGGTATCCGTGGATATCGGCATTGGCCAGCCAACTATCCGCAGATAGCTATCCGGATTTGGGTCGAGGTATCCGGTATCTGAATCCGGTCAGATAGCTGAAAAAATGTCGGATATCCGGGTTACCCGGATATCCGGAATCCTGATGAACAGCACTACTAGTAACTACTACATGTGTGGTATCGGCAATTCTAACCACCTCTAGTAACTACTAACTACATGTGTGGTATCGGCAATTGTAACCACCCTTAGTAACTACTACATGTGTGGTATCGGCAATTGTAACCACCCTTAGTAACTACTACATGTGTGGTATCGGCAATTGTAACCACCCTTAGTAACTACTACATGTGTGGTATCGGCAATTCTTACCACCCCTAGTAACTACTACATGTGTGGTATCGGCAATTGTAACCACCCTTAGTAACTACTACATGTGTGGTATCGGCAATTCTTACCACCCCTAGTAACTACTACATGTGTGGTATCGGCAATTCTTACCACCCCTAGTAATTACTACTTGTGTGGTTGATGATGGGATGGGGGGAGGAGGAATAGGTGGGTGGAGTCATGAAGTCACAAGCAAATTTGACCAATTTGGCTATTCTAGAATTTTTGGGGAACACTTGTATTTTTACACAGATAAGGTTATCAATAATGTCTTCCCACAAAATACATTTTTCCTGCAAAATACATTTTACGATATTCACAGGCTTACTCTAAAAAGTAGACTCACTCCACCCTCAGCGCATAAATAATAATCTCTTCACATTCTTCAATCTTACCTAACAATCACAATATTGACTCCGAAAGTATCTTAAATCGGACCTGAACTCTGAACTTCCTCTCTGCTATAAAAGAGAAGCACCAGCATAATAACCTTTAAAGAACAACATTTTTGTTGTTGTTGCAGCTGATACAAATCCTGCAATAAATCTGCAGTGTGTCTACTTCCTGCTTTCATGGAAGCAGACATATTGTTAACATCCTGTGCTTTCAAATGAGCTTATCTGCCGTGGCAGTCAGCTGACACAGCTGAGAGATTAAATTACAACTTGTGATTGGACACAGATGAGCGGAAATTAGACAGACCAAACTCTCTACATGTATATAGGGTGCATTTCTCTGTTTTCCTTCTGTTCTGTGCAAGAGTCCACTTTAAGGTAAAAACATTGACACACTAATGATGTATTTCTTGGCCCTCACAGGTGAACAACAATGGCTTGCTATCGTTCCATTTCCGCACTGGACAATTTATAGCTCAGCCTCTGCCGGTGGCGTATGGAAATCCATTCCTAGCTCTCTTCTGGGCAGACATAAATAATCAAGTAGCAGGAGATATCTATTATCGACAGAGCACCGATCCCGATCTACTGAGCCGAGCCACGTCAGACATCAGAAGCCACTTCCACAATAAGGATTTCACAGCACAGTGGGTGTTTGTGGCTACATGGGACAGAGTTGCTTATTATGGGTCTTCAGGGAATAAGGTACACAAAGCTTTACTCTGGAAATGTTATCTTTTTAAAGAGAATGTTTATCTGGCATAGCTGCAGCAATAGCAGCCAGAAGATTTAAGGCAGTAGCAGTGACTCCGCAACACTATCAATATGTGTGCTAGGACCGATTTTGAAACTGTAGGAGGACAACAGAACTAGGCCCTTTAGAAACCAGCACCACACATATATAGTATTCAAAAGTAAATACAAATTTTATGCAATACAATTCAGAACATCACTATAGAAACATAAAAACAATAAAAACATTCATGCTGCCTGTAGCATCAATAATGATTAGCATAAACAGTATTACATATCCTACTAATATTAATATAATAAATGGGAAAGTTTGGATGTTTGGATGTTTGTTACTCGATCACGCAAAAATAGCTGAAAAGAAATTTGGCACACACATAGTACATTACCTGGAATAAAGTATAGGATACTTTTTATTCCCATAACCAAAAAGAGGGCGGAGACAAATACAAATTTCATTGAGGAAAAATGTAAACTGCAGCCATTCTTACACTGTTAATGGCAGGGTTCTCAAACTTTGCACAATTGGTCACTGGGTGACTGGGATTAATTATATTGCATTGCATATTTACATTGCTGCCATTCTTGCACTGTTAATGGCACAAGCCTCAAACCTGGTACAGTTGATCATTGGGTGACTGGGGTTCAATTTGAGAAAGAGGGGTGGAGCCACAAACAGCCAATTAGATTTGTTTCATTCCAATGCAAATTATTGATGCCAAACACAGCAAAGCTCACAAACTTGGTAATTGAGTAATTGATTAATTGTGTGTGAGGGTTAGAAAAGTGGGCACAGCCAACACCAGCCAAATACATAAGCGGGCAACGCCGGGTCATAAGTGGGCGGAGACAAATACAAATTTTACTGGGAAAATGTAAACTGCAGCCATTCTTACACTATTAATTGTAGGGTTCTCAAACTTTTCACAGTTAATTACTGGGTGACTGGGATTAATATTCAGAAAAGTGGGTGGAGCCTACCAAAGCCAATCAAAAATTACCTATTGATTTTTCAGGGGAATATTTCATTGCTGCCATTCTTGCACTGTTAATGGCACAAGCCTCAAACCTGGTACAGTTGATCATTGGGTGACTGGGGTTTAAATTGATAAAAGGGGGTGGAGCCACAAACAATTTTATTTGTTTCATTTTAATGCAGGTTATGGATGCCAATAACCGCAAAGCTCACAAACTTGGTCATTGAGTAATTGAGTAATTGTGTGTTAAGGTTAGGAAAAGTGGGCGCAGCCAACACCAGCCAAATACATAATCGGACTATACCGGGTCATCAGTGGGCAGAGACAAATACACATTTCACTGAGAAAATGTAAACGGCAGCCATTCTTACACTGTTAATGGTAGGGTTCTCAAACTTTGCACAATTGGTCACTGGGTGACTGGGATTAATATTCAGAAAAGTGGGTGGAGCCTACAAAAGACATTGAAAAATCACCTATTGATTTTCAAGGAGAATATTTAATTGCTGCCATTCTTGCACTGTTAATGGCCCAAGCCTTAAACCTGGTACAGTTGGTCATTGGGTGACTGGGGTTCAAATTTAGACAAAGGTGTGGAGCCACAAACAGCCAATTTTGTTTAATCTCAATGCAAATTATTGATGCCAAAGGCTGCAAATCTCACAAACTTGCTCATTGAGTAATTGAGTAATTGTGTGTTAGGGTTAGAAAAAGTAGGCGGAGCCAACACCAGCCAAATACATACCCGAACAATGTCAGGAAATCAGTGGGTGGAGAAAAATACAAATTTCATTGCGCAAATGTAAACTGCAGCCATTCTTACACTGTTAATGGTAGGGTTCCCAAACTTTGCACAGTTGGTCACTGGGTGGCTGGGATTAATATTCAGAAAGGTGGGTGGAGCCTACAAAAGCCAATCAAAATCTACCTATTGATTTTTAAAGAGAACCCGAGGTGTGTTTAAAGAATGTTATCTGCATACAGAGGCAGGATCTGCCTATACAGCCCAGCCTCTGTTGCTATCCCAAACCCCTCTAAGGTCCCCCTGCACTCTGCAATCCCTCATAAATCACAGCCATGCTGTGAGGCTGTGTTTACATCTGTAGTGTCAGTCTCAGCTGCTCCCCCGCCTCCTGCATAGCTCCGGTCCCTGCCCCCGTCCCTTCCCTCCAATCAGCAGGGAGGGAAGGGATGCAGGCGGGGACTGGAGTTCTGCAGGAGGCGGGGAGAGCAGCAGACTGACACTATAGAGATAAACACAGCCAGCTCTGACAAGCTGTTTGTCAGCAGCATGGCTGTGATTTATGAGGGATTGCAGAGTGCAGGGGGACCTTAGGGGGGTTTGGGATAGCAACAGAGGCTGGGCTGTATAGGCAGATCCAGCCTCTGTATGCAGATAATATTCTTCAAAGCCACCTCGGGTTCTCTTTAAGGGGAATATTTAATTGCTGCCATTCTTGCACTGTTAATGGCGCAGGCCTCTTGCACTGTTAATCACCTGTACCTGGTACACTTGGCCATTGGGTGATTTGGGTTCAAATTCAGAAAAGGGGTGGAGCCACAGCCAATCAGATTTATTTTATTTCAATGCAAATTATTGATGCCAAAGACCGTAAAGCTCACATACTTGGTCATTAACTAATTGTTCGTTAGGATTAGGAGAAGAGGGCGGGGCCAACACCAGCCAAATACGTACCCGGGCAACGCTGGGCGTCCAGCTAGTATATATATAAAGCACTAAAAAAGTTAATTGTGATAATAGATCATTAAATAGCACATCCGCCTGGGGTCCTCTCTCCCTCTTGCCTGCCTGCTGCTTGCATTCCCATCCGGATAAGTATATTGCTCTTTTGTTCACTCTATTACTTGCGCAGTATGCAGTATCATAGTCACTTATTGGGAATGTGTATCTCAGTTTCATAGGAATTTGTGTGTTCACAATATATGTTATGATCATATTGCATATTATTACTTTTTGCATCATATTGATAGCACTGTGTGGTTTTTGTTATCATCTTGATCATCTTTCTCGAATTGCCACTAGGGATCTTTTGCACTTTATCACTGATATACTCGCAATTTACTGAACCCGGGTTCAAACCCCTGGGGCTATTTAAATTCCTCTGGATTTACAGCCAGAAGATTTTCTCAAAAACTACAAGGTCTTTTTGAAATATTTTTTTGACTTCTACCCATTATTCCCCTCAACATATGTAGAATGTATTTTGGTGGCAATAGCATGTATGGGCATTAAATTACACAAAATTACAAATTATTACAATTACAAAATTAATTACGATCTTTTTCACATTGCAAATTTTGATGTGAAATTATGTCACAGTATAAATGCATGCACAGATACCTTCTGTTTACTTTTCTGTAACTTATATCATCTAAGCAAACAGTCCAGTATACATTTTATCAATGGCTTTTTCTTTCCATTAACAACATTGGACTCCACCAAGGATGATTACTGAATAAGGTAGAGTCACTGGGTAATACTAAATACTATGCCATTGATACCTTTTGACATTTAAAGGGGAACTGAAGTAAGAGGTATACGGAGGTTGCCATATTTATTTCCTTTTAATCAATACCAGTTGCCTGGCAGCCCTGCTGATCCTCCGCCTCTAATACTATTAGCCATAGCCCCTAAACAAGCATGCAGCAGATCAGGTGTTTCAGTCTTTAAAGTCAGATCTGACGAGACTAGCTGCATGCTTGTTTCTGGTGTTATTCAGATACTACTGCAGAGAAATAGACCAGCAGGGCTGCCAGGCAACTGGTATTGCTTAAAAGGAAATAAATATGGCAACCTCCGTATACCTCTTACTTCAGTTCCCCTTTAAATGTCAAAAACCCTGCTGGTCTATTTCTCTGCAGTAGTATCTGAATAATACCAGAAACAAGCATGCAGCTAGTCTTGTCAGATCTGACTTTAAAGTCTGAAACACCTGATCTGCTGCATGCTTGTTCAGGGGCTATGGTTAATAGTATTAGAGGCAGAGAATCAGCAGGGCTGCCAGGCAACTGGTATTGCTTAAAAGGAAATAAACATGGCAGCCTCCATATACCTCTCTCTTCAGTTCCCCTTTAAATTCTGCTGGTTGAGCAGAGAGCATTATTTACATATAACAGGCATTGTTTGGGCTATAAGGTCTAATGGACCTCTCATGTAAGTTGTTACATGTTTGTGCAGATCCACACTTAATTAAAAAAAAATAATTGGAAATATATTTTGCTGTTCACTTTTCTATGTTTAGACTATTTCACTAACAATTGACAAGGTCACGGGTGCATCTTGCTTGAGGGATTAGACCATGTCCTCAAACCAGTATTCTTCAACCTAAAGCCCCATCTACACCATACAATTTTTTGTCCGATTCGATTCATTGATTTGATTCAATTCCATCCGACATGTCCAATCGGGATTCGATTCGATTCAATTTGCCATTGCAAAACAATGGCAAATTGAATCGAATCGAATCCCGATCGGACATGCCAGATTAAAACTGTATGGTGTAGATGGGGCTTAAATTCAAAAGGACATGATGAAATGATTGTCTGCAAACATTTATCAATCTTGGATAATATGGATTTGAGGACATGGGATAGACTCACAAAAAAAAAAAATGCCACCCATGTCCTTCATTGGATGGGTGTTAATTGGATGGATGTTAAGCAGCCTAACAATCGAGTATTCAATGCCCTAATTTAACCTGTTGCGGACCGCTCCATACCGACTGACATGAATGCGGCGGCAGCCCCAGGACCGCCGATTGGTGTGAACAGCTCTCTATGTGGCTAGCAGGAGATCACGTGTGCTGATGCACGCGCATCTCCGCTTGGAAGGCTCCGCCTTCAGTCTCCCATCGGCGATCGCTGCTCGGAGACTGAAACCGCCGATCATGCGTGCGCTGGCGTGCTCCTGTGCTACCCCCAATAGCCCGGAGATCAATGAATGGGAACATTGTTCCCATTCATTGATCTAAGTCCCCGGTATAAAAACTGTTTTCAGAGACCGCAGTCTTTCTGAAAAGAAAAATATATATATGTCACATCCTCCTCTCGCTCACAGGATAGAAAAACTAAAATCTCACTGTGGCCATCTTGTAGCCAAATAGTAAAACCACATGCACATACATTTTTATTACAAAAAGACACAATAAATTACATTTAAAATTAACTGTTTACCTCCCAAACCCAAAAAATAACCAAATAAAATGTTTAACTAAAAAAAATAAAATAAATAAATAATAAAAAAACCCATAAATAGTTACCTAAGGGTCTGAACTTTTTTAATATGCATGTGAAGAGGGTATACAACTAATATTTTTTAAATTATAAGCTTGTAAATAGTGATGGACACAAAACTAAAAAAAAATGCACCTTTATTTCCAAATAAAATATTGGTGCCATACATTGTGATAGGGACATAATTTAAATGGTGTAATAACCGGGACACATGGGCAAATAAAATGCATGGGTTTTTAATTATGGAAGCATGTATTATTTAAAAGCTATAATGGCTTAAAGAGAACCAGAGATGAAGCACCCTCTTGTATTTTACCTTATAAATCAGTGGGAACATGACAGTAAACACCTAATCTGCTCTTTGTTTCATTGTTCTCTGTTTAATCTGACTGTTATCAGCTGTGATAAGAATCCCCGACTGAGCACTCAGTCTAGCTTTGCTACAGAAAGATTATAGCTGAGTCTGTCTTCTCTGGTGTCTTTTCAAGCCCAAGCCTGCCCCCTTGTGGCTCTGCTATAATGACTCAGCTATAATTATTCCCTGCAAAGCCAGATTGAATGCTCAGTCCGGGATTCTTATCACAGCTGATAACAGACACTTTTAGCTGTGAGGATGAAACAGAGAGCATGGTAAGTGTTTTCTCTAATGTTCTTACTGATATATATGGTAAAATACACAAGAGTGCTTCGTCTCTGGTTCCCTTTAAAACTGAGAAATAATGATTTTTTTCCATTTTGTTTTCTTAATTATTCCTGCATTTTGAAAAAATAATTCTTAGCAAAATGTACCACCCAAAGAAAGCCTAATTGGTGGCGGAAAAAACAAGATGTAGATGTCAGGATCTCTCCTGTAGCATGTTCTGTCCAGCAGTTCTGACTTATCCGCTTGCATTCGGTTCGCAATAAGTCTCATTTTAATTTGCAATTACTCTGCAGTTCAGAGCAGCTCAGGATGCTGTCATGATTCCTCCTATTGCTTGCTGCAGTTGAACTGCAGCCAGATAGCTCTGGATTTTCTACATGCATGTTGTTGCATAATATTTCATGTATTTGTTATGAGAGTCATTTTTCACAGTCAGCTAGCAGCTTGTACTCAAGCCAGCTCAGGACTGAGTACCGTAATTACCATTCAGCTGTGTGGGAATTTGCTTCCCATTTCAGACTCGGCCCGACATAGCGTACAGCTCCCTAAGTTGTTGCTGGGTCCGTGCTGTGAAAATATTGTGTATTGCCTTGCTTTGTATTTCCATGCCTGCTGGATGTTTGCTGCACCCACGGCAGGTAATTGAAGTCCACTATCCTGCTATTTGGAGACTGCCTTCACCATGCTGGTGACTGGTAGTTATCCTTCTTGCCTTGTTCCTGAGGACGTAACTGAAGCAGCGGTTGCCATTAGTTACGCTCCTACCTGTTTGTCTTGTTTATGTCAGTGTGAATGTTTGCCGTCCCTCGGGCAGCGACTAGATTGGCAAAGCATTCCGTCTGTCTGTTTGTCCTGTTACTCAGCGTGAGGATTAGTGTGGCGTCGCACTAAGCAGCCATTGTATATTAATGCGACTTTCATTACTCAGTTAATGTATTTCAATGCGACTGCCAGACTGACTTAGATACGACCTTAGCTTTACTGACCATTCTCTCGCCTAGTCCTTTGTACTGCAGCCATCTGATCTAACATGTATGACCTTGGCCTGTTACCGATTTAGATTCCGCCTAGTCCATTGTACCGCAGCCATCTGATCTATCGTGTATGACCTTAGTCTGTTACTGACTCTGATTCTGTCTAGTCCACTGTACCACTGCCATCTGATCTATCGTGTATGACCCTAGCCTGTTACCGACTACGTCTGTTGTGTATTGTATCACATAGCATCTAGCGTGATAGGCGGTATCGGAAGCCAAGAGCTGCAGTTGCTCTGGGCAATCTTGCTCCCTTGTTCATTACTCCTGTGGCCACCTGTGTAGCCTCTTCCATTACCCAGCTACAAAGTCTTGAGCACACATGCTGACTCAGAAAGTATACCCCCCAAGCATTACAATAGATCAATTCATTGTGATAAGTAGTGATAAAGTTATTGGTGAATGAATGGAAGGTGAAAATTGCTCGGATGGTGAAAATTGACTGAAGACTGAAGTGGTTAAAAAGCTCAATGCCACTACAATCCATTATCCAGTCATATTTATGAAAAATTTAATTTTTTGTTATTTTATATTTAGTTTTTTTTTTGTTGGTTTTTGATACTAAAATTACCACATTACAGCGATTAGAAAATGCGTACATGGCATTACGCTGCCCATTATTTCAAAACAAGGTGAGCTCAATGACAGCTCACCCTGCTGTCATTAATTACTATTCCCCCTCTGAGTCGTAGCAACTCGGAGGAAGAAGTAATTCGTGGTTCGGCAATCACCAGATTCCTGAATTACCCATGTGCGGGCCGCGGACTAAAGCATTTCTCCTATAGCTGCATCAAGCTTCGGCGCTACGCGGCATGCACCAAAAAGCCCTGCTTGTTAGAAAACACTGAATGATAAATTATTGCTACTCTTCTACATATAAATGCTGCTGCTACTTCTGTTGATCCCTCTTCGAGCCCCTGAGAAAGCAATTAACAAAACAGTTTGGGTGGAGAGGGAACAGAATCATTAGGATATTACAGGGGGTGGGTTTTGTTTGTTTTTTGGTTTTGTGTTTGTTTTTTTAGCAATAGAGTCAGTTTGCTAATGTAACCCTAGTGTGCGTTTATTTAGTTTTTTGGATTCATTTCAAAAAAATAATTTATCAAATGCTATACGTTTAGAGGATTCATCATTCATATGTGCACCTCATTATTTGGTGCATAAATACAAGAATTGAACAAGGAAGGATATGTGTGTAGAAAGGTGAGGTCGGCACCAAATGCAAATGCTGGCAACTCAGTTTGCTGCCCACCCCTGGATGTGCACTCACAATAGAACCCATCAATGTGCGGAGTAGATAACAGGCGAGTCATCAAACCATGCACTTAGCAATTTATTGTGGTTTCAGCATACAGGGCATACCATAGAATAGGGGTACAAGAACACCGGCCTTACAGCCGTTTCGCAGGGACTCCCGCTTCCTCAGAGACCAAAATGAACAGGTCTCTGAGGAAGCAGGAGTCCTCGCAAAACGGCTGTAAGGCCGGTGTTCTTGTACCCTTACTAAAACCACCATAAATCCCTAAGTGCGTGGAATCAGAATCATAATCACTTTTATTCGCCGAGTACGCTGTTGGCGTCCTCGGAATTGGTTGTGGTACACATGGCAAAGGCGGAGAGCAAAGGACATACATAAATACATACATACCTGTACGTGGATTGATGCCTTGCCCGTTATCTACTACACCCATTGAACAATGTAGCAATTTGACCATTTCTCTTGGAATCAACTGTGGATCTACATACATCTTTATTGACCTTATAACTCTGGTCTATAGACAGCTAATACACCCCCCTCTTTATCAGTGGTGGATGGCTGGATAAGGATATTCAGAATCACATGTTGGTTATATTGATTGTTGTGTACAGAGGGGAGAAAAAAAGTAAAGTTCAGTAATTGTTAAAACACTATTCTCCACCCTCAGAAACTGCATCTTATTCAGAGGATATGGAAAAAATATTTAAAAAAATGGGAAATAGTCTTCTTGACCCCACACAGCATTCATAAAAAAGCTATGGATCATCATTTTACTATTTATCTTATTGAAAATGTATGAAGCAGTGGTGCTCGTAATGGACAAAGACTTTATTTCGCAAATTTTGCGAAGTTTTTCGCATCGTAAAACTTTGCATTAAACTTCGCGTAGTATTTTACGACATTACGGGTATAACGTAATTACGGCTACAGTACTACGCTTGTAAACCAAATTGCGTAACGAAACAACGCGTTACTTACGCCTGAAAAACCGCGTTAAACTTGCCAATGCGCATACTATACACTGTATATTAATGCATATAATCATTCTTACAATGCGTATAAACATACGCATTAAATAGCGCATGCGCGTCTATACAATACCTTGCGGAAATTTGTAAGCGTACATAAATCAAAATATGCGTCAAAAGATACTAAATGACTCATTTCGTAATGAACCGTAATTTCGTGAAATTACGAAGTTATGCGAAATTTTGATACATAATTACGGGGCACACGCAATTTATTACGCATACTCCCATAAATTACACATTACGGTTACGATGGAAAATGGCAAATTTCGATGCGAAATTTCGCACATGCAAAATTTCGGCCCACCAATGGTATGAAGCTCTACTGTTTTCTACATCCAAATCCACTTAAATAATCTACTGTATGTGCTATGACTAGTGAAAGAAGATTTCACAATCTCAGTACCTCACTTTCCTTTAAAGAAAGAACATTTTTCACAGATTATGATAAAAAATTATTTAATTAAACCTCAAGGGGCTTTTCGATTTTGAGTTGAAGGGCAACCATGGCTAGAATTATTAGGTAAGTCCCAGAAGAGTTGATCCAGAGATTTAACTGACTGTCATCTGGAGTCTGGAAGCATTTTTTCCCTTTTAAGGCTAATTGCCCCAGGCCTTGTGAGGTGTTTCACCTTCCCCTGGATCAACTGGAATATGTGTAGGTTCAGGTTGGTATTTATTATTATTATTATTGTAATTATTTAACTACTTTCGCCTTTTGGACGTTGCTATTACGTCCAAAAGGTTGCATCTGCGTGGCTGCGCACTCCCGCATACGCCCGTGGGCCCCCGTGCCACCGCTCTTTATCTTGGTGATCAATGAATGGGAACACAGTTTTCTTTTAGAAGCCCCGATCTTTCTAAAGAAAAAAAAAAAGTTTCCCATCCTCCCTTCACTTCCTGTAAGCGAGAGAGCTCGCTTACAGGACTAAAAAAAAGTTTTTTTGACTGTGGCCATCTAGCGGACAAATAGTAAAACTACATCTACATACATTTTTTTTAATAAATTCAATTTAGTACATTTAAAATTAACTGTTTACCCCCACACTCCAAAAACTACTTAAATAAATGTTTTAATTTAAAAAAAATTACAAAAAAACAAAACATAAATAGTAACCAAAGGGTCTGAACTTTTCATATATACATGTGAAGAGGGAATATTACTATTATTTTTTTAAATGATAAGCTTGTAAATAGTGATGGGTGCGGAACTGTAAAAATGCACCTTTATTTCTAAATAAAATATTGGTGCCATACATTGTGATAGGGACATAATTTAAATTGTGTAGTAACCGGGACAAATGGGCAAAGAAAATAAGTGAGTTTTAATTATGCTAGCATGTATTATTTTAAAGCTATAATGACCGAAAACTGAGAAATAATGATATTTTTCCACTTTTTTCTTAATATTCCCGTTAAAATGCATTTAGAAAAAAATAATTCTTAGCAAAATGTACCACCCAAAGAAAGCCTAATTAGTGGTGGAAAAAAACAAGATTTAGATCAATTTATTGAGATAAGTAGTGATAAAGTTATTGGTGAATGAATGGGAGGTAAAAAGTGCTCGAATGCATAAGGTGAAAAACAACTGAAGGCTGAAGTGGTTAAACGGATGTCTTTTCTCAACCAAACTATGTAACTATGAGTCTTCTGTGTCTTCTGTGATTACCTTAATTTGAAGAACGTTTCACTAAACATTTTATGTAGGTCACTTAAACCTTTAACTATTTATTTTAAAAATTGGCAAAGCAAGGCAAAACTGAAAAATAGTGAAACAAAGTGGAAAAAACCAAGAGGTGGGGTGGGTGCCTCATTACACAGAATGTGTAATCTGGCCTTAAAGGGAACCTGAAGCGAGTAAAATTATTTAAAATAAACACATGATGCCCCTGCAAATTAATATTACATACTTACCTCGCTGTCAGTTCCTCTCAAAAGCTCACCATTTACTTCTTTCAACAATTCCTTCCAGTTCTGACAAGATTTTGTCAGAACTGAAATATAGCAGTTGCTATTAATTATATATAAGTTGCTGTCAGTTATAACTGAAAGAACAACTGATGAGAAAAGTAATGTCCATGTTTCCCTATGGCTCAAGCGGGCAATACTACAGTTTAACAGTGTGCTGACCAGGAAGCTGTTATGGGGTAGTGGCCATTTTCAAAATGGAGGTCGGAGAATTCCATTGACCACAGGGGAAAAAACAGAATACAAAGAGAGAAGAAAGAGATTGATGAGTAGATTACACGGAAGGTAAGAATGACGTGTGTATGTTTATTTTAACTTTTAATTTTCAGTTCAGGTTTGCTTTAAGCTATATTTCACAAGAATGGTATGAGCCTGGAGAAAGATGTGTTTCATTAGCAAGCTCATACCCTACTTGTCAAATATAACTAGCAGCCAAAGTACACATTCATCAGATTAACAAATGATGATGAACTCACCCAACCTTTTTCCTTCTGATAGGGTAAACCTGATGAGCCTGTCAGGATTTTTTAGTGTTGCCTTTTTTTTTTTTAATTAATTTTAAGTAGTTAATGGTTTAAGTATAAGGAAAAATAGAATAAACATAATGTTCTGTATTTTCCCACGTCATAAGTAAGAGTCTTAAAGAAACACTTTAACCTCTTGAATGCGGACCAGCGGTTTATACCCCCCCTAGTGACCAGGCAATTTTTTACAATTCAGCACATCGCCACATTAACGATTTATTGCTCGGTCATACAACTTAGCACCCAAATTAATTTTACCTCCTTTTCTTGCCGCTAATAGAGCATTTATTGGTGGGCTCTGATTGCTGCAGCAATTTTTTTTTTATTATGAATAATTTAAAAGGTTTTTTTATTAAAAATCGTATTTTTTTTATTTCCCTCCTCCCTAAATTGGCCCTGACTGCGATCCATACACAACATGATGCATACATAGGCATCAGCCTATGATATGGATTAGATTGTGAGCCTCTCCTGGGGACAGTTAAGTGACAGAGCTTTCCTCTGTACAGTGTTGCATTAGATCGCAGCGTTGTACGCATATTGATTGTTTTTTTCCCTTATTTCAGCCTGGCAGCTCTGACCGTGGCCGGCAGCCTGATGACAAATCCCCGCTCTGTGTTTCGGCAGGGAACACGCGCGTGAGCGATCGCACATTCCCTGCTAATCCTGCCCACCGCACTTTGACTTCAATCGGTGTTAGGCGGTCCCCAGCGAGCCGCTCTCCCACCACACATCGGCGTTAGGCGGTCGGGAGACGGTTAATGTGCATAAATTCCATATGCTCACGTCACTCTGGAAACCAGTTAGACCCATATGGGCTCAACTGTTAACCATTTCAGCCCGCAGGGATTTTTCACCTTATGCATCAGAGCAATTTTCACCTCCCATTCATTCGCTAATAACTTTATCACTACTTATCACCATTTATTGATCTATATCTTGTTTTTTCCGCCACTAATTAGGCTTTCTTTGGGTGGTACATGTTGCTAAGAATTATTTTTATAAATGCATTTTAACAGGATTAATAAGAAAAGAATGGAAAAATTCATTAT
The DNA here is from genome assembly GCF_040937935.1 of Hyperolius riggenbachi. Classification (NCBI taxonomy): domain Eukaryota; kingdom Metazoa; phylum Chordata; class Amphibia; order Anura; family Hyperoliidae; genus Hyperolius; species Hyperolius riggenbachi. The sequence goes on from NC_090651.1 coordinate 377,073,378, forward strand.
TTCTCAGTTTTCGGCCATTATAGCTTTAAAATAATCCATGCTACCATAATTAAAACCTATGTATTTTATTTGCCCATTTGTCTCGGTTATGACACCATTTAAATTTTGTCCCTATCACAATGTATGGCGCCAATATTTTATTTGGAAATAAAGGTGCATTTTTTCCGTTTCGCGTCCATCACTATTTACAAGCTTATAATTTAAAAAACGTAGTATACCCCCTTCAAATGCGTATTTAAAAAGTTCAGACCTGTAGATAACTATTTATGTCTTTTTTTTTTTTAATTGTAATTTTTTTTTCCATTAAAAATTTTATTTGGGTAATATTTTGGTGTGGGAAATAAACAGTTATTTTTTAATGTTATTATATGTGTAAATTGTAATGTAAAAAAATATGTAGCTGTAGTTTTACTATTTGGCCACAGGATGGCCACCTTGAGTTTTTTCCCCTCCTTGTGCTTCTCGATAACCGGAAGCACAAGGGGGACGCGAACATTTTATGTGCAGAAAGACTGAAGCCTCTTGTAAGAGCGCTTTGGTTTTTCTGCTGGGGACACGGATCGGTGATCGAGAACCATGTTCCCGTTCACTGATCCCAGGGCTACAGGGGGACAGCACGGGGGCGCGGCACCGCAGCAGAGCGGCCGCCCAGACGTTTCAGGACCTAATAAATACACTGACATTTCAGGACCTAATACAGCCCCTGTGTCAGTTTTTAAATAGTTGGGGTTTTTTTGCTCCCTGAGGAAGGTGATAATACTGGCCCTGAAATGTTGGTGTATCTATAGCTGGCTAATAAATGGCTGGATAACGGAATAACTGGTTTCTAGTGTGGCAGCTACATATTATTCATTTAACATTTTACATATTGGTCATTAAATGTCAACAAATATTAATTATTAAATATGTATAACTAATATTTTATATTAGGGGTTGGAACGGATCATTACATTGGAAACACAGGAAAGGTCATTATAAACATTCCTTTTTTGTATAAGTTAATCTGTATTGGAGCAGCAAAGGGCTCCGCCCGAAACAATGTGTGTGTTACCTTGCTGCTCCAATACAGCTTATTGCTGCACAAAGCCCCTGGGTGCCATGTCTTTTGTTACTTATTGAAAATTGCGCAAAAAAGTGGGATCAGCGCATCACCAGGCCGCCTCTGAATGGCCTCTGCTCAGAGATGCGCTGAGCCCCCCCAGAAACTACAAACGCACCTTGAACCCAAACAGAGGCTCTGCATATACACCAAAGGCAAAACTGTTAAGTGGGAGCAGCTGACCAGAAATAAATTAAAACATAGCAAAGAAATGAACAGCGCTACTTAAAAACAGATGAGTGCTTACCTGCAAAAGAGTGCAAGCCCCACTTATGGGATAAAATACACACTGAGCATACACATGACCTGTCTACCACTTGGAGGATGTTAGTTTCCTATAACAGCTTGCATGCAACTTGTTAAGTACTTGTCCCTCCCACTGTCGAAGAAGTCTTTCCTCCATGGGAGGGGACCTAACACTAACTAAATCCTACCTATGCATATGCATAGCCTGGGCGCGCTACCAAGTAAAATTGAAAATTGCGCCAAAAAAGTGGGATCAGCGCATCACCAGGCCGCCTCTGAATGGCCTCTGCTCAGAGAAATGCGCTGAGCCCCCCCAGAAACTACAAACGCACCTTGAACCCAAACAGAGGCTCTGCATATACACCAAAGGCAAAACTGTTAAGTGGGAGCAGCTGACCAGAAATAAATTAAAACATAGCAAAGAAATGAACAGCGCTACTTAAAAACAGATGAGTGCTTACCTGCAAAAGAGTGCAAGCCCCACTTATGGGATAAAATACACACTGAGCATACACATGACCTGTCTACCACTTGGAGGATGTTAGTTTCCTATAACAGCTTGCATGCAACTTGTTAAGTACTTGTCCCTCCCACTGTCGAAGAAGTCTTTCCTCCATGGGAGGGGACCTAACACTAACTAAATCCTACCTATGCATATGCATAGCCTGGGCGCGCTACCAAGTAAAATTGCGCAAAAAAAGTGAGATCAGCGAATCACCAGGCCGCCTCTGAATGGCCTCTGCTCAGAGATGCGCTGAGCCCCCCCAGAAACTACAATTTTCAATTTTACTTGAGAGATTAGATTGAACAGCATGACTCATGATGACCAGTTCCTGCAAGTTTTCACTTCTGTGATGATGTACTTACAACACAAAACTACATTTCCCAGCATGCTTTGTTGCAGCCAAGAGATTCATTCATTTAGCACATGCAGCACATGATGGCAGCCTGGAATGAATCTTTCAAATAGTAAAAAATGTGATTATTAAAATAAATTAGACATTTAAAACAAAGTGAGATAATTTTTGTCCCTAGGCTCTTGAAAAGGAGGACTAGGTGACTTGACCTGCGCATGGGGGAAAAAAGTTTTAGCCATTTATTTAGGAAAGGGTTCTTTTACAGTAAGAGTGATTGAAATGTGGTATGCATTGCCTTTCCTAGATGCTTTCCTTGCGTTAAAAGACGTCCATGGCTACAGTTACTAGGTAATGCCCGATGATGTTGATCCAGGGATTTTATCTGATTGCCATTTGGAGTCGGGAAGGAATTTTTTCCCTTTTGGGGCTAATTGGACCATGCCTTGTAAGGGTTTTTCACCTTCCTTTGGATCAACAGGGACATGTGAGGGAGCAGGCTGGAGTTGTACTTTGTTTTCTAGTTGAACTTGATGATTGTATGTCTTTTTTCAACCCAACAACTATGTAACTACTATATTATTAGTGTGCATTTCCTAGTTGAGATGCTCTGAGGTTTAATAAACACTGCTTAGTGCATTTTATGTCTACAACGGGATCAGTTGAAAAGGGCGCCTGAGCTGCCTATATGAAAAGGGCGTCTCCATAGACATCAATGTTATTTCTGCAAATATCGGCTACAAGGTGGTAAAAAGGGCGCCCGAGTTTTGATATAGGCTACAAGCCGGCGCCCCTTGGTAGCCCATATTTTTCCGGCTACAAGGTTTTCTGCTACAAAAGAGTACCTCTTTGTAGCCCATATTTTTTATTCTGCTACAAGGTTTTCGGCTACAAAAGGGCGCCCTACTGTAGCCGAAATTTTTTATTCAGCTACAAAGTTTTTGGCTACAAGGTTTTTAAATCTGCTACAAAAGGGCGCCCTTTTACAGCCGAGATTTTTGATTCGGGGGGACAGGGGGGTATGGATTAGACAACACAAGCGGGGGGGTCTTAGTGTTAGGCACCGCTGGGGGGGTTAGGGTTAGGCACCACCATGGGGGACATAGGGTGAAACACCACAAGGGGAGTCTTAGGGTTAGGCACCACCAGGGGAGTCTTAGGTTTAGGCACCACCAGGGAAGTCTTAGGTTTAGGCAACACCAGGGGAGTCTTAGGGTTAGGCACCACCAGGGGAGTCTTAGGGTTAGGCACCACCTGGGGGGGGTCTTAGGGTTACGCACCACCAGGGGGGGTTAGGGTTAGGGGAGTGTTCTGTGTGAGAGTAGGGAGAAATTAGTTCATAGTAATGACCAGGGAGGGGTTAGGGTTAGGCACCACCAGGGAGGGGTTAGAGTTAGGCACCATCAGGGGAGGGGTTAGAGTTAGGCACCATCAGGGGAGGGTTCTGTGTGAGAGTAGGGAGAAGTTAGGACATAGTAATCACTTTTCTCAGCTATATCTAGAGCCCTTTTATAGCCCAACAAATTTTGCCTATAACATCATCCTTTTTATAAACTAAAACTAGCTTTTTCGGCCACACCAGGCGCCCTTTGTAGCCAAATTTGGCAAATATGGGCTACACCAGGTGCCCTTTTTGTAGCCGAATTTGACATATTTGGGCTACACCAGGCGCCTTTTTTAGCCTAATTTGGCATATATGGGCTATTCCAGGTTCCCTTTGTAGCCGAAGTTGGCATATGGGCTGCACCAGGCGCCATTTTTGAAGCCGAATTTGGCATATATGGGCTACACCAGGCACCCCTTTTTCCAGGCGCCCTTTTCAAATAGACGAGTCTACAACACTTTTAGGTATTACTTATTTTCAGATCTTGCTTTTTTTTTTTTTTTTAGGTCAACACTTTTCAAGGTGTTGTGTGCACAGATGGAAATCACACCTACGTCTTGTTAAATTACAAAGACATCCAGTGGCCGAGCCTTGGAGGGAATGATTTAATACATGTTGGATCTCTGGCATTGGTAAGTTTGGGATTCACTTTTTGGGGGTTACCTGATGCTGAAAGGAAACTCTCTCGAAATCTCTCATAGATTGCATGATTCTAGCAAACATGGCAGGTGTAATGATCTGGAGTCGCTTTCCACCGTCAGTGCACAGCAAGTGCGCTGAAGCAGATGGAAACCCCCACAACCACAGAAGCAGAGTACCCAGTATATATTTGTAGAGGGGAATTCCAACCAACAGGTGGTGCTGTGGAGTACAGAGGAACAAATCCTCTGTACATCCACAGATGCCAGATTGAAATTGCACGATAAAGCAACACCAGGTAATCTAAACAAGTAGCAACTCAGAAGAGAGCAAGAACAAAGACAGACTATGTGAATGTCTACCAACCTAGTCACCACCCGGCGACGGTAGACATATCACAACAGAACAAACCAGAGTGAGAAAGCCAATCGCAAGAGAGGCGATTGCTATCAGCAACACAAGACGAGTACGAACAAAGACAGACTGTATGAATGTCCACTAATCTAGTCCCCACCCTGCGACGGTAGACATATCACAACTGAACAGACCAGAGTAAGAAAGCCAACTGCAAGAAAGGCGATTGCTGTTAGAAACATAAGACTGAACAAAGACAAAGCATGAATGAGAAATGAAAGACACAGCAAACAACCACAATCTAAACGCCAAAGAAAATAACAAATGAACTAACTAAACGCGGTCACCGCACGATATGCGCAACTGTGACAAGCGTGTTAATAGCAAGGTCACCGCACGTTAAAGGAATACTGTAAGGGGTCGGGGGAAAAAGAGTTGAACTTACCCGGGGCTTCTAACGGTCCCCCGCAGACATCCTGTGCCCATGAAGCCACTCACCGATGCTCTGGTCCTGCCTCCGGTTCACTTCTGGAATTTCAGACTTTAAAGTCTGAAAACCACTGTGCCTGCATTGCCGTGTCCTCGCTTTCCCTGATGTCACCAGGAGCGTACTGCAAAGGCCCAGTATGGTCTGTGCCTGCCCAAGTATGCTCCTGGGGACAACAGTGGGAGGGAGTACACGGCAACGCAGGCGCAGTGGTTTTCAGACTTTGAAGTCTGAAATTCCAGAAGTGAACCGGAGGCTGGACTGGAGCATCGGTGAGTGGCTACGCGGGCACAGGATGTCTGTGGGGGACCATTAGAAGCCCCGGGTAACTTCAACTCATTTTCCTCCAACCCCCCTACAGTATTCCTTTAAAGCAGTAGGATCAGCCATACTATGCCAGGGAAAAAAACACATATATAAGTAGATAAATACTTGATCTACTTACATAACACATGTATTATACTGTCCACGTTTTGATTTCAGTGAATGTTATATAGTAAATGATGAGAATTCTGTTCCTGGTGGGGGCCATGTCGTTTGCCCACAGTTAAGGCTAACTTGTGATGTCATTTCTGCCCTTTACTTTTTTTCTTGTCTCCTCCAATTGCTGAGTTGCCTCAGCCTTGCTTGTAAACACAAGTGAGTAGGGGATTAGGTTTCAGATAAGTAGCTGGCAGGGAAATAAAGGGAAGAGGAGGAATAGATTATAGATAAAAAGAACCCCCAGCATGCAATTCTTTGGCATGACTACTAAAGGGCCAGTGCTCCTTAAAGAGAACCTGCACTGAGTAAAATCATTTAAAATAAACCCATGAGATAACTTCAAATGAACATTACATAGTTACCTTGCCATCAGTTCCTCTCAGAAGCTCACCATTTTCTTCTTACAGTGATCCCTTCCAGTTCTGACAACATTTTGTCAGAACTGAAATATATCAGTTGCTGTCAGTTATATATTAGTTGCTGTCAGTTACAGCTGAGAGGAGAACTGATGTGTCCATGTTTCCCTATGGCTCAAGTGGGCAATGTTACAGTTTAACAGTGTGCTGACCAGGAAGCTGTTATGGGGTAATAACCATTTTCAAAATGGAGGACGGAGAATTCCCCTTGATCACAGTGGACAAACAGGACACAGGAGAGGAAAAAGAAATTGAAGAGTAGACCACACAGGAGGTAAGTATGACATGTGTATGTTTATTTTGTCGCTTAATTTTCAGTTCAGGTTTTCTTTAAGTATGTGATAACTCTAAATCATAACAGCAGAAAAAGTTTTGAAAGTTTTGAATGCAGCATTAGCATCTTTATAACTTAATACACTCAGACCAGTTGCTGTTAACATTTGATGTTTATGATGACGATACCGCTTTAAGCGCAACAGTGACAAAAGCATACTAACCCTGACTAACAAATGAACACGGAAAACAAATACAAACAAATAGCGAACGCTTGCTAATCAGTTGCCTAACACCAGACAACAGCAAGCGTTCACTCTAGACAAAACAAACAAAACGATTCACTATCAGCCACCACTGGAGACAGTGTAATCGCAAGTACAGGACAAGACACAACTAGACAGTACAAATAATACACAAATCTGACAGCACTAATAGGAGTGCAAAGTGCACTCCCCAATAATTAACTACACTAGAATATTCAGCAATAAGACTGAGACTAAGACAAAAAGGCTGAGGCTCTAAAGTCAGTCTTCACCAAACAGAACCTATGACGAGCAAGGAATTCTGGGAGGAAGTGACATTTATACTGAAAACCTTCAAATGAAGCAGACAAGCAAGATAAGTGAATGCAAATCAGTCAGCCTTGCAAACTGACAAAAAGGCCTCTTTTCCCTGGACTGAACTATGCAACCTGCATAGGAAACCAACAAACTGTCCAGGGAATCAAGGCCAGCAGAGCGGATTCTGACAGCAGGGTTGTTCCTACTATTGTGTTACAATGTCTTGATCATTCCCAGGTTGATTCAAAGATCTGTAAAAAGGTATTCCTTGTACACCTGGAGAAGAATGATAGTTTTTCTATGTACAAACCTAAGGCTGATGCCTTGGGACACGAAAATGTCATTTTCACCAGTGCTGCTCGGATACCGCTTTTCAAAATCGAATCAAATTGAATTCGGATCCGGATACCCAGATATCCGATCTGAATCGGATATCTGAGTTTGAACTTTTGGAATCCGAATCGGATATCCGAACCCAGTATCCGAGATATCCGCCCGTATTTGGATATCTGGATAGAAAACCGGAAATGGCCTTTAAATTGCTTTTAATTTTTTTTTTTATGTAAATGAGGCCTGTAGCATCATGTTTTTTTTTTTTAAAGGGAAACACTAATTGATGATGTGGGGACTTAGCCCCCCCCCCCCCCCCTCAAAAAAATGGCTGTCAATTAACATCAGGACTACCTAGTTCTGATGTTAATTGACAGCCATTTTTTTTGGGGGGGGGGGGGTAAGTCCCCACATCATCAATTAGTGTTTCCCTTTAAAAAAAAAAAACAGATAGCAGTTGTGCAGCCCACATTGTGTCCAAAGTCCAACCGCACATTTGGGACATGGCCAGGGCCGGGCCGAGGCATAGGCTGGAGAGGCTCCAGCCTCAGGGCGCAGTGTAGGAGGGGGCGCACAATTCATTCAGCTGTCATTCCTAATTGTGTTTGAAGCAGAAAGAAATAAGAAAAGGGGATACATAGCAGTGACTGCAAGCCAGATAACTAGAGATTAAGGTGTTGGAGAGGTTGTGGGCCCTGTGGCACCTCTTAGTCTAATAGCAATCAGTGTGTGACGGCTGGGGTGGGAGAGATGGAGGGGCGCACTTTGGTGTCTCAGCCTTGGGTGCTGGAGGACCTTGTACCGCCGCTGGACATGGCAGTTTTCAACCCAGACACCTCCAAAAATTATGCAGCAATTGTGGTTTGGGTTAAATATAGGTGGTATCAGCACAGCAGCAGTGGCCTGTGGCACCCTGGCAGTGTGAGCAGCAAAGGCAGCAGGTGCAGGGCAATGCAGCAGCAGCAGGTGTAACATCTGCCAGGAGCATGCCGGACGTGGCACTTGGCACGTGGCACTTGGCACTTGGCAAAGTGCCAAGTGACAGTCAGACAGCAGAGGAGAAGACACTAGTGCACACTAACTGTCACACTGGCACTGCTCACAGCACAGCAGCTCTGTAGTAAGCTAACACAGTAGTACTACTACTCTAACAACTAACTAGCACTGACTGCAGTACTACAGTACTAACTACACAATAACACAGTAATCCTATTCCCTAACCTAACCTATACTGTAGCTAATGCTAATAGCAGGCCAGCAGGTAGCAGCTGGCCTGGTCTGTGCACAGCACACACACACAGACACATAGCAGCTGCCTGCAGCAGCCCTGCAGCACTCACTCTGACTATCACTGAATGGAATCAAGTTAGCTAGCTACCTAATTACCAATACAATAGTGTAGTGATAGATAAGGGGTTAATCACTGAACAGCTTTAGGTTTATCACTGTATACAGCACTTGCTAGGCCAGCAGCACTGGAGCATGTCTCTCAGTGAGCACTGACAAGCAAGGACGATATTTCTCATCATGGCAGCCCTCCTTATTATACAGGGGGCCTGGCCAGGGTTCCTTTCTGTGATTGGGTGCTAGGCTGGGAGCCCTATCTGATTGGCTCAATGAGGTCAGGTGTCGCTGGCCAGGGTTCCCTTCTGTGATCGGTTGCTAGGGCTTCTGTTGGGAGCCCCTGGGAGCCCTCTGATTGGCTCAATGACGTCATGGACGTCATCTTCTTAGTTACAGTATCTAAATAGTCGGATATCTGCAGATATCTGCGGATATCCGCGGATATCCGGATTGCCTGACAGCTATCCGAGGATTGCTATCTGGATTTGGGCCCAGGTATCCGGAATCTGAATCCGGTCGGATAGCTGAAAAAGTTTGGATTATCTGGGTAACTCGGATATCCGAAATCTTGCTGAGCACCGCTGATTTTCACACCCAGAGCCGGGACAAGGTCCTCCAGCACCCAAAGCTGAGACACCAAAGTGTGCCCCTCCATCCCTTCCACCCCAGCCGTCACACACTGATTGCTATTAGACTAAGAGGCGCCCCAGGGCCCCCAACACATTAATCTCTAGTTATCTGGCTTGCAGTCACCACCATGTATCCCCTTTTCTTATTTCTCTCTGCTTTAAACACAATAGGGGAATGATAGCGGAGTGAGTTGTGTGCGCCCCCTCCTACACTGCGCCCTGAGGCTGGAGCCTCTCTCGCCTCTGCCTCGGCCCCATCCTGTTCACCTAATGATACAGGCAAACAAATAGGAAGTTAGCCAGCTGCAACTGAGTGAAATTTGAAGTTCCAGTTCCAGTTAGGGCTGCTGCACACCAAGAGCACGTCTGAGCGCTTTTCAAATTGCCAGCACTTTGAAAAGTAAATGGCTACTGTAACCCTATGAGGGTGTTCCCACAGAAGCATTGCTTTTTTTTAATTGCTTGGAAAATGTGCTGCATGCAGCATTTTTTGGGGAGTGATTCAGCTTGAATGAATGTGCAACAATGCGCACTCATTCAAAAATTGCTCTGAAAATCTCTATCTCAAATAGGTTTCTCTGATAGACAATCAGAGACACGTCTGTATAAAGTTCTGTTGAAGACACCAGCACTACACAGATATATAGTATTAATAATAATATTCAAAATCTTTTTTTTTTTTTTAAACATTGTTGTGTTAAATGGAGAACCTTCTGATTTCTAAGCATGAAAAAAAAATCTTTGACATAATGTACAGTAGATATTCAGATTTACAGGTTAGTTAATGGATTAGTAGTTTAATAAAACTATTTTAACTAGTATCACTGTGTTAAAAAAAAATCCCAGCTAGGCTATGTTCACATTATAAATCGCCAGCGCTATCGCAAGCGCTGAGCCATTTATGGCAATATTTTAATCACGTTTCCCTGCCCTTTTCTAAGCGCTTTTGCAGAGAGATGATTTTTTTCACTTCCTAATGTCAGTCAGAACTCTTTCACCCAGAAATGAAAAAATACCATGGGCTTGATTCACTAAACAGTGATAACTCAAATATCACACCTTATCAAAGATATCACACCTTATCAGAGTTACATAGTTACATAGTTATTTTGGTTGAAAAAAGACATACGTCCATCGAGTTCAACCAGTACAAAGTACAACTCCAGCCTGCTCCCTCACATATCCCTGTTGATCCAGAGGAAGGCGAAAAAACCCTTACAAGGCATGGTCCAATTAGCCCCAAAAGGGAAAGATTCCTTCCTGACTCCAGATGGCAATCAGATAAAATCCCTGGATCAACATCATTAGGCATTACCTAGTAATTGTAGCCATGGATGTCTTTCAACGCAAGGAAAGCATCTAAGCCCCCTTTAAATGCAGGTATAGAGTTTGCCATAACGACTTCCTGTGGCAATGCGTTCCACATCTTAATCACTCTTACTGTAAAGAACCCTTTCCTAAATAAATGGCTAAAACGTTTTTCCTCCATGCCCATCATGTCCTCTAGTCCTTTTAGAAGGCCTAGGGACAAAAAGCTCATCCGCCAAGCTATTATATTGCCCTCTGATGTATTTATACATGTTAATTAGATCCCCTCTAAGGCGTCTTTTCTCTAGACTAAATAAACCAATAAACCCAGTTTATCTAACCTTTCTTGGTAAGTGAGACCTTCCATCCCACGTATCAATTTTGTAGCTCGTCTCTGCACCTGCTCTAAAACTGCAATATTTTTCCTGTAATGTGGTGCCCAGAACTGAATTCCATATTTCAGATGTGGCCTTACTAGAGAGTTAACACGCCTTAGAGTAGCATAGAGAGCACTACGAACCCGCAGGGGCTCAGGGCAGGATGAGTGCCATTACCAATCAGCAGGCATAAGTTTGTAACACTCGCTATGCTACTCTGATAAGGCATGTTAACTTTGATAAGTGTGATATCTTTGATAAGGTGTGATATATTTGATAAGGTGTGATATATTTGATAAGGTGTGATATATTTGAGTTATCATGGTTTAGTGAATCAAGCCCAATGTATTTATTCATAGAAGCGCTCAGGAAATCGCAATACAAAGGGCTTTTTCAAGCGCTTTGTGATTTCCCTACCTTCCATTGAGCCAAAGTGCTCCGAAAGTGGTACAGGCAGCACTTTTGAAAGCGAGCTGCTCATATGTGAACACTCTCATAGGAAATCATTGCACAAGCGTTTTTAGGGTGATTTCTAAAATCGCCAGTGCTTAAATAAATACGCAAATGCTCATAGTGTGAACAAGCCCTTAATCTGCATGTGTTTTATTGTGTGCCTCTCTATTAGGCTGGAATAAACAGTGGCTACAACACCGGGTACTATACCATCCCCGGCTCCCTCTCACTAGACATTGTCAATATATCGTCCACAAGTAACGTCAATGTGCCTGGACGATGGGTGTTCAGAGTGGACCGGCTCCACCCTGAGGATGTCTCTGGAATATTGGGTAAGAAGGAAATTATATTGTCTTATTTTCAGAGATATACATTTCTAAATAAAATGACTGCATTATCTATCAGCAATTTGCCTGCTTCTTTTGCTGGGTTACAGGGATGAGCTTGCAAAAGTGTAAATGTTTGTCATCTGAGTCACAACAGAAACAATGCATTTAGATGCGGGCTGCAGCAGAGGGGATTCACTCATTCTGGGTGCTGCATCTCCCCGCAGCACTCCACACCCCTCTACATCCTCCCGATACTTCCTTATTATGGCTGTGAAGGAGGTAGTATCAGAAAGGATGTAGAGAGGCATGGAGCACTGCGACCAGAGGCCAGAGACTGAGGTGAGTGCACTTGTTCTTATAAAGGGGACCCTCAGATGCCCCACAACAATAGCCAGCTTGATTTGTTGAGTCGTGCATTGAAGAATTAAAAAGTAAATAGTAAAGTGAGTTCTTAAATTAGGCGATGGGAGTATTGCCTAATCCAATTGTAGGTAACACCCCCCCCCCCCCCCCCCTCAGAGTGGTAAAAAAAAATTCCCTTGGGCAATATAATCACCCAGCGAGTTATTTACACCCTATCCTATTACATTTTCCATGCTGCCGGGAAGCGATGCTTCCCATCAGACATGAGCATTAGCTTAGACCTGCAAAGAGCAATGAAAGTGGTCCAGACAGTGGAACAAAGGGGAGCCCCGGCAGGAGCTTTAACCCCTTGCCGACCAATCCATGCCAATTGGCGTAAACACGGCGGCAGCCCCAGGATCACTCACATGAATGGCTGCAGGTGGGGATCGCACGAGAGCACGCGCCCCGATGCACACGCATTTCCACATGAATGACGGAGCTCCGCCATCAGTCTCCTAGCGGCGATCGCCACTTGGAGACTGTTAGACAGCAAAACTGCCATCTATTAACAGTGTACAGTGCTGCGATCTACAACAGCGCTGCACTGGGGACAGCCGTGGCACACGGCTGTGCCCCTGGGAGGCACAAAAGCGATCCACTGTGATAGGCTGACGGAGGGAGGAAGGGTTATGAAATTAATAAAAAAATAGCAAAATTTAATAAAAAAAATGTAAATAAATATTTATAATAAATAAACAATTCCGGGGGCGATCTGACCCCACCAACAGAAAGCTCTGTTGGTGTGGAGAAAAGGGGGGGGGGGGGAATCACTTGTATGCTGAGTTGGACGGCCCTGCAGCGAGGCCTTGAAGCTGCAGTGGCCCATTTATGAGAAATTGGCCTGGTCACTGGGGGTGTTTAACACCACAGTCCTCAAGTGGTTAAAGATTATTTGCTGGGGGCAAGAGACTGTAATTACAGCATCGCCACTTGCGGCAAGGGGCGACTGATGTTTTGCGGTGGTAGGTAAACTGATCAGGGGTGACAGTGCAGCTGCAGGGGGTTTTGGTGATGTGAGGTGGCCGGAGCTCTGGGGGGTCTCCTTATTAAAAGAGACCCCCAGATGCAGTGGTGGAAGATGATTTGGTGGGTGCACGCCAATTTCTGGGGAACAAGGCCATGGTACTGAAGGACAGAACCACAGCGTAAAACATTCAAATAAACATAAAACCTGGCGCTCCTCGCTACCTCCTTGCTTTCCTCTCTCCTATATCAATCTGGTTCGCTTACTGCATAAAAAGTGTGTGTAACACTCACAAAAATATTAAAAAAACATAAAAGCAGAGCGATCAACAGTAACAAGAACTGCAACACTAATGCTGCTAAGTAATCAATGTCCTCTTTGGCGTAAGCCTAATGCTGTCCAAACAAAGTTCATCCACATTTGATAAGTATAGGCTCTTCACTGTAAAACTTCCTCCAAAGAAATTGATAAATTTCTGTCACAGCGCTTATCACTATACGCTCACCAGATCGGTTGGCCAATCTTTTCAGATCAGCAGTCAGCGTTTTTGGCCTTGCCAGCAAGAGATTCCTCCGATCACTTCACCAGCCTCTCCAGGAATCCGACCATAGGCTCAGAATAAAACAAGGGAAATGCAATAGTGTGATACCATTTGGATAGAGCTTAATATTATCACCAGTGCACCCCTTTTCCAGAACAGTGCCACCAACGTGCTTCCACCATAAACAGATACACAAGGCGCTCACCAGATGCACTGGCCGACCCGCAACAGACCAGCAATATAGCGTGTTGTTATAACTTCAGTTTTTGGGATAAAGGACATCCTAGGACTCAAACAAAGCCGACCATAGCATAATTCCGTTTGATTTTAATAAGTAATAAAAGTAGTGCACTTACAAATTTGCAGTAAAACATGCGCATATAAAAAAACGTAGCACAGGATCCTCCAGCGTCTCCTCAGCTCCTTAGGCTCCGCGGAGCCTAAGGAGCTGAGGAGACGCTGGAGGATCCTGTGCTACGTTTTTTTATATGCGCATGTTTTACTGCAAATTTGTAAGTGCACTACTTTTATTACTTATTAAAATCAAACGGAATTATGCTATGGTCGGCTTTGTTTGAGTCCTAGGATGTCCTTTATCCCAAAAACTGAAGTTATAACAACACGCTATATTGCTGGTCTGTTGCGGGTCGGCCAGTGCATCTGGTGAGCGCCTTGTGTATCTGTTTATGGTGGAAGCACGTTGGTGGCACTGTTCTGGAAAAGGGGTGCACTGGTGATAATATTAAGCTCTATCCAAATGGTATCACACTATTGCATTTCCCTTGTTTTATTCTGAGCCTATGGTCGGATTCCTGGAGAGGCTGGTGAAGTGATCGGAGGAATCTCTTGCTGGCAAGGCCAAAAACGCTGACTGCTGATCTGAAAAGATTGGCCAACCGATCTGGTGAGCGTATAGTGATAAGCGCTGTGACAGAAATTTATCAATTTCTTTGGAGGAAGTTTTACAGTGAAGAGCCTATACTTATCAAATGTGGATGAACTTTGTTTGGACAGCATTAGGCTTACGCCAAAGAGGACATTGATTACTTAGCAGCATTAGTGTTGCAGTTCTTGTTACTGTTGATCGCTCTGCTTTTATGTTTTTTTAAGAGTAAAACATTCGCCTGAGTAATGCTCCCTAATGATCGTCCATCGCGCGCAGAAAATGGGTAATAGGATTTGCCAGTAATCCTCGTGTAATGGGAAAGTGATAAGTAGCTTGCATCTGCAAACTACTTATCACCATTAATAGGTTATGGCCCAAAGTGTGCTAACCTCCTATGGACTTTGGACTTTTGCAATACTGATTCAGAAAGTTATAACACTACGGACTACCCACTTGACTTCTGTATTAGTGATGCTTGTAATTATTATAGACTAGCTGGATGCCCGGCGTTGCCCGGGTATGTATTTGGCTAGTGTTGGCTCTGCCCACTTTTCCTAACCCTAACACACAATTACTTAATGAACAAGTATGTGAGCTTTGTGGTCTTTGGCATCAATAATTTGCAATGAAATAAAATTAATCTGATTGGATGTGGCTCCACCCCTTTTCTGAATTTGAACCCCAATCACACAATGGCCAACTGTACCAGGTACAGGTGATTAACAGTGCAAGAATGGCAGCAATTAAATATTCCCCTTAAAAATCAATAGGTGGATTTTGATTTGCTTTTATAGGCTCCACCCATTTTTCTGAATATTAATCCCAGTCACCCAGTGACCAACTGTGCAAAGTTTGAGAACCCTATCATTAACAGTGTAAGAATGGCTGCAGTTTACATTTGCGCAATGAAATATTTTTCTCCACCCACTGATTTCCTGACATTGTTCGGGTATGTATTTGGCTGGTGTTGGCTCTGCCTACTATTTCTAACCCTAACACACAATTACTCAATAACCAAGTTTGTGAGCTTTGCGGTTTTTGGCATCAATAATTTGCATTGAGATTAAACAAATCTGATTGGCTGTTTGTGGCTCCACCCCTTTGTCTGAATTTAACCCCAGTCACCCAATGACCAACTGTACCAGGTTTAAGGCTTGTGCCATTAACAGTGCAAGAATGGTAGCAATTACATATTCCCTCTTGAAAATCAATAAGTGAATTTTGATTGGCTTTTGTAGGCTCCACCCACTTCTCTGAATATTAATCCCAGTCACCCAGTGACCAATTGTGCAAAGTTTGAGAACCCTACCATTAAAAGTGTAAGAATTGCTGCAGTTTACATTTTCTCAGTGAAATTTGTATTTGGCTGGTGTTGGCTCTGCCTACTATTTCTAACCCTAACACACAATTACTCAATAACCAAGTTTGTGAGCTTTGTGGTTTTTGGCATCAGTTATTTGCATTGAGATTAAACAAATATGATTGGCTGTTTGTGGCTCCACCCCTTTGTCTGAATTTAACCCCAGTCACCCAATGACCAACTGTACCAGGTTTAAGGCTTGTGCCATTAACAGTGCAAGAATGGTAGCAATTACATATTCCCTCTTGAAAATCAATAAGTGAATTTTGATTGGCTTTTGTAGGCTCCACCCACTTCTCTGAATATTAATCCCAGTCACCCAGTGACCAATTGTGCAAAGTTTGAGAACCCTTCCATTAAAAGTGTAAGAATTGCTGCAGTTTACATTTTCTCAGTGAAATTTGCATTTGTCTCCGCCTACTGATGACCCAGCATTGCCCGATTATGTATTTTGCAAGTGCTGGCTGCGCCCACTTTTCCTAACCCTAACACACAATTAATCAATTACTCAATTACCAAGTTTGTGAGCTTTGCTGTCTTTGGCATCAATAACCTGCATTAAAATGAAACAACTCATATTGGGTGTTTGTGGCTCCACCCCCTTTTATAAATTTAAACCCCAGTCACGCAATGATCAACTGTACCAGGTTTGAGGCTTGTGCCATTAACAGTGCAAGAATGGCAGCAATAAAATATTCCCCTGAAAAATCAATAGGTAATTTTTGATTGCCTTTTGTAGGCTCCACCCACTTTTCTGAATATTAACCCCAGTCACCCAGTAACCAACTGTGCAAACTTTAAGAACCCTACTATTAACAGTGTAAGAATGGCTGCTGTTTACATTTTCCCAGTAAAATTTGTATTTGTCTCCGCCCACTTATGACCCGCCCCCTTTTTGGTTATGGGAATAAAAAGTATCCTATACTTTATTCCAGGTAATGTACTATGTGTGTACCAAATTTCATTCAAATCCGTTTAGCCATTTTTGCGTGATCGAGTAACAAACATCCAAACATCCGAACTTTCCCATTTATTATATTAGTAGGATAGTGGTAACACTACTCATGTAAAAACTATGAAGGTAAGCTAATAAACTAAAAGGAAAGCAAAATAACGCTACAACGTATTCATTCATCTCTATACTTTTTTTGCAGATAATGCTACTGATGTGCCTGTGGAGGCTACAGATATTCCAATCCCCATCGTTGAATTGTCCATCTTCTCTCAGCAACATCAGCCAATATTTGAAACCGGTATAAGCATGTATTACAAAAATATTTTAAACCAGACATTGCTAAAGGACATCAGTCACAAATTACGTAAAAAATATAAACCAGACCATATAGACAGCAATTAATAGTTATAAAGAAAGGGGTAATTAGATTAAAAAAAAATAGTTTTAATTAAATTTCATTACAAAGTCAATGAATGATAACTATAGATGTCTCGAACCTCCGATCTTCGGTTCGCGAACCTCGAACACGAATTTGCGAAAAAGTTTGCGAACTGGTGAACATCGCGAACCGTCAAAGACTCCAATGGGCAGGCGAACTTTCAAAACTACAAACATTAATTCTGGCCACAAAAGTGATGGAAAAGATGTTTCAAGGGGTCTAACACCTGGAGGGGGGCATGGCGGAGTGGGAAAGACACCGAAGGTCCCAGGAAAAATTACGGATTTGACGCACAGCAGCGTTTTAAGGGCAGAAATCACATTGCATTACTAAATTGGAAGCAAAAAGTGCTTTAAAACATCTTGCATGTGTATACATCAATCAGGGAGTGTAATTAGAGTTCTGCTTCACACTGACACACCAAACTCACTGTGTAACGCACTGCAAACAGCTGTTTGTGTAGTGACGGCCGTGCTGGACTGGTGCGCAACATGACCAGAGTGCAGGCGATGGCGGTTTTCAAGCCCATATGGTCGGGCTGGGGTAGCTCAATGTCAGAACAACAGTGACTGACTGTCCAGCTGATCGAATTTGGTCTGTCCACAATGAAGCAACGACCTTATTATCTTGGGTCAGGTTTGCCCCCCAACACACTCCTATAGCCGGTCATTGCTTTATTTTGATACGCAAGCCCCTTTACCGCGGCAAGGTAACGATCGCGGAGGGGAATTGACACATGTACATGCCTTCTGTTTTGTTGTTGCAGCCGCAGTGCAGCCAGAAAAATTAGGCATGTACACGCACCAGAAAAATGGGGGGCTCCAGGAGGGAGTGCAGCCTTATTGGCTGCCATGTGTCTGCTGACTGTGATGTAGAGGGTCAAAGTTTAGCCCAATGATGTAGTATAGGGGGCGGGTTGAACTCGCATAAAGTTCGCGTTTCGATGTAAACGCGAACCCGTCTTGTTTGTGCGAACCTTTCAGGCCATCTCTAATGGTAACACTGACGTCTGACAATGTTGGCTAAGCCAAGTGAAAGGGGAGCTTGAAATAACCTTTTTCCCCCCACATAAATTAACTGCTGCTTAGTGCCTCCCTGCACAGTATGGCAGCTTCCTGTATGCGGAAAATCGTCCGTTTTAGCCGATATATATTTTTAACTGCCGCAAGCTAACTTCAGTCAACTGCGGGAGATCCGCACAGGGAGGACCCCGCAGATATCTGCAGGCAGACGCTAGGCAGTGGCACTGATAAGAGAGCCTAGTGCTCATATGCATCGTTGTCGTGGAAATACACAGATACAGAAAACGTGGTAACGCCATTGCCATGGCAATGACGCACATGCACACTGGGATCTCTCATCCCTAGATCCCTATACTACTTCATTCCACATTTCTGCTACTCTATCAGATCTACTTTAAAGAGGAACTCCAGCCTAAACAAACATACTGTCATTAAGTTACATTAGTTATGTTAATTAAAATAGATAGGTAATATAATCTCTTACCCGCCCTGTTTTAAAAGAACAGGCAAATGTTTGATTTCATGATGGCAGCAGCCATCTTTTTGGTTGAAAGGAGGTGACAGGGAGTATGAGACACAGTTCCAACTGTCCTGTGTCCTGAGCACCTCTCCCAGTTGCTAGGCAACATAGGAAATCCCATCATGCTCTACACAGCATCAGGGAAAAAAACCCGGGCTTTTTTTCTTTGATGGGTAGAGCTTAGCTATAAATGCAGCTAAAAATGATGCTTTGGTAATAAAAACAAAGTTCTGATGCTGTGAAACTGTTAAAGAAATACCAAGCCTTTTCAGTTCTGGTGAGTAGATTTTTAGTCCGGAGGTTCACTTTAAGTTTTCAACATCCTCATTCAAATACAAAAAGTGCTGTAACTCCAATACTTAAAGGGGCACTATTGCGAAAAACTGTAAAATTTAAAATACCGTATGTGCAGACAAATAAGAAGTACGTTTTTTTCCAGAGTAAAATGAGCCATAAATTACTTTTCTCCTATGTTGCTGTCACTTACAGCAGGTAGTAGAAATCTGACAGAAGTGACAGGTTTTGGACTAGCCCATCTCTTCATAGGGGATTCTCAGCAAGGCTTTTATTCTTTATAAAGATATTCACTAAAAGGATTTAAACAATGATGCTGCCCAGCTTCCCTGCTCGCTACACAGTTTTTTGGCAGTTGGACAGAGCAACTTCCATTCACTAAGTGCTTTTCAAAATAAATAAATCCCTGAGAATCCCCTATTAAGAAATGGACTAGTCCAAAACCTGTCGCTTCTGTCAGATTTTGTACTACCTACTGTAAGTGACAGCAACATAGGAGAAAAGTAATTATGGCTCATTTTACTCTGGAAAAAATGTACTTCTTATTTGTATATGTTTGCACATATTTTAAATTTTACAATTTTTTGCCATAGTGCCCCTTTAAAGGACTACTATTGTGAAAATTGTAACATTTAAAGTACATGTAAACAAATGCATGTAAGAAGTACATTTCTTACAGAGTAATTGAGCTATAAACATTTCTCCTTTGCTGTTTTCATTTACAGTAGGTAGGTAGTAAGCAATCTGGCAAAACTGACAGGTTTTGGACTAGCCCATCTCCTTATGGGGGATTCTAATGTTTTCTTTATTATTAAAAGCACTCAGTAAATGGTCATTGCTCAGTTCAACTGCCAAAATAGTGTTGCAATAGGTGGGAGGGTGGCCTGCATCTTTGTATAGATTCTTTCCAGAGCGTGTGTTTGTAAGGAATGAACAATGCTCTGAAGAGATGAACTAGTCCAATACATGTCAGTTCTGTCAGACTTACTGTACCTCTTATTTGTATGTGTTTATGTGTTTACGTGTATTTTAATTTCATTGTATAATTGTTTGTGGTAATGGCCCTTTAAAGTCCATTTGAAGTCTAACATTAAAAATGTAAGGAAAGACTGTACTGTAAGTCCATATGCATATAGCTCTTTAGTACTTTTAAGAAAAACAATACTTAACGTAACTAAAAGATTAGAATTGTTTATATTTTACAATATTTATTTATAAATTATTTAGTCAGTGTTTGCTTATTTTAAAATCTTGCCTCGCCCTCTTTTACTTTCTTAAAGGGGAACTGAAGAGAGAGGTATACGGAGGCTGCCATATTTATTTCCTTTTAATCAATACCAGTTGCCTGGCAGCCCTGCTGGTCTGTTTCTCTGCAGTAGTATCTGAATCACACCAGAAACAAGCATGCAGCTAGTCTTGTCAGATCTGACTTTAAAGTCAGAAACACCTGATCTGCTGCATGCTTGTTCAGGGGCTATGGCTAATAGTATTAGAGGCAGAGGATCAGCAGGCCTGCCAGGCAACTGGTATTGCTTAAAAGGAAATAAATATGGCAGCCTCCATATACCTCTCTCTTCAGTTCCCCTTTAAATCTATCACAGGTGGTGACATCTTAGATGCTGGCCAGTTACATCCCTGCACAATGTTTGTTGTATGTTCTGAATTATGCAAAAAGCAACCCCCGGGGCCCACATATGCAATTCACCTTTTCACCTGAGTTTTCTCCTGGGAGATAATCTTTCATCTTCGATTTAAAATAACTTTTCAGCACAAAAAAAAAATACGAAAAAGTGGGTGAGAAAGTACTATCCAAATTAATTAGAGCATTTTCTTGCTTTCTGGTAGCTTAGAGGGCATGTTATTGACAAGCTTATAAATGTCACCTAGACGAAAACGCAGGAGATAAAATTAATTGGGCCCTGGTCTCCCAGAGTGCACTGGGAGGAGATGGCTGCCATAAATAAGTAGCCTAGGCTTAATATTACTGGTAGGACAGGACTACATACCAATATATAGGAAGTGTTACTGATAGTTATTGTAATATTGGGTAAAATGACGATGCGCAAATGACTTAGGCAAAAGTTTGCAAACAACCCTTGTGAAGCCTCACTGATCATTTTTTTTGAGTCAACCGGTAAATGGCATCATCTTAAAATAACATTCTACTGTATTGTGCTCTTGTTAAAAACAACTTAACCCCTTATCCACCATGCACGTTTGGGTTGTCAGGAAATTGGAACCAGAGAAAGGAGAGTACTACCATGACCAATAACATGGCTCTAAGTCAGGCCGGATTTCAGGCAAGGCCAAAACGGCCATGGCCTAGGGAACCAGGAAAGCGAGGGGCGGACTGTGGGCAGCAGGGTGGCATTAGCAGTTAGCCTGAAGAACATTAGTCCTGCGACACACAGTTTGCACATAGCACTGGGCGGCTACCAACAGCCAAATATGGTGCTTGGAGGATGAAGAGGCAGCAAACGGGCACTTATAGTGATCTCTAAGCTGCCTGTCATTTATCGAATGTTCTGGCCACTCGCCAAGGAGCTTACAATATAATCACTGCCATCATGTCACTAGCTGTCCTCAAAGGAGCCTACAATCTAATCCCTAATAGCTATGTTGCAATTTTGCCTCAATCCCTGTATTCGAGGATATGCAACCTGTTTTTCCAGATGCTCTGGAAAAACAGGTTAAACATTGTGCGCAGAAACATTACCTACAAAGTCAGGCAGGAGGGTGGCTTAGGTATGGTCAACCCGATTGTTTTCTTTTCTCTGCTTTTTATCAAACATAATCTTGGTAACATGCTTGCAGAGAACCCGCCTGACTGGGTAGGCATTTTTCGTGACTGGTTTGGGACTTCTCTCACGAGTTGGGAAAGTAGTGGTCCAGTGAAGAGTTTGGCATCGCGTCGTGACTATCTTCCGGCCTACGTTGCCCCGTGTCTGAGAAAGCTAAGGCAGTGGGGATTGACTGTGGAGGATATCAAATCGGTCGGGAGGCGTGCACTCTCAGTCCGGGTGGTAGACTCATACTTTCATGACTCACTGTAATTGAGAGATTGCCCAAGCACGCATCTGGAGGGGGTTTGCGGCTCATTAATTCGCCGCGGATTCCCAACAAATTGTGGGACATCGCTTGGCTCTCCTTTCAAGGCAAGCTTTACGTTAAGGGTAACGTGAAATGTCTAAAGGTGGAAGCACATGGATGTCCTCGTGAGGAGTGTGGTGGTGCTGAGGAGTCCATGGACCACTTTTTGCTTCACTGCCCCTTTAATGTGGAAGTATGTAAACAGGTGGGTGGGAGCCTAGGTATTCCTTTCCTGGCACATCTGAGTTATGCTGAGTGGGCATACGGAGCATTCAAACGTTGCCAGGGTTTTGATTTGTGCACTTTGTATTTAGTTAGTTTAGCTGTCAGACATCACACATGGTTAGCACGGTGTCAGCTTTGCATTAGGCAGAAATTCCTCCCTGTTCAGGTGGTGGTGAACAGTATTCTGGGTGAGGTTTCTAGGATTCGGTGCTTGGAGAGGCGTAGGATGGGCAGAGGTGCCTGGGTTCTTGCCTGGCAGAACATTAGGCCTCCTTAGCCTATTGACGTCTCTTCTGGGTGAGCTTTGTATTTCTCATCACAGACTGCTTAGATTTTGAATCTTTTTCTAAATGTTTTGTAAATGACTGGCCGCAGACATACTGGAGGTGTTTTCCTTTCAGCTTATTCTTATTGTATTGGAGATAAGGGTTTTTTTTTTTTTTTTTTTGTGTGTGTCTTGTGCAGGTTTTTGATTATTTATCGTTGTATGTGTACACTTGCCCTTTTCCTGAATATGTGGTGGTTTGATTGTAAGTGTTTGTGCATTTATTTTGTATGATTGTTGTCAGGTGATGTCAGGTATTGTGTGGTGTTGGTTATTGTTTTTTGTTGCATACGTTCAGGTGTTGGGTCTGTGTTGATTAGTCATGTCTCGTTGTTTGAATCGGTGGTATGTTTGAGCATTCTTCTGCTCAGGTCTTCATAATGAATTAATATTGTATTATAATGTTATCTTGATTTTGTTGTTTTTGGACATAGAAGTCCTGCGTTTATTTACGCATATATATGCAGAATTGACAGTTTTTTCTTGTTTCTTTGATCTTGTTTTTTGTTACAATTGATATGATTAATTGGTCAAACTATTTTATTTATTTATTTGTATTATAATAGTAAATAATATTTTTCTAATAAAAATCTACAATCTAATCCCTGACATGTGGGGGGGGGGGGGGGGGGGGTCTAGGATGCTGTTGGTCTCGGGGCAGCTGGTGAGGTGATAGTGGGCCTTGGGCGTTAATAAGTAAAAATCCATCCCTGCTTTTAGTAAATTTACCCTATCCCCCTTAGCAATCTTTTCCCAACGATAAGTAGAGTTTTGGTCATCAAGCAGGCCCTCCCTGACTGTAGCTACTACCCCACTTTTTAAGGTAATGATGGCACCCGCCGTCCCTTTCCTTCCCTGCATTATGTCCACTTCTTATGAAACAGAGAACTCTTCAGAAACCAACTGGTCCAGCTGAGCTGTCCACTTATGAAATGGAGAAAGCTTATGGTGCCAAGCTATCCAATCTCCTCAATAATAAAATAATGTAAAAGTCATATAATGAGTGCTGGGGTCTTCTAGCAGACCTCTTACCTATTTGTCATAAGTCCCAAATGTAGTATTCACACTTACCAAATTTTGGTTAGTTTGTTTGGTAAGTTTGACTAAGATAGTGGAACTAAGAAAGTGGAAAAATGAATGCAAACAAGAGCTTTAACCATGCAAAGCTTCCTATTCCTTTCACAAAAAAAGGTCTTGATTAGTTGGTCTTCAAGTAGATGTTGCAAAATTGCACCTGTAGTAAAAAGCTTGTGGTGGCTGCCATTGTTATTTCCTTTTAACTTCTTGGCGTGAACGCGGCGGCAGCTCCAGGACCACTCCATGTTGAGTGGCGTGAATGGCATGGAATGGGGATTGCAGGGGAGTATCCCCGCTCCGATGACGGAGGTCCGCCTTCAGTCTCCCAGTGGCGATCACAGCTCAGAGACTGTTAGATGGCAAAACCGCCGTCTAATAAGTCTGTACAGCGCTGCGATCTAAGGTTGTTCCCACAGAAGCGATCCACGGCGATAGGCTGAAGCCTATCACAGCCGATCGCTGTGATAGGCAGACAGGGGGAGGAAGGGAGGGGTATTAAAATAATTAAAAAAAATAGGGAAATTTAATTGAAAAAAAAATAAAATAAGTATTTATAAAAAATAAATAAACACACCTGGGGGCAATCTGACCCCACCAACAGAAAGCTCTGTTGGTGGGGAGAAAAGGAGAGGGGAGGGGAATCACTTGTGTGCTGAGTTGTACGGCCCTGCAGCGAGGACTTAAAGCTGCAGTGTCCTATTTCTGTAAAAATGGCCTGGTCACTGGGGGGGGGGGGGGGGGTTAACACCGTGGTCCTCATGTGGTTAAACAATTCCAGTTGCCTGGCAGTCCTGTTGATCTCTTTGGTTGCAGTAGTGTCTGAATCAAACACCTGAAACATGCATGTTTCAGACCACTAAAGCAGTCACACTTCAGTCAGAGCACCTGATCTGCATGCTTGTTCAGGGTCTATGGCTAAAAGTATTAGAGGCTGAAGACCAGCAGGGCAGCCAGGAAACTGGTATTGTTTAAAAGGAAATAAATACATTATCCCCCATATCCCTCTCATTTCAGGCGTCAATTGAAAAGAGTGCATCAAGCTGGAAGTGAATATATGTGTTTTGGTTTGTTTTTGTTTTAATTTTCTCTCTTTTTCTTTTTGTAGACCTTCTCTATCCATACGGCCCAGGAATTGATATTGTCAATATAAAGTCTGATGATGGAGGATCTCCGGTCATTTCTCTCTCCGCAGCAATCCCTCTTTTCGGCAGTCGGCGCTCGTATCTCTATGTGAGTTTGTTAAACTGAATCCACAGAGCTGTGTAACATACCATACAATCTGTGTGTGACTTTTAGCTGTATAACGACATACCGAGGTGCTGATGATTGATGAGTAGGAATATACGACACGGTGCAGAAGCCTTAAAGTAAACCTGTGACTTTACGAGAGGCAAAAGTTAGATAATTACCTTGGTAGAGTGAATCCCCTGGAAGCTCCAGAGGTTTCCTACATCCTCCTGCAGACCCCGTCAGGGCACGGGACCCCCTGGAAGCTCGTGGCCACGCTCTCATACATGAACAACTGTGGAGGGTGATCACAATTCAAAAAGGCACACCACAAAACCGTAAAATCAAAAGCACAGAGACAACGGGAGCTCCGATGCCATACATTTTGTACTCACAAGGGGAGGTTGCCGATCACGGTGTCCAGGCAAACTGCTGTGGTCGTGCTCTTGTTACAAAAACATTCAAATGGTTCTAGAGGTGGCAGAGCCACAAAGGGTTCCTGAATTTTGTCTTGAAGCACTTTTTGGCACTTTATATACTTCCATTTATCCTGAGCAAGTGGACGCAGACCCACCAAACGTGTTGCCAGTAAACACTAAAATGAATTAATCTGATGAATTTGTCGTCATTAAAGTAAGCCACCTCATTTTTTCCCATGTTTTTAACTCAGTTATCTTATTTCTTGGGTGCCACTTTCCCCCTCATACAGTGGGTTGCAAAAGTATTCGGCCCCTTGAAGTTTTCCACATTTTGTCACATTACTGCCACAGACATGCATCAATTTTATTAGAATTCCACGTGAAAGACCAATACAAAGTGGTGTACATGTGAGAAGTGGATCAAAAATCCTACATGATTCCAAACATTTTTTACAAATCAATAACTGCAAAGTTGGGTGTGCGTAATTATTCGGCCCCCTGAGTCATTACTTTGTAGAACCACCTTTTGCTGCAATTACAGCTGCCATTCTTTTAGGGTATGTCTCTACCAGCTTTGCATATCTAGAGACTGAAATCCTTGCCCATTCTTCTTTGCAAAACAGCTCCAGCTCAGTCAGATTAGATGGACAGCGTTTGTGAACAGCAGTTTTCAGATCTTGCCACAGATTCTCGATTGGATTTAGATCTGGACTTTGACTGGGCCATTCTAACACATAGATATGTTTTGTTTTAAACCATTCCATTGTTGCCCTGGCTTTATGTTTAGGGTCATTGTCCTGCTGGAAGGTGAACCTCCGCCCCAGTCTCAAGTCTTTTGCAGTCTCCATGAGGTTTTCTTCCAAGTTTGCCCTGTATTTGGCTCCATCCATCTTCCCATCAACTCTGACCAGCTTCCCTGTCCCTGCTGAAGAGAAGCACCCCCAGAGCATAACGCTGCCACCACCATATTTGACAGTGGGGATGGTGTGTTCAGAGTGATGTGCAGTGTTAGTTTTCCACCACACATAGCGTTTTGCATTTTGGCCAAAAAGTTCCATTTTGGTCTCATCTGACCAAAGCACCTTCTTCCACATGTTTGCTGTGTCCCCCACATGGCTTGTGGCAAACTGCAAATGGGACTTCTTATGCTTTTCTGTTAACAATGGCTTTCTTCTTGCCACACTTCCATAAAGGCCAATTTTGTACAGTGCATGACTAATAGTTGTCCTATGGACAGAGTCTCCCACCTGAGCTGTAGATCTCTGCAGCTCGTACAGAGTCACCATGAGCCTCTTGACTGCATTTCTGATCAGCCCTCTCCTTGTTCGGCCTGTGAGTTTAGGTGGACGGCCTTGTCTTGGTAGGTTTACAGTTGTGCCATACTCCTTCCATTTCTGAATGATCGCTTGAACAGTGCTCCTTGGGATGTTCAAGGCTTTGGAAATCTTTTTGTAGCCTAAGCCTGCTTTACATTTCTCAATAACTTGATCCCTGACCTGTCTTGGACCTGTCTTGTGTGTTCTTTGGACTTCACAGTGTTGTTGCTCCCAATATTCTCTTAGACAACCTCTGAGGCCCTCACAGAGCAGCTGTATTTGTACTGACATTAGATTAAACACAAGTGCACTCTATTTAGTCATTAGCACTCATCAGGCAATGTCTATAGGCAACTGACTGGACTCAGATCAAAGGGGGCCAAATAATTATGCACACCCCACTTTGCAGTTATAGATTTGTAAAAAATGTTTGGAATCATGTATGATTTTCGTTCTACTTCTCACGTGTACACCACTTTGTATTGGGCTTTCACATGGAATTCCAATAAAATTGATTCATGTTTGTGGCAGTAATATGACAAAATGTGGAAAACTTCAAGGGGGCCGAATACTTTTGCAACCCACTGTACATGAACAAATGCACCTGAATTGTGCAACACAGAATAGCTACTGATTGAACTTGGTGGAAAAAGTTGAGCCTGTTTGGTTTCATATTACGGCACAGAAGCAAACTATCTGCTCCTGCACGGTGTGGGTGAGCTCCATGGACAAGCCCTTGTTGGGGAGCTTCAGAGTGCCCCAGGAGTGGAATGGGGGAAGCCTCTAGAGTAGAGGAGCTTCCCTCTACTGAGGCAAGTATCCACACTGGGCACTTTTTTTTTTGCTCAAACTTTACTTAAACTTTACTTAAAGCAGAACTGAATACTAAATACTTAGCTGCGGCTTCTGCAAGCCCCTTGCAGCCTTTCCTGTCCTGCGCCGGTCCTCCACGATCCTCCGTTCTCCCACCTCCAGCTAGTTTTGTTACCATCATTACTGGCAACTTGTAAGTCGACGGCAACTTTGCCCGAGCCACAAGTATCTTTCTTTGCGTTCCCACCCGCAATAGCGTCCTGCGGTAATAGCACATGATGCTACTGCGGGTGTGAACGTGAAGAAAGATACACGTGGCCCAGGGCATGCAGGTGCAGTTGCCGCATCAATAGTAATGAAAGTAGCTGGAGGTGGGAAAACGGAGGATCAAGGAGGACCGACACTGGACAGGACAGCTGGAAGGGGCTGGCTGGTAAAAGCCGCAGGTAAGTGAAACACTTTATTTATTTAGTATTCAGTTCCGCTTTAAAGCATTTATGAAAAATGTTGCAATGAAGGAATTTGGCACAGTACTATCTGTCATTAATTACAGGTATATATCTGTTCATTATTTATACCTGCAGCAGCAGCACTACCAATAGGCATGGTAATGAGATGCAAATTATTCAGAGTTGAGATATAGGATTATGCAAACTCTGTATGCAAATGTATGCAGTTTGAAAATGCACCAATCAAATACCATAAAGGTGGAATTCATTTGGTCCATTTTCAAGATGTATAAATATGCATACATAATTTGCATAATCCTGAATCAACTCAGAACTATTTGCATTCATTGATCATCTTTTAAGGACAACTGTAGTGAGAGGAATATGGAGGCTGCCATATTTATTTCCTTTTAAACAATACCAGTTGTCTGACAGTCCTGCTGACCCTCTGCCGCTAATACTTTTAGCAATAGACCCCTGAACAAGCATGCAGCAGATCAGGGGTTTCTGACAATACTGTCAGATCTGACAAAATTAGCTGCATGCTTGTTTCTGATGTGATTCAGACACTACTGCAGCCAAATAGATAAGCAGAGCTGCCAAATACTGGGATTACTTATAAGAAAATAAATATGGCAGCCTCCATAGTCCTCTTGCTACAGTTGTCCTTTCAAAAGGGAAGTGTAACCAAGGATTGAACTCCATCCCAATCAGTAGCAGAGACCCCATTTCCCATGAGAAATGTTTACCTTTTCTGGAATATATTCAGGGGGGTCTTTATGGCTGATATTGTAGTGACACCCCTCCCATGGTGTGATGTCAGGACCTAGGTCCTGACAGTTTCCTGTCTGTGAGCAGGCTGTACATGCAGGCTGATTGTAGATCAAACAAGGTCCAATTTGTGGTTCTGAGGACCTGTTCTACCTCTTCTGCTATTTTCGTGTGTGTGTGTTGTGTATGTGGTGTATGCGTGTGTGTGTGTGTGTGCATGTGTCTGTGTGTGTGTGTGTGTGTGTGTGTGTGTGTCTGTGTGTGTGCGCGCGTGTGTGTGTGCATGTGTATGCGTGTGTGTGTGTGTGTGTGTGTGTGTGTGTGTGTGTGTGTGTGTGTGTGTGTGTGCTTGTGTCTGTGTGTGCTTGTGTCTGTGTGTGCGTGTGTGTGTGTGTGCTTGTGTGTGAGTGTGTGTGTGTGTGTGTGTGTGTGTGTGTGCGTGCATGTGTCTGTGTGTGTGTGTGTGTGTGTGTGTGTGTACGGTGTGTGTGTGTGTGTGTGTGTGTGTGTGTATGTGTCTGTGTGTGTGTGTGTGTGTGTGTGTGTGTGTGTGTGTTTGTGTGTTTGTACTAAAAACATTAAAGATAGTCTCTGGATGTTGACTAGATTGCACCTGGTACCAATATTCTGTATTGATAGTGTATCTAGAAGAAACTAAGCTGTGTCTGTGAACTGACAATGGGTTAAAAATGTATACCGTATTTTTCAGACTATAAGACGCTCCGGACTATAAGACGCACCTAGATTTAGAGAGCAAAAACCAGGGAAAAAAATAAAAATACTAAATCTGGTGCGTCCATGGTCCAGGAGCGTCTTGTAGATGTTCTTCCCAATTATATATCCTCCTCTAGTCCCCCTTATGTCCTCCAGTCCCCCTTGTGTCCTCCTGTCCCCCTTGGAGTCATCCTCCTGTCCCCATTCATGTCCTCCTCTTGCCCCCGAGCCAGTATCTCTCCCCTGGTAATTAGCTACATGTATCCTCCCTGTATAAGCTAATTAGCATTTAATTACCCCTCTCCCGCCCCTGTAAGTAAATTACGATTCAATGACTCGCCTCCTGCCCCTGTAATCTAATTAGCATTCAATGGGTATCATTCATAAAGCATTTCCGCATGCGGAAATGCTTAATACCGGTGACTTTACCGACCACTCAGCATAATCCCCATTCATAAAGGCTCTTTCCGCATGAAAAGCTGACAGAGCGATACATTTCCGCCTTGTGCGGAGTTTTTCTAGATTTATCTAGAAAAAGTTACAAACACGTCCATTCATAAAGATTAGAGCAAGCGGTATCCGGAAGGAAAATACCGCTTGCTCGACAGTAGCGATAGGCGGGCGGATTACATGTAAATGAATGGGACGGACCTCCCAAGCAGCATCAGACAGAGGAGCGCACGGAGGGAATCGGGCAGCTTTTATGTTTCCGCATGTCTTCCGCCACGCTACCGCCAGCTTCCTCCAGAAAACCTCCGCACTTGTATCGCAACAGGCAACTTCTTTATGAATGCCCACCCAGAAGACTTAATTACCGGTTGCGGAGAAGAACGGTGTTTTCCCGCACTACCGAAAGCCTCTTTATGAATGATACCCAATGACGTGCCTCCTGCCCGTGTAAGTAAATTAGCATTCAATCTCCCGGTGTAAGGTATCTGTAATTAGCCGCCGGCATCACTCACCTGAGACTAAAAGCCTGCGATAAACAGCTGCTTGTCTCGCTTACAACTTCCTCCTATTGCCGGGCCGGCACTTCCTGGTTGCGTCATTACATACGCGACCATCCGTCACTAAGAGGAAGGTGTGAGCGAGACAAGCAGCTGTTCATCACAGGCTTCCTGTCTCAGGTGAGTGATGCCCGCGGCTAATTACCGATACCTTACACCGGGAGATTGAATGCTAATATACTTACACAGGCAGGAGGCACGTCATTGAATGCTAATTAGATTACAGGGGCGGGAGGCGAGTGTCACGCTTGGAGGTGTAATCTCCACAGTCAGCATACAACACATAAGCTGACGTGAAGGAGGTACACACACCAGCACAAGGGATCAGGATATCCCCAGTTTAGTGGAGGAGAGGACTGACTCCAATAGGAGATTGTGGTGCACAGAGCCGGTGCAGATCTGAACAGCCACAAACACTTTCGTAATAACGTCTCAGCGCAAAGTAGCGCTGAGCGCATAAACCAGGACTGAGGAGATCAGGACAGGTAGACAGAATGAACGCTTGCTAGCTAGCGATTACTTAGCGACAGCAAGCGTCCAAAACCAGACAGACTGGAATGAGGCAGCCAATGCGTTGCGGCGATGGCGTGCCTCACAAAGACAGGACAGGAGAGACAGGAAATAGCAGGATCGAGATAGATGAACGTAACACAGATAAATATACAATAAGTATGTTTTCCTAGCGTATTACAATTACAGCTATCAATGAAACTATTTGTAAGGTCTGACTAACATATGTATATATCGGCAATGAACCGATATATGACATAAGCAGGAACGCTGACTAGGACTGGAATAATACAGGGAACAGGACTCAGAAGGATTCGCTATCTCTTCGCAGAGATGAACGCAATCCACAAACAGTAACAGAACAGGATTCAGAAGGATTCGTTATCTCTTCGCAGAGATGAACGCAATCCACAAACAGGACCAGGAACAGGATAACTAGCTCAGCACGGGTGTTCACGATACGCGCAAACTACCAAAACGTGCTGGAAAACTGACTAACTGAACACAGGAAATAAACAGTTCGTGTACGTATATATCAGCGACACTGATGTATCAACGTAACACGGATACAAGGAAAATAACAAAATGCGCAAGTATGCGTATATATTGGCGATGAACCAATATATGACACAAGACAAGCAAGTAACAACTTCTAGAACAAGAGCAGAACTAGGAGGACTCGCTGACCCCTTCGCAGGAGTCAGCGCAGTCCACACGGACCAGGAACGAGGTGGGGCACGAGCAGAGTAACAGATAGAGTCTGAGACTATGATAGCCCATGAGACATTGCAGGAAGCAGTTCTTTATACTGAGGTCATCCAATGGGAGCAGACCTGCAGATTCCCACACAAGTGAATGGTAATTAATCACAGGCTGATAGCAGGAAAAGGCAGACAATGATATGCAGCCTGCAGGAAAGGGACCGCCCCTCCACTGCAGCAGACAATGTTTGTTTACACAAGAGCATGTCAAACTGTCATTAATTTCAGAGTGACTGCAGATGGAATCAGCAACTAGTTTAAGTGCAAACCAAACTATGCAAGCAAATGCATGTAATGACATTAGAACTGCTTGGTTTGCAATACCACTGCAGTCAGCAGTAAACGCTGCAGAAGCGATCATAACAGTACCCCCTCCCTTAAACGCGGCCTCTGGACGCCTATGAAAACTGACATATTTCTCCTGAACCACCCAAACCAAAAAATCAGAAGTGGGAAATCCAGCAAACTGATCTGACTGAAAATTCATGAAGGTCGGATCCGTCCGACAAAACCAAATTCCCGAATCAGTCTCACCAAAACTAGACCAATTGGAACCAGAACCTACCGAACCATGCCCGTCAGCACTACAAGCCTCAGTGTGACACCCATCAGAACCACGACTTCCAGAAAACAACCCCAAGAAACTCTCTGCGCGATACCCACCGCCTTCCAAGGACTGTCCAAAAACGCCAAAGCCTTTGCAATGCCCACCGGAACTGTCCTTACCAACACAAAACCCACTGTTGAACCAGTCCAAGGTACCAGGACAAGTTTCCTCAGAGATCTCCCAGAACACTTGGAAGCTCCAAAGAGATCCCCACAGGTCAGAACGCCCCTTAGGCTCACATGGAGAACTATCAAGAACCCCTATGGAACCCAGGGCAACTCCAGAGTCAGGGTCACAAGGACAAACATCAAGATCAGGGCTTTTAGGGACCAGAACCATCTCCGGGCATGCAGGCCAACCGGCAACATCAGAACATGTCTCCACTAGGGAAGCACGTGAGCACGCTAACACAGACACATCTGGGCAGTCTGGCATACGAAGCACATCTGGGCACACCGGCACAAGAGAAACCTCTGGGCATGTCAAGGAACTGCGAACCTCAAAGTCAGTCAAGACAGGACCGAAACCAGAACTGGGCAAAAAAAAATCATCATGACTAGACTTCATAGTTACTGGATTCTCACTAAAAACTGCAGGATCAGACTTAGATGTCGCTGATTCCAGCAGGGTTATTAACAAATCATGTTCAGGGGCATTTACAAGACAGGGCAAATCTTCTGATGTATGCACTGAACTAGACAGGGTTCCCATAGCTTCTTCTGGACTAGACAGAGACTCATCAAATACACTGGACTGGAGCTCATGAAAGGCTGCAAAACAAGTCAATATTGCAGCAATCCCCACTGAACTAGGCAAAACTGAGTAACTCACTGGACAGGAAGGGGGCTCTGGAACTTCTGCCACACCGGCCAGAGAACCAGAATTTTCCAGGATACAGGGCTGGGTTTCAGAAACACTCATTAACCCGGACTGAAATTCTGAGATTTCTATTATTTTTTCCAGCGAGTCAGAATTATCCATGTTACAGGGCAAGACTTTTGAAACATTCAGAGGACAGGGCTGGAGTTCCTCGGCTGTTACAACACCGGAGAGGGACTCAACAACATTGGTTAAATCAGACTGTGTACAGGGCAAGGTATCCAACACACTTGCTGACGAGGACAATATTTCAATGGCTTCTGCTTCGCTGGGCAGAAATTCATCAAGTTTTATTAGAGCAGACTGTAATTCCAAAACAGCTGCTAGACAAGTGAATATTACTGCAACACCAACTGAGGTAAGCAGTGCCTCAGACTGTTCTGCTAGAGGGTTTGAAGTATCCAAAGTACTGGGTGAAGCATAAGACTCTGTGACCACAGCTTCACTGGACAGGATCACCGAACAGTCCACACTGCAGGGCAAAACCATGGAAGCACCTGCTGGACAGCATAATGATCCTGTGACCTGAGTTTCATTGGAGAGATCTACTGCACAATTCATGGTACAGGGCAAGTTCACTGGAACTTTTTCTGAACACGGTAATAATTCTGCGACTTCGGACTCACATAGCAGACGCTCTGGGTTATTCCTGAAACTAGAGTGAGGTGTAGAAACAGGAAGATCAAAACACAATGTTTGCGCATCTAAATCACCATTCAATTGTGAAATTGGAAAATTCAGATGCTGGGGTTCTGAGATTTCTGGACAGGATTGCTGGGACTCAGAAACTGATGTAGTGCATTTATTGGCATCTGCTGGATCAGACAGGAGTTGAACTTTATTAACACAGGTAATTTCTGCAGAAGTGTTTGCAGAGACAGGCAAGATTTTTCTGGTGTCTGTTTCACTGAACAAAGACTCATGAGTACTGGCTAGGCTGGACTCAGAAGTCAGCAGGACCTCTGGGTCCTCTGCTGAGAAATTTGTGCAGGGCAAGATTAAGGAAGTATCAGTAATTTCTGTCTTACTGGGAAGTAACACTGAGTTATCCATGGTACAGGGTGGAATTACAGGAACTTCAATTTCACACAAAAGGAGCTCTGAATCACTCGCTGAATCAGCCAAAGGTGCTGAAGCAGGCGAGTCCTCAGGAACTGAGGAAGTGGAACAATCTCCACTTGACAGTGTGTCTTCCCTGGTATCAACTGATTGAATCGCATAAAAATCGTCCAGAATCATTCTCCACACATCGATCAATGGAGCCACAAAGTCATACCCACACACACCAGTTTTTATTAGGTTATAGGCAGACTTAATGCATGCATTCAATACTAATTCACTTTTTGCACTGTAAAACTGACAAAATGAACTTGCATCTTTCTTCCATTCATAGACCAGGGCTTCCATCTCTCCTTTCTCAAATGGAGGATCCCATGCATATTTAACAGCTGAGCATTCCGGCTGATCATAGTTTGCAAATGTGTTAGTGGCAGAAACATACATTGGGTTTTTTAGCAGGTGATTGGCCGATTTCTTATTCCTAAGGATCTCCAGTACCTGTAGCAAGTGTTGAACTGTAGTGTATGCAAATTTCCCTTGCTGCACGAATAAATTGATCTGTTCAATACTCTGTAATATATCTTCATAATCATATTCAGATAATTCATTTAAACAAGAACCTTTATTTTCCCTGGCTAGCAATGAAAGTTCATTAGTAGTTTCATAGGTCCATTTGACTCCCCTGAATGGTGACTGAATTTCATTATCTGCTAATGGTGGAGTCTCGTTACAGATCTGATGCGCAGTCGCTAAGGGCAACGACTCCGCTGATTGTAACGCTTTTCTTTTGGAGCGTTTACGTTTGGCTTTAGACCCTGCTGCCTTAGCAGAAGAAAAGTTATCAGTAACACTTTCTGCTTGCTGCTCATTCTTGCAAGCAATTGAAGGAGCAGCTGATTGGCCTGCTGCCAGGAGTTCATTAAGAGGAAAAGGCAATGGATCTATGCGCAACCAATTGTGAATTACAAAAGCTATAAATTGCAAAGGACTTTGTCTAAACTGAGTGTGATCTAAGACATCGATTGCCCAATCAAAAAGTTTGCCCTTAAAAAGAGCACAAACGATCCAATCAGACCAGGTAGAAATTGCAGAAGCCCGAAAGTCGGGATTGGCCAGAACTTTAACCAATTCTGATATAAATTTGTCTGTAACTTCAGGACCAAGCTTTTCAAATTTTTTAAAGGAGCAGGACCCCTGACAAACAGTGTCATAATTTCTGGAAATTCCCCCCACAATAGGGATTGGTAATGGGGCTATCATAATGTCACGCTTGGAGGTGTAATCTCCACAGTCAGCATACAACACATAAGCTGACGTGAAGGAGGTACACACACCAGCACAAGGGATCAGGATATCCCCAGTTTAGTGGAGGAGAGGACTGACTCCAATAGGAGATTGTGGTGCACAGAGCCGGTGCAGATCTGAACAGCCACAAACAACACTTTCGTAATAACGTCTCAGCGCAAAGTAGCGCTGAGCGCATAAACCAGGACTGAGGAGATCAGGACAGGTAGACAGAATGAAAGCTTGCTAGCTAGCGATTACTTAGCGACAGCAAGCGTCCAAAACCAGACAGACTGGAATGAGGCAGCCAATGCGTTGCGGCGATGGCGTGCCTCACAAAGACAGGACAGGAGAGACAGGAAATAGCAGGATCGAGATAGATGAACGTAACACAGATAAATATACAATAAGTATGTTTTCCTAGCGTATTACAATTACAGCTATCAATGAAACTATTTGTAAGGTCTGACTAACATATGTATATATCGGCAATGAACCGATATATGACATAAGCAGGAACGCTGACTAGGACTGGAGTAATACAGGGAACAGGACTAAGAAGGATTCGCTATCTCTTCGCAGAGATGAACGCAATCCACAAACAGTAACAGAACAGGATTCAGAAGGATTCGTTATCTCTTCGCAGAGATGAACGCAATCCACAAACAGGACCAGGAACAGGATAACTAGCTCAGCACGGGTGTTCACGATACGCGCAAACTACCAAAACGTGCTGGAAAACTGACTAACTGAACACAGGAAATAAACAGTTCGTGTACGTATATATCAGCAACACTGATATATCAACGTAACACGGATACAAGGAAAATAACAAAATGCGCAAGTATGCGTATATATTGGCGATGAACCAATATATGACACAAGACAAGCAAGTAACAACTTCTAGAACAAGAGCAGAACTAGGAGGACTCGCTGACCCCTTCGCAGGAGTCAGCGCAGTCCACACGGACCAGGAACGAGGTGGGGCACGAGCAGAGTAACAGATACAATCTGAGACTATGATAGCCCATGAGGCATTGCAGGAAGCAGTTCTTTATACTGAGGTCATCCAATGGGAGCAGACCTGCAGATTCCCACACAAGTGAATGGTAATTAATCACAGGCTGATAGCAGGAAAAGGCAGACAATGATATGCAGCCTGCAGGAAAGGGACCGCCCCTCCACTGCAGCAGACAATGTTTGTTTACACAAAAGCATATTAAACTGTCATTAACTTCAGAGCGACTGCAGATGGAATCAGCAACTAGTTTAAGTGCAAACCAAACTATGCAAGCAAATGCATGTAATGACATTAGAACTGCTTGGTTTGCAATACCACTGCAGTCAGCAGTAAACGCTGCAGAAGCGATCATAACAGCGAGTCATTGAATGCTAATTAGATAACACGGACGGGAGGCGCGTCATTGAATGCTAATTTACTTGCCCGTTCGGGAGGCGCGTCATTGAATGCTATCTAGCTTACATACAGTGGGCGGCCGGGGATCAATGCTAATTATCTTAACAGGAGATAACCGCCGCTATTCGCCTTACATATGGGCAGTGCAGGAGAACAGCTCAGACATTACAGGGAGTCCACGACAACGCGGCAAGGCTGCGGTTCGTAGCGGCGGGCGTTCGTATGTCGGAAACTCCCTGTATTCGGTCTATAAGACGCAGGAACTTTTTCCCCCCACTTTTGGGGAAGAAAAAGTGAGTCTTATAGTCCGAAAAATTATCTTCTTCAAGTACTTATGTTAGGTAAACTTTATGATAATGATAATAGCATTGTGGACATACACATGTCCCTTTCTTTATTTATTCTATATTTTTGTGTAATATAATGTGTAATATAATATTTTGTGGCTCATTGTTATATAAGTAATATTGTTCAGTTGTTGGCCTTGAAAGAGATGATTCTCTTTGTATTTAGGTGGGGAAAAAAGTCTGTAAATCTTGAAACTTTGTATCCCACACAGGTGAATAACAATGGCCTCTTGTCCTTTCACTTTCAAATTGGACAATATACACCACAAGCTCTCCCCGTGGCTTTTGGAAATCCATTTGTGGCTCTCTTCTGGGCAAACATAAATAACCAGTTGGCGGGTGATGTATATTATCGTGAGAGCACCGATCCTGATCTCCTGTCTCGGGCCACTTCTGATGTCATGACTTATTTCCGGGATGTGAATTTCACGGCCCAGTGGGCATTTGTGGCAACATGGAACAGAGTTGCCTATTATGGATCTACAACAGACAAAGTATGTTGAATTTTGCACTAACTGCAAAATGTGATGCTGAAGAGTTGTTTATCTGATAAGATACAATGTTCTTATTCTTTAGGTGAACACTTTCCAAGCCATTTTGTGCTCTGATGGCAATCTCACGTTTGTTTTATTAAATTATGATGACCTGCAGTGGTCAAGTGTGAATGCCAGCAGCAACCTAACTGATGGTCCTTTGGCACTGGTAAGTTTGTGATTCTTTCGGCAACTATGAGTGTAATTCGGATTAGATACAACTTGCAAATCACCATTTTTATTTCTTATTTATTCATTCTACAGGCTGGTCTAAATAGTGGATACAGCACGGGATACTACACACTCCCGGGCTCCATGACGCTAGACATCGTAAATCTATCTTCCACGAGTAACGTCAATGTGACTGGCCGATGGGTCTTCAAAGTAGATGGACTACATCCTGAAGATGTGAATGGATTTTTAGGTATGTGGGAAGCAGTGTTCTCTTATGGAATATGAATATTAACTTAGAACTCCAATTAACACTTTAATACCTTCAGATAATTGATGTAACCAATTTTATATTTGGGGAAAAAAGAAACAACATCACCACAAGTAAGTTACATTTATTTTACTGAAATTGTTACTTCAACGCTTTAGGGAGGAGTAACGTACTAAAGAATATGGCCCATATGCAATTCACTTTTTCTCCTGAGTTTTCTCCTAGGAGATAATTTTTCATCAATTTAGAATATGTTTTCAGCAATTTGCAAAGGAAAAAGTACCAAAAAGTAGGAGAAAGGCACTATCAAAATTATTTTGTGTATTTTTTTGCTTGTTAGGGGTTTAAAACGCATTTTATTGACAAGTTTCAAAATATCACCTAGGAGAAAATTAAGGTGAAAAACTGAATTGCATATGGCCCACAGAGAGAAAACAGGAGGCCTGTATAGTATAATATGTAAGTACTAGTGGAAAAAGTATCAGAAGAAGAAGGGTACTCACCAACCCAAGTGGCTAAGACAGCAACTAGGGTAAGTGTGTCTTTACTCCGATGGTGTTGGATATGGGTCAGTCTCCAGGAAAAGAAATGGGTAGTGTGTCAGTGGGAACTACTGTAAACTGCCAGTACTCATCTAAGAAAGCTGTATGAAACTGCATGAAGGAGGTGCCCCTATTGTCATAAAACTCCTAAAGTGTACCCGAGGCAACGTGTGACTTGATGAGATAAATGTGTATGTACAGTCCAAAACATAATCATAACCGGGCTGTTTTACGTGATTTATTTTGTTGCCTGATTGAGTTAATTTCTAGGCATGGGAGTGACAGCTTCTGTCTTGTTGGTACCTTGTTGGGAATATAGTAAACATCACCAATAAGCAAATTACAGCCATAAACGTTTTCCGGGCAGAATGCAACTTCTGAGGGCAGGGAGAGGTACAATACATGAACTAATTACCTTTTTCTAACTCTGTGACACTTAATAGGCTACCACTGATGAAAGACAAGTAAAACATTCAACCTTCTTTGAACATTTTTAAATATAAAAGAAAACCCTGGGATACTTTAAAAACATCATTTTTAGAAGTAGGGGGATACAAAGAATTGTTTATCTCATCAGTGTATATTCACCTCAGGTTGACTTTAACCACTTAAGCCCACAGGGTTGAATTTTTTTTGCATCTGAGCAACTTTCACTTCCCATTCATTTGCCAATAACTTTATCACTACTCATCACAATGAATTGATCTATATCTTGTTTTTTCCGCCACCAATTAGGCTTTCTGTGGGTGGTACATTTTGGTGAGAATTAATTTATTCTAAATCCATTTTAACAGGAATATTAAGAAAGAAATGGAAAAAAATCATTATTTCTCAGCTTTTGGCCATTATAGTTTGAAATTCATATATGCTACCATAATTAAAGCCTATGTAGTTTATTTGCCAATTTGTCCTGCTTATTACACCATTTAAATTATGTCCCTATCACAATTTATGGCGCCGATATTTTATTTGAAAATAATGGTGCATTTCTTTTTATTTGCGTCCATCACTATTTACAAGCCCATCATTTGAAAAATATATATTAATATACTCCTTTGACATGCATATTTAAAAAGTTCAGACCCTTAGGTAACGAGTTATGTTTGTTTTTTTTCTTTTTTATTGTTGTTTTTTTTTTTTTTAATTAAAAATTGTGTGTGGGTAATTTTTGGTGTGGGAGGTAAACAGTTAATTTTTATTATACTAAAGTGTATCTGTGTAAAGTAAAAATGTATGTGGTGTAGTTTTACTATTTGGCCACAAGATGGCCACAGTCAAAAAGTCCTGGGAGCTCCCAGGAAGAAGAATGAAGACGGGGAACTTTTTGAAGTCAGAAAAGCCGCAGCGTCTAAGGAGATGCTGTCGGCTTTTCTCCGGGGGGGTCCGATCAGTGAAAGGGATCTATAATCCCTTTCACTGATCACTGGGTTAACGGCAAATAGCGGGAGCGCGCACGGGGGGGAGCACGCGCGACCCGCGGGAGTGCGCGCAGCCTAACTGGACGAGATTTCTCGTCCAGTTAGGCTTAAGTGGTTAAAAAGAATAAAAGGGTAAGAAAAACAAGCTTACCTCAAAGCATCACTAAAAAGATATTTTATGAGGTACAAACAACAACACGTTTCTCAGGTTATACCTGCTTCATCAGGCCAGGCTCATTCTGTATCATAAGAAGTGCTATGATTTGGCTCAGGAGCCCCTCCACTTCAAAGCTTTAGAAGAAGCTCATTTTCTATTTCTGCAGTTTACAGAAATGTCATTGTAAAAATGTGCATTTACTATTATACTGCAATAAATAACTCTATAACAAGAACTTAGTGCCGACTTTATTGGTATGCAACTGTCTACAGGAAGTAGAAGACATTGCAACTCTCACTGCAGTACTAAGTGAATTGACATACCTAATAGGCGTTTTGCTGTGAAATAAATGTGTTTTTGTGTAAAAATAAAGGAGTGAAAATACTGTAATGTTTGTATGTATACATTATTTTTCTTGTAATCAACAAAAATGTAATTTTTTCCTATTTATGATTTATTTCTTAAACACAAGCTCTTTTTCATAATATTTCCAGATACAATGCTGTCATTCCTACTGTTTACAATAAAGTTGGATCAGTAAACCCTGCAGCCAGTTTACTATCAGTACTGGCCAGAGTAGCAATCTATGATGTGCGTTACATACAGGAGACGGAGATTCAGTATCTTACAACAGTGATAAAATCAATAATTCATATTGCGTAATGCCTATCCAATAGTGTAACAGATGGGTAAATTTGAACAATATCTAGAAAAGTAATTTCTTTCTTTCTTTTCAAATAACTCCACTGAAGTTCCCCCTACAGGTGAAACTTCCTTTATTGATGATTTCTACCTGAATTTTTCAATTCCAATTTATCCGCCTGATCCTCTAGGTAACAGTTTATTTTGCTTTATTAGGGAAAATCCTTTATTTTAAATAACCCCAATCAATCGACGCGTTTTAACTAGGGGTGCTCATTTCGATTTTGTGGCATTGACACTTCTGCATTTCCGATCGGGAAATGGAAATTGGGAAATGGAAATTGGAATCTGCAGAAATCCAATTTACTGCAGCTCGGTAATTTTAGCACGATCACAGAACCCAAAAGCACTGGACTAATCAGAGGATGGAGAATTTTTCTACAAAAATCGGATCACCGTGGTAAATTTGGACCAATCACAAGACTTTTCAATTTCGATTTTCAAATTTCCATTTTTCCAGTTTCCATTTTTCCGAATTCTGATTTTCTGACGATTTCTCCCCATTTTTTTTAATTCTCTAATGCAAAAATTGACTAATAAAATACTCTTTAAAAATCAAAAATCGGAAAACGTAAAAGGAAATCGTAAAAACAGAAATACAGAGACCGGCATTGGCGGAAATGGTAATTTCCATGGAATCGGAAGTGGGCTTTTCCGACCATACCGAGTTCCAACAGCCAGAAGTAAGTCTTCATTGCGCCGCCCTTCAGTTTTACAGCCTTAAATCTTTAGTAAAATTATTCTTTTGGAGGTTATTGTTTACAAAGCAAAACATAGATCAGGACAAAGGTCACTAAACTCAGTCTCTTCCTGTTGTATATTGGTAACTGCTGTATTCAGAAGGAGCACAGAATCAGCTTTATACGTCAAGTAGGACAGTTCTCGTACCCGGAACTACAGTATTTGTGGTACACTTGGCATTGGTCATACTGCAAATACATAACATTGTGGAGAGAAAAAGAAAAATCCAGGAGCTACTCGCCATGATTTACTTCAGTAAAAATTCAACTTTTAATGCAATTCTTCCAATAAAACTTGTTCCAAAGGTAAAAGGCAAAAAACAGCAATACTTATCAGACAGGAGGTAGTACAATTGGTGCGGAGGCAGGTCGACGATCGTTTCGCCCCTCTATGAGGGCTTTCTCGAGACCATCTACCCCCTCAGTGATTCCCCACTCCTATATACCGGGTGGCCACTCCCTCCCCATCCATCGCAGGCCAATGGCAGCAACTCACCTCCCTGGCACACCTGTATGGCATGAGTGGTGTCCGTACAACCTCCAATCAGCCACTCAGAAGCATCCTATCAACGGAGCACGCCGTGCGCCAAACTCACGCAGGCGCATACCAAGGCGGGGCGCATCCCTTTGTGTCATCTGTCCCATACCGCTCGTCTATTGGGGCCGTAAGATGACGTCATCCCGTACGCGTCAATCAGACGCGTGGACGCATAGGGGGCTGGGACGGCCCGTCCAATGGGGCCGTAAGACGACGTCATCCCGTACGCGTCAATCAGACGCGTAGACGCATAGGGGGCTGGGACGGGTTGCTGCCATCTTGTGGACCTTTTACAAACTACATCCACATTACGTAAATCTTAGAATCCGCAACAATACGGAACCACAAAGCTGGTCTGGAGGCTCGTTATAGCCACCTAGTGGCCGCTAAACTAACTACATTGACGTTGTGTGATGGTATAGTCCATGCAGTGTGGGGCCTACATCTCAGTGGCCCAAAAATGCACTCATGACTATATACCAACAGCCTGCGATCTGACCGGGGCTCATAGCCCCCAATACTATAAGAGTGGGGCACACAAAAAGGCACACACACATCATAGAAACTATTAAAAACAATGTAACAGTCATTAAAGTATTTCTTAAATATGAACAATGCAAAACATCAATTAACGAGACCTCATTGAGGACAGATACAGAGGGAACCTCCTACCATATATCCTCTATTATCATTGGTCTAATAGAAAAAACACACTATGTACATACACCTTAATGAACAAACTACATACAAATAGACCTCTGATCTCAAAATTGAGTGATTGGGAACACAGGCAACCCAGCCACAAGTCTAAGATCCACATCATCGGTCTTCGTTACATCAAGGAAAAAGGAGAAGGAAGGGGTTATTTATAACACTCACGACAGCCACATTGGGTGACATCCAAACATCCCCATGTGCCTTACGATCATAGTGTTAAAAATCATCAATCACAAAAACATCCCCATATCAATCCGATCATTGAACCCTGATGGGCCCTCTGTCCCCAGTCTAATTATCCATCTACTCTCTAGCTGTACCAGTTTCTCATCACCATTAAACCCACCTCTCCTACTCTGTACCACCTTGTCTATCCCAAAGAATTGTAGACACTCGGGGTTGCCCCCATGTTGGTTTCTAACGTGCTCAATAAGTCTCTTGGCTCCCTTGCCACTTTCTATGGACCTAAAGTGCTCTGAGAATCTTTCCCCCATGGATCTGGTAGTTTTACCTATGTACATTAAGTTGCAAGGGCAGACTACTGCATAAACTACCATTTCTGTACGGCAGTTGAAACATTTCTGGGTTTTATAAGTGCTATTCAAAAAGGAGAACCACTTTCCCTGCTTCAGATAACTACAATACATACATCTATTGCACATAAAATTTCCCAAAACTCTAGATCGATTGAGCCAAGTCCTAGTCTGCTCTGTTCTATACTCGCTCTTCACTAGGTAATCTTTTAAATTTTTGCATCTTTTAAATGAAATACACGGGGGTTGAGAGCACTTCTCCTTCAATAGGGGGTCAGACCTCAATAGGCCCCAATTCCTCTTGATTGCTCCTGCAATATGATCACCCAGAGGAGAGTGGGAAAAGTGCATAAAGAAACAATTTTTTCTGGTTTTCTCCTTTTTCTTTAAGAGAGTTTTTCTATCCAATCCCTCAGCTCTCACCAATGCCGAGTTCAATACATCTTCCTTGTATCCACGGGCCTTAAATCTCTTTTTCACTTCCAACATTTGTTGTCTGCCCTTTTCTGGAATCGTATTGTTACGTTTCATACGCACCATCTGGCTATATGGCAAGCTTTCCTTTAATCGACTTGGGTGGAAGCTCTCACCGTGCAATACCATGTTAGATGCTGTGGCCTTTCTGTATGTGGTTGTAATGACCTCATTCTCTATTATACTCAATTTTAGGTCAAGGAAGTCCAATTCCAATCCTCCCCAATTCGAGGTGAGGTGTACATTGATGTCATTGTCATTCAGTGTTTCCATCCATTCCTGGAACTCAACTTTATTCCCCGCCCAGACCACAAGGATGTCATCAATGTATCTGGCCCAGAGGCGGACCCGAGCGGCACCCCCACCCCTCCCGGAAAATACCCATTAATTGATGTTTTGCATTGTTCATATTTAAGAAATACTTTAATGACTGTTACATTGTTTTTAATAGTTTCTATGATGTGTGTGTGCCTTTTTGTGTGCCCCACTCTTATAGTATTGGGGGCTATGAGCCCCGGTCAGATCGCAGGCTGTTGGTATATAGTCATGAGTGCATTTTTGGGCCACTGAGATGTAGGCCCCACACTGCATGGACTATACCATCACACAACGTCAATGTAGTTAGTTTAGCGGCCACTAGGTGGCTATAACGAGCCTCCAGACCAGCTTTGTGGTTCCGTATTGTTGCGGATTCTAAGATTTACGTAATGTGG
The DNA here is from genome assembly GCF_040937935.1 of Hyperolius riggenbachi. Classification (NCBI taxonomy): domain Eukaryota; kingdom Metazoa; phylum Chordata; class Amphibia; order Anura; family Hyperoliidae; genus Hyperolius; species Hyperolius riggenbachi. The sequence goes on from NC_090651.1 coordinate 377,118,138, forward strand.
ATGTAGTTTGTAAAAGGTCCACAAGATGGCAGCAACCCGTCCCAGCCCCCTATGCGTCTACGCGTCTGATTGACGCGTACGGGATGACGTCATCTTACGGCCCCATTGGACGGGCGGTCCCAGCCCCCTATGCGTCCACGCGTCTGATTGACGCGTACGGGATGACGTCATCTTACGGCCCCAATAGACGAGCGGTATGGGATAGATGACACAAAGGGATGCGCCCCGCCTTGGTATGCGCCTGCGTGAGTTTGGCGCACGGCGTGCTCCGTTGATAGGATGCTTCTGAGTGGCTGATTGGAGGTTGTACGGACACCACTCATGCCATACAGGTGTGCCAGGGAGGTGAGTTGCTGCCATTGGCCTGCGATGGATGGGGAGGGAGTGGCCACCCGGTATATAGGAGTGGGGATTCACTGAGGGGGTAGATGGTCTCGAGAAAGCCCTCATAGAGGGGTGAAACGATCGTCGACCTGCCTCCGCACCAATTGTACTACCTCCTGTCTGATAAGTATTGCTGTTTTTTGCCTTTTACCTTTGGAACAAGTTTTATTGGAAGAATTGCATTAAAAGTTGAATTTTTACTGAAGTAAATCATGGCGAGTAGCTCCTGGATTTTTCTTTTTCTCTCCACAATGTTATAGACAAAAGCTGTTTTTCATCCGGATGTTGCACCGCTGTTTTATTTGCAAATAAGTTTTAAGGCATTGGTGTGCACTCGCTCTCATATCTATTTGCCTGCATACTATACTGCAAATACATACTGTACAGTGAGTAACGAACATTGAAGACAGGCAAAAAGACATTATGACACCCATGATCCAGTAATGCAAGGATGCCAGTGAGGCGGGCAAGGGACGATGGAGGTTTTGCTGGGAAGAGGCTTGAGTTTAGGAGGTGACTGCTTGGAAGAAGAAAGTGTTGCTGTGTCTGGGGACTTTGGTTTTGATGGTTCTGTAGCGGAGCCTTGAGGGGAGAAGTAGTGACAATGGCCTCAATTCACTAAGCTTATCTCCTGTCTTTAATAACATTTCTAGAGTTATCACCATGGTGATGAGGCATGTCGTATTCAGGAAACATTTTACCTCAGGCAAACCTAAAGTTATCTCTTCTGTCTTTAAGTTAACTCTTCAATCCTTAAAATAACTCCAGAAGTTAAAGACAGGCTGTTTATTAACTGTTTGTGAAAAAAACTACAGAGGAGGTAAATTAACTACAGAAGAGGTAACTTAACTACAGAGGAGGTAACTTAAGGAATGAAGAGATAAAATAACTCTCTCACTGTGTGGAGGTAAGTTTTCTCTTGCCTTATTATCTCCAGCAGGATCTTAGTGAATTGAGGCCAATCTTAATCAGCTCATTACAATTACGTGAAATGTCGCATTTACAGCCATACAGAATTACAATTTGGATATTCAAATGGTTTTGTATAGTCCATTAGTAATTTCAGCAATTTTCATGTATTTTTTGTGTAAATTCTTGCGACTTTAGCGGGCAATAGCAAAGTCACCACACATGCCATCGTCACCAAAATTGCCATGTATATTATGGAGAATAGTGGGAACAATACAAAAAAACAAGTAGTTTTAGGGAAAATAGGAAAAATGTTCAGGAAAAATTAGAAAAATTACGGTTTAAAAACCATGTTTCAGTTGCATTTTTAAAATTGATTTTTCTCAAAAACTTCAAGGTCTTTTTTTTTTTTAATTGTCTGTTAACCACTAAAATTGGTACAAAATTACACAAAAATTACGTAAAATTGTGCGGTTCCTGATTCCGTTTACAAACAAAATTATGATTTTTCCTGAAATTTTGTATTCCGATTATGTGAAATTTGTGTTCATCACTAGGGAGAGGGTTGAAAATATGACTGCCAGGGTGGGAGGGGTCTCGTATTATCCTGCTGGCCCTGGACCTCAGTCTGGAGGTGTTTCGGAGGTCCAGTGGTGGCAGAGGTGACCTGATCATCCTCTCCGCAGCATTGATTACTCATTGATGTTTGTACCTGTCACTTTTAGTTGCACCTACTGTACATACCAGACAATGAGGGAGCAGCTCTGCACCTACCCCTACCTCATTCTCCCCAGCAATGCTAATTATCTAATCAGCACTGTTTGCGTATAGGGACTTAACCCCCTTGGCGGTATGAAAAATACCGCCAGGGGGCAGCGGAGCAGTTTTATTTTTATTTTTATTTTTTTTAAATCATGTAGCGAGCCCAGGGCTCGCTACATGATAGCCGCTGCTCAGCGGCATCCCCCCAGCCCCGCCGATCGCCTCCGGCGACAGGCGATCAGGAAATCCCGTTCAAAGAACGGGATTTCCTGGAAGGCTTCCCCCGTCGCCATGGCGACGGGGCGGGATGACGTCACCGACGTCAGCGACGTCAGCGACGTCGGGACGTCATTGGGAGACCCGATCCACCCCTTGGCGCTGCCTGGCACTGATTGGCCAGGCAGCGCAGGGGTCTGGGGGTGGGGGGGGCCGCGCGCCGCACCGGATAGCGGCGATCGGGCGCGCGGCGGCGGCGATCGGGGTGCTGGCGCAGCTAGCAAAGTGCTAGCTGCATCCAGCAAAAAAAAATTATGAAGATCGGCCCAGTAGGGCCTGAGCGGCACCCTCCGGCAGCTTACCCCGTGTCACACACGGGGTTACCGCTAAGGAGGTTAAAGCAGACCTGAACTCAGAACTTCCTCTCTGCTCTGAAAGATAAACAACAGCATAATGAACTTTAAAAAGAACATGAGGCGGATTTTATGAAATCTTAAGACACAGAGACATGACCTGTGCACCATGACATGCCTCTGTGTTGTTCTGCCCCCCCCCCCATCCCCCCAAAAAATACCACCAGGCTAGCGACAATCTGCTTGCCACTAGCCTGCTATCTACCTGAGCTTGTCAATCAGCTACCCTTCCATAGTGTGCCTCCTCTCCCCCCCCACCCTGCTGCTCCCCACCTTTGCTAGCTTTCTCCAACCGGAATCTAAGCCACGACCCAGGAAGTTATAGCACGTGTGTGTGTGTGTATGTATGCATGTGTGTGTGTATGTATGTATGTATATCGCACGTGTGTGTGTGTGTATGTATGTATGTATGTATATAGCACGTGTGTGTGTGTGTGTGTATGTGTGCGTGTGTGTGTATGTATGTATATAGCACGTGTGTGTGTGTATGTATGCGTGTGTGTGTGTGTATGTATGTATATAGCACATGTGTGTGTGTGTGTATGTATGCGTGTGTATGTATGTATATAGCACGTGTGTGTGTGTGTATGTATGCGTGTGTATGTATGTATGTATATAGCACGTGTGTGTGTGTGTATGTATGCGTGTGTGTGTGTGTATGTATGTATATAGCACGTGTGTGTGTGTGTATGTATGCGTGTGTGTGTGTGTATGTATATAGCACGTGTGTGTGTGTGTATGTATGCGCGTGTGTGTGTGTGTATGTATGTATATAGCACGTGTGTGTGTGTGTATGTATGCGTGTGTGTGTGTGTATGTATGTATATAGCAGGTGTGTGTGTGTGTGTATGTATGCGTGTGTGTGTGTGTGTATGTATATAGCACGTGTGTGTGTGTATGTATGCATGTGTGTGTGTATGTATGTATATAGCATGTGTGTGTGTGTATGTATGCGTGTGTGTGTGTATGTATATAGCACATGTGTGTGTGTATGTATGCATGTGTGTGTGTGTGTATGTATATAGCATGTGTGTGTGTGTATGTATGCGTGTGTGTGTGTATGTATGTATGTATATCGCACGTGTGTGTGTGTGTATGTATGTATGTATATAGCACGTGTGTGTGTGTGTATGTATGCGTGTGTGTGTATGTATGTATATAGCACGTGTGTGTGTGTATGTATGCGTGTGTGTGTGTATGTATGTATATAGCACGTGTGTGTGTGTATGTATGCGTGTGTGTGTGTATGTATGTATATAGCACGTGTGTGTGTGTGTGTGTGTATGTATGCGTGTGTGTGTGTGTATGTATGTATATAGCACGTGTGTGTGTGTGTGTATGTATGCGTGTGTGTGTGTGTATGTATGTATATAGCACGTGTGTGTGTGTATGTATGTATATCGCACGTGTGTATGTGTATGTATGTATGTATATAGCACGTGTGTGTGTGTGTGTGTGTGTGTGTGTATGTATGCGTGTGTGTGTATGTATGTATATAGCACGTGTGTGTGTGTATGTATGCGTGTGTGTGTGTATGTATGTATATAGCACGTGTGTGTGTGTATGTATGCGTGTGTGTGTGTATGTATGTATATAGCACGTGTGTGTGTGTGTGTATGTATGCGTGTGTGTGTGTGTATGTATGTATATAGCACGTGTGTGTGTGTGTGTATGTATGCGTGTGTGTGTGTGTATGTATGTATATAGCACGTGTGTGTGTGTGTGTATGTATGCGTGTGTGTGTGTATGTATGTATATAGCACGCATCCAACCTTTTCTCTCCCATGACACAACCAAAATGTTAGTACATGCTCTTATTATATCTCAATTGGACTATTGCAATATATTGCTTGGTGGACTTCCAACTAACAGACTAGCACCGCTCAATTCTGTACTGAACTCTGCTACTCGACTCATTCATCTCTCCTCTCGCTCTTCCTCTGCTGCTCCTCTATGGCAAGCTCTTCACTGGCTACCAATTAACGAGAGGATTCAGTTCAAACTCTTAACCCTAACCTACAAAGCTCTCCACAATTAGAGGTGTAGCGAACGGTTCGCCGGCGAACGGTTTCAGGCGAACTTTTTGAGGAAGTTCGATTCGCCCCATAATGCACTATGAGGGTCAACTTTGACCATCTGCATCACAGCCAGCAGGCACATTGTAGCCATTCAGGCTACACTAAGCCCCGGAGCCCCCCCCCCCTATACAGTGGGTTGCAAAAGTATTCGGCCCCCTTGAAGTTTTCCACATTTTCAGAATCAGAATCTTTATTTTCGCCAAGCACGACTGGGTCGTGCCCAGAATTGGTCTTGGCACATATAGGATACAGGCAGGATAGGAGGATAGGGTACACAGAATACATCAGAAAGGATCAACACTATATTAGACATTACATACAGAGAAAAAAAAAAAGCAAACAGCACTCAATTTATGCATAGATACACAGCACCCAGGTGTGTGAAGGATATGTGTGGCGGCAAAAACATGATCACGTTGATGTGGGGAGTGCGTGGAGAGAGTTTAGTGAGTTTACAGCTGAGGGGAAGAAGCTGTTTCTGTGTCTAGTGGTCCTGGTGTAGATGGACCGATACCTCCGGCCCAAAGGAAGCTGGCTGAAAAAGCAGTTGCGGGGGTGTGAGGGGTCATTTACAATCCTCAAAGCTCTGGAGCTCAGTCTTGAGTGGTAGAGGAGGCCCAGAGCGGGTAGTGGTTTTCCTATGATTCTCTCCGCTGATCTGATGACTCTCTGTAATTTGTGTCTGTCGCTGGCGGAGGAGCTGGCATACCAGACTAGGATGGAAGAGCAGAGGACAGATGCAATTGTGGCAGAGTAGAAGCTGGTCAGAAGTTTCGGGGACATGCCGAACTTCTTCAGTTGCCGGAGAAAGTATAGCCTCTGCTGGGCTTTCCTCTGGATGGAGGAGGTGTTTGCCTTCCACTTCAGGTCATTGGAGATGGTTGTGCCCAGAAGACGGACACAGGGAACTCTTTCCACTTCTTTGTTATCAATACGGATTGGCGTGCTTCCTAAAATCAACAATCATCTCAACAGTTTTTGCCGTGTTTAGGACCAGCCCGTTCTCCCTGCACCAGTGGCAGATGCTCTCAACCTGGTGGCGGTACGCTTCCTCATCATTTTTAGTGATGAGGCCGACAATGGTGGTGTCGTCAGCGAATTTGATCACTTTGACGGAGTCCGCTGTGGATCTGCAGGCATTCGTATACAGGGAGAACAGGAACGGCGACAGGACGCACCCTTGAGGTGCTCCTATATTTGTAATCTGAGGTTGAGAGGAGATGGTGCCTAGCTTGACGACCTGGGATCTGTTGGTGAGGAAGTCTGTGATCCACAGGCGGAGAGTGAGGTGGACCCCGAGTGCGACAAGGTTCTCCTGGAGTATTTTGGGGCTGATGATATTGAACGCTGAGCTGAAGTCGAGAAGGAGGATCCTGGCATACGTGCCAGGTTTGTCCAGATGATCATGGATGAGCTCCAGGCAGATATTGATGGCGTCGTCGATGGACCTGTTTGCTCTGTATGCGAACTGGTGCTTGGTGCTGATCCAGCATGGCCTCAGTGGAGAGCTTGAGGAGGGGGATCACCATCCTTTCAAGAACCTTCATGATGACTGATGTAAGTGTCACGGGCCTGAAGTTGTTGAGGTCGGTGACGCCCTGCTTTTTGGGGACAGGGATGATGGTGGACCTCTTGAAGCACGCGGGGTCTTTCCCGCTCTGAAGGGACTCGTTGAAGATGGATGAAAGAATAGGGGCAATAATTTTGTCACATTACTGCCACAAACATGCATTAATTTTATTGGAATTCCACGTGAAAGACCAATACAAAGAGCTGTACACGTGAGAAGTGGAACGAAAATCATACATCATTCCAAACATTTTTTTACAAATAAATAACTGCAAAGTGGTGTGTGAATAATTATTCAGCCCCCTGAGTCTATACTTTGTAGAACCACCGTTTGCTGCAATTACAGCTGCCAGTCTTTTAGGGTATGTCTCTACCAGCTTTGCACATCTAGAGACTGAAATCCTTGCCCATTCTTCTTTGCAAAACAGCTCCAGCTCAGTCAGATTAGATGGACAGCGTTTGTGAACAGCAGTTTTCAGATCTTGCCACAGATTCTCAATTGGATTTAGATCTGGACTTTGACTGGGCCATTCTAACACATAGATATGTTTTGTTTTAAACCATTCCATTGTTGCCCTGGCTTTATGTTTAGGGTCATTGTCCTGCTGGAAGGTGAACCTCCACCCCAGTCTCAAGCCTTTTGCAGTCTCCAAGAGGTTTTCTTCCCAGTTTGCCCTGTATTTGGCTCCATCCATCTTCCCATCAACTCTGACCTGCTTCCCTGTCCCTGCTGAAGAGATGCACCCCCCGAGCATGATGTTGCCACCACCATATTTGACAGTGGGGATGGTGTGTTCAGAATGATGTGCAGTGTTAGTTTTCCGCCACACATAGCGTTTTGCATTTTGGCCAAAAAGTTCAGTTTTGGTCTCATCTGACCAGAGCACCTTCTTCTACATGTTTGCTGTGTCCCCGCATGGCTTGTGGCAAACTGCAAACGGGACTTCTTATGCTTTCTGTTAACAATGCCTTTCTTCTTGCCCCTCTTCCATAAAGGCCAACTTTGTACAGTGCATGACTAATAGTTGTCCTATGGACAGAGTCTCCCACCTGAGCTGTAGATCTCTGCAGCTCGTCCAGAGTCACCATGGGCCTCTTGACTGCATTTCTTTTTTTTTTCAACAAAGATTTTTATTGTTTTATCTTTATCAACAGTACATGTATTATAACAACATTGATGTCATGAAGTAGTTTCAATGTTGGTAGGTTCAAACATAAAAAACACTATTTTCAACAATACTGAAATGAAAGTATACAGTATATTACCAAGAATATTGGTATCCTAGCCGTCCATTAACAAGGCCTCTGCGGCTGGACTAGCTGCACACCTATCATGGTAGGATGCATATGACCACCCAGTATAGGCCATATCTTATTTCTGAATATAGAAGATTAAAGTACACTTTCTTATTGCATCTAACATATTAAAACTCAACTAAGAAACAAACACCAATGTAAACAGCAGCCGGGTAAAACTGGCACAATTGAGCCTAATAACTTAGCATCTGAGTGGCGATGAAATAGCTTTAACATGTATAAATGAAATATTACACTTTACTGAACAATGTCTTCCAGCTGTTTGGTAGTGTAGTATAGGGTCTATTCGGGGATTGTCTGTTTTTTAAATTACGTTCCATAATCATATTTTGGGTTACCAGGGCTATAAGGTGATCTAAGCTCAGGGTCTCCTGAGATTTCCAGTTAGAGGTAATGATATGATGAGCTGCCATAAGGATATGTAAAATTATCTGTCGGTGAGCAGTGTCAATCTTCTCAATGTCAATCAATAAGATAGCTAGTTGTGGAGAGAGCATAAAGGACGGGTCATAATGCGTCCGAATTATTGTTTTAATCTCTGACCAGAATTGGGATACTGATGGGCATTCCCAGAGCATGTGGATCAGGGTACCTGTCTCTGTATTGCACTTCCAGCATATATCTGACCCAGATGGGGAAAATTTTGCCAATTTCCTAGGTGTTATATACCATCGAAAAAATATTTTTTGAAATTGTTCCCAATGGGAATTGCATTTGGAGTATTGCAAAAGTAGTCTATTTGCCCGGAGAATCTGTTGTAATGAAATGGTCAAATTAATATCATATGACCAGGTCTGTAGATATTTTTGCAATGGAGATTGATTGGGCGATAGAAGATATGTATACCATACACACCGTACCACCTGTGGGATGTTGTTTAGAATTCAGTAGCGTGAGAATATGTTCATTGACATCTGGGATATATATTTTTTTTGAATTGAGAAGATTGAAAATTCTATAATATGCAAAATAATATGAGTCTGGCAGCTCAAATTGTGTTCGGAGCTCCTGGAAGGACTTAATATCTAAACCTTTGTATAAGGCATTTAAGGAGAGGATGCCTCGCGCTTTCCAGCCGGTGAGTGATAAATCAGGAGTTAATAATTGTATAGTAGTGAGAGGTATACGAGGTGTGAGTGAGTTCCCAGTCTTGGGGGGATATTTACAAAAGTACTCCCAAGATAAGAGGGTTGCTTTAATAGAGAGAAAATCTGAGGTCAAGGATTTATGGCCTATGAGAATACTAGACAGGATATCTCGCAGGTCTGTCTGTAATAAAGCTTGTTCTTGTGACAGCCATATTTTATGTGGAGGGTTAGACCACCAATATCTTGCCATTTCTAAATTTGTGGCGTAGTAATATACTTCGATGTTAGGGAGACCCATCCCTCCTTGTTTTTTTGGAAGAGTCATAGTATTATATGCCACTCTTGTTCTACCACCCTTCCATATAAACTGATTAATTAGTTTCTTAAAGTCGTTAAAATAAGATTTATATAGCGGGATATTCAATGTCCTAAAGACATACAAAATCTTTGGCAGTAGGAACATTTTAAAGGATACGATCCTTCCTGACCAAGATAGTGTAAATTTTGTCAACTCTTGAGATTCCTTTCTAATTTGTGCTAGGAGGGGAACATAGTTAAATTTAAAGAGGTCGCTGGTATGTTGTGGGAGGTGGATACCCAGGTATTGAACCGAGGTGTCGGACCAAGGGAAAGGATATGAGGTCTTCAGTAATTTTTCCAAGTCTGGTGGTACGTTGAGACCTAGTACATATGATTTTGTTTGGTTTAGCTTATAATAAGAAACTAAAGCAAAGTCCTGAAGTTCTTGTAGCACAGCTGGGAGGGAAATTAAGGGTTTAGTGAGTACTAATGCCACGTCATCAGCAAATAAGCTAATGACATGTGTAGAGTCTGGCATAGTGATTCCATTAATGTTTACGTTTTGTCTAATTTTTTGAGCAACTGTTTCCATTAATAGAACGAAAATGATTGGGGAAAGGGGGCACCCCTGTCGGGTTCCGTTAGTGATGTCGAAACTATCTGACAGAAAACCGGCAGCATTCACTTTTGCTGATGGTGATGAGTATAGTGCCATTATTGCCGTATTTATTGAACCCTGAAGACCAAATTTAAGTAACGTAGCTCTTAGGAAACCCCAATGAACTCTGTCGAATGCCTTCTCCGCATCCAAAGTAAGGAGCAGAGAAGGCATCCGACGGAGCTCTATATATCTAAGAATATTCAACATTCTTCTCGTTCCATCCGGTGCCTGCCTGCCTCGTGTAAAGCCAACTTGGTCAGGAGCTAGTAGTTCAGGTGTAACCTGCATCATACGGTTGGCCAGTAGTTTAGCATACAACTTTGTGTCAGTATTTAGCAATGAGATTGGCCTGTAGCTGGCGGGGCATAGAGGGTCTTTCCCTGGTTTAGGGATGACACTAATTGTTGCTGCTAGATATTCTTTGGGGATCTGTTGTCCTGAGATAAATGAATTAAAAAGAACGAGGAGATGTGGGGCTAGCATATCAGCGAAGGTAGAGTAATATTCATTAATATATCCATCAGGACCAGGAGCCTTATTCCTTTTCAATGATTTAATAGTGCGGACTAACTCATCAATTGTAAAGGGACTGTTAAGCTTTTCTAGGTGAGAGGGTTGAACTCTAGGGAGATTAATAGAGGCTAAGTACTCATTAATTATGTCCTCTGTGGGTTGAGGAGTCTTGTCGTCTTGATGTAAGTTATATAGCTTCTTATAGAAGGCAGCAAATGCATCAGCTATTAATTTCGGGTTTTGTATTTTATCTTTAGTAATAGGGTGGATTATTGTGTGGATTTTTGATTTAGCTTGTCTATGTTTAATTAAGTTGGCTAAGAGAGTACTAGCTTTATTACTCTGGGAGTATTTAGTAAGGTTTGCTCTCTGAAGGTAATAATCATATTTAGAGAGGAACAGGCTACGCAGGTCCTGGCGGAGTCTAAATAATTGTTGATATAAGAGGGGATCATTCGTTTGTTTATGAGCTTTCTCCAAGTCTCCTATTTGAGTTAAAAGAGAATTGGAGAGAGTCAATTGTTCCCTTTTCCGCTGGGAGCCTAGTCTGATATATAGACCTCTTACATATGCTTTATGGGCTGCCCATACTGTTGCTACACCAACTTCAGGAGATGTATTGTGCAAGAAAAATTCCCTAATATGATCAGAGATGTCTTTAGAAATGACAGGATCAGACAATAGAGATTGATTAAGTCTCCACTGATTAGGCCTGGGTGCAGATAAGGTGTCTTTGATAGTTAAATGTACAGGGGCATGGTCGGACCAAGTTATATGTCCAATTGAGGCGTCAAGTACATTCTGCAGGAGAACTTTTTCAGTTAGGAAATAGTCGATCCTCGAATAGGATCTGTGAACTGAGGAGTAGTGGGTATAGTCCCTTTCGGATGCGTGTAAAATTCTCCACGGGTCATATAAGTCATGCCATTGAATAGTTTTCCCCATGAGCAGTAAAGAGGTTTCCCTGGTAGAGGAAGAGTCCATAGCAGCAAAACATGCGTTAAAATCACCCCCCACCAGAAGAAGACCTCTTTTCACCGCGTTAACTTTTTTTAAGACTCTCTGCAAAAAGGACTTTTGAGCCGTATTTGGAGCATATATTGTTACTAAGGTGAGCAGTTGATCATTAACAGTTCCTACAAATATAATGAACCTGCCAGCGTCATCTATCGTGATTGAGATAGGCGTAACTTTAACGTCCTTGTGAAAGGCCAGCAGAACTCCCCTCTTCTTTTTACTAAAGGTGCTATGGTAACATACTGGAAAATTAGAATTCACACAATATTTGGTATCTCTTTCTAATAAGTGAGTCTCCTGTACCAATAATACCTGTGTGGCTTGTTGGCGGGCTTCCTTCCATAAAAGATTTCGTTTAAAAGGCGAGTTGATGCCCCTGGCATTAATAGAAGATATTTTTATGGATGGTACACTATGCATAGTAGATAAGTAAATACAAGACATTGAATTAGACCCAAATGATGTATAAGACATTGTAAGTCAGCTACAATCATGTTGAAAAGCTGGATGAGGATAACGTTCAGAACAACATATGATATAACGGTGAAACATAATAACCATATAACATAGTTAAACATCATTAATCAGTAGAACCAATGTCCCAAGTCCTACACTCAGTGGGGGGATAGGAATACTTCCAAAGAGAAGTAGATTGGTATAAGACAGCTATCGAGTAGTATATACTCAAAGGAAATTGACCAATGGGGGGACAGGGCCTCGGCTATGAGGTGACAGTGCGCCAATCTTGTTGTATTTTTGAGGAGAAGGGGTTTTTGGAAGGTTTGGGAGGGTTATCCTGTATGTGAACTTGCATCTGGGTTAACAAGCTGCGGCCTGCAGCAACAGACGAGATTGAGTGAACTTGATTGTTCAGAGAAAAAACGATTTTCGTGGGGAACCCCCACTTGTAAGGAATGTTAGCTGCACGAAGTGCCGTTGTGATAGGTTGCAGCTCTTTGCGACGTTGTAGAGTATGCTGAGACAGGTCTGCAAAGATTTGTATCTTAGTAAATGGGTCTGGCAGGGTACCTTTCTTCCTCAAGGCAAACAATAGATTGTCTTTCACATGGTAGCACAAAAATCTCACAATAACATCCCGTGGTATGTGATTAGCAAGATTTGGAGGTTTAGGAAGGCGATGAGCCCTATCAATAATAAGTTCAATTTCAGAAGCATCTGGTAAAGCTGCTTTGGTTAATTTTTGTATGTAAGGCTTCAAATCACGGGGCAGGACTGATTCCGGAATACCTCTCAGTTTAAGATTATTTCGGCGTGATCTGTCTTCTAAATCAGCAGCCTTAGTTTTGAGCCAGTTGATATCATTTGTCTGTGAGTCAGAAACATCCACCATAGTATTGTGTTCTCTCACTAAATCACTCACTTTACATTCCACAGCATCTACCCTGTCTCCTAAGGAATTTAGATCAGATTGTAGATTAGAAGTGATAGTAGCCAGTTCAGAGAACAGGGATGCCTTAAAAGACAGTAAAATATCTTTGATGTAAGCCTGAGAAGCTGCCTGTTCAGTTGCAGGAAAAGTTTCAATAGTAGCTGTCTCTTTAAGAGTGGAGAGCGAGGTATTTTGCTCAGCGTGTGTATTTGGCTGGCTTACCGTGCTACTGTCTTCCACAAGCTCCATCCGAGGTTTATTCTTTGCTGGGCTGGAGGAAGGGGAGAGCTCTGGAGAGGGTGTAATCTGAGTCTCTGCAGCCCGCTCGGTTGCACGCTGATCAGAGAGTGCCTGTGTGGTCTCGTCTGTCAGGCCCTGTTGTGGGTTATCGCCATCTTGGGACCTGCGTGTCTGCCGCTGGGGCCGCTCTGCAAAATAGTCAGTGAGCTTCTGAGGACGCAGGGCACCCAATTTTCTTTTCTTGCTGGTGTCCAGCTCTACCTCCATCTCCTCTGCTGTTTTAGTGGTGTGTGCTGCTGGATTGGCCATGCTGTGAGCAGTTTTAATGTAGCCGAAGCAGGAGCTATTGCCTCACACCTCCGTCCTGTCTCCTGTTGCGGCCACGCCCCCCTTGACTGCATTTCTGATCAGTGCTTTCCTTGTTCGGCCTGTGAGTTTAGGTAGATGGCCTTGTCTTGGTAGGTTTACAGTTGTGCCATACTCCTTCCATTTCTGAATGATCGCTTGAACAGTGCTCCATAGGATGTTCAAGGCTTTGGAAATCTTTTTGTAGCCTAAGCCTGCTTTAAATTTCTCAATAACTTCATCCCTGACCTGTCTTGGATCTGTCTTGTGTGTTCTTTGGACTTCACAGTGTTGTTGCTCCCAATATTCTCTTAGACAACCTCTGAGGCCCTCACAGAGCAGCTGTATTTGTACTGACATTAGATTACACACAGGTGCACTCTATTTAGTCATTAGCACTCATCAGGCAATGTCTAAAGGCAACTGACTGCACTCAGATCAAAGGGGGCCGAATAATTATGCACACACCACTTTGCAGTTATTTATTTGTAAAAAATGTTTGGAATCATGTATGATTTTCCTTCCGCTTCTCATGTATACACCACTTTGTGTTGGTCTTTCATGTGGAATTCCAATAAAATTGATTCATGTTTGTGGCAGTAATATGACAAAATGTGGAAAACTTCAAGGGGGGCGAATACTTTTGCAACCCACTGTAAAAGTTTTTCTGGCAGAATGCAACTTCTGAGCTCAGGGTAGAGAGATAAAAAGGTCAATAATGCATGTATTTAAAGTCTGGGACACTTAATAAGCTGTTACCAGGCATGCTCAAATACCAAGTTCGGATGAAATCTGAATAGGTGTTGTTCGGATTTCATCCAGGTAATTAAAACACCTGTGCGGGTGGGTGAGGGGGGTTAATCTTACCCATGAGACGTCTTCTTCGTTCGTCCCTCGGCGCCTCCCACGCTGCATTCCAATCCGGCATCACGTGATTATAAACACGTCCTCCTTCCGGGTTGATGGAGGAAGTGTATAGTCACGTGACGGCGGATTGGAACGCAGCGTGGGAGGCGCCGAGGGACGGAACGAAGAAGACGTTTCATGGGTAAGATTAACCCCTCCTCGCCCACCCACACAGGTGTTTAAATCAACTGGATTTCATCCGAACTCGGTATTAGAGCACCCCTAGCTGTCACTGTCTGATTAGAGACAGAAAACATTCAATCTACTTTGCAATTGTTTAAATATAAAAGTAAACCATGGGATACTTAAAAAAGGTCATTTTTAAGAGTAGGAGGATAAATATAATTGTTTATCTCATAAGTTTATTTTCACCTCAGGTTCACTTTATTAAAGTACAATTTTTAAGAGGTAACAAACAATTGTAAAAAAAAAGTCAGTTTACGTGATTTGAGTGTATTATCTCATCACTAGTAAAATGTCCTGCAGAAAATCCCAGTGAAAGCAAACAATATTTATTTTGCAGATAATGATGCTGAAGTTCTCACCACAGAAAAGCCATCAAATCCCACAGCTCATCCAGGTAAAGAAAAACATTTTTTAGGTTTCGTAAAAGAAAAAAAGCCTTAGAAAAAAAGTGTTTTAATAGCTTTACTAGCAAACTCTATACAACTTTTTGTGTTTTTGCTAAATTGGAATGCCTTTTGCAGTCTAGAAAAATGTTGCGTAAATAAAACTACTTTTTCCAAATTAATTTTGCAGAAATTCCTACTAATCCAATCTACATCCAATCCAAGACAACTGTGGTCCCACCTCCAGTCTTAAAATCATCAGGTATTATTACATTATGAAGAAATCTGATCAAGGCACACAACAGTTATCAGCTGACCCACTAATGGTCAAAACCCTCCCAACCATAAAACCTAAAGGTAACATGAAGTGAGAGGAATATGGAGGCTGACATTGGCTCATGAAACAAATATTTTGTCCAGCAATCTGACTTCATACAATTTTTATGTTCACTTATCACTCTGAATGCTGTTAGAACTGGTCCTGTTCAATATTGAGTCAATATAGGAGGTGGATGGAGTGACCTTGGTAAAAAGATACACACAAGAGAAAGTCAGGAGCCCAATATGGTGTAAGAAAAATTAGGTACTCATAAAACCCAGGATGCGTAATATCAACCACCTTCATCCCGTGTGGGGAACACCTTTCCCGTACTCAGGTTAGTGGTCTCTCAAAAATGTGAGACTACTGTCTCTGTCCTCTTCCTATAATTGTAGGTTTGGGGGATAAGAGGTGCCCAATAGGTTATAAAATAATTAAGACCAATATATAAGGTAAGAGACATTTTGCTTTGGCAATGATAAATGAATTTGGTCGTACCAATAAAGCTTTTTTTGTATTTGGATTTGGACTGCTCACCTAGAGATGAATGTCTAAGCTGTATGCCGAACAAATTGTTTTTCTGTGCAATAAAAGCTTAGACATTTATCTCTAGGTAAGCAGTCTCTTATCTTTTATACTGTAATTATTGTATAACCCATTGGATTTCTCTTATGCTGGGTACACACAATGCGATTTCACACTCGATCGACTGGTAGATCGATTATTTTCAACATTTCCGTTTGGGTCTCTATTGATACATCGGTCAATTTTCTAATGGCAAGTGTGCAAAATCGACCACTGTATCAATCGAGGCTCGATCGGACATGCCGAAAATAATCAAAGGATTCTGTCCATTGAGCAGGAAATCACATTGTGTGTACCCAGCATCATACCCACCTACAATATTTGACTTAAGCTTTTCTTTAAATTTGCCTTAGATTTATCTATGATGTTTACACGGGGATGTCCCTAAATTGACTACTTGGATAGAAATTTGAATGATAAATGATTCTTCCTTTTGCCTCAGATCTGCTCTACCCATATGGAACCTCAGATGACACCATGAGTCCAAAATCAGATGATGGAAGTTCACCATTAATAGGTCTTTCCACAGATGTTCCACTTTTTGGGAGAAATCGCACTTTCCTATATGTAAGCATGGTTCTGGAGTGCTTAATACTCTCAAATTAAGCAGTTCTTAGATTCGATACTTAACCCAAAATGTTTAAAGGATAGCTGAAGTGAGAATAATTTGGAGGCTGCCAGATGTATTTCCTATTAAACACCAGTTGCCTGGCAGTATTTTTCAGCGGAAATAGGATTAACCACCTTAGCGGTATGGACGAGCTCAGCTCGTCCATTACCGCCAGAGGGTGCCGCTCAGGCCCTGCTGGGCCGATTTTGTTCAAATAAAAAGCAGCACACGCAGCCGGCACTTTGCCAGCCGCGTGTGCTGCCTGATCGCCACCGCTCTGCTGCAATCCGCCGCGAGCAGCGGCGAAAGAGGGTCCCCCCAGCCGCCCGAGCCCTGCGCAGCCGGAACAAATAGTTCCGGCCAGCGCTAAGGGCTGGATCGGAGGCGGCTGACGTCAGGACGTCGGCTGATGTCCATGACGTCACTCCGCTCGTCGCCATGGCGACGAGGAAAGCCAAACAAGGAAGGCTGCTCATTGCAGCCTTCCTTGTTACTTATGCTTGCCGGAGGCGATCAGAAGAACGCCTCCGGAGCGCCCTCTAGTGGGCTTTCATGCAGCCAACTTTCAGTTGGCTGCATGAAATAGTTTTGTTTTTTTATTTAAAAAAACCCCTCCCGCAGCCGCCCTGGCGATCTCAATAGAACGCCAGGGTGGTTAATGTGGTAATTTTAGGACAATCAGAAGACTTCAAAAGTATAGTAAATCAGAGAATGCAGGCGTTTACCGCAGTTACCAATCGGGAATTTGATTTCTGCATAATAGCGTACATCCGCAAAAAATAGTGGATTCCGCATTCTTTTTAAGGTTAATCAACCTTATTGACAGATAAGAATTAACATTATGCAGAAATTGAAAATTCCAATTTCTGTGGAATTCTAAAGAATCGGAAAGTAATGTATTGGAAAGTATACATTTCATTGGAATCAGAAATTGGCATTTTCGACCATCCCTAGTATCCACACCAAAATGAAAATAGCTACAGATGGATTTTAATATCGGTCACTGGTCTTGACAATGTTTGACAGTCTAGAGTCCTTTCCATGAACATTACACCTCACCTTTGTCCCTAAAAGAGATAATTAGATATCACAGTATGAATTGGTTATTACTGCATTTGGCAAAATATAACCCTTTCCTTTTTCTTTTTCGCAGGTGGATAATAATGGATTGCTGTCCTTCCGTTCAGCCATCTCACAATACGTACCGCAACCCCTCCCACAGGCTTTTGGAAACCCCTTCTTGGCTCTGTTTTGGTCAGACATAAATAACCAAGTAGCCGGTGATATATTTTATCGTCAAACCACCGATCCTGATCTGCTGTCTCTGGTCACCTCCGATATCCACGCCTACTTTCACAATGTGACTTTCACAGCTCATTGGGCGTTTGTAGCCACCTGGCACAGAGTTGCATATTATGGCTCAAACACCAACAAGGTAAGAAAACGAATGAATGGTCATTAAACCAGATATCTTTTTTCGTCTCTCTCTTTTGTGTCAGGGTTCCTCTTTTATGCTCCATACAGCCCACCCTTTTAGTTTGATTTATAAAGGTGACGTCTCTACATCAGCCAGTTACTGGACATATACTACCATGGCTTAGAGAAGGCACAGCTAGATGACAACTTTGTTGGGCCTGGGAAGGAGCAATGTAGGATGAAGCTCAAGGGAATGTAGGACGTGGAGCTTTTGGGGTTCTGGGATGGGCTGTGGTGACCTGTCACTCAACCTCCTTCCAATGTTAGCCTGCAGATGAATCCAAGGGTTGTAGAATGGGGTGAAAAAGAATAGTGTAGGTAGGAACAGTACAGAACTGCCCAGTAGTGGATTGATGTGACCCTCTGAATTAAGAACTTCCATAGGTAAGGATGGGACAGTGGATTGCAGTTTAAAAGTGTATCCTCCTAGTAGGGAGATGAAAGTGCAGGAAAAACCAAAATTGCTGAACATGGCTTTAAATTAGGATTGAATATGATTTTCTGTCAACGCTTAAAGAGAACCAGAGAGGATTAAAAAAAAAAGCTTTTATACATACCTGGGGCTTCCTCCAGCCCCATACGCACGGATCGTTCCCACGCCGCCGTCCTCCGCTGCCTAGATCCGCCGGTACCGGGTCCCGTCATTACCGCCAGTCGGCCAGGAAAAGGTTATATTTTGCCAATTGTCCGCATCACAGGGGCTCCCTCCATACACTTACGCTTGCGGCTGCCTACTGCGCAGCCGCATGCGTAAGGGTATGGAGGGAGCCACTGTGATGCGGACAATTGGCCGCGTCCGCCGGAAGTGACGGGACCTGGTAGCGGCGATAGAGGAAGCGGAGGATGGCGGCGTGGGAGCGATCCAAGCTTATGGGGCTGGAAGAAGCCCCAGGTATGTATAAAAGTCTTTTTCTATTTTTACTAATCATTCCTCTCTGGTTCCCTTTAAGTCTGTCCAACTTCAGTGCACAGTTAAGTTGTCTGTCCTAAATGCTCCTCCTCTCTGCTTACAGGTGAACACGTTTCAGGCTGTGCTGAGCACCGACGGCAATCAGACATTCCTCCTCTACAATTATGCTGATATTCAGTGGCCAAGTGTGACAAATGGTTCTATCAAGGAAGGACGTACTGCCCTGGTGAGTATACCCATTACCGGCTGAGTTAAAGTCATGGCATTTATAGGTGCCTTTTGACAGCAGATAAACCATTTCACAATTGGCAAAAAAATGTGGCATTGGTGAGTGAACCCACATGACTCATTGAACAGAAGTTATTTAATTCATTGGTAGCTTTTTTTCATCATAGAACATTTTTATTAGGTAAGTATAAGTCTTATAACGGTAACAAACATTTCAGTTTTTTCTTGTAATAGATACAATGTATAAAGAGAATCATGACATGAATTCTGAAGACATACAGGATATAAAATACAGTAAAATATAGTAAACCATATTGCTTTGGTCTAATATTTAAAGCGCTGGGGAAGAAACTATCTAGTCTCACTTGGGCGAGATGTCTACAATCAATTGTTTTAGCTGGACATGGCAAGACATGAATGGTAGTATCGAGACAGAGAGCCATATGGGCTCACGATAATAGTTGTTAAATTGGATATAAGAAGGAGTGGACTCGATATCTCAATAGGTAACAAGAAAAATAACATCTACTGTATGAACAGAGAAAAGGGAGAGATAAAACTTAACAGAGTATAACAACCAACTTATCTACTTAAGTCTGACATTGGTGTCAATTTCCTTTGCAAACCAGTATCTAACCGATAATGTGGATGATTAATTTGTATGGTGTATCCAGGGAGAGGGAGGAGAGAAGATATTTTGGTCTCCTGAGGTCCTACTCCTGATTTTTTGTTCCATCGAGAGATTACTGTTGACCAGAGATATTAAGTGGTGAATACTGATCTGGTCCGCAGTTTTCCAATTAGAGGTTATTATGGAGAGAGCTGATAGCAGTGTATGTATTATTAGTGGTTGAGTGTGAAGAGGAATATTTTCCAGGCCCACTAGTAGTAATGCTAGTTCGGGAGAGATGTTAAAGGTGTTTAAGATGGAGTTTTTAATTAGAGATTCGACTTGAAGCCAGAATCTTTGAATGTGGGGGCATTCCCAAAACATACATAGAAGGGTTCCAATATTGGAAGAGCAATGCCAGCATAAAGTAGAGCTTTCAGATGAAAAGGATGCAATTCTCTTAGGAGTTAGGTAGCATCTACACAGACCACTTTCCGTGAGAGTTCCAAGTGGGAGTTGTTTTTGGAAAATGTTAATATCTTTGAAGTAGCGTACATTAAACATTGTTCTGAGAAGTGAGCATTAAGGTCATTGGACCAGGCTAAGCCGTATCTCTGTAAAGGAGAAGGAGCTTGGGAGATGAGAGCATTGTACCATGCTGAAATACCTCCCTTATGCATTTCTTTGTTGTTTAGCGTGGTTAAAAGTTGGCTTGGGAATTGAGGTAGAGTTATTTTTTTTTTGTAGTGATGAGATCAAAAATTCTATGGAAGGTGAAGAGTTGAGATTGGGGTAAAAGTGTTTTTCCATTATTCCCTGTATTCTACAGGCCGGGCTTAACAGTGGATTCAACTCGGGATACTACACAATCCCAGGTTCTATGACTCCATCTATAAGGAATATATCATCTACAAGTAATGTCAATGTACCCGGGCGTTGGGCATTCAAAGTGGATCAGTTACATCCAGAAGATATCACTGGAAATATACGTAAGTGTACACTGTTTTCCCACTCCTTAGTAAAGAGCATGTGAACCTATTAGGTGAGTTTTGTATAATTATTTATTTTATATTAAATGTACCAATATATATTTTTAATTCAGCTTTTGACCAAGAAATATAAATATTGAATAAAGACAATTTGCATCCACTTTTGTTTATATTTAAAAAAAAAATTACATTTAGTAAAATATTGCCATTGGAACACCTAAGTGATATTTCCCCACCTTGTCAATAAGATACCCTTTAAAGGGAACCTAAACTGAGAAGGATATGAATTTTTCCTTTTTAAAAAATTCCAATTGCCAGACTCCCCTGCTGATCCGGTGTTTCTAATACTTTTAGCCACAGCCCCTCAACAAGCATGCAGATCAGGTGCTCTGACTGAAGTCAGACTGGATTAGCTGCATGCTTGTTTCAGGTGTGTGATTCAGCCACTGCTACATCCAAACAGCTCAGCAGGACTGCCAGGCAACTGGTATTGTTTAAAAGGAAGCATCCATATCCCTCTCAGTTTAGGTTCTGTCACGTTCCGTAACAACTAGTGAGGACAGAGAGTGACTGATCTCCGGAGATCTGCAGTATCGCCAGAAATACAGATATACCTGATTATAAGTGATCTGCAGTCTCACCGATAATCCGATATATATGCTAACCTCTGTCCACCCAAAATGGAGTGTAATGATTGGTGCAAACAGTAAATAGCGTATTGCTCTGTGGCGAGGGCCCACAGAGCACAGACTATTGTCCAGCGGCAAGGGCCCGCTGGCGGGGATGGTCGACAAGCAGGGGTCGGCAATAGGTAATCAGAAATACGAGGTACAGAATCAGGAGGCAGAGGCAGAGTCTTGAGGGCTAGCCGGGGTTCGGCAATAGTGTTGGGCGAACAGTGTTCGCCACTGTTCGGGTTCTGCAGAACATCACCCTGTTCGGGTGATGTTCGAGTTCGGCCGAACACCTGATGGTGTTCGGCCTTTTAAGTTCGGGTTCGCCCCGAACTTCTGTATGCCCCCGAACAGGGCCGAACAGGGCCCCTGTTCGGGCGAACAGGGCCCTGTTCGGCCGAACAGGCCGCAATACGGCCCCCCTATGGGGTCGCAGGCATAAGGGGGGAGCATGCCCCGATCGCGGGGGGGGTCGGAAATTCCCCCCACCCCCTCCGCTAGCGCTCCCCCCTCTGCCCGCTTCCCCATAAAAAAAGTTTAAATCAAGTTCAATAGTAGTGTACCTGGGCTGGTGGCATTGGCTGGCAGTGGAGTGAGGAGGAGGAGGAGTCCGAGTAGCAGAGTGACGTTGAGGCCGGGCAGCGGGCGGTTCAGCGCTAGTACCCTTGTGGTACTTCCGCCCTTTCTCTGACCTCACGTCCTCTGCATACGAGGGTACGCATCACGCGTACCCTCGTATGCGTCATCACGCAGAGGACGTGAGGTCAGAGAAAGGGCGGAAGTACCACAAGGGTACTAGCGCTGAACCGCCCGCTGCCCGGCCTCAACGTCACTCTGCTATTCGGACTCCTCCTCCTCCTCACTCCACTGCCAGCCAATGCCACCAGCCCAGGTACTATTGAACTTGATTTAAACTTTTTGTATGGGGAAGCGGGCAGAGGGGGGAGCGCTAGCGGAGGGGGTGGGGGGAATTTCCAACCCCCCCCGCGACCGGGGCATGCTCCCCCCTTATGCCTGCGACCCCATAGGGCCCCCAAAATGGGCATGTTCGGGGGTCCCATTGACTCCCATTGAGTTCGGCGTTCGGGCCGAACATGCCGAACATCTGGCCCATGTTCGGCCTGTTCGGCCCGAACCCGAACATCCAGGTGTTCGCCCAACACTATTCGGCAACAGAGATCAGAGATACGAGGTACAGAGACGGTAGGCAAGAGAGTGAACGAGGGCACAGCAAGGTAGGCAACGGGTAATCAGATAGGCAACAGTACAAAAGGATTAGACAAACTCAGAGTCGAGAACAGGCAAAAGATCAAAGGCACAGGTAAATACAATTGTATATTTCTTCCAGTACTTATATATTGGCGTAACCAATATATAAGTATACTGTGGATCCGAGAGCTAGCACAGAGTGTGATCGCTACAGCGGACAAGGAGAACTGGCAGTCTGCTGCTTAAATGCAGACTGTCAGTCCTGGAACCCCCACCCCCCTGATGAGGTCAGCAAGGGGCGGGGAGTGCCTCAGCAGGGCGGATCAAGGCAGCCTCCTCCTTAGGGCATAAAGGGCCTGACGCTCCGTGCGTGAGCGCGTTGCCCTGCCCTGAGATGAGGACATGCAGCTGGAACGACCGCCGGCGCTGCCAGCTGACGCGGGCCGGAAGTTCGGGGATCCGGTGACGTCAGAGCCGAGAGCGGCGTCCACACTGCCAGCCGCCGGAGGGGTGAGACTATGCCTGACATTACCCCTCCCCTGAGGCGTGGTCTCCGAACGCGCCAATGAAGGTTTATCAGGATGGGAATCGTGAAATTCCTGTATGAGTTCTTGTGCATGGAAATGATGTGCTGGTACCCAGGATCTCTCCTCAGGACCGTATCCTCTCCAATGAACCAGATACTGGAGAGAGTTCCTAACAAATCGAGAGTCTAGTATTCTCTCGACCTCATACTCAGGCTCACCGTCTACAATAACAGGAGGAGGACCAGAGTCCACATGCACCGCGGGTTTCAATAAAGACACATGAAATGTTCTTACCCCACGCATAGATTGGGGTAACGTTATCTGATAAGATACTTTATTGATTCTTTTAGCTACCGGATATGGACCTACGAATTTAGGCCCAAGTTTAGCTGATGGCTGCCGCAAAGCGATATGCCGAGTGGAGATCCAGACAAGATCCCCGGGAGAGAACTCCCACTCGGGTGAACGCTTTCGGTCAGCCTGTTGTTTCTGGAGGGAAACTGTTTTCTTTAAATTGGCATTCACTTCCCTCCAGCGAGATCTTAACGTCTCCTGCCAGGTTTCCAGGGCAGGAAAAGGAGAGGAACTGACAGGAAGGGGGGAAAACCTAGGAGATCTCCCATTAACAATCTGAAAAGGTGAAAACCCTGAGGAAGAGCTCCGAAGATTGTTGTGGGCAAATTCGGAGTATGGTAAGTATTGAACCCATTCCGTTTGATTGTCTGCCACATAACACCGGAGATACTGTTCCAGTGACTGGTTCACCCTCTCTGTCTGACCATTGGTCTGAGGGTGATAACCAGACGAAAATGAGAGCGTGATTCCTAGTACTCTGCAAAATTCCTTCCAAAATTCCGAGACAAACTGCACCCCCCTGTCAGACACTATATTCTCCGGGACCCCATGAAGGCGAAGGATGTGGATCACAAACAGATCTGCCAGTTCCTTGGCCGAAGGAAATTTTTTCAATGGCACGAAATGAGCCATTTTAGAAAATCGATCGACAATAACCCAAATCACCGTGTTACCATCTGAAGAAGGTAATTCCCCTACGAAATCCATGGATATGTGAGTCCAGGGCTCGGAGGGTATGGGTAGGGGTTGGAGGGTACCTACTGGAGATATATGTGAGGGTTTGCTCCGTGAGCATACTGTACAAGAGACAACAAACTCCTCGACATCCCTCCTCCAATTGGGCCACCAGACACTTCTAGATAACAATTCTCTGGTTCTGGCTACTCCAGGATGACCTGCCAGTTTGGATGAATGAAACAGCTGTAACACTTGTAACCTAAACTGTAAAGGAACAAACATCAGATCAGGAGGTTTTCCTGCCGGACTGTCTGATTGATGAGGAAGAAGAACAGAGGCCAGATCCTCCCTTGAGTCTATACAAGCCAACACCACTTTCTCTGATAAAATTGGATCTGGTTCAGAGGGCAATACCGATTCTATGTCAAAGCATCGGGAAAGAGCATCTGCTTTGACATTTTTGCTTCCCGGTTTAAACGTGATAATGAAATCAAACCTGGAAAAAAATAAAGACCACCGTGCCTGTCTAGGATTTAACCTCTTAGCCCCCTTCAGATACTCTAAATTCTTATGATCCGTATATACTGTGATCACATGTTCTGCCCCCTCAAGCCAGTGTCGCCACTCCTCAAAAGCCAATTTCACAGCAAGCAATTCCCTGTTCCCGATATCATAATTTTTCTCTGCCTCAGAAAAATTTTTCGAAAAAAAAGCGCAAGGATGGAGTCTTCCCTGTGACCCGGTGTATTGTGATAAGACTGCCCCAACCCCAATCTCAGATGCGTCCACCTCCACGATAAACGGCCTGGAAGAATCGACGTGATGCAGAATGGGGGCGGAACAGAAGGCTGTCTTAAGGCTTTGAAAGGCGGAGATGGCCTCGGAAGACCAATTGACGGTGTTAGCCCCCTTTCTTGTCATATCAGTAAGAGGGGCTATCAAAGCGGCATACCCTCTTATGAATTTTCTGTAATAATTAGAAAAGCCCAAAAACCGTTGTAAGGCCTTCAGCCCAACCGGTTGAGGCCAGTTCAATACAGCCGTGACCTTGCTGTTATCCATTGATAACCCGGAACTAGAAATTATATAACCTAAGAATGGTACCTCAGTGACCTCAAACAAACATTTTTCCAATTTGGCATATAATGAATTCTCACGTAATTTGAGCAAAACATACTGAACCTGTGACCGATGTTCCTTGATATCATGAGAAAAAATCAGAATGTCATCTAAATAAACGACCACAAACCTCCCCACAACGTCCCTGAAAATGTCATTAACCAGCTCCTGGAAGACAGCGGGGGCATTACACAGGCCAAAAGGCATGACCGTATATTCGTAATGCCCGTCCTGAGTGTTGAACGCCGTCTTCCATTCGTCCCCCTGTCTAATTCTGACCAAATTGTAGGCTCCCCTAAGATCCAACTTAGTAAATATCTGGGCACCGGTGACCTGATTAAAAAGATCGTCGATCAGGGGAAGCGGGTAACGATTCTTAATCGTGATTGCGTTGAGAGCTCTGTAGTCAATACAAGGACGTAGCCCACCATCTTTTTTTTTCACAAAAAAAAAACCCTGCCCCAGCGGGTGACCTAGAGGGTCGAATGAACCCCTTTTCCAAGTTCTCCCGGATGTATTCTCTCATGGCCACTTTCTCGGGACCAGTGAGATTATAAAGGTGACCCCTGGGAGGCATGGTTCCAGGTCTGAGTTCAATCGGGCAGTCATACGGTCTGTGAGGTGGCAGTGAATCAGCAGACCGTGGACAAAACACATCGGCATAAGATACATAAGGCTGAGGGAGGCCCTGAAGAACTAAATGAGTAGAACGAAGCGGGATTTGGGAAATACAATGCTCCTGACAGTAGGATGACCAGGATAGTAATTGCCCAGAGGCCCAATCAATCTGTGGGGAATGCAGACGTAGCCATGGCAAGCCCAAAATAATAGGACAGGATGGCATTCTAATGAGATAGAATCGTAACTTCTCACAGTGTAGAACCCCCACATTACAAGTTAATTCAGGTGTGACAGAGACAGGCAAACTATCCTGCAATTGTGAATCGTCAATGGCCGTGACTATGATATGCTTCTCTAAAGGAATGACTGGTATGCCCATCTTTAGAGCCAGATTAGAATCCATAAAATTGGCTGCAGCGCCTGTGTCAATAAAAGCCTGCAGTAAATAGTCTTGTTTATTCCAGGAGATGGAAATGGGTAATACGACCTTATCTCTGGGAGGTACAGAATTCTCGCCCAGGGTAGTACCTCCGACTAACCCTAGGCGGAGAAGTTTTCCGCCTTCCTGGAACAAACAGACGCGATATGACCTTTCTCCCCACAATAAAGA
The DNA here is from genome assembly GCF_040937935.1 of Hyperolius riggenbachi. NCBI lineage: Eukaryota > Metazoa > Chordata > Amphibia > Anura > Hyperoliidae > Hyperolius > Hyperolius riggenbachi. The sequence continues at coordinate 377,144,334 of NC_090651.1, forward strand.
CATAGACCCTCTTTTCTCCTTCTTAACTTTTCTGTCTCCGATAGTTTGGAGTGACCCAGTTGCATGGGCTCGTCAGAGGGAGGAGAACTGGGAAGACTCATGGGAGGCTGGAGTCGCATAATGGGTCGCTGTCTAGATGACTTGTGAAAACGTACCCTGCGATCGATCTTAATAGCAAGACTTATGGCCTCATCCAGGGTTCTGGGTTCGGGATGACTTAACATCAACTCAGATACGGAGTCAGCCAACCCAGTCAAAAACCTATCTAGAAGAGACTGTGCCTCCCACCTGGTGGAGAACGACCACTTGCGGAACTCCGCAGCATAAGTCTCAACAGAGTTCTGACCCTGTCTGAGTCTTTTCAATTTCATTTCAGCCGTGGCAGCAATATCTGGGTCGTCATATACCACCGCCATGGCTTCGAAAAACTTCTCAACAGAGGTAAGGGCCTCATGACCTAAGGGTAAGCTATAGGCCCAGGTCTGTGAGTTGCCCTGTAGGAGGGTCTTTATAAGCGTGACCTTTTGTAATTCAGAACCAGATGAAATGGGACGCATCAAAAAATATGACTGACAGCGATCTCGAAAGTTTCGGAAATCAGCACGTTCCCCTGAAAACGGTATGGGCAACGGCATCTTAGGTTCGACAGGTGCTTTAGGAGCGGGAACACCTGGCGCCTGCAAGTTTTGCACAATCTCTGTTAATCGGTTGAGCTGGACCTGCTGGTCTTTAATGGTCTGATCCAATTGAGCAACAACCGTCATCAGAGTATTAACCTGCTGGACCAGGGCTTCCATGTTAATTGGTCCGCTGTACTGTCACGTTCCGTAACAACTAGTGAGGACAGAGAGTGACTGATCTCCGGAGATCTGCAGTATCGCCAGAAATACAGATATACCTGATTATAAGTGATCTGCAGTCTCACCGATAATCCGATATATATGCTAACCTCTGTCCACCCAAAATGGAGTGTAATGATTGGTGCAAACAGTAAATAGCGTATTGCTCTGTGGCGAGGGCCCACAGAGCACAGACTATTGTCCAGCGGCAAGGGCCCGCTGGCGGGGATGGTCGACAAGCAGGGGTCGGCAACAGGTAATCAGAAATACGAGGTACAGAATCAGGAGGCAGAGGCAGAGTCTTGAGGGCTAGCCGGGGTTCGGCAACAGAGATCAGAGATACGAGGTACAGAGACGGTAGGCAAGAGAGTGAACGAGGGCACAGCAAGGTAGGCAACGGGTAATCAGATAGGCAACAGTACAAAAGGATTAGACAAACTCAGAGTCGAGAACAGGCAAAAGATCAAAGGCACAGGTAAATACAATTGTATATTTCTTCCAGTACTTATATATTGGCGTAACCAATATATAAGTATACTGTGGATCCGAGAGCTAGCACAGAGTGTGATCGCTACAGCGGACAAGGAGAACTGGCAGTCTGCTGCTTAAATGCAGACTGTCAGTCCTGGAACCCCCACCCCCCTGATGAGGTCAGCAAGGGGCGGGGAGTGCCTCAGCAGGGCGGATCAAGGCAGCCTCCTCCTTAGGGCATAAAGGGCCTGACGCTCCGTGCGTGAGCGCGTTGCCCTGCCCTGAGATGAGGACATGCGGCTGGAACGACCGCCGGCGCTGCCAGCTGACGCGGGCCGGAAGTTCGGGGATCCGGTGACGTCAGAGCCGAGAGCGGCGTCCACACTGCCAGCCGCCGGAGGGGTGAGACTATGCCTGACAGGTTCCCTTTAAACCTCCAAGAAAATTCTCAAAATTATTTTTAAGGTAGTTTTCAAAGTTATTTTAAAAAAGAAGTTAAACATTTACCGGTATGTCCTAGGAGAAAACTCAGGATACAAAGTTAATTGGATATGGGCCATTGCCCCTTCACTGCTGCCAGATGTGCTTCTCACAGTCACACTGACTTATAACCTCTTATCAGGTACAAAGACAATAAGCAATACACAGATGCAGTCAGAGAACGTGGGTTCTATAGCACTAGGATATTGGCATAGTGTATATCTCTCTCGCCTTGCACGATCATCATGGCGTTTGGAAGTTCTCGTTGGGTCTGGGTGGGTTTCCACCGACACTCTGGTTTCCTTCCACATTCCAAAAACACACAGATAAGTTTATTGGCTTCCTCCTAAAATTGGCCCTAGAAGACTACAATAAATACACTACACGATACATACATAGACATATCACTATGGTAAGGATTAGATTGTGAGCCCCTCTGAGGGACAGTTAAAGGACAAGACAATATATACTCTGTACAGCGCTGTGGAAGTTGTCAGTGCTTTATAAACATTCAATAATAATAGCCATTACAACCCCAATTTTTAAGTATAACAAAAAAGCTCTAAGTAGGTTTAGTGCATTTTACACAAATCTTATCTTATCGTTTCAGGATGGCTTCAATCTTTTTATGAATGGTCCTTCTTATTTACCAACCCAGAATATTATTGGTGATGATTAATATTATTTTGAAACAAAGTGAGTGTAATTATGTGTCTGTCTTTTCAGATCTTCTCTATCCTTATGGACCGCTCCTTGATGACATCAGCCCAAAGTCAGATGATGGTGGAACACCGTTAATCCCTCTGTCTGCTTCGCTACCCCTCTTCGGCAGAAACTACTCCTCTCTTTATGTGAGTAGATTTCTTCAAAATGTCCAACCCAGATAAACATGAAGGGATTTGTAGTTTACCATTAAATGCATCATCTTCACATATTCCTACTGTCACGCCAGGAGGTAGGCACAAGTTTCAGCCTCCAAGCTGCACATTATCCACTCCCTGCTGCCTGTCCAGTGTGGACACAAAGTTTATACAGTCTCCACGTCTATTAAGATAGGATGGGAAATGGTTACATTGCCTAAAATTCCCCTACTTATCAGAACAGTTTTTTTGTTCAGTGTTGCTCAATTCTCTCTCACACTCGTTCAGCAGAGTTCCCTTGGCTTCTTCCTTGGCCATCTTCTATTTTCTCTTTTCCTTGTTAAAGGGGCACTATAGCAAAAATTAGGTTACTTGGATAACCCTGGTAGCATGTACCTATTATTAGGAGCATCAGTTACTAAGAGTTTATTTTTTTAATGCAGGCTTGAAAGGTTATAGACAGCATGTGCGGAGATCCTGTCAGTCGCGTGTCAAGCTATGCGGCGTGTACTACCCCCTCTGCTGACTCAAGCTTCTTTATTCATTTATGATCTTCCACAACACTTGCTGAGCAGCCTGCATTTCAATGTCCTGTGCAGATTCAGCAGTGAGGCCTGGAGCACACCAGAGGAGTTTTTCTGAGCGTTTTGAGTTTTTAAATCTGCTGCTAATGTTATCCTATGTGTCTGTGCACACTGGACCAATGAGGTTTTGTAAAAAAAACCCATAGCATTAGGCCCAGTGCACACCAAAACCGCTAGCAGATCCGCAATACGCTAGCGGTTTTGGGAGCTGATTTCAGAGCGATTCTAGGTATGTTTAGAGAGGTTTTCTAAACATACCTAGCGGTTTTGCGTGCGTTTTTGTGTAGCAGATTACACATATTGTTACAGTAAAAGCTGTTACAGAACAGCTACTGTAACAAAAATGCCTGGCAAACCGCTCTGAACTAGCGTTTTTCAAAGCGGTTTGCGTTTTTCCTATACTTTACATTGAGGACGAAACGCTTCCGAAAACCGCAAACGCGCAGCAGGAGGCGCGTTTGCGGCTTGGCAAAAAACGCAAACCGCCGGTGTGCACCATCCCATTGCAATACATTAGACAAGCATTTTTAGAGGCGGATGCGGCCGGCGGATCGCTCCAAAAACCGCTCGGTGTGCACTGGGCCTTACATTGGGAAGAGATTTTAGAGGTTTCAAAAGCTCTTCCCAATGTAATGCTATGGGGTTTTTACAAAACCTCATTGCTCCAGTGTGCACAGACACATAGGATAACATTAGCAGCAGATTTAAAAACTCAAAACGCTCAGAAAAACTCCTCTGGTGTGCACCAGGCCTGAGAGAGGAGAGGAGCACTGTTACAGCACAGCCCGGGTCAGCAGAGAGGGAGGACGGGCACGATCTCTGCATATGCTGTCTATAACCTTTCAAGCTCACATTTTAAAAAAAGATTAGTATCTGATGCTCCTAATAGTGGGTACATGCTACCAGGGTTATCTCAGCAGCCAAATGTGTGCTATAGTGCCCCTTTAACACCTTTCCAACTGCCTAACACCGATAGGCATTGGGAAGGTGGTAGCCCCAGGACCACCCAACCCCAAAAGGCGTGAAATCCTGGGGGTTTTGCAGGATATTGCGCATGCTGGACTGGGGACAGCCGTGTCACTCAGCTGTCCCCTAGAGAGTCTCAGAGAGCGATTGGCTCTCATAGGCTGATGGAGCTGACTGCTGTGATTGGCTGGCAGGGTGAGGGAAGGATCGGAGATGAGAAGATAACAATAAAATAGACATTTTTATAAAAAAAAACACAATTAAATTAATTAAGATAAGAAAAAAAAGCAGCGATCAGAGCCCACCAACAGAAAGCTCTGTTGTTGGTGGGCAGAAAAGAGGGGGTTCATTTGTGGCTTTGCAGTGAGCCAGTAATGCTGCAGAGCCCTAATTTGTAAAAAATGGACTGGTCACTGGGGAGGGGGGAGGGGGGGAGTAAAGCCTGTGGTCCTTAAGTGGTTAAATGCAGCTCCCAATTTGATGTTCAACACAACTTGTTCCAATATGATGGCACCTTAGTCTACCTGTCTACTCCTGATCTGTCTCCTCTCCTCATTTGTTCATTTCCATCCAGAAATCTCCTAACGGATGTCTTGATGGTACCTAAAAGTTAATGTGCATAAAACTAAATTTATCCTTCTTTCATTGTCATCTCTGTTAGCATTTTCGACATAAACCATACTCTCATTCTTTCTACCTGCATGGCCTTACTGCGTGTCGTCATCATTCATTATCTTTTCCTGAGACTTCTGTAACTTCCCTCTTTTATGTCTTTTCCTCACTAGACTTTCATTTCTACCTTCAAGACTGAATGCTCCTGCTAGGGGGAAACAAACTCTCTTTCTCCCTCTCTTCATCTGCTGCTGCCCTCTGTAATTCCCTTCATTGGCCTCAATTCTGGTAGGGTTATCAAACAAATTTCCTTATGTGAGGTAATTTACCTCATGAGGTAATGACATTTAGCAATTCTGGTAGGTTTTAGTCATGTTTTACCTCATGAGGTAAATTATGAGGTAATTCATGAGGTAATTTACAAAACATAGCTATTCTCATGGAAATTAGGGGGCATGTTAGCACATAATTTACCAATCAGTTTAAGACCTGCCTGTACCTGGAGGTAAAGTCAATTTGTATGCATTTTGCAGTTTTTAGTGGAGTTCCTATTCAGGTTGTGTAATAGAAAAGTATCGTGGAAATAAAACTCCAAATATTTGCTGATTTTTTTTTTTTTATTTTTTTTTATATAAGAGATGTCTATAATTATACTTTTCATAGGTTGCTACATAATCTTGCTACATAATCAAATACACCTTCCTCCCTCAAAAAAAAAAAAAAATCTTCCAAACTTATGGAAGACAAATCCAAATCCTAACTTATGGAAGTCCAATAATGGAGGTTGGGACAGCACCCATGTATAGGAGTGCTTATGGAAGACAATTAACCACTTGCCGACCGCGCACTCATACCGCGCGTCGGCAAAGTGGCAGCTGCAGGACCAGCGACGCAGTTCTGCGTCGCCGGCTGCAGGCTAATTAATCAGGAAGCAGCCTCCTGTCATTTCACGGCGGGGGGCTCCGTGAATAGCCTGCGGGCCGCCGATCGCGGCTCGCAGGCTAAATGTAAACACAAGTGGAAATAATCCGCTTTGTTTACATTCGTACAACGCTGCTAACAGTAGCAGCGTTGTACCAGATCAGCGATCCCCGGCCAATCAGCGGCCGGGGATCGCTGTCACATGACAGGCAGGAGCCTGTTAGAGGCTGCACAGGACAGATCCGTTCCTGTGCAGCCTCCGATCTCCGGGGGGAAGCTAGGTAGGAGAGGGAGGGGGGAATGTCGCTGCGGAGGGGGGCTTTGAGGTGCCCCCCCCGCAAACCTCAGGCAGGCAGGAGCGATCAGACCCCCCCCCGCACATCATCCCCATAGGGGGGAAAAAGGGGGGCGATCTGGTCGCTCTGCCTGCTACATGATCTGTGCTGGGGCTGCAGAGCCCACCCAGCACAGATCACAGAATACAGCGCTGGTCCTTAAGGGGGGGTAAAGCGTGGGTCCTCAAGTGGTTAAAGACTACTATGATCTATGTACTGCATGCTTACCACTGAAATACCTCATGTTTTACCTCACTTTATGCATTTACCTCAGGTTTTACTGCATGTTTTACCTCATGTTCAGAAATAGAGAAAAATCTTTCAGAATTGCTATATAAAGAGGTAAATACCTCATGAGGTATTTTACCTACACAAAAAAAATTTACCTCACATAGCTACCAGAATTGAGGCCATTGCCTTCTTGTTTACCTACAAATAATATTAAAACTACTATGCTCTGCATTCCAAGCACTGCCAGCAATAGACTTCCAGGTCAGACTCTTGGCCAAGACACTATCTGCAGTTTAATGTTTTCCTCATGTGACATGAATTGCATCTGGCCAATCCTTAATTCTCAAATTTATATATATTGTATATGTTTTTTTTATAAACATCATATACATATAATCTTTATTTTCATGAAAGAACAGCATGTCCATTGGTTGTAGACTATCACAAGGACATTCAACTTTAGTTTAGATTAGATTTAGCAAATCTGAAGCAAAAATAAACTTACCAGATAATGAATTGTATGTGTAGTGTGGATAACAGGACATTAGTAGCAAAGAAAAAAAAAAGTCTGATATTTTTATTTTCAGTTATATAACTTTATTAATAACCCTGCATCATTCTGTCACCGTTGTATGTCACACTCTGTATTTTAAGAATAACAAAGCAGAACTAATGACCCTTTGAACTTGCAGCAAAACCTTACCTCAAGCTGTCTCTCACTGTTTCTTGGCCACCACTTAACAACCGCCTAACGCCCATAGGCTTTGGCAGGTCTTAAGTGGTTTACCATGGAAACGGCTTTTCTATGTCAGTTCACGGAGGGTGTCTCCGTGCACAGCCGGAGAGCCGCCGATCGCGGCTCGCCGGCAAAATGTAAACACGCGGGGAAGAAATCCCTGCTGTTTACATCATACGGCGCTGCTGCGCAGCAGCGCCGTAAGGCAGATCGGCGATCCCCGGCCTCTGTTTGGCCGGGGATCACCGGCATATGATAGGCTGAAGCCTATCCTACAATGTGCAGGACGGATATCCGTCCTGCGTAGCCCATGGAGGGAGAGGGAGGGACAGGAAGGAAGAGAGCGCCGAAAACGCTGCGGAGGGGGGCTTTGAAGAGCCCCCCCCCCGCAAAGCGCAGCAAGCCGGCGGCGATCAGACTCACCCAGCAGGACATCCCCCTAGTGGGGAAAAAAGGGGGTAAGTCTGATCGCCCTGGCATAATCCTGATCTGTGCTGCGGGCTGGAGAGTCCACGCAGCACAGATCAGGCAAAACACCCCTGGTCCTTAAGTGGTTAAGCTCTTCAGGAAACAAGACTGAGTTTGACCAAGTTGGTTGGATTGCTCAGAGAAGCTCTTTTGTAAAGATAACAACTCAAGTTTTTTAACTCTTCCTGTACTGGACAACAAGATGAGACTCTTTTCTTTGCAACTAATGTTCTATTTATTATCCGTACATACAATTCACTATCTCATAAGTTTTTCGCTTCAGATTTGCTTTAAGAGCCCCTCTCGGTTCAAAATAGCATCATGGTAATGCACTCTGTAAAGCACTGTGTAAGTTGTGAGAACTATGTCAATGTATAATAATAATAATAACGTGCTCATATCCTTTTCTCTTGGACAGGTGAATAATAATGGCTTACTGTCCCTTCAATCTCACATTGGACAGTATACGCCACAACCGCTTCCTGTCTCTTTGGGAAACCCATTTTTGGCTGTGTTTTGGGCAGATATAAACAATCAGGTAGCAGGAGACATATATTATCGTCAGAGTACCGATCCAGATCTTCTGCACCAAGTCTCTTCCGATATCAGAACTCACTTCCACAAAGAGGATTTCACAGCTCAGTGGGCGTTTGTGGCCACGTGGCACAGAGTTGCTTATTATGGATCTAAAACTAATAAGGTAAAATAACTAAATATTATTATTATATTTATTAATGTTATTATTTTATTTATTGTGTTTACAGAGCGCCAACATATTATGCACCGCTGGACAATAAATACAGCCAATGATCATAGGAAAGGAGCATACGATCATGTAGAATACACTTGGGAAGGGACAGGGTACAAGATACATGATCATGTGATTTAGGCTGGTTAGGTAGGTCCAGTAATACAAGTATGAGGCGGTCATAGGAAAGGAGCACACGATCATATAGAATACACTAGGGAAGGGAGAGGGTACAAGATACATGATCATGTGATTTGGGCTGGTTAGGTAGGCTCAGTAATACAAGTACGAGGCACTCATAGGAAAGGAGCCCACGATCATATAGAATACACTAGGGAAGGGAGAGGGTACAAGATACATGATCATGTGATTTGGGCTGGTTAGGTAGGTCCAGTAATACAAGTATGAGGCTGTCATAGGAAAGGAGCACATGCTCATGTAGAATACACTTGGGAAGGGAGAGGGTACAAGATACATGATCATGTATTACTGGACCTACTTAACCAGCCCAAATCACAAGTACGAGGTGGTCATAGGGAAGGAGCACACCATCATGTAGAATACACTTGGGAAGGGAGAGGGTACAAGATACATGATCATGTGATTTGGGCTGGTTAGGTAGGTCCAGTAATACAAGTACGAGGTGGTCATAGGGAAGGAGCACACCATCATGTAGAATACACTTGGGAAGGGAGAGGGTACAAGATACATGATCATGTGATTTGGGCTGGTTAGGTAGGCCCAGTAATACAAGTACGAGGCAGTCATAGGAAAGGAGCACACGATCATGTAGAATATACTTGGGAAGGGATAGGGTACAAGATACATGATCATGTAATTTGGGCTGGTTAGGTAGGTCCAGTAATACAAGTACGAGGCAGTCATAGGAAAGGAGCACACGATCATGTAGAATACACTAAGGAAGGAAGAGGGTACAAGATACATGATCATGTGATTTGGGCTGGTTAGGTAGGCCCAGTAATACAAGTATGAGGCAGTCATAGGAAAGGAGCACACGATCATGTAGACTACACTAAGGAAGGGAGGACCCTGCCAGAGACTTACAATCTTACAAGTCTTCTACAAGTACTGCACTGAATTTAAATAATATCAGTGAAATGCTTGCAACAGCAAAACATTCAAATCTGACACCAGCGTAGTATATTCAGCAGTCATAAATTACTGGTGTCAGACGTCTGGTAGTTTTAAACAGTTAACCCGTGAGGTACTGGAAAAACCTTAATCGAGCTAAAAAAATAAACTTAAAGAGAACCTGAACTGAAAATAAAAAGTCAAAATAACCATACACAGGTCATACTTACCTCCCGTGTAATCTACTCCTCAATCTCTCTCTCCTCTTCTGTGTCCCATTTGTCCACTGTTATCAATGGATTTCTTCGTCCTCCATTTTAAAAATGGCCATTACCCCCTAACAGCTTCCTGGTCAGCACACTGTTAAACTGTAATATCACCCACTTGAGCCATAGGGAAACATGGGCATTACCTTGCACATTCAGTTGTAACTGACAGCTGCTGATATATAACTGACAGCAACTGGTATATTTCAGTTCTGACAAAATCTTGTCAGAACTGGAAGGGATCTTTGTTAGAAGAAAATGGTGAGCTTCTGAGAGGAACTGACGGTGAGGTTAGTATGTAATATTCATTTGCAGCTACGTCATGTGTTTATTTTAAATAATTTTCCTCGCTTCAGGTTCCTTTCAAAGGCCCATTTCCACTGCAGCCGCACGCATCTGCGAGACGCGTGGCAACACTTCCGGATCTGCGGTTACGCTGACGAATCCCATGAGCCGTGCCATGCACTGCTATGGGATTCACAAAGATTCCGATGGAAAAGCCGGCCGAATCGCTGGCGCAAGCGATTCGGCCGGCGGCTCCATTACTCCCTGGCAGAGTTTCCCCGCGCGATTTGCCTGCGGGGAAACTCTGCAGGTACGGCCCAGTTTCCACGGGGCGTCAAGGTAACCTAAAGCGTACCAAAAAAAAGTCAGTTTTACCTACCTGGGGCTTCTACTGGCCCCCTGCGGACATCCTGTGCCTGCGCCGGTCCTCCACAATCCTCCAGTACCCTGCGGCAGCTCAGTTTTGATTCTACCGACTGAGCCTGTCAGTAGCCACTGCGCCTGCGTGGTCATGGTCGCGCGCATCCACGTTCACACTCTCATTGCCAGGAGAATCCTGCGCAGGCACAGTACGAGAAAATATCTACTGCGCCTGCACAGGACACTCCCGGCAACGGGAGTGCGAACGAGGAATGCAGTGACCAGTAGCAGGCACAGTCAGCGGAATCAGAACTGAGCCGCAGCGTGGGACAAGACGTTCGTTGCATACCGGCATAGGAACAGGACATCTGCAGGGGGCCGGTAAAAGCCCCAAGTAAGTAAAACTGGCCTTTTTTTAACTACACTTTAGGTTCCCTTTAAAGCACACCTGAACAGAGAGAGACATGGAGGCTGACAATGCATATTACCTGGCTGGAAGAAGACTAAGCTGAAGAGCTAGCGTGTTATTACATTCATTATCTTTATATTGCCAAATATGAATGGAAAACTGATCTTGCTACAAAGCAGACTTTTATTCTTCTTCTTATTATTAATAAAAACAATACATTTCTAAAAAAGGTAAGCTTTTTTCATGAAATGGGTGTTTTTTTCCCTATACCTTAGCCATACTATCAATACACAATTGTATTTAAGCTTACCGGTATATATTATTGTGTTTTCACAGGTAAACACATTTCAAGCTGTTGTGAGTACGGATGGCAACCAGACCTTCCTCCTCTATAACTATGCAGATCTTCAGTGGCCAAGCAGGCAAGGAAATGGTTCAAGATATGATGGACCTGTAGGACTGGTGAGGCAACATTAATGATCTACACATAGGCCTCAATTCATAAAGCACTACTGCATTTGGTAATGCAGAAAACAGCTGACTTCACCGAGCACTTCGGAAAGTGTCAATTCATAAAGGCTGTTACCACATGAAAAACTGAAATTACCGAGCAGTGAGGTACATTACTGACTTGTGCGGTAATTACTTCAACACATGTGAGTAAATGCTAGCAAATGTCAATTAATAAATAAAATAAAGTGTATGTAGTGACAGGTGCCCCCCAGCTCATGTAGTGACAAGGACCCCCCAGTGTATGTAGTGACAGGAGCCCCCCAGTTTAGGTAGAGACAGGAGTCCCCCAGTTTAGGTAGTGACAGGTGCCCCCCCAGGTTAGGTAATGACAGGGACCTCCAGTTTAGGTAGTGACAGGTGTCCCCCAGTTTAGGTAGTGACAGGGACCCCCAGTTTAGGTAGTGACAGGCACCCCCCGGGTTAGGTAGTGACAGAGACCCACAGTTTAGGTAGTGACAGGCACCCCCCAGGTTAGGTAGTGACAGAGACCCCAGTTTAGGTAGTGACAGGCACCCCCCAGGTTAGGTAGTGACAGGAGCCCCCCAGTTTAGGTAGAGACAGGAGCCCCCCAGTTTGGGTAGTGACAGGCGCCCTCCCAGGTTAGGTAGTGACAGGGATCTCCAGTTTAGGTAGTGACAGGCGCCCCCCAGGTTAGGTAGTGACAGAGACCCCCAGTTTAGGTAGTGACAGGCGCCCCCCAGGTTTGGTAGTGACAGGCGCCCCCAGGTTAGGTAGTGACAGAGACCCCCAGTTTAGGTAGTGAGAGGCACCCCCCAGGTTAGGTAGTGACAGGGACCCCCAGTTTACATAGTGACAGGCGCGCCCCAGGTTAGGTAGTGACAGGTGCCCCTCACTCACCATTAAGCCCAGCGTCAAACCTCAGTGTCAGCCGGAGACCAGTTAGAGCGGGCACACGGTACTTGTGAACACAACGCTGTATATGCGGAAGTGATGTCACTTCCGCATATCAGTGCGGTGTCCTAGGTCCTACCGCCCACACTAGTGGTCGCCGGCAGGGATGCTCGGATACCCCTTTTTATTATTCGAGTTAGGTCGAATTTGAATAGTAAATTATTCGAGTTAGGTTGAATATTCGAGTCGCATATTTTTTACTATTCGATTCGACCTCGGTATTCGAGCTCACTATTCGAGTCGGTATTCGAGCTCATTATTTGAGCTAACTATTCGAATTGGCCTTAAATAGCTTCCAACACTTGTTTTGGGGGTGAATGATGCAAGAAACATCCTTTTTTCCAAGTAACAACAGCAAGTGATTATGTGGGGATGTTCCTTTAAAAAAAAAAAAAAAAAAAAGGTGGAAAGAGAAGGTGTGTCCAAAATTCTGTTCAGTACTGTATATATACTTCTTCTTCTTCTTTATCTTCTATATCTTCTTCTTCTTCTTCTTCTTCTTCTTCTTCTTCTTATTCTATATCTTCTTCTTCTTCTTCTTCTTCTTCTTTTTCTATATCTTCTTCTTCTTCTTCTTCTTCTTCTTCTTCTTCACTGCTTTCTCTTCTATATCTTTTTTCTTTTTTTAAAGAAATGCAGCTATTTTTGAGCGTAATAAATAGCTGGTGGCGCATGGTGGAAGCGCCATTGTATGTGCTCCCTGGCAGTGGAAACACACAGACAGCAGGAGGTAAATTCAGCAGCAGGAGGAGGAGGAGGATGAGTGTGTGGCAGCAGGCAGTCAATGAGGCAGGCAGCGTGACATAATAGCCCTGGTACCTAGCAGTGATACCAGGGCTGTAAATAAACACAACAGGAGGTCCCAGACAGCGGTCGTGAAGCCCACATCATGTCCAATACACAACTGGGACAACACAGTTTTCAACCCGGACACCTCTAAAAATAATATCACAAAGTATTAAAAAGTATATATATATATTTTTTAAAGAAATGCAGCTATTTTTGAGCGTAATCAATAGCTGGTGGCGCATGGTGGAAGCGCCATTGTATGTGCTCCCTGGCAGTGGAAACACACAGACAGCAGGAGGTAAATTCAGCAGCAGGAGGAGGAGGAGTGTGTGGCAGCAGGCAGTCAATGAGGCAGGCAGCGAGACATAATAGGCTGTGGTACCTAGCGGTGGTACCAGGCTGTAAATACACAGCATGAGGTTCCAGACAGCGGTCGTGAAGCCCACATCGTGTCCAATACACAACTGGGACAACACAGTTTTCAACCCGGACACCTCTAAAAATAATATCACAAAGTATTAAAAAGTATATATATTTTTTTTAAAGAAATGCAGCTATTTTTGAGCGTAATCAATAGCTGGTGGCGCATGGTGGAAGCGCCATTGTATGTGCTCCCTGGCAGTGGAAACACACAGACAGCAGGAGGTAAATTCAGCAGCAGGAGGAGGAGGAGGATGAGTGTGTGGCAGCAGGCAGTCAATGAGGCAGGCAGCGTGACATAATAGCCCTGGTACCTAGCAGTGATACCAGGGCTGTAAATAAACACAACAGGAGGTCCCAGACAGCGGTCGTGAAGCCCACATCATGTCCAATACACAACTGGGACAACACAGTTTTCAACCCGGACACCTCTAAAAATAATTTCACAAAGTATTAAAAAGTATATTTTTTTTTTTAAAGAAATGCAGCTATTTTTGAGCGTAATCAATAGCTGGTGGCGCATGGTGGAAGCGCCATTGTATGTGCTCCCTGGCAGTGGAAACACACAGACAGCAGGAGGTAAATTCAGCAGCAGGAGGAGGAGGAGGAGGAGTGTGTGGCAGCAGGCAGTCAATGAGGCAGGCAGCGAGACATAATAGGCTGTGGTACCTAGCGGTGGTACCAGGCCGTAAATACACAGCATGAGGTTCCAGACAACGGTCGTGAAGCCCACATCGTGTCCAATACACAACTGGGACAACACAGTTTTCAACCCGGACACCTCTAAAAATAATATCACAAAGTATTAAAAAGTATATATATTTTTTTTTTAAAGAAATGCAGCTATTTTTGAGCGTAATCAATAGCTGGTGGCGCATGGTGGAAGCGCCATTGTATGTGCTCCCTGGCAGTGGAAACACACAGACAGCAGGAGGTAAATTCAGCAGCAAGAGGAGGAGGATGAGTGTGTGGCAGCAGGCAGTCAATGAGGCAGGCAGCGTGACATAATAGCCCTGGTACCTAGCAGTGATACCAGGGCTGTAAATAAACACAACAGGAGGTCCCAGGCAGCGGCCGTGCAGCCCACATCGTGTCGAATACACAACTGGGACCACACAGTTTTCAACCCGGGCACCTCAGAAAAATTAAACCTTTTTTGTTAATGTTTTTTTTTTTTTTTTTTTTACAGCAAATTACACAGATATAGCTATTGTTGGACGTAATAGCTGGTGGCAGAGTGGCAGCAGAAGGTAAATCTGTGTACCCTGGCAGTGGGAAACACAGACAGACAGCAGCAGCAGGAGGAATGGAGGAGTAGTGTGAGTGTGGCAGCAGGCAGGCAGCGTGACATAATAGCCCTGGTACCTAGCGGTGATACCAGGGCTGTAAATGAACACAACAGGAGGTCCCAGATAGCGGCCGTGCAGCCCACATCGTGTCCAATACACAACTGGGACAACACAGTTTTCAACCCGGGCACCTCAGAAAAATTAAACCTTTTTTTTTTAATGTTTTTTTTTTTTTTACAGCAAATTACACAGATATAGCTATTCTTGGACGTAATAGCTGGTGGCAGAGTGGCAGCAGAAGGTAAATCTGTGTACCCTGGCAGTGGGAAACACAGACAGACAGCAGCAGCAGGAAGAATGGAGGAGTAGTGTGAGTGTGGCAGCAGGCAGGCAGCGTGACATAATAGCCCTGGTACCTAGCGGTGATACCAGGGCTGTAAATGAACACAACAGGAGGTCCCAGATAGCGGCCGTGCAGCCCACATCGTGTCCAATACACAACTGGGACAACACAGTTTTCAACCCGGGCACCTCAGAAAAATTAAACCTTTTTTTTTTATGTTTTTTTTTTTTACAGCAAATTACACAGATATAGCTATTGTTGGACGTAATAGCTGGTGGCAGAGTGGCAGCAGAAGGTAAATCTGTGTACCCTGGCAGTGGGAAACACAGACAGACAGCAGCAGCAGGAGGAATGGAGGAGTAGTGTGAGTGTGGCAGCAGGCAGGCAGCGTGACATAATAGCCCTGGTACCTAGCAGTGATACCAGGGCTGTAAATAAACACAACAGGAGGTCCCAGACAGCGGTCGTGCAGCCCACATCGTGTCCAATACACAACTGGGACAACACAGTTTTCAACCTGGGCACCTCAGAAAAATTAAACCTTTTTTTTAATGTTTTTTTTTTTTTTTACAGCAAATTACACAGATATAGCTATTGTTGGACGTAATAGCTGGTGGCAGAGTGGCAGCAGAAGGTAAATCTGTGTACCCTGGCAGTGAGAAACACAGACAGACAGCAGAAGGGCAGTACACAGCAGCCCACTGTAGGTGTAAAATGTGTGGCTACAGGCGACGTAATAGTCAAACTGAACCAGGCTGGCTTAGTGAGCAGGAGCCAGGAGGTGGTAAAGGGTGGTAAGGCATATTAACGATGGTTCCAGCAGCCAGTTCATGTCCCCCTCTCGCCGACAACAGGGGCCAGGAACTCGCCTTCCACCCACGCCTGGTTCATCTTGAGAAACGTCAGTCTGTCCACAGACTTGTGAGACAGACGTGAGCGTTTCTTGGTGACCACGCAACCAGCTGCACTGAAGCAGCACTCGGACAGCACGCTGGAAGGGGGACAGGACAGCACTTCCAGGGCGTACTGCGCCAGCTCGCTCCAGATCTCCAGGCGCTTGACCCAATACTCCATGGCATCAACAGGGGCATCGCTGTCAAGCCCGCTGTAGGACCCCATGTAGTCAGCCACCATGCGGTTCAGGCGCTGGCTGTGACCGGAGGAGGATGCTGCTGCATGCACCTCCTCTCTAGTCACTGCTGGAGCCTCTACAGTCCTATAGAGCTCTTTGCTGAGAGACAGCAGGTCTGTGGTGCACTTGCTGCTGGATGCAGGCACCTGCTGCTGCCTCTGTGCTGGCTGGACAGTGGGGGTGGAAGGCTGGGGGAAGGCTTCCTCCAAGCGCTCAACAAGGGCCTGCTGCAAGCTCCTTATTTGTTGCGCTAGGTCTCCTCCTGCAGGAGGCAGGAACTGGCTCAACTTCCCCTTGAGGCGCGGGTCCAACATCATGCTGATCAAGATGTCCTCCCTCTGCTTCATCTGGATCACCCTGGGGTCCCTGCGCAGGCACGTCAGCATGTGGGCTGCCATTGGGAAGAGGCGGGCCACGTGTGCTGGCACATCGATGGCAGTGCTGTCCCCATCCTCCTCCTCTGCCGCCTCCTCCTCTCTCCACCCCCGCACCAACTCAGCTGCACTGTGCTGATCCCCCTCATCAGCAGCAAGGTCAGGGACCTCCACCAAGTCCTCCTCCTCCTCCCCCTCAGAGGTGGACTGTGCAGCTGCATGCCGCTCCAGCTGGGCCAAGGCTGCCGCTCCCTGTTCCAGCAAAGCATCGAGGGCCCTGTTCAGCAGACAAACCAGGGGCACCCACTCGCACACCATAGCATGGTCCCTGCTCACCATGTTGGTGGCCTGCAGAAAGGGAGCCAGCACTAAGCACACCTGCTGCATGTGCCCCCAGTCGTCATCGGGGACGATGGACGGGATGTTGCTGGTCTTGTCCCTTTTCTGAGCGGCGGACACAGTGGCCAGGGCAAGGTACTGGTTGACAGCGTGCTTCTGTTCAACCAGATGCTCCAACATCGCCAGGGTGGAGTTCCAGCGAGTTGGAACGTCAAGGATCAGCCGATGGCGTGGCAGCTCCAGCTCCTTTTGCACGTCTTCCAGGCTCGCAGAGGCTGCAGGCAAGCGCTGGAAGTGACGCACAACATTCCTTGCCGTTTCCAGCAGTTCGCCCATCCCCTGGTAGGTGCGCAAGAATTTCTGCACCACCAGGTTCAGCACGTGGGCAAGACAGGGGATGTGGGTCAGGTTTCCCCTGTCGATTGCGGCAACCAGATTGGCCCCATTGTCGGCCACCACCTCTCCGACTCTGAGGCCTCTGGGGGTCAGCCAAATCCTCTCCTGCTCCTGGAGTTTGGCCAACACATGGGTTGCCGTCAGTTTGGTCTTCCCAAGGCTGACCAACTGCAGCAGCGCTTGGCAGTGGCGTGGCTTCACGCTGCTGCTGAGGCGGGGGGTTTGGCCAGGTGTGCCGGAGGATGGCAGAGGATCGGAGGAACCTGCTGCAGTTCCCCTGACCCTGCGGGGTGGCACCACCCACTGTGTTGCTGCTGCTGCTGTGCCCGCTGCTGCTCTCCCATCCTCACCCCCTTCCACCAAGCTGACCCAGTGGACAGTGAAGGACAGGTAGCGGCCTGTCCCGAAGCGGCTGCTCCAGGAGTCCATGGTGACGTGGACGCTTTCACCAACCGCGTGCTCCAGCCCTCGCTCCACATTGGCCATCACAAAGCGGTGCAGTGCAGGCATGACCTGGCGGGCGAAGAAGTGTCTGCTGGGGAGCTGCCAGTCTGGGGCTGCACAAGCAAGCAGCGCACGCATGTCGCTCCCCTCCTGCATGAGCGTGTACGGCAGGAGTTGGGAGCACATGGCCCGTGCCAGCAAGCCGTTCAGCTGCCGCATGCGACGGCTGCTGGGAGGCAGAGCCCTAACCACCCCCTGGAAGGACTCGCTCAAAAGGCTCTGGCGTCGCCTTTTGCTAGCACGGGAATCAGCGGAGACAGCAGAGGAGGCCACTGAGGACTGGCTGCCAGAACAGGCCTCAGTGTTGGCGGCAGGAGTTGCAGAGGGGGGAGGAGCAGTGCGTTTCCGCACTCCTGCTGGTGGTGCTGGAGGAGCAGGAGGGCGGGTGGCTGCTGTTGCTGCTGCTGCTGCTGAAGGCTGTGCAGTGCTGGGTGTGCTGCCACTGCCAGCACCAGATGCCTTCAGCCTCTTGAACTCCTCATGCTGGTGGTAATGTTTAGCAGCAAGATGGTTTATAAGAGAGCTGGTGCTGAACTTTAAGGGGTCTGCACCTCTGCTCAACTTCCGCTGACAGTGGTTGCAAGTGGCGTACTTGCTGTGAACTGTGGGCATGTTGAAAAATTGCCAGATTGGTGACATGAAAGCATCCCTACGGACTGGAGCCGCTGCTGCCTGTCTCCCTGTGGTGGTTGGGGGGGGGGGGCTTGGGTGCGGCTGGTGGTGGTACTGGCAGATGCTGCTGCTGCTGCTGCTGAGCCTGAGACACCAGCAGGCTGTGGGACCTGCCTACTGCTGCCAATGCTTGCAATGATGCGCCTCCTTGCAAGGCCCACAAGCGCATCCTCCTCCTCCTCCTCAGAGCTGCTGATGATGACATCCCCAGGTGCTGGTGGTGGCACCCAGTCTTTGTCCGTCACCCTGTCATCATCATCATCATCCTTCCCCTCCTGAAACATGTCCTGCTGGGATGATGACCCCCCAAACTCCTCTCCTGATGCATGGATGGGCTGCTTGACTGTCGCCACAGTCTTGCTGTCCAATCCCTCCTCCCCCAAAGTGCCCATCAGCATCTCCTCCTCAAAATCGCCAACAACAGCAGACAATACCCTGATGGTGCCTGGGGTCAAAAGACTGCTGAATGACAGGTCGCCAACTTGTGACGGTGAACTGGCCTCCTCCCCAGGCCCTGCTGGGCAGCTGCTGCGAACAGGGGTGGTGGTGGTGGTGAGGGTGGAGGCCTCGGATGCAGAGCTGATGGCGGGCTGCTCATCCTCCGTCATCAGTTGCACCACAGTGGCTGCATCCTTTTCCTCAATGGGACGTTTCCGACCCGGCTGGAGGAAAATAGGAGCAGGTACTACACGCTGCTGCTGCTGTGTCTCTGCAGCGTGAGTTGCAGATGCTCCTGCTGGGCGCCCAAGGCGTCCACGGCCAGTGGCTATAGGCGGAATGTTAGCCACTGACGCAGCTGCTGCTGCTGCGGAACTGTGCATGGTGGCGCGGCTTGCCACAATGCTGCTCCCTCTCCTCCTGATTCCCTTGCTGCCCTTCCCCTTTCCCAAACAGCGCTGGCTGCCACTTCCAGAAATCTTAGATGTTTTGGGTGTAAACAAAAACGTTTTTTAAAAGGGCGGGTGAAAAAGTGGGGTACTTTAATGGAGTGGGTTGGTGGTTGAGGTGACACTAATCACTAAGTGATTAGATCGCTAAGTGATTACTAGTACAGTACAAATACAAAATACAATAATCACTCAGTAATCAGTAAGTGTGAACAGTGAACAGTGAGTGTGTCCCCTAGTACACTAGTACAACTAGAAAATACAATAATCAGTAGTAATCAGATTCAGTAGAAGGAAATAGAGTGTGTACTGTACACTACAGACAGTGCACGCACACACACACGCAGGAGCTATGAACAGTGAACAGTGAGTGTCCCTAGTACAGTAAGTACAACTAGAAAATACTATAATCAGTAGTAATCAGATTCAGTAGAAGGAAATAGAGTGTGTGTACACTCCAGACAGTGCACGCACACACACACGCAGGAGCTATGAACAGTGACAGTGAGTGTCCCTAGTACAGTATAACTACAAAATACAATAATCACTCAGTAGTAAAGGACAAGACAGGGTAGAATACACAGCAGAAACACTGGTATAGATGAGAAATAAACTAACAGAGGACAGGAGGACAGCTGCCCACACAGGCAAGGCCCTGAGGCCTAAAGCTGTATAAGCTTGCCTGCAACAGCAGCTGTCTCTATGTAACACACAAGCTACTAACTAAAATACAATCTCTATCTAGCTAACAACAATATAGGTGTGTATAGGAGGTGTATGTGAGCAAAAACGCTAGCTGATTGACCACAATAGAGCACTTGCTAAGCCAAAGCAAAAAGGAGCAGATCTCTCTTTGTACAAGTCTCAAGCAAGGACGGAAAAACCGAACATGGCGGCCACTATTTATAGGGTAGGGGCTGGCCAGGGTCTCCCTCTGTGATTGGCTGCCGTCAGAGGGCCTGGGAGCCCTCTGATTGGCTCTAAGGACATCAATCTGGGCTATGACGTTATTCGAGCTCGGTATTCGAGCTCGAATAGCGCTGTTTGCTCGAATAGCGCGAATAGTGAATGGGGTATTCGAGTTCACTCGAATACCCCATTCAAATAGCTGCAGCTATTCGAGCTCGAATACCGAGCTCGAATAGCTGAAAAAGAGCTCGAATATTCGAGCTACTCGAATATTCGAGCTCTGCTGAGCATCCCTGGTCGCCGGCTAATCGGAGGTCTGACGCTGGCAGCGGAGATGGCCGGGACGGCAGCGGTGGCCAGGGGGCAGGGGGGAAACAGGGGATGTCCAGGGGATGGCAGATGCCCCAATTTTCCCGACGTGTGGACACCCGTGAACAAGCGGTAATACCCTCGATAATTACCGACACCTCTGGTGTGGTCTTAACAATGCGAAGTCTATATGACTCTGACCAGGGAACCATGACTCACACAAGCAGAAGCAGAGACAGCTGCTGACTGACAGGAGCAGGGAGCCAATGAGCCAATAGAAACAGCCCCTGTCTCCTGATTGGATTTTGATCGGTCCCGCAGGCTTCTCGGAGGGACAAAACTTTTCTAGCCCCGGGCAGCCAGCAATCGGAACAAAACAGATTTCCCCAGAAACCCTTCAGCAGTGTAACCCATTCAGTTCATTTTTGTTGAAAATGCGGAGGAACTAGTGGGTAAAGAGACATACTGTATGTAAAGTTTCTTGGAGTTCATCTAAGCTGTGGCACTGGCAATTAAATAAAATGTTAAGAAAGACTAATGGACAGAGATTCAGAGGGAGCAGAGGCAGTATAACAAACGTGCATTCTAAAAGGGATTTCTGGATGCCTCTTACTATTGTAAGGCCCTCACTGCATGTAATAGCTTGTAACAAAAGGCAGATAGCTCTTCTGCTGTTACTGCTCAATGGGCTTCGGTAATTTACCAAACTTCTAAGGCAGCTGTGAAAATCTTTATGAATTAGCACACAAAAGTCTAAAATATCGAATGTGGTATTTTAACGACCAGAATATTTTATCGCACAGCATTTTATGAATCTAGGCCATATAAATCATCAACAAATTGAAATGGGATTATATTAAATGGAAAGGGGGCTTCAAACATCCCCTCACTTTTGTCTTATGAACTAGTCATTTGTCTAATAGACTGACACACACAAATATATATAATTACAGATTGTTTTATCAGTTGTGGAAGTTCTATTCTCAACTATTTTAGCAGAAAACTACAGAATAAAATGTTCCGATCTTAACCACTTAAGGACCAGCTAACGCCCATAGGCCGGCAGGTCTTAAGTGGTTTCTCATGGAAACGGCCGCTCGATCGAGCAGCCTTTCCATGTCAGTTCACGGAGGGTGTCTCCGTGAACAGCCGGAGAGCTGCCGATCGCGGCTCGCCGGCAAAATGTAAACACGCGGGGAAGATATCCCCGCTGTTTGCATCATACGGCGCTGCTGCGCAGCAGCACCGTGATGTAGATTGGCGATCCCCGGCATCTGATTGGCCGGGGATCGCCGGCATATGATAGGCTGAAGCCTATCCTTCAATGCGCAGGACGGATATCCGTCCTGCGCAGCCCATGGAGGGAGAGGGAGGGACGGGAAGGCAGGGAGCGCCGAAAACGCTGCGGAGGGGGGCTTTTAAGAGCCCCCCCGCAAAGCGCAGCAAGCCGGCGGCGATCAGACCCCCCCAGCAGGATATCCCACTAGTGGGGAAAAAAGGGGGTAAGTCTGATCGCCCTGGCTAAATCCTGATCTGTGCTGCGGCTGGAGAGCCCACGCAGCACAGATCTCAGGAAAATTCCCTGGTCCTTTAATCAGGAATTCTATCTTTTCTTTCTTAAAAAACCCAAGAGACCCATCTCTACAATCCCTAAACTTACTTACATTTAAAAGCCCTGCAAGCTAATTTGGGTCTGGATTTATTGGGGAAAAAAATGTCAGTTTAAAGAGAATCCGAGGTGGGTTTGAAGAATATTATCTGCATACAGAGGCTGGATCTGCCTATACAGCCCAGCCTCTGTTGCTATCCCAAACCCCCCTAAGGTCCCCCTGCACTCTGCAATCCCTCATAAACCACAGCCACACTGCTGACAAACAGCTTGTCAGAGCTGGCTGTGTTTATCTCTATAGTGTCAGTCTGCTGCTCTCCCCGCCTCCTGCAGAACTCCAGTCGCCGCCTGCATCCTTTCCCTCCCTGCTGATTGGAGGGAAGGGACGGGGGCAGGGACCGGAGCTATGCAGGAGGCGGGGGAGCAGCTGAGACTGACACTACAGATGTAAACACAGCCTCACAACACGGCTGTGATTTATGAGGGATTGCAGAGTGCAGGGGGACCTTAGGGGGGTTTGGGATAGCAACAGAGGCTGGGCTGAATAGGCAGATCCAGCCTCTGTATGCAGATAACATTCTTCAAACACACCTCGGGTTCTCTTTAAGGGGCGCAGGAAATAGCCCTTCTCTCACACAGAACCCCCCCCCCCCCCCCCCGGTGGTGCCTAACCTTAACTCCCCCGGTGTGCGCCTAACCACTACTCGTAGCCACGGTACATATAGTGGATACCCAAATTTGTTTGCACTTTTTTTAGGCTGTTCCACACCTTGGGCCAGATGCAATTTTTGTTTTTTCACCTGAGTTTTTTCATGGGTGATATTTTCAAACTTGTCAACAAAATGCCTTTTAAATAATTAATAAGCAAAAAAATACTCAAAATAATTTTGATAGTACTTTTTCGCCTACTTTGTGGTACTTTCTCCATTGCAAAGTGCTGAAAAGTTAATCTAAATCGAAGATTAAAAATTGTCTCCTAGGAGAAAACTGGGGAGAAAAAGTTAATTGCATATGGGCCCCTTACCTCAATTCCAGCACAAGCTCTCATACTCACTAAACCCCTGAAAAGCTCCAACAATTATGTTATGGGGGAACTTCCAGGCAGGATCTCAGTGTACTCTGGAGGTGGTGTGTTATACATCACCGGAGCAGCCCAGTCTCCACAGGTGAAAACCCAAAGATAACACCAAGATACAATTTAGTGCAGTAGCCTATGACACTGGAAGAACCAAGAAAGAAAAGTTGAATACTCACAAACCGGGGTTACCACAATAACACGTAACTTGTGGGTGGGGAACAAACCCGACCTGAGGTTAAAAAGTCGCTCTCTGCATGGCAGGGAAAAACAACCCTTCACTAAGGGTGGAAACCAAACTGCCGAAAGAGTAACAGAGCAAAGCATAAAATGTTTAAATATGGTTTAAAACGGTAGCTAAGGGTGGACTTAGAAAATGCCTTTACCCAGTAGTAATAACAATTTACTTTATTATACAACCATAGATACTGAGTACTTACTGAGTATCCATATTAGTGCAATAAAGAGAACTGTTTTAATAACATTGTATGTTTAGCTGGTGCCTATGTATCTCATATGGCAGTGTGAGAAGGTGCATTCTCAAAGGGTGCGGTGCAAGTAGAGCTCACCCACCCATGCAAGTAGCGCTCACCCACCCATGCAAGTAGTGCTCACCCACCCATGCAAGTAGAGCTCACCCACCCATGCAAGTAGTGCTCACCCACCCATGCAAGTAGCGCTCACCCACCCATGCAAGTAGAGCTCACCCACCCATGCAAGTAGCGCTCACCCACCCATGCAAGTAGTGCTCACCCACCCATGCAAGTAGCACTCACCCACCCATGCAAGTAGCGCTCACCCACCCATGCAAGTAGCACTCACCCACCCATGCAAGTAGCGCTCACCCACCCACGCAAGTAGAGCTCACCCACCCATGCAAGTAGCGCTCACCCACCCATGCAAGTAGCGCTCACCCACCCATGCAAGTAGCGCTCACCCACCCATGCAAGTAGCGCTCACCCACCCATGCAAGTAGCGCTCACCCACCCATGCAAGTAGTGCTCACCCACCCATGCAAGTAGCACTCACCCACCCATGCAAGTAGTGCTCACCCACCCATGCAAGTAGAGCTCACCCACCCATGCAAGTAGTGCTCACCCACCCATGCAAGTAGCACTCACCCACCCATGCAAGTAGCGCTCACCCACCCATGCAAGTAGCGCTCACCCACCCATGCAAGTAGAGCTCACCCACCCATGCAAGTAGCGCTCACCCACCCATGCAAGTAGAGCTCACCCACCCATGCAAGTAGCGCTCACCCACCCATGCAAGTAGCGCTCACCCACCCATGCAAGTAGAGCTCACCCACCCATGCAAGTAGCGCTCACCCACCCATGCAAGTAGTGCTCACCCACCCATGCAAGTAGCGCTCACCCACCCATGCAAGTAGAGCTCACCCACCCATGCAAGTAGCGCTCACCCACCCATGCAAGTAGCGCTCACCCACCCATGCAAGTAGCGCTCACCCACCCATGCAAGTAGAGCTCACCCACCCATGCAAGTAGAGCTCACCCACCCATGCAAGTAGCGCTCACCCACCCATGCAAGTAGCACTCACCCACCCATGCAAGTAGTGCTCACCCACCCATGCAAGTAGCGCTCACCCACCCATGCAAGTAGCACTCACCCACCCATGCAAGTAGCGCTCACCCACCCATGCAAGTAGCGCTCACCCACCCATGCAAGTAGCGCTCACCCACCCATGCAAGTAGCGCTCACCCACCCATGCAAGTAGCGCTCACCCACCCATGCAAGTAGAGCTCACCCACCCATGCAAGTAGCACTCACCCACCCATGCAAGTAGCACTCACCCACCCATGCAAGTAGCGCTCACCCACCCATGCAAGTAGCGCTCACCCACCCATGCAAGTAGAGCTCACCCACCCATGCAAGTAGCACTCACCCACCCATGCAAGTAGCGCTCACCCACCCATGCAAGTAGCGCTCACCCACCCATGCAAGTAGCGCTCACCCACCCATGCAAGTAGCGCTCACCCACCCATGCAAGTAGCGCTCACCCACCCATGCAAGTAGCACTCACCCACCCATGCAAGTAGCGCTCACCCACCCATGCAAGTAGCGCTCACCCACCCATGCAAGTAGCGCTCACCCACCCATGCAAGTAGAGCTCACCCACCCATGCAAGTAGCACTCACCCACCCATGCAAGTAGCGCTCACCCACCCATGCAAGTAGCGCTCACCCACCCATGCAAGTAGAGCTCACCCACCCATGCAAGTAGCGCTCACCCACCCATGCAAGTAGAGCTCACCCACCCATGCAAGTAGCGCTCACCCACCCATGCAAGTAGCGCTCACCCACCCATGCAAGTAGAGCTCACCCACCCATGCAAGTAGCGCTCACCCACCCATGCAAGTAGAGCTCACCCACCCATGCAAGTAGAGCTCACCCACCCATGCAAGTAGAGCTCACCCACCCATGCAAGTAGCGCTCACCCACCCATGCAAGTAGAGCTCACCCACCCATGCAAGTAGCGCTCACCCACCCATGCAAGTAGCGCTCACCCACCCATGCAAGTAGCGCTCACCCACCCATGCAAGTAGCGCTCACCCACCCATGCAAGTAGCGCTCACCCACCCATGCAAGTAGCGCTCACCCACCCATGCAAGTAGCACTCACCCACCCATGCAAGTAGCGCTCACCCACCCATGCAAGTAGCGCTCACCCACCCATGCAAGTAGCGCTCACCCACCCATGCAAGTAGAGCTCACCCACCCATGCAAGTAGCGCTCACCCACCCATGCAAGTAGAGCTCACCCACCCATGCAAGTAGAGCTCACCCACCCATGCAAGTAGCACTCACCCACCCATGCAAGTAGCGCTCACCCACCCATGCAAGTAGCGCTCACCCACCCATGCAAGTAGCGCTCACCCACCCATGCAAGTAGAGCTCACCCACCCATGCAAGTAGCACTCACCCACCCATGCAAGTAGCGCTCACCCACCCATGCAAGTAGCGCTCACCCACCCATGCAAGTAGAGCTCACCCACCCATGCAAGTAGCGCTCACCCACCCATGCAAGTAGAGCTCACCCACCCATGCAAGTAGCGCTCACCCACCCATGCAAGTAGCGCTCACCCACCCATGCAAGTAGAGCTCACCCACCCATGCAAGTAGCGCTCACCCACCCATGCAAGTAGAGCTCACCCACCCATGCAAGTAGAGCTCACCCACCCATGCAAGTAGAGCTCACCCACCCATGCAAGTAGAGCTCACCCACCCATGCAAGTAGCGCTCACCCACCCATGCAAGTAGAGCTCACCCACCCATGCAAGTAGCGCTCACCCACCCATGCAAGTAGCGCTCACCCACCCATGCAAGTAGAGCTCACCCACCCATGCAAGTAGAGCTCACCCACCCATGCAAGTAGCGCTCACCCACCCATGCAAGTAGAGCTCACCCACCCATGCAAGTAGCGCTCACCCACCCATGCAAGTAGAGCTCACCCACCCATGCAAGTAGCGCTCACCCACCCATGCAAGTAGAGCTCACCCACCCATGCAAGTAGCGCTCACCCACCCATGCAAGTAGAGCTCACCCACCCATGCAAGTAGCGCTCACCCACCCATGCAAGTAGCGCTCACCCACCCATGCAAGTAGCGCTCACCCACCCATGCAAGTAGAGCTCACCCACCCATGCAAGTAGAGCTCACCCACCCATGCAAGTAGCGCTCACCCACCCATGCAAGTAGCACTCACCCACCCATGCAAGTAGCGCTCACCCACCCATGCAAGTAGCGCTCACCCACCCATGCAAGTAGCGCTCACCCACCCATGCAAGTAGCGCTCACCCACCCATGCAAGTAGCGCTCACCCACCCATGCAAGTAGCGCTCACCCACCCATGCAAGTAGCGCTCACCCACCCATGCAAGTAGCACTCACCCACCCATGCAAGTAGCGCTCACCCACCCATGCAAGTAGCGCTCACCCACCCATGCAAGTAGCGCTCACCCACCCATGCAAGTAGAGCTCACCCACCCATGCAAGTAGAGCTCACCCACCCATGCAAGTAGAGCTCACCCACCCATGCAAGTAGCACTCACCCACCCATGCAAGTAGCGCTCACCCACCCATGCAAGTAGCGCTCACCCACCCATGCAAGTAGAGCTCACCCACCCATGCAAGTAGAGCTCACCCACCCATGCAAGTAGCGCTCACCCACCCATGCAAGTAGAGCTCACCCACCCATGCAAGTAGAGCTCACCCACCCATGCAAGTAGCGCTCACCCACCCATGCAAGTAGAGCTCACCCACCCATGCAAGTAGCGCTCACCCACCCATGCAAGTAGCGCTCACCCACCCATGCAAGTAGCGCTCACCCACCCATGCAAGTAGAGCTCACCCACCCATGCAAGTAGAGCTCACCCACCCATGCAAGTAGAGCTCACCCACCCATGCAAGTAGCGCTCACCCACCCATGCAAGTAGCGCTCACCCACCCATGCAAGTAGCGCTCACCCACCCATGCAAGTAGAGCTCACCCACCCATGCAAGTAGAGCTCACCCACCCATGCAAGTAGAGCTCACCCACCCATGCAAGTAGAGCTCACCCACCCATGCAAGTAGAGCTCACCCACCCATGCAAGTAGCGCTCACCCACCCATGCAAGTAGAGCTCACCCACCCATGCAAGTAGAGCTCACCCACCCATGCAAGTAGCGCTCACCCACCCATGCAAGTAGCGCTCACCCACCCATGCAAGTAGAGCTCACCCACCCATGCAAGTAGCGCTCACCCACCCATGCAAGTAGCGCTCACCCACCCATGCAAGTAGCGCTCACCCACCCATGCAAGTAGAGCTCACCCACCCATGCAAGTAGCGCTCACCCACCCATGCAAGTAGCGCTCACCCACCCATGCAAGTAGCGCTCACCCACCCATGCAAGTAGCGCTCACCCACCCATGCAAGTAGCACTCACCCACCCATGCAAGTAGCGCTCACCCACCCATGCAAGTAGAGCTCACCCACCCATGCAAGTAGCGCTCACCCACCCATGCAAGTAGCGCTCACCCACCCATGCAAGTAGCGCTCACCCACCCATGCAAGTAGCGCTCACCCACCCATGCAAGTAGCGCTCACCCACCCATGCAAGTAGCGCTCACCCACCCATGCAAGTAGCGCTCACCCACCCATGCAAGTAGAGCTCACCCACCCATGCAAGTAGCGCTCACCCACCCACGCAAGTAGAGCTCACCCACCCATGCAAGTAGCGCTCACCCACCCATGCAAGTAGAGCTCACCCACCCATGCAAGTAGCGCTCACCCACCCATGCAAGTAGCGCTCACCCACCCATGCAAGTAGAGCTCACCCACCCATGCAAGTAGAGCTCACCCACCCATGCAAGTAGCGCTCACCCACCCATGCAAGTAGCGCTCACCCACCCATGCAAGTAGCGCTCACCCACCCATGCAAGTAACGCTCACCCACCCATGCAAGTAGCGCTCACCCACCCATATGCAAGTAGCGTTCACGTACCCCAAATGCAAGTAGCGCTCACCCACCCATGCAAGTAGCGCTCACCCACCCATGCAAGTAGCGCTCACCCACCCATATGCCATCAACTTTTTATCCTAAGTTTTCTCCTAAGTATTATTTTCAAACTTGTCAATAAAATTCCTTTTGTAAGCAAGAAAATGCTTACAGAGAACCCGAGGTGTGCAGATGGTGGGCAGAAGGGACACAGAGGCATGTTATCTGCCTTCTGACATGCCTCTGTCCCCCCACACCGCCAGTCTCTGCCTTCCCACCGCCACGCTATAGTCCCCCGAGTTAGCAACAATATTTGTCGCTATCTCGGAGGTAAATATTGAGGAATCTCTGTTCAATATGCCCGCCAGGGGCATTCCTACAGGGTCTCCAGAGCTGCCATTGGGCAGCTCTCTCTCTTAGCCACACCTCCTGCCACTCCCCCGCCTCCCTCCAAGCTGGTGAGAGACGCACAGTCTCTCTGTGCAGCGTTGTGACCTGTTGGTCACGAAAGTGAAAGTGGGCCAGTGCGGCCCACAGGAGTGGCGGGGAGCAGCGGTTTTTGCGGCAATCTGATTCGCTCAGCCCTGCGGATCAGGTAGCCTTTTTTTTTTGAGCCCACCTCTGGCTCTCTTTAAATTAGTTTTGATAGTACCCTTTCACCTACTTTTTTGCGACTTTTTCAAGTGTAAAGGTGGTGACGGAATATGACTGTTTCAGCCACTCACCGACCCTCCTGATCACTGCTGTGAGTGGGGTATAGCTATGGCATGGGCGCTAGAAATCATGGGCATGAAATGGTGCCATGCAGTGCAGGGAGTTGTATATGTTGGCCTGTAGCTGGAATAAGTGGACAATGTATAAAAACTATTAATCAAGCAAATAGACCATCATGCCCTCAAGGAATACATGCTTTTAATAATTCAACAAGTGATAAACTAATTCCCAATGAAATATACACATATCAAATATTATATTACACACCAATTATACCAATCATCTTAAAAACAAAAATCCTGCAGGTAGCTTCACAAGCCGGCTTGTAACAATAATGTGGACAATGTGTCCAGCTCAGAATATACAGGTCCTTCTCATTCTCAAAAATTAGCATATTGTGATAAAGTTCATTATTTTCTGTAATGTACTGATAAACATTAGACTTTCATATATTTTAGATTCATTACATACAACTGAAGTAGTTCAAGCCTTTTATTGTTTTAATATTGATGATTTTGGCATACAGCTCATGAAAACCCAAATTTCCTATCTCAAAAAATTTGCATATTTCATCCGACCAATAAAAGATAAGTGTTTTTAAAACAAAAAAGTCAACCTTCAAATAATTATGTTCAGTTATGCACTCAATACTTGGTCGGGAATCCTTTTGCAGAAATGACTGCTTCAATGCGGCGTGGCATGGAGGCAATCAGCCTGTGGCACTGATCAGGTGTTATGGAGGCCCAGGATGCTTCGATAGCGGCCTTAAGCTCATCCAGAGTGTTGGG
The DNA here is from genome assembly GCF_040937935.1 of Hyperolius riggenbachi. Taxonomy (NCBI): domain Eukaryota; kingdom Metazoa; phylum Chordata; class Amphibia; order Anura; family Hyperoliidae; genus Hyperolius; species Hyperolius riggenbachi. The sequence continues at coordinate 377,174,462 of NC_090651.1, forward strand.
TCTTGCGTCTCTCAACTTTCTCTTCACAATATCCCACAGATTCTCTATGGGGTTCAGGTCAGGAGAGTTGGCAGGCCAATTGAGCACAGTAATACCATGCTCAGTAAACCATTTACCAGTGGTTTTGGCACTGCGAGCAGGTGCCAGGTCGTGCTGAAAAATGAAATCTTCATCTCCATAAAGCTTTTTAGCAGATGGAAGCATAAAGTGCTCCAAAATCTCCTGATAGCTAGCTGCATTGACCATGCCCTTGATAAAACACAGTGGACCAACACCAGCAGCTGACATGGCACCCCAGACCATCACTGACTGTGGGTACTTGACACTGGACTTCAGGCATTTTGGCATTTCCCTCTCCTCAGTCTTCCCCCAGACTCTGGCACCTTGATTTCCAAATGACATGTAAAAGTTGCTTTCATCCGGAAAAAGTACTTTGGACCACTGAGCAACAGTCCAGTGCTGCTTCTCTGTAGCCCAGGTCAGGCGCTTCAGCCGCTGTTTCTGGTTTAAAAGTGGCTTGACCGGGGGAATGCGGCACCTGTAGCCCATTTCCTGCACACGCCTGTACATGTTTCTACTCCAGACTGCTTCCGCAGGTCCCCCAAGGTCTGGAATCGGTCCTTCTCCACAATCTTCTTCAGGGTATGGTCACCTCTTCTTGTTGTGCAGCGTTTTCTGCCACACTTTTTCCTTCCCACAGACTTCCCACTGAGGTGCCTTGATACAGCACTCTGGGAACAGCGTATTCATTCAGAAATTTATTTCTGTGTCTTACCCTCTTGCTTGAGGGTGTCAATGATGGCCTTCTGGACAGCAGTCAGTTTGGCGATCTTACCCATGATTGCGGTTTTGAGTAATGAACCAGGCTGGGAGTTTTTAAAAGCCTCAGGAATTTTTTGCAGGTGTTTAGAGTTAATTAGTTGATTCAGATGATTAGGTTAATAGCTCGTTTAGAGAACCTTTTCATGATATGCTAATTTTTTGAGATAAGAATTTTGGGTTTTCATGAGCTTTATGCCAAAATCATCAATATTAAAACAATAAAAGGCTTGCACTACTTCAGTTGTGTGTAATGAATCTAAAATATATGAAAGTCTAATGTTTATCAGTACGTTACAGAAAATAATAAACTTTATCACAATATGCAAATTTTTTGAGAAGGACCTGTGGATGCGGATGTCACTTCTGATGAGGTGGGGTTGGTGGGAGGAAGTTTATGGTCCTTTCTGTTAGAGGATGCTAGAGTGGAAAATGTGATGATCTCACTAACATTAGGTGGTATAATGTGTTCTCATAGACCAGTTGTACGGTAAACCAGCATGTGAGCATGTGTGATCCACCTTTCCTGTGTCAGAGTCCTTAAAGAGAATTTGTACTGTCCTATTTCTACAATAAAAAACATACCAATTGAGTCACTGTGTTCTCCCGGGTTACTCTTTACCGTTTCCGCCACTCCATGCCGCGATCCTGGCTTTTAATCGCCAGATTTAGGCAGTGTTTACAAACAAAAAACATGGCCGCCAACCAGGAAGTGATGTATGTGTGTATATAGTATATATGTACACACACACACACACAAACACACTAAGGCCCAGTGCACACCAAAACCGCTAGCAGATCCGCAATACGCTAGCGGTTTTGGGAGCTGATTTCAGAGCGATTCTAGGTATGTTTAGAGAGGTTTTCTAAACATACCTAGCGGTTTTGGGTGCGTTTTTGTGTAGCAGATTACACATATTGTTACAGTAAAAGCTGTTACTGAACAGCTACTGTAACAAAAATGCCTGGCAAACCGCTCTGAACTAGCGTTTTTCAGAGCGGTTTGCGTTTTTCCTATACTTTACATTGAGGACGAAACGCTTCCGAAAACCGCAAACGCGCAGCAGGATGCGCGTTTGCGGCTTGGCAAAAACCACAAACCGCCGGTGTGCACCATCCCATTGCAATACATTAGACAAGCGTTTTTAGAGGCGGATGCGGCCGGCGGATCGCTCCAAAAACCGCTCGGTGTGCACTGGGCCTAATATGTATGTGTGTGTGTATGTATATATATATATATATATATATATATATATATATATATATATATATATATACTGTATCTCATGTTACAGTATACTACAAGTTTGAATTATCTGCACTCCAGTCTGGGATTAGTCACAGTTTGCATGTGACAGGCAGCATCTCCCTCCCCCCTCAGCAGGGGCATAGCTAGAAATCACTAGGCCCCCCTGCGAAACTTTGGATGGGGCCCCCTCCCACCATGGGGGCTGGGTGATGTACACAAGACCATGCTGCACACTGAATGGGGACTGTCTACAAATCTTTGTCTGCAAAACGTTTTATGATTACTTATCAGTGGCTGAGCAAATGCAGTCATTAGAACAATTGTGCAGAGAGCAGAACATTTTTTCTCTCCGTGCCCCTAGTTGTCAGGTTCTCAAGACGGGGCCCCCTGTGGCTTCCGGGTCCCCCTGCATCTGCATCCCTTGCAGGGTCTATCGTTACACCCCTGCCCCTCAGCATCGCAACTGCAATAAACAAAGCACACACACAGAGCCTGACGGGGGCGTGGAGGGGGCGTGCATAACTTGTCCCTATCACAGCAGAGGCAGCCCATTCCTCTCTGGGTTGACAAAGCTTGACAAAGAAAAGAAGATTAGATATATTACAGAGACAGTGCAACTAGAAAAGGCTGCAGTATTCCAGACCACATTAGAATAGGTATAGGAACTTATAGGATAGAAGAAATAAGGCTGAAATTTTTGTTACAGAGTCTCTTTAACCATCACACTATCCAGCCACTCCTATACTGTATATAGTCTTGGTTTTAAAAGTTATTTTTCTGAAATGTCTATAAAACCGCTGTTGTTGCTCTAAACACAGGCTGGAATAAACAGTGGCTACAACACTGGATATTACACACTTCCGGGATCCCTGTCACTCAACATCAGGAATTTATCATCCACCAGCAACGTCAATGTCACCGGACGCTGGGTGTTCAAAGTGGACGACCTTCATCCAGAGGACATCAACGGGGCTTTAGGTAAGAAGAAATATGAGAACATTATTCTGTATGTGTTGCAATTTAATATTCATGAACTTAATTCATAGTAGAAATTCATCAATTTTTTCATTAACAGAGAGAAGAATAATTTGTTTTCCTATTTTCTAATTGCCGTGAATATTTGCTTCCTGGTCGTTGTAATCAACAGGGAATTGGGCAGCCTTCGATACTATCCCTGGGGTTTTTTGGCCGTGTCTTTCCACCAGTGTCGGACTGGGAGATGGAAAAGCTGAGCAGGGCTGCTTTCACAGTGGGATGTTACAGGCTGATGTTAGAGCAGCCTGTAACGCAGCCCAACTCACAGTAATGAAAAATCAATGGGCTGTTCACAGTGCCAAAGTTGTGTTACAGTGTAACGCTGGACGTTCTATGAAGGTGCAGCATGCTGTGTGTTATAGGTGGTTTTAGCTGTGTTAGACTGTTTGCACACTCAGTAAGGGGAGAGTCACTATTGTTCCTAGCCACATGGCTAATTAATATTCACTGCACTGTAGTGTTGTCCAGATCATGAACGATTCGGATCTTTGATCCGGATCTTTTTTGTGAGTCGAATCATCCGGATCATCACCATGAACGATTCGGTTCACAGTGGATGTCTGGAAGAAACAGGAACTGCAGCTTCTGTGCACAATCTTCCTGCTGCATATCTCCCTTCCCCATTAGCACCCTCAATGTGCCCTCATTCTCCTGCAGCTCTCACTCTGCTGCACCCCTGCTTCCTGCTTCTGGTGCACCAAGAGCCGCATAACGCAGCGCAATCTGACGTCCAACTTTAATACCACCATGCCTTGCGTTAGGGGCACGTTATGCGACCTTAACGTCCCCTAAAACGCAACGTCTTGGTGTGAAAGAGGCCTAAGGCTTTGTTCACATCTAAAATCACCATCGCTGATGCCAGCATTTTGTGATTTTGTGCACGATTATTCTTAGCGCCTCCCGACGCTTACCCGCGCATTACAATTTTTTTAAGGCACTTTTCTAAGCACTTTTGCAGAGCAATTAGTTTTTTTACTTCCTGAGGCAAGTCGGGAAGTGAGCTCTTTGACCCAGAAAAGAATAAATCCAATGTATTTATTCTTAAAAGCGCTGGGGAAATCGATATACAAAACGCTTTTTCAGGCGCTCTGCGATTTCCCTATACCTTCCATTGAGGCAAATCGCCCCAAAAATGGTACAGGCAGCACTTTGGTGAGCGGATTGGATCAAACTGTTCATATGTGAACACTCTCACAGGGAATCATTGCACAAGCGCTTTTAGCGCTTTCGCCGGCGCTTACCAAAAAAAAAAGTAGAAAGTAGCCAGCACCGTCCAAGATGATTTTATGCTCTTTTATTAAATCCATGCATGACAGCAAATTAATGCAAAGTTTCAAGGTGCATACCTCTTTATCAAGCTTTGCTGCATGTAAAGTTCAGATAACAATGAAACATTCACATATATATAAATAAATTTACACTAATCAAAATGGTCCTTGCTAATGCGGACCTGATGGGGAACTATGCGCTCACCTGCGGATGGACATGCCACCATAGAATCCCTCCCCCTATGTCCGCACCGTAGCCACTGCCCCCTTCTCCCGTCCTGCCTGGCTGCGTCATCACATCGGCCGCACAGCGCAGACCTGATGGGGAACTTGGCCAGGTGACGCTCTGGTAGCCGCGCGCATGCGCGGCCTCCAAGCGTCAAGACGGGCGAGGCGATGACGTCAGCGGCTGAAGAGCCACTGTCGTCTATCGACAGGTTTAAGGCGGGGCAGCCGCTGTGGCCAATGAAGGAAGTCCTATGTGTTCATAACGGAGTAAGCGACCAATAGGTCGCATAGAACACCGAAACAAACAAAAGCGCCCTTAGTGTGAACAAGCCCTAAATCCACCTGCTGGCCAAACAGCAGAAACCCTGTGTTATTATTACTCTCAATGGAAACCTGCAGCAAATCTTCACTGTGAGCAGCAACACCTGATTACTGCTGCTTGGCCAGCAAGTGGATTTCCTCATCTTTACCATCTCACATTCCAACACTACTTTCCGCATTTTTTTTAAGGTTTTACAAAGCTTTTTTTTTAGTATGTGGGTGTTTTTTATACAGATTTTCAGAATGCAACTTTTTACAAGTGCAATTCAATTACATGAAATTGGAAGTAACTGACTTAACATTTGGATGTATTGGAAGTTTGGCACATGGACAATTCCCATTGGTTTGCAAATGACTGTTGTGAATAAAAAACATACATGCTGGCCAAATTTTTTCAGCAGGAAATTTACATCAAAAGTCCAATGAGATGCCATTGACTTGTAATAAATAAATGTATTTATTTACATTGGCAGAGAATTTAGGGAAATCGCTAGCGATTTAAAGCACTCCCTAAAGTGGATGCGAGATGAAAAACTAACTATAACAAGTAACTTGTCTATATATCTTATCTAAAGTTTAGATGGTTTACACAGCAAATCTAGCTGCAAACAGCTTTAATAGAAAATGATTGTTTCTTCCTGTGATACAATGACAGCACCCATGTTGTTTGTAAACATTACACAGAGGCAGGCTTATCTGTATCTTGAGCACTCAGCCTGTGAAAAAACCTAATCCCCCCTCCTCCCTCTGCCTCTGAAATCAATGGCTAGTAAACACCTCCTCCTCCTGCCCAGACTGAGCTCCCATGAGCCCTTGCTGCTGCCAAGGCTCTCTGAAAACCTGTGGGTGTGGTTTCTTTAGTTTATAGGGAATTAGAGAATTAAAACAAAAAAAAGTATTTGGCTTGAGGAATGCCCTATAAACAATAGGAAAGGAACACAATTATGCAATGAGTAAAAGTTCACCTCGGATCCACTTTAACGCTCAAAAAAACGCTCTAGTGGGTTCCAGCCCTTACACAATTCAGAAGCTCAAGCAACCAAGTACAATTCTCAGCAAGTAAATGTAAGAAAATAAATACATGGGTCAATGTTTTCCTTTATTTGAAGTTGATGATCTCACCACCAGTCACAATCTTCTGTGGAAAATCACAATGCAAACTTTTATTTTTCAGATCATGATACTGAAGTTTTCACCACAGACTCTCCTCCAAAAGATCTTTCCACAGTTCATTCAGGTAAAGAGCAACATTTTAGAATTGGTTTATTAACTTTACCAGCAAAGTCGTCAAAAATCCTGTGTTTTTTCTAAATGAAAATGAGTTTTACAGGCAGCCTAAAAGAATGAGGTGTACTTATAGTTTTTCTTTTCAGTTTAAAAACTTTTTCTTTTTTCAGGAATTGCTACTGATTCAATCTACAACCAAAACAGGACAACTATTGCACCACCTTCCCCAATATCATCAGGTATTTGTATATAATATCATCAGGTATTTGCATATAACTCTCACCTATGGGTGTATGTTTTACATACAGAGTTCCCCAACCCTAAAAAAAAAACCTTTTAATTATTATGAACTATTAATTTTGAAATTAAAAACCACAGTAATTACAAAGACTCAGAAAAAGTGTGCTTGACTGCAGTTTCCATAACATAACTCCTGTTGAGGCCTTCAAACACCAAAATAAGCTGCAACTTGCCAGGATCTTTCAGGATGAAGGACGCCATATTGTTTTTTGTCCCTGGGGGCTCGGGCAATAGAAAGGGATTTGGCATTAAAGCATACCTGAGGTGAGAGAGATATGAAGGCTGACTTATTTATTTTATGCAAATTGCCTGGCTGCCTTGCTGATCCTCTCCTTTTTTTAGCCATGGACCTTGAACAAGCATAGAGATCAGATGGTTCTGACTCAAGTCTGACTTGTTTAGCTCCATGCTTTCTTTTGGTGTGTGATTCAGACACATAAAAGATCAGCAGGACTGCCAGGTGACTGGCCCAGGTTCCCTTTAAAATGGACAAAAAAACTATTGCACAGGACAAAATAAAAAGGCTTCATTCCACACATAAATTGCTTAGAAAGTCACTGTTTTGCTTAGAAAGTCACTGCTTATTTAGCCAGATCAAATTGTCTTATCAGTAGCTGTAAATACTCTACTGGGATCTCTGCAGGCTCTCTCCTCATACATAAACACTGAGGCTTCAGCCTTTTTTTTCTTAGGATTTACATAATTGGAATGAATTTTTTTTACCATAAAAGTTATCATACGGAACTAGCGAAAATAAGTACAATGTTTGCTGATTGCTTAAGATACACTATGTCTGTGACATTTTGTCACATATACCATGGGAAATAACCCACATACCATGTGCAATTAGCACAGTGGCAACTTCTAATCAGTGGCTGTTACTGTTGCTGGCCCCTAGCATGCGGCATCAGAGCTATGGCCTGTGGAATGCATGGAATTAACAATTATAGAGAGATTTGGGAGCCACCAGAAATATCTCGGAGGGCCACCCATGGGCTGAACTTTAGACCTGCCTGCTGTAGCTAATCCTTTCCAGCAGAGAAGAAGTTCTGAGTTTAGTTCCCTTTTGAGGGTGATGTTAGAACTAAGTAATTGAAAAGAAAGTTAGCATTAGGAGAATATGTTAGGGTCAGACAATAAAAAAACCAGCATAGCAGAGTATCAGTGAATTCTTTGCTCAGCTTATTGGAAATGCCAAGTCAGGAGTGAAGATGTTCAAGCATAACTCATATCAGTTTGAGGGCAAGGCTAGCAGAGGTCAGGCAACCCAGGTAACAGGAGGTTGGATGCTGGGAGAGTTCAGACAACATGGGTAACAGACCAAAGACAAGGAGAGTTCAGACGACACGGGTAACAGACCAAAGCCAAGGAGAGTTCAGACGACACGGGTAACAGACCAAAGCCAAGGAGAGTTCAGACGACACGGGTAACAGACCAAAGCCAAGGAGAGTTCAGATGACATGGGTAACAGACTAAAGCCAAGGAGAGTTCAGACGACACGGGTAACAGACCAAAGCCAAGGAGAGTTCAGATGACATGGGTAACAGACCAAAGCCAAGGAGAGTTCAGACGACACGGGTAACAGACCAAAGCCAAGGAGAGTTCAGATGACATGGGTAACAGACCAAAGCCAAGGAGAGTTCAGACGACACGGGTAACAGACCAAAGCCAAGGAGAGTTCAGATGACATGGGTAACAGACCAAAGCCAAGGAGAGTTCAGACGACACGGGTAACAGACCAAAGCCAAGGAGAGTTCAGATGACATGGGTAACAGACCAAAGCCAAGGAGAGTTCAGACGACACGGGTAACAGACCAAAGCCAATCGTTCAGACGACACGGGTAACAGACCAAAGCCAAGGAGAGTTCAGACGACATGGGTAACAGACCAAAGCCAAGGAGAGTTCAGACGACACGGGTAACAGACCAAAGCCAAGGAGAGTTCAGACGACATGGGTAAGAGACCTCAGACCAAGGCCAGGGAGAGTTCAGACAACATGGGTAACAGACCAAGGCCAGGGAGAGTTCAGACAACATGGGTAGCAGACCAAGGCCAGGGAGAGTTCAGACGACATGGGTAACAGACCAAGGCCAGGGAGAGTTCAGACAACATGGGTAACAGACCAAGGCCAGGGAGAGTTCAGACAACATGGGTAGCAGACCAAGGCCAGGGAGAGTTCAGACGACATGGGTAGCAGACCAAGGCCAGGGAGAGTTCAGACGACATGGGTAACAGACCAAAGCCAAGGAGAGTTCAGACGACACGGGTAACAGACCAAAGCCAAGGAGAGTTCAGACGACATGGGTAAGAGACCTCAGACCAAGGCCAGGGAGAGTTCAGACAACATGGGTAACAGACCAAGGCCAGGGAGAGTTCAGACAACATGGGTAGCAGACCAAGGCCAGGGAGAGTTCAGACGACATGGGTAACAGACCAAGGCCAGGGAGAGTTCAGACAACATGGGTAACAGACCAAGGCCAGGGAGAGTTCAGACAACATGGGTAGCAGACCAAGGCCAGGGAGAGTTCAGACGACATGGGTAGCAGACCAAGGCCAGGGAGAGTTCAGACGACATGGGTAACAGACCAAAGCCAAGGAGAGTTCAGACGACATGGGTAACAGACCAAAGCCAAGGAGAGTTCAGACGACACGGGTAACAGACCAAAGCCAAGGAGAGTTCAGACGACACGGGTAACAGACCAAAGCCAAGGAGAGTTCAGACGACACGGGTAACAGACCAAAGCCAATCGTTCAGACGACACGGGTAACAGACCAAAGCCAAGGAGAGTTCAGACGACATGGGTAACAGACCAAAGCCAAGGAGAGTTCAGACGACACGGGTAACAGACCAAAGCCAAGGAGAGTTCAGACGACATGGGTAAGAGACCTCAGACCAAGGCCAGGGAGAGTTCAGACAACATGGGTAACAGACCAAGGCCAGGGAGAGTTCAGACAACATGGGTAGCAGACCAAGGCCAGGGAGAGTTCAGACGACATGGGTAACAGACCAAGGCCAGGGAGAGTTCAGACGACACGGGTAACAGACCAAAGCCAATCGTTCAGACGACACGGGTAACAGACCAAAGCCAAGGAGAGTTCAGACGACATGGGTAACAGACCAAAGCCAAGGAGAGTTCAGACGACACGGGTAACAGACCAAAGCCAAGGAGAGTTCAGACGACATGGGTAAGAGATCTCAGACCAAGGCCAGGGAGAGTTCAGACAACATGGGTAACAGACCAAGGCCAGGGAGAGTTCAGACAACATGGGTAGCAGACCAAGGCCAGGGAGAGTTCAGACGACATGGGTAACAGACCAAGGCCAGGGAGAGTTCAGACAACATGGGTAACAGACCAAGGCCAGGGAGAGTTCAGACAACATGGGTAGCAGACCAAGGCCAGGGAGAGTTCAGACGACATGGGTAGCAGACCAAGGCCAGGGAGAGTTCAGACGACATGGGTAACAGACCAAAGCCAAGGAGAGTTCAGACGACATGGGTAACAGACCAAAGCCAAGAAGAGTTCAGACGACACGGGTAACAGACCAAAGCCAAGGAGAGTTTAGACGACATGGGTAACAGACCTCAGACCAAGGCCAGGGAGAGTTCAGACAACATGGGTAGCAGACCAAGGCCACTATATGTAGTGATAATCAGGAAGAATAAGAAGGCTATAAGTAACAGAACTGGTGACACACTGATTCTGTATAATCTCACAGCACCATGTGCCCACCACCAGACACTGTTCCATGGGTTTAGCTCACCTTAATATTGGAACTGGAGTGCAACCTAAAAGCATTGAGCTCCACTACAGTGCTCAAGTGTTGACAGTCAGGGGCAGGCTAACAAGACTCATGCGCAAATACATTATGGTTTGTAAGACCCACAATGTAACACTAAAATAGTAGTATGGAAAACAACTTTCCACTAGAATGTTCGAAATTACAATGTGCCGGAATATGGAATTCTGCAAAATCTGTGTGCTCATCCCTATTGCTCAGTTTTTGGTTCAGTTTTGCCTTAAATTTTTATACAATGCTTACACAGTGATGTTCCTGAAATGTAAAGATGTGCGACTGCACACTGTATTAGTCCAGTGCATATCTTTCATTAAATCTGTGTGACAGAACACTGCATTATACCCGTGCATACCTTTCCACTGCATCTGTGTGACAGCACACTGTATTATACCCGTGCATACCTTTCCACTGCATCTGTATGACAGCACACTGTATTATACCAGTGCATACCTTTCCACTGCATCTGTGTGACAGCACACTGTATTATACCAGTGCATACCTTTCCACTGCATCTGTGTGACAGCACACTGTATTATACCAGTGCATACCTTTCCACTGCATCTGTGTGACAGCACACTGTATTATACCAGTGCATACCTTTCCACTGCATCTGTGTGACAGCACACTGTATTATACCAGTGCATACCTTTCCACTGCATCTGTGTGACAGCACACTGTATTATACCAGTGCATACCTTTCCACTGCATCTGTGTGACAGCACACTGTATTATACCAGTGCATAGAGATGGCCCGAACCTCCGATTTTCGGTTCGTGAACTTTAGCAAAAGTTTGGTTCGCACGAACTTTCGCGAACCGCAATAGACTTCAATGGGGAGGCGAACTTAAAAAACTAGAAAAAATTATGCTGGCCACAAAAGTGATGGAAAAGATGTTTCAAGGGGTCTAACACCTGGAGGGGGGCATGGATGAGTGGGATAGATGCCTAAAGTCCCGGGGATAAATTTGCATTTGACGCAAAGCAGCGTTTTAAGGGCAGAAATCACATTCAATACTAAATTGCAGGCCTAAACTACTGCATGTGTATACATCAATCAGGGAGTGTAATTCTTCCTCCCTCCTCCCTTCCTCTCTCTCTCTCTCTGATTTTGTCTTCCAGGGATTTGTAGGCTGCCAAAAGCAAACTCACATACATTGGCTAGGAATCAAACCCAGGTCAACTGCTTGGAAGGCAGCTATGCTCACCACTATACCACCATTGGCCGGGAATCGAACCCAGGTCACCTAACATTACAGGCTGAAGCCAGCCATTTCACTCATCTCTTCAACTACAAGAAAGGCCCAGGAGTAGTCTTAGCTACTGTAATATCTATGTTACGGCAGGGCCCTTATTACACTTTCTCTTACAGAGCTATGGAAACCGTTTTGCCCATGCGATAAAGCGAGGTGCAAAAATGAAATCACGCCTAGCAGAAGATGGTTTCAATCCATCGACCTCTGGGTTATGGGCCCAGCACACTTCCGCTGCGCCACTCTGCAGTCTGCTTATTAGAGCACCCTCTACTGTTTAAACTTCCCCGGACAGGAAGTAGCCAGCCGGTCTAAAATCCAGAACCCAGCGGAGAAGAGACAGCGGAGAGAGCGGGGACTCGCGCCGGCCGGATCAGGTAATGTATGCAGGGGGGGGGGGGGCAGCGGCAGCTCCACAGATTGTGAATCGGTTTCATGCTGAAATCGATTCACAATCTGTTTGCAGTAAAGGCAGCCATACGATCCCTCTGATCAGATTCCATCCAAGAGGGATCTATCTGTTGGTTGATCTGATGGCAAATCGACCAGTGTATAGCCAGCTTTAGAAGTTCCAATTTATGTCGATGAAAGCAACATTACTTTCCATCCCTTGGAATTCATACAAAACGGTACTGTAATGTCTTTTCGCAATACTAAAAAAAAAAAAAAAAAAAATATCAAAAAGTTTTATGATTTGTATTAATCAGGTCTGTGAAACGAAACAGCTCATGATTCAGACCAGACCAGACCAACAAGAAAAAACATTTTATAGAGGAAATACTTGTAAACCTATATAATGGGAGGTGTACTTTGCTTAAATTACAATTCTACTTCATCAAAAACAAAAAATGCTATAAACTTATATCAATATTGCACATTAATGTTAATGATAATACAATGTTAATACAATTGTTCTTTAACTTCAGTTTGCAGCCAAGTATGAATTTTCCAAACAGACTCTACAGTAAAGGACAACTGCAGCGAGAAGAGTATGGAGGCTGCCATATTTATTCCCTTTTAAACAATACCAGTTGCCTGGCAGCCCTGCTGATCTATTTGGCTGCTGTAGTGTCTGAATCACACAGATATTTTACTATTGGCTAACCTGACTCCATTCTCCCTTGAACCTTCTCTCTATTGATGTCTAACCAACCTCCCAATCAATGCCTAACCCAAACCGACACTCCCATCTGATGCCTAACCATAGGCAACTTCCCAAGCGATACCTAACCTTAATTGACCCTCTCAAAATGATGCCTAACTCTAACCAAGCCCCCCCCCCCCATCAGATACCTGACCAACCCCCCAACCAATGCCTAACCCTGACCTAACTGCAGCTACAAATAGCAAGCGGCTGCATCTTCATATAGGTCCTTTTCAGGGTGTGCTTTTGTATAGAATAAATTAGATACTGAGAATACCCCATGAAAAGATGGACTAGTCAAAAACCTGTCAGTTCTGTGAGATTTCTACTAACTACTATAAGTGACAGCAACATAGAAAGAAAAGTATGGTGATCTGTAGCTCTTTTTACTCCGGAAGAAAAACACTTCTTATTTGTATGTGTTTACGTGTATTTTAATTCTTACAATTTTTGTGATATTGGTCCTTTAACCAATTGCCCACGACCGGTGCGTATATCTACGTTCCTTTTAACACCCTGTCCCCACCAGGAACGTAGATATACGCACCTCCCGCCTCTCCCACCGCTGTCCGCGCTCCCGCGCGCTCCTGCGCTCGTGCACGCTGTCGGCCGCTTACCCAGAGATCAATGAAAGGGAAAAACCATTCCCGTTCGTTGATCTCAGCCCCCCAGCAATGATCGGCTGCTTCTATGAGAAGCAACGCGATCATTGTGGGAAAAAAAAAGTTTCCCAGACTCATTGTGCTTCCTGTAAGCGTACTTCTGACGCTTACAGGATGCATTCCCAAAAAGATACTGTGGCCATCTTGTGGCCAAATAGTAAAACTACATCCAAAACATTTTTCATATACAAATACATACGTTTACACTATAAATTCATTCATTACCTCCCGCACTCCCCAATGTATTTATTTTTTTGTAATAAAAAGAAAAAAAAATTACTAAAAAAAAACAAAAAACATAAATAGTTACCTTAGGGACTGAACTCTCTAAATATTTATGTCAAGAGGGTATAACACTGTTTCTTTATAAACTATGGCCTTGTAATTACGGATGGGCGCAAAACTGAAAAAATGCACCTTTATTTCCAAATAAAATATTGGCGCCAAACATTGTGATAGGGACATAATTTAAGCGGTTTTATAAGTAGGACAAATGGGCAAATACATTTCATGGATTTTAATTACAGTAGCATGCATCATTTAAAAACTATGAAGGCCGAAAACTGAAAAATAATGATTTTTTTCCCACATTTTTTTCCTATTTTCCCATTAAAACACATTTAGAATAAAATAATTCTTGGCATAATGTCCCACCTAAAGAAAGCCTAATTGGTGGCGAAAAAAACAAGATATAGTTCATTTCATTGCGATAAGTAATAATAAAGTTATAGACGAATGAATGGAAGGAGCGCTGAAAGGTGAAAATTGCTCTGGTGCTCAAGGGGTAATAAAACCCCTCAGTGGTCAAGTGGTTAAAGGCAACACTCCACCAACACGCATGCCAATCACTGTGCACTGTAAATATATGGACAGAGACAGCAGGGACAATATAAGCACTAAGCAGAGGTTGCATTCGTACAAAGACAAAGACATAAAATCAAGACGTCCATTCACTGCAACACAAGGTGAAAGCACAGAGGTTATTATATACTAATGAAAATTAACTTTCCTTGTTTAAAGACATTGCAGTCAGTGAAAATGCTCCAACCTCAACGACTAAGAATGATGTCCTGCTGGTGGGTTCAAAAGTGGTCACCACTCAGCGTACATCAAGCGGTAAGAATTTTCATATTATGTGAAAGTCACGTGCAGCTTGCAGCTGTTGCTTCAACCAATCAAAATGTGTTTATTATATTTCTGTTCACAGTGCAGTGCAACTGGCTCCCTGGGTGTCAAAACTTTCAGACACTTTACTATTGTGTGTGTCTAGCGCTAAAGTCTTAGCTTAAATTTGAACCACTTAAGGACCACAGGCTTTACCCCCCTAAAGACCAGGCCATTTTTTGTAAAATAGGCCACTGCAGCTTTAAGGCCAAGCTGCAGGGCCGCACAACACAGTACACAAGTGACCCCCTCCCCCCCCCCCTTCCCTTTTCTCCCCTTCAACAGAGCTTCCTGTTGGTGGGGTCTGATTTTTTGTAAATATTTGTGGGGGATTTTTATATTAAATTTCCCTATTTCTTTCTATATTTTCTTTCACTAACTCCCTCCCTCCCCCTAGCCAGCCAGTCACGACGATCGGCTGTCATAGGCTTCAGCCTATGAGAACCGATCGCTCACTTGTCTCTCCGCTCCGCCTACCAAGCAGGAGATGTGCGCGCAGCCTGCGCGCAATCTCCTGCAAAACGCAGCCCCAGGACTTTACGCCGATCGTTGTTAGGCGGTCCTGGGGCTGCCGCCATGGCCACGTGCCGCGGCCAGCAAGAAGTTAAAGGATTCCTTAGCTGTCCTGAATTTTCAAACCGGGGGTAATGACTACATAGTGCGCATGGGCAGAGCGCTCCCGGCCACGGGCGCCCGACCAAGGATGTGTGTCGCCCGGCAACGCCTGCTCACTGCTCACCAACCCAGAAGTAACTGGGGTGCCGGTGGTCTTTACAAGATAACAGGGGTGGACGGAGAAGTACGGGGGGAGCAGTGGGCATCAAAATCGCTCACGGCACATGCTTGCTCTTCCTGGTTTGAAAATTCAGGAAAGCGAAGGTATCTTTTAAGCTCCCCATATAAAATACAATATTGATTGTACAAACTTATCACTTCCTTGTAGTATATGAGCTTACCTGAAATTATTTTTTCAAAGTATAATCACTCCTTGGCAGAGATGTACCTACATTGTACTGGGCCCCCCACACAAGTATTTCTATATACCACTCAGAGCCATGATGCCAAACATACATTATGTACTGTCCTCCGGTCCTCCGCCCCTGTGCGGGACCCTCCAGCTGATCAGGGCCACTTTTGTAACAAGCATGGTCGTGCTGCAGCCATACAAGCAGGCCACGCCTGCACAGTCGCACGAAGCTGCTCATACATGAGTGACTGCGGTTCACCAGTGCAGACGCGGCCGTATTCACTTAGGCACGGTACAGCTGCACTCAAGCATGAAGAGGGGCATGGCCCCAATCAGGTTACCCACAAGCCCTTGGCAGTAATCTCTGGAAGGTCCACAAGGGGCAACTTGGGACCGGAAAATGCCATTGGAAGCCTCACTAGGATCCAGAGGCATCTGTCTTCTGAGGTAAGAATGAGATTTTGTACCCCAGCTTCGGCTCAGGTACGCGAGTCACACCATTTTCCCTGCTCCATAACAAGTCACACCATTGTCCCTGCTCCATAACGAGTCACACCATTGTTCCTGCTCCATAACGAATCACACCATTGTTCCTGCTCCATAACGAGTTACACCATTGTCCCTGCTCCATAACAAGTCACACTATTGTCCCTGCTCCATAACGAGTCACACCATTGTCCATAACGAGTTACACCATTGTCCCTGCTCCATAACGAGTCACACTATTGTCCCTGCTCCATAACGAGTCACACCATTGTTCCTGCTCCATAACGAATCACACCATTGTTCCTGCTCCATAACGAGTTACACCATTGTTCCTGCTCCATAACGAGTCACACCATTGTCCATAACGAGTTACACCATTGTCCCTGCTCCATAACGAGTCACACTATTGTCCCTGCTCCATAACGAGTCACACCATTGTTCCTGCTCCATAACGAATCACACCATTGTTCCTGCTCCATAACGAGTTACACCATTGTTCCTGCTCCATAACGAGTCACACCATTGTCCTGTGAGGAAACGCGGAAAAGCCGCCGTCTCTCGAGGTGAGGCGGCTGTTTCCGCGTCCAGCATGGCGTCACAACGCGGAAAAAACGCCGCATGCCGCATGGGCAGTGCGGCGGAATCCGCATTGGTAACGGCGGAATCCGCATCAGAGGCGGCCCCCGCACTAGATACATTGCATGACAGTACTGGTGTGGCTGGGACTGATAGTCCACCAGGATTCAGACTTACACGCGCGCGAGCACAGAGGCAGAGTTTAAATAGCAGTTAGAAGGGTGTCGGCTGACCAGCTGGGTCAGCTGACAAATTCCACTGCTCTCATTGGACCAGCAATTAGGGAGGTCCTGGAAAGGTCCTAGAGTATATATACTGCTGGTTGTTCACTTGCTCTTTGTCTGGCGTGCGATCACATATGTGGGAGCACTCAGACCTGTAGTCAGATCCTTAAGTGTGCCGGGACCAGCTGGAGCTGTAATCCTACACTTAGCTAGATTATGTTGATAGCTAAAGTACTAGTTTGATTGTGATTATATGTTATGACTTTTGCCTGCTTTGACTATCCTCCTGAACTCTGATCTTGTACCTCGATATTTCTGATACTCTGTTGCCGAACCCCGGCTCGTTCCTTGACTCTGTTTCTGCCTCCTGATTTTGTACCCCGATATATCTGATACCTCGTTGCTGAACCCTGCCTGTACTTTGACTCCGCCTTTGCCTCCTGATCTTGTACTTTATCTGTCCGTGTGTGTACGACCTGGCTTGTCCGACCTCGAGAACCGACCTTACCGTTAGAGGCGGTTCCTCGCTCTGTTAGCGATCCTTCCTCCTGAGGGTCACTTTCAGATATACCTTCCTACTGTCAGTCTGACTCCTCCCGTCTTGGAGAGCTCAGGTCTGCGGAAGGAATCTGTGCAGTACTCCTTGCTGCATTGAGGCCTTGTCCTCTAAGTGTTACTGTTACACCAAACACTACACTCTACTCAGGTGAACAGAGGTTAGTTTGTATATCGGATTATCGGTGAGACTGCAGATCACTTATAATCTGGTATATATCTGTATTTCCGGTGATACTGCAGATCACCGGTAATCAGATACTCTCTGCGCCCACCGATCGTTACAGAACGCCAGACCAAAATACAAAATGGACGCAAACACTGATTGTCTGGGTGTACTTGCCGCTTCGGTGGACAACATCAATCAAGTACTGGGCACTCACATAACTCTTATTGATGCCCTATCAGGGTCTGTACAAACCCTCCAGACATCAGTGGATCATGTGCGATCCTCTCCTAGCTCTGACATACGTATGTCTGTACCTGAAAGCTTTTCCGGCCACAGATCTGACTTCCGGAATTTTAGGAGTAGGGTGTTGTCCTATTTTGAGTTGAGACCCCAGAGGGTCACGTTTATTAAAACTTTGTTGTCCGGCGACTCCCAGTCTTGGGCGTATAGCCTGCCCGCCGGAGACAAAGCTCTTACCTCTGTAGAGGAATTTTTTAAAGCTATGGCAGTAATTTACGACGATCCGGACCTTGCCTCGACTTCTGAGCGGAAGCTCAAGCTTTTGCGTCAAGGCGAAGGTCCGGTCGAAGATTACGCGGCCGAGTTTAGGAGGTGGTCAGTTACGGCCAGGTGGGAAACCTATGCCCTATTAGATCATTTCTTGTCAGGGCTGTCCGATGAGGTCTCTGATTTGATGTTAAGCCAGCCCGAGCCCAGAACAGTCGATGAGGCCATCTCAGCGGCCATCCGAATCGACCGCAGGCTGCGCTACCAAAAACAGACCAGGGGTAGTTCCCGTCTCAGAGGGGTATCTTACACCACGGTCCCAGTGACTCCACCTACTACTATTTCACCTTCTCCTGTCTTGCCTCCTTCCGAGCCGATGCAGATTGCTCGGTCAAAATTAACCCAGGTAGAGCGAAGACGGAGAATGACCGAACAGCTGTGTTTGTACTGCGATGAAGGGGGGCATATAGTACAGAACTGTCCCAATAAGCCGGGAAAACGCTGCCGCTTAGGAGTGGTGGGGGGTAACACCCTGGGCGTCCGACTTTTACCCCTAGAAGAAAAACGATTGCTTCTTCCCTGTACCGTTACATGGGAAGATAAGACTGAGGTCACGGAAGCCTTTATCGATTCAGGCTCCGCGGCAAATTTTATGGATTCTGAGTTTGCTAAGAGATTGTGTATTCCGCTCACACCAGTACAACCACCCATCCAGGTTACGGCAGTGGATGACTCTCCTCTGCAAGGGAATCACCCACTGTCTCAGACACCAGAGGTGGGGGGTCACCATAGGGGTACTGCACTGGGAAAAGTTACAGTTCTTTGTGTTGCATATGACAACCTCCACCATTATACTCGGCATGCCATGGTTGCACCTTCATTCTCCACACATTGATTGGGCCACCGGCCAACTAATTTCTTGGTCAGCACACTGCTTTCAGCAATGTTTAGGGAAGGTGACATTGGGCCAAAACAGGGTTCATGTTCAGGGGGTACCTGAGCAATATGTGGAATATTCTGATGTATTCTGTCCCAAGGCTGCAGACAAGTTACCCCCACATCGCTCTTTCGATTGCCCCATTGATATACGTTCAGGTTGTATGCCCCCTCGGGGTCATTTGTACAATTTATCTGGGCCAGAGAAATTGGCTATGAAGGAATATATCCGTGACAATTTAGCCAAAGGCTTCATCCGGCCGTCCCGATCGCCTGCTGGAGCAGGTTTCTTTTTCGTTAAAAAGAAAGACGGGGGCCTGCGGCCCTGTATTGATTACCGGGGACTAAATAAGATCACGGTAAAGAATCGCTATCCGTTACCCCTGATAGACGATTTATTTACGCAGGTCACCGATGCTAAGATCTTCTCAAAGCTGGATTTACGGGGCGCGTACAACCTGGTGCGCATTAGAAAGGGCGATGAGTGGAAAACGGCCTTTAACACGCCAGACGGGCATTACGAGTATCTGGTGATGCCCTTTGGGTTATGTAATGCCCCGGCCGTTTTCCAGGAACTCATCAACGAGGTCTTCAGAGAGGTGTTGGGGAGATTTGTGCTGGTCTATCTAGACGATATACTTGTTTTCTCCAACAACCTCTCTGAGCACAGAATACATGTGAAATTTGTACTCAACAAATTAAGACAAAACTCACTTTACGCTAAGATTGAGAAGTGTATTTTTGAAGTCACATCTGTCGCCTTTCTGGGGTACATAATTTCCACCACGGGCCTGTCTATGGACCCCGCCAAAGTCTCCGCTGTTTTGGAATGGCCTCAGCCGGTTGGGTTGAAGTCTTTACAGCGGTTTTTAGGCTTTGCGAATTATTATAGAAGGTTCATAAAGGGGTATTCCACGGTTATCGCACCCCTCACCTGTCTTACGAAAAAAGGGGCAGATACCACCCACTGGTCTCCTGATGCATTAAGTGCTTTCTCCACTTTAAAAGATTTGTTTTGTTCCGCACCCATCCTGAGACATGTAGACACCTCTTATCCTTTTATTGTTGAGGTAGACGCCTCGGAGGTTGGGGTAGGGGCTGTGCTGTCTCAGCGGTCAGGCTTGCAGGGAAGGCTACACCCTTGTGCGTATTTCTCTCGTAGGTTCTCTCCGGCAGAGAGAAACTACGATATAGGCAACAGAGAGCTCTTAGCCATTAAACTTGCCTTTGAGGAGTGGCGTCACTGGCTGGAAGGAGCAGAACATACAATTACTGTATACACGGATCACAAGAATCTAGAATACATCGAGGGGGCTAAGAGATTAAGTCCCCGTCAGGCTCGATGGTCTTTGTTTTTTTCGAGGTTCAGGTTCATAATTACATATACCCCGGGTAGCAAGAACATTAAGGCAGATGCCCTGTCCAGATGCTTTGAGTTGGAGACAGCACAGCCTTCTGCCCCAGAGACCATTGTCCCACAAAATTTGGTGCTGGCCGTAACAGAGACTTGGGAAGACTGGACAGAGACCTTGAGTCCTTTTCAGCAGGATGTCCCTGAGGGGAAGCCTGAGGGGGTTTTATTTGTGCCTCTGCCATTTCGTCTCCAGGTGCTACAGATATTCCATTCACACAAGAATGCGGGACATCCTGGGGCATCTAGAACGCAGGATCTTGTGGCCAGGTGCGCTTGGTGGCCGTCTCTGGCAGCCGACTGCAAAGAATTTGTTAAGGATTGTGCGGTATGTGCTAAAAGCAAACCCTCCCGGCTGGCACCTGTAGGGAGGTTGCAGCCTTTACCCACCCCGAATGAACCATGGACCCACTTGTCCATGGATTTTGTGGGCGAGCTTCCCAGATCAGAGGGCATGTCGGTCATTTGGGTGGTAGTCGACCGCTTCAGCAAGATGGCCCATTTTGTGCCCTTGAAAGGACTCCCCTCGGCCCAGGAATTGGCCGACTTGTTTATCAAACACGTGTTCCGGTTACACGGCATTCCGGAAAACATAGTGTCCGATCGGGGAGTCCAATTCGTATCTAAATTCTGGAGGGCATTCTGTCATCAAATGGGCATGAAGCTGTCGTTTTCATCGGGCTACCACCCACAGACCAACGGTCAGACGGAGAGGGTCAACCAGTCGTTAGAGCAGTTTTTGAGATGCTACGTTGCAGAGGCGCAGAATGACTGGGTCAAATTTCTGCCCTTTGCAGAATTTGCACAAAACAATTTGAAAAGTTCTTCCACTGGATTTTCTCCGTTCCAGGTTGTGTCTGGAAGATTGCCCAAATTTTCACCGTTACCAGTGGCCTCCACTCCGTTTCCAGCTCTGGAGGCTTGGCAAAGGTCTTTTAAAGACATTTGGCGGACGGTGAGAGACAGTTTGGAAAAGGCGTTTCTGAGTCAGAAGGGTCAAGCTGACAAGAAACGGTCTTTGGAGTGGAGATTCCAACCAGGAGACTTGGTTTGGGTATCCACACGTCACTTGGCCCTGAAACAGCCCTCAGACAAGTTGGGTCCCAGGTTTGTCGGGCCTTTCCCGATAGCCAGAAGGATCAACAACGTCACTTACGCTGTTGATCTTCCCGCTAGCATGCGTGGGGTAAGGTCCTTCCACGTATCCCTGCTTAAGCCAGCAGTCCATGTGGGTCCCACTCCTCCTCCTCCTGTGTTGGTGGATGACCAACCTGAGTACGAGGTAGAAAAGATTTTAGATTCACGCGTTGTACAAAACTCGGTACAATATCTCGTACATTGGAAAGGGTACGGCATTGAGGAGAGACAATGGGTACCGGGGAGTCGCATGCATGCAGACGAATTAAGGAGGGAATTTCACGCCTTACATCCCGAGAAACCTGGTAGGAGTTGTCCGGAGTCCACTCCTCGGGAGGGGGGTACTGTGAGGAAACGCGGAAAAGCCGCCGTCTCTCGAGGTGAGGCGGCTGTTTCCGCGTCCAGCATGGCGTCACAACGCGGAAAAAACGCCGCATGCCGCATGGGCAGTGCGGCGGAATCCGCATTGGTAACGGCGGAATCCGCATCAGAGGCGGCCCCCGCACTAGATACATTGCATGACAGTACTGGTGTGGCTGGGACTGATAGTCCACCAGGATTCAGACTTACACGCGCGCGAGCACAGAGGCAGAGTTTAAATAGCAGTTAGAAGGGTGTCGGCTGACCAGCTGGGTCAGCTGACAAATTCCACTGCTCTCATTGGACCAGCAATTAGGGAGGTCCTGGAAAGGTCCTAGAGTATATATACTGCTGGTTGTTCACTTGCTCTTTGTCTGGCGTGCGATCACATATGTGGGAGCACTCAGACCTGTAGTCAGATCCTTAAGTGTGCCGGGACCAGCTGGAGCTGTAATCCTACACTTAGCTAGATTATGTTGATAGCTAAAGTACTAGTTTGATTGTGATTATATGTTATGACTTTTGCCTGCTTTGACTATCCTCCTGAACTCTGATCTTGTACCTCGATATTTCTGATACTCTGTTGCCGAACCCCGGCTCGTTCCTTGACTCTGTTTCTGCCTCCTGATTTTGTACCCTGATATATCTGATACCTCGTTGCTGAACCCTGCCTGTACTTTGACTCCGCCTTTGCCTCCTGATCTTGTACTTTATCTGTCCGTGTGTGTACGACCTGGCTTGTCCGACCTCGAGAACCGACCTTACCGTTAGAGGCGGTTCCTCGCTCTGTTAGCGATCCTTCCTCCTGAGGGTCACTTTCAGATATACCTTCCTACTGTCAGTCTGACTCCTCCCGTCTTGGAGAGCTCAGGTCTGCGGAAGGAATCTGTGCAGTACTCCTTGCTGCATTGAGGCCTTGTCCTCTAAGTGTTACTGTTACACCAAACACTACACTCTACTCAGGTGAACAGAGGTTAGTTTGTATATCGGATTATCGGTGAGACTGCAGATCACTTATAATCTGGTATATATCTGTATTTCCGGTGATACTGCAGATCACCGGTAATCAGATACTCTCTGCGCCCACCGATCGTTACATGTCCATAACGAGTTACACCATTGTCCCTGCTTCATAACGAGTTAAACCATTGTCCCTGCTCCATAGCAGCTCAATGGCATCAGCGGGATGCATCTGTATAAGATTGTGGCCAGAGCTATCGCTCAGGGGATTAACTCCTATACATAGCACCTTCTTCCCAACAGCATTTCATACATTCATTTTTTTTGTTTGTTTTTTACCTCTCCGATTCCATCTGTATTATTGGCTTTCATTGTTAATTAATATTTTGATAATCTATTGTTTTGGAAAACCAACTTGTTTTTTTTTTTTACTTAGTACGTGGTGGTAGATTAAAGACAACCAAGGTTGTAAATAAGCTCTAATGTAAGCCAGCCTGCCAGGCAAAGTAACTTGCCCTTAATTCCAAAAATATTTAAAAATCCCCCCCCCTCGGCAAGACCATTGTGGCCTTTTAGTCTTAATTGTTTCCAAACTTGTGGCCACCCCCCCCCCATCTGCATTGCCATGACTCACCATTAGCTTGGCAGTCAGCTGTTAGGCCCCTGCTGCTGAGCTGGGGTGGGCAGAGGCAACACCTGTGGCTGGTTTCACACTGTATTTTGGCATCAGAGATGCCGCATCGCACAGCCAAAAAAACGGCCTTCAGGGAATACCACGTTTTTATCTGGTATTCCCCTTCTGGCATCCGGCCGAACAGGAAGTGATGCGTGCTTGCCGTCACTTCCTGTTTTGAGTATGCGGAAGTGAATGGAACCGTATTGTAAAAATCGCCATGCCGCCGCTGCCAACATTTTTAAAATACCTGCACCGCCATATACTTACACGGCTTCCGGTCAGACACACGTCGACGCAGATACGTGCGCTAACGTAGTTATGGAAGCGTGTCAGAATGAGCACTTCCGGCGCACCGCAGGTAATATAAAAAGCAAATAAAATTAAAAAAAAACATTACCCTGTGATAGATAAATTGCCACGGCGCACAGCCACAGTGTGAAAGGGCCCTCAGGGGATGGCCATACTATAGCCCCCCCCCCCCCATACTAGTATTACTGTCAAAGACGTTCACATTAAATTGTTGATTTTACTGGACTCTCGAGGCCTCTCTCTAAACTATTTGTATCTAGACAAGTTTTCTCCTTATGGACTAGAGTAGATTTGAGGCTTTATCTATGTTCCTATTTAATCAGCAATAACTTTATCACTACCTATGACACCTTAGTGATATACACATTTTTTTCAACAAACTCCAGTTTCTTTGGGTGCTTTTCATTCCAGGAATTACTTTATTTCCTATGAGTTTTTGTAAAGTCATTTTTATTGAAAAAATAAATCCAACAATATAGGTCAACTGGACTTGTACACAATTACATTAATTCAAAAATAAAACGTTTGACAAATAACAATATAAAGAAAGTAGCGATGAACATGTCAAGGATAACTCATGGAGAAGCATGTGATCAGTTTGGTCAGGTGACAGATATGTAAGTCTCTGATTTGCTAGTCATGATCATGTGCTAAAGTAGGACATGATTTACAGCAGATAAATGGCGGGAAATGATGGTACTGGCGCTGCCCTTTCACTTGAATGGACAGCGTTTGACAACAAGCACGGCAGAAGTCGTTTACCGCCTGACAAGCTTAATTTTTGAACTGGGCCTAATGGGTATTTTTATAAGGAGGTTTTTTTTTTTGTTTTTGTTTTTAAATCTTTGATGAGAGAAAATTATTACAAAGTAACTTTCTTTTCTTCTAAATCTCTTCACAGCCGGTGCAGTTCCTCAAAGAGTGGAGAACGGTTTAGGCAGCAGTAACCTGACGGCCTACCTAGCTCTGGAAAATCAGCCGGGATCCAAAGCAGTGAATCTACCAGCTGCCGGAGTCTTGCTTCATCTTGTGCTTTTATTTATGTCTTTTATATTGTAACGTATTCACTGTGTTAGTAAACTGTATATGTGTGGGGGAGGTGGAGGGGGAAATGGGGGCTGGTGACATGTGCTTAGAATCTATTAAAGCCTAAGTACTGGGAAATAAAAAAATCATCTATATAAACAATGAAAGGTGCCTATTCTAATGCAGCACAATGCAGCTGTATAAAAACTGAGTATCAATCTATTTTTTCACAAGAGAACATCTAGAAAGTGGGACTGTGTGTGCAGGCCTTGCATCTGCTTCTGTCTGAGAATGGGGAGGAGTTTTCATGCTGCTGCATACAGTCTGACAGAGCACCAACAAGGTTGGGGGGAGCGGGAGTGGTGAGCTTCCCATCATTGCTGTGCAGTGAAACAGCAACAACCCTTACAAGGCATGCATAAAAAAATGGCGCCGGTGGATAATAAAATATTAACAATAAACATTGTTTTTGAACTTGGTTAACAATAAATTTAAAAAACGGACGGTGGTGCCTAACCCTACCCCCCGGTGGTGCCTAACCCTAACCCCCCTGGTGGTTTCTCGCAAGCCCCCCCCCCCCCCCCCCTTGTTGTCTAAAACTAACTGCCGCCTAACCCTAACCACTTCCCCTGGTGGTGCCTAATCCTTACCTCTTCCCCTGGTGGTGCCTAATCCTAACCACTTCCCCTGGTGGTGCCTAACCCTAACCACTCCCCCTGCAGAAACACCCTTTTACACATAGAAATGATAAACTCTTTGATAACGTAAAATCTGAACATACAAACCAATAATATGACAAAATATGACAAAAACTATAACGTTGCAAGCGTCTAAAATGGTAACATACTTCAAAAACTGTAACCTTCTTATGTTGTTAATGATATTTATAGGGCACCCTTTTTTTTGCTTTTTTTGCCATATTAAGATAATTGCATTAGGCCTCGTTCACACTGCATGTGTTTCCAGCCGCGTTTTGGAAACGCGTGCGGGAGGCCGACATGCACGACATCAGACAGTGCACAGTATGATGTTCACACTGCATGCGTTTCAGACCTGTGCGGTCCGGGAACACATGCTGCACGCATTTTTTGCAAAAAACGTGCGGCTGTCCCCTTCACTTTTCAGTGATGGCATCAGCCACGCAACGCATACAAACGCGGATGGCATGCGTCCGCATGCGTTGCGTTCCACACGCATGGCCGTCCGCGTTTGTAATGTGAACAGGGCCTAAGTCTATGGCGGTGCCCTTTTTTCCTGTTAACCCTACAAGTATGTATGAAGTTTAGTGGCTTTTAAAGAGGAACTCCAGGGAAAATAACGTAATAAAAAAAGGGCTTCATTTTTACAATAATCTTTCCTCTCCTTGGTTTACTTTCTGACATTTATCACATGGTGATATTTTTACTGCTGGCAGGTGATGTCACTGAAAGGAGATGCTGCTTGCTTTTTTTTTTTGCCAGTTGAAACAGCTGTTGTTTCCCACAAAGCAACAAGTCTCCCACACTGTGATGTCAGCATCCTGGTGCTGACATCACAGTGTGGGAGGGGTTTCACCACAATATCATCCATACGGACCCCCCTGATGATCTATTGGAGAAAAGGAAAAGATTTATCGTGGGAAAGGGGATATCAGCTACTGATTGGGATGTGAAGTTCAAGCCTAGGTTATGGTTTGTCTTTAAGAACTGCTGTCAAGTGTCTGGAGTTTTGCACCAGGTAACAGTTATGATATTGGGGAAACCTGGATTAAAATATTATTGTTTAGAACTTAATAAGCAGAATAAATAAATTATTATTTTTATTATTATTATTATTATTATTATTGATTTATAAAGCGACAACATATTCTGTGGCACTGTGCAAAGTAAGAAACAAACATGGGGCATAATACTACAGACGATGGTATACACGAATATACAAAATACAGAGTTGGTACATATACACAATCGGTACAAAATACAGAATTGGTATTGGTATCAGCTATAGGTCCCCCCCAGTATAGGAAGCCAGGAATAGGTGCCCCAGTATAGGTAGCCAGCTATAGGTCCCCCCAGTATAGGAAGCCAGGAATAGGTGCCCCAGTATAGGTAGCCAGCTATAGGTCCCCCCAGTATAGGTAGCCAGGCATAGGTGCCCCAGTATAGGTAGCCAGCTATAGGTCCTTCCAGTATAGGAAGCCAGGAATAGGTGCGCCAGTATAGGTAGCCAGCTATAGATCCTTCCAGTATAGGAAGCCAGGAATAGGTGCGCCAGTATAGGTAGCCAGTTATAGGTCCTCCCAGTATAGGAAGCCAGGAATAGGTGCCCCAGTATAGGTAGCCAGCTATATGTCCCCCCAGTATAGGTAGCCAGGCATAGGTGCCCCAGTATAGGTAGCCAGCTATAGGTCCCCCCAGTACAGGTGCCCGTCTATTGATCCCCCCAGTATAGTAAGCCAGGAATAGGTGCCCCAGTATAGGTAGCCAGATTTAGGTCCCCCCAGTATAGGTAGCCAGGCATAGGTGCCCCAGTATAATTGAAACTCAATGTGCAGTGTTGCGCCTATTGTTCTATCAGCTGCTAAACCTAGAGTGGGGTGATCCCAATACCCCTAAATAAATAAATAAGAATTAAAATAAACAATACTAGGTCAGCGCTAGTGGAAAATGCAATTTAAATATTTATCAATTGATAAATCGTTAAAATCTGACAAAAACCTATAGCACATGGATGTAATTAGTGGTTTAAATGAACTCCACACGCATTTGCACGCACTTCTTCTACAGTTGAGGTCCTACTCCCCATGGTTATCTACTAAGACTAACATACATAGCAGATATAGATCGCTTGCCTTAAAGTGAATGGGAACCACATTAAAAAAAAAATGAAGCAAATACTTACCTAAGGAGAGGGAAGGCTCTGGGTCGTATAGAGCCTTCCGTCTCCTCTCTCGGTGCTCTCTATCCTGTGCTGCCCCCCCCCCCCCGTTTCAATCCCCCACCGAAAGGGTATTTGGAAGTCTTCAGGAGCCGTGACCTCCCGAAGACATGCGGCTCCATACTGCACAGGCGTGAGCGTGCAAGAGAGCGTGCTTGCGCAGGTGCAGTACAGGGCCGCCCTTCTTCAGGAGCACTCGGGCTCCCTGAAGACTTCTGAAGCCTCCTTCGGCCGGGTAAAGCAGTATTTGACTGAATTAGTAAAATACTGCTACCGGGGAGCCAGCACCGGAACGAGGGGACCAGGAGAGGAGCAGGAAGGCTGTATAGGACCCAGAGCCTTCCCTCTGCTTGGGTAAGTATCTGTCTCATTTTTTTTAAATGCGGTTCCCAGTCACTTTTAAGAGTATTTGGAATCTTATCATTATATCAATCTATACCAATCAAGTGATTCCATTTTCAACTTTGAAGAGAACCATTTAATATATTTGAGGGTTCTAATTTTTATTTTTCATGTTTTATTTTTTATATTTTATACATTTGTATCATATTAATCTTTTTTAGATTTTCCTGCTGTAGCAGGGCAGTTGGTGTGATAGAAGAAGTGTGTGTGAATGCATGTGTAGTTCATTTAAACCATTACACCCATGCTATAGGTTTTTGCATGTAAAGATTTGTATGCATATATCCAATTTGTCATATTTTAACGATTAATCGATTGATTCAAATTTAAATTGCATTTTCCACTAGCGCTGACCTAGTATTGTTTATTTTGATCCCCAGTATACTTGCCCCCAGTATAGGTTAGCCAGGTAGGTGCCTCCAGTATAGGTAGCCAGTATAGTTGCCGACAGTATAGATTAGATAGGCAGGTGCCCCGGTATTGATTAGATAGGTAGGTGCCCCCAGTACAGGTTAGCTAGGTGGGTGCCTCCAATATATGTAACCAGAATAGTTGCCCGCAGCATAGGTTAGATAGGTAGGTGCCCCCCGTATAGGTTAGTTAGGTAGGTGTCTCCAATATAGGTAGCCAGTATAGTTGCCACCAGTATAGGGTAGCTAGGTAGGTGCCCCTAGTATAGGTTAGCTAGGTAGGTGCCCGCAGTATAGGTTAGATAGGTAGGTGCCCACAATATAGGTTAGATAGGTAGGTGCCCCCAGTATAGGTAGCCAGTATAGTTGCCGACAGTATAGATTAGATAGGCAGGTGCCCCGGTATTGATTAGATAGGTAGGTGCCCCCAGTACAGGTTAGCTAGGTGGGTGCCTCCAATATATGTAACCAGAATAGTTGCCCGCAGCATAGGTTAGATAGGTAGGTGCCCCCCGTATAGGTTAGTTAGGTAGGTGCCTCCAATATAGGTAGCCAGTATAGTTGCCACCAGTATAGGGTAGCTAGGTAGGCGCCCCTAGTATAGGTTAGCTAGGTAGGTGCCCGCAGTATAGGTTAGATAGGTAGGTGCTCCAAGTATAGGTTAGATAGGTAGGTGCCCCCAGTAAAGGTTGGATAGGTAGGTGGCGGTGCCCCCAGTACAGGTTAGATAGGTAGGTGCCTCAGTATAAGTTGGATAGGTAGGTGCTCCCAGTATAGGCTAGATAGGTAGGTGCCTCCAGTATAGGCTAGATAGATAGGTGCCTCCAGTACAGGTTAGATAGGTAGGTGCCTCAGTATAAGTTGGATAGGTAGGTGCCCGCAGTATAGGTTAGATAGGTAGGTGCTCCCAGTATAGGTTAGATAGGTAGGTGCCCCCAGTATAAGTTGGATAGGTAGGTGGTGGTGCCCCCACTATAGGCTAGATAGGTAGGTGCCCCAGTATAAGTTGGATAGGTAGGTGCCCCCAGTATAGGCTAGATAGGTAGGTGCCTTGCAGTATAGGTTAGATAAGTGGGTGCTCCCAGTATAGGTTAGATAGGTAGGTGCCCCCAGTATAAGTTGGATAGGTAGGTGGCGGTGCCCCCACTATAGGCTAGATAGGTAGGTGCCCCAGTATAAGTTGGATAGGTAGGTGCCCCCAGTATAGGCTAGATAGGTAGGTGCCTTGCAGTATAGGTTAGATAGGTTGGTGCTCCCAGTATAGGTTAGATAGGTAGGTGCCCCCAGTATAAGTTGGATAGGTAGGTGGCGGTGCCCCCACTATAGGCTAGATAGGTAGGTGCCCCAGTATAAGTTGGATAGGTAGGTGCCCCCAGTATAGGCTAGATAGGTAGGTGCCTTGCAGTATAGGTTAGATAAGTAGGTGCTCCCAGTATAGGTTAGATAGGTAGGTGCCCCCAGTATAAGTTGGATAGGTAGGTGGCGGTGCCCCCACTATAGGCTAGATAGGTAGGTGCCCCAGTATAAGTTGGATAGGTAGGTGCCCCCAGTATAGGCTAGATAGGTAGGTGCCTTGCACTATAGGTTAGATAGGTAGGTGCTCCCAGTATAGGTTAGATAGGTAGGTGCCCCCAGTATAAGTTGGATAGGTAGGTGACGGTGCCCCCACTATAGGCTAGATAGGTAGGTGCCCCAGTATAAGTTGGATAGGTAGGTGCCCCCAGTATAGGCTAGATAGGTAGGTGCCTTGCATTATAGGTTAGATAGGTAGGTGCTCCCAGTATAGGTTAGATAGGTAGGTGCCCCCAGTATAAGTTGGATAGGTAGGTGGCGGTGTCCCCACTATAGGCTAGATAGGTAGGTGCCCCAGTATAAGTTGGATAGGTAGGTGCCCCCAGTATAGGCTAGATAGGTAGGTGCCTTGCAGTATAGGTTAGATAGGTATTTTTTGCAGGTGATTTCTGTCTACGCCCCTGTGCACGCCCCTAAAACAGGGGCTGTGTATGTGTAGTACAGCTAAGAAAATAAAATATTAGCAGCACAGATATCAATCTGATATTGTTTCCAGTACAGGAAGAGTTAAGAAACCTCAGTTGTTATCTATGCAAAAGAGCTTCTCTGAGCTCCACCACTTAAAAAGCCATGGACAGCACTGTCTTTTGAAGCTATTATCTTTACTGTCTCTCATTGTTTCTTGTTTGTTTATGGTCCCCCCCCCCCCGCAGAGGAAAGTTGAAAAGGTCAAAGCTCTTCTCTGTGAAACCGTTTAAAAGTGTAATGTGTAAACTGCACATCCTCTATAATAAAACCCCTTTGTCTCTGCGTCCCATCCCTGCACTTCATGCGTGTGTGTCCCGTGTTTTGCGCTACTGCACATGTGCAGGGAGGGATGCAGAGACTGAGGAGAGCTGAGGGAGGACGGGGCCAGAAGGGGCGGGCACGTGTGAGGCGGGAGCGCGCAGGCGCGGTGACAGTGCGGCGGTGGTGGCGGTCATGGGGGGGGGGGGGAGGATGAGAGGGAGGAAAGAAGAGGGGAGGAGAGGGAGGCGGGGTTTCAACCCAGACCTAGAGTCCGTTTTTAAACGGGCTTAGGTCTACTAGTATTTAATAATGATGCAATGTTATAAAAAAAAATTAAAAAAAAAGCTATATAACTGAAAATAAAAATGTGAGGCTATTTTCTTTGCTACTAATGCTCTATTAATTATCCGTACTACACATGGAATTAATTATATCATAAGGTTTTTCCCTTCACTGTCACTTTAAATTCAAATGTAAACATGGAGAGTAGATTAAACACAAAGGGGTTGATTTACTAAACCGTGCTATGACAAATAGCACGCCTTATCAGAGATAGCACTCTTTATCAGAGATAGCACACCTTATCAAAGTTAACGTGCCTTATCAGAGTAGGATAGCGAGCGCTATGAACTTATGCCTGCTAATTGGCAATGGCACTCGTCCTAACCTGAGCCCCTGCTGGTTCCTAGCGCTTGCTATACTACTCTGATAAGGCGCGTTAACTTTGATAAGGAGTGTTATCTCTGATAAGGCGTGGTAACTCTGGATAAGACATGCTATTTGTCATAGCACAGTTTAGTGAATCAACCCCATAGAGTGATTACACGCAACATGAGGAAAGCCAGCACTAGAGGGAGTAGAAAGCAGACAGGATGGTGGCACAGGCACAGCACTGAACTCCAGAGGGGAGGTGAGAGCACAGCTTCTGCTGCGCTATACTCTGCATTTACACACTGGACTGGCGGAGCACAGGAAGGGGATAGGAACAGATAGTTGGGACAAGGGGACATAATGAGGCACAGGGGACAGAGGGAGGAACAAAGGGGGCAGAAGGAGCCTAGGCACCAGGCCGAGGCAGAGGCAGGACAGGCTGCAGCCTCTGAGTGTTCCCCCTAGAGGGCACATTCCTCTGCACTCTCCCCGCACTGCCCTCTCCCCTCCAGGTCTATGATCTCCTTCTCCCTACTAAACTAATCATCCCGAGTCTCCTGGCATCTTTTTCCTATCTGGTGTGAAGCGCTCCTATCTACCCTGAACTCTAACAGCCTCGCTGTCATCAAAGAGATGACAGGCATGGCTGTGTGCATCGGGTAGCTAGGCAACAGCAGGAAGCCGAATTCTGCTGGAACGGTGGCGGCTTCCTGCAGTTACCTGTCACTGTGGACTGCACATGTTAGTTTGCCTCCGATGTAGCTGGACTGAGGAGGGATTCAGGATGATCGGAACAGGCGATTTCCGATATCGCGGAAATTCTGGATTCTGTGGTAATGAAATTCAGTAACCGCTACATTCCGGCGGATCCCAGCGGTATTCCCGCATTCAGGTGTAACCATTTCCACAATGTTAAAGGGAACCTACTGGATGTTTCCTTTTAAACAAATACCAGTTCCCTGGCAGTCCTGCTGATAACTTTGGCTTTAGTGGTGGCTGAATCACAATCCTGATTACAATTTTTTTTTTTGGAGCAGCAGGAGTTGTTGTAGGCCATGGGAGCTAGAGGTGGTTTCACAGCGGTCATCACAATTTTTTGGGGGGAGCAGCAGGAGTTATCGCAGGCCAAGAGACCCAGAGGTGGTTTTACGGCAGTCATTACAATTTTTTTTTTGGGTGCAGCAGGAGTTGTCGTAGGCCATGGGACCTAGAGGTGGTTCCACAGCAGTCATTACAGCAAAATGTTAATTTTGTCTGTCCAATCTTTATCGTGAATCAGTGAGAGGGGCCTTGTAATTATCACTGATCCATGACTCGTTCATTTTTATGAACATTAGTATGTCCATATTGTCTGTGGACAGACGGGTCCATTGGTCGGTGACCACCCCACCTGCAGCACTAAATACTTGCTCAGAAAGAACACTGGAGGCGGGGCATGCCAGAACCTCCAGTGCATACTGAGCGAGTTCAGGCCAGGTATCCATTTGTTTTGTCCAATACTCCATGGGGTCATCATCACTCTCCATATTGTCTGGAGCACTGGCCGACCCCATGTAATCATTCACCATACGGGCCAGCCGCTGGCGGTGACTACTTTGCCCGCTGGTGGTGCTGCTGCTTCAAGGAGTATCTGGCAATGGCTGATAAAATTGATTCAACATACTCAGCAGGTTCACAGATTCGCTATTGGTGCTGCTGCTGGGAGTGGGACAACCAGACCTTTGCTGAGTATGATGAGACTTGGTAGCTTGGGCCCGGGATACAGGTTCAAGAAACGCATCTTCTACCCACTAAAGAAGGGCATCCCGGATTTGGCTCATCCTGGCGTCTGCTTGGGAGGGGGGTATGAACTGCCGCATTTTCCCTTTGCACCGGGGATCTAAGATGATGGCCACCCACATGTCGAGCCTTGATTTTAGAGTTTTAATCCGGGGGTCCTTATGGAGGCACTGGACCATATGCGCAGCCATAGGGAAGAGATGTCTGCCATTAATCACCTTGTCCTGACTGTCAGAATTGTCATCATGCTCCAGATCCACATTATCAGAATCTTCTTCCCACCCCTGGACAATGGGCTCTTCCGCTTCCACAAGCTTTGCCTCCTCATCCAGGACTTGAGCATGCTCACTCACTCCCCCACTTGACTGACCACTGTTCAGTAGGGCTTCCTCCCCCTGTAAAAGCACTTTGTCAAGAGCCTTGTCCAGCATGAAGACAATAGGGAGCACTTCTGATATGCTGCAGTGCTCCTCACTGACCAATTTTGTTGCGTGCTCAAATGGCTCCATCACTTTACAGACCTGTCCAATCAGCTGCCACTGGTCCCCAGTAATGTAGTCCAGTGGCCCTGTTCTGAAGGAAGATGTCTGAGACAGGTATAGCCTGACTGCCATTCGCTGCTCCCACAACCTCTCCAGCATGTGGAGGGTGGAGTTCCAACGTGTCGGACAATCAGAAATAAGCCTGTGCTGCGGCAGGCTATGGCGGCACTGCAGCAGGTTCAAGGCCGCCGTGGCGGTTACAGAGCAATGGATGTGGGCTGACACTTTTTGTGCTGAGGCCACAGCGTCCTTCAACCCATCAAAAGTTTGTATAAATTTCTGGACTACAAGGTTGAAGACGTGAGCCAAGCAAGGTAAGTGAGTGTAGCCACCTTCCGAAACGGCGGCCAGCATGTTGGCACCATTATCAGACACCACTAAACCTGTGTCCAGTTTTCAGGGGAAAAGCCACTGCTGAATCTGATCCTGTAAGGCTGCAAGGATTACAGATCCGGTTTGCCTGTTCTCGTCCATGGATTCCAGTTTCAGCACTGCTTGGCATCGCTGGTGCTGCAGACCAGTGTAGGAGCGGGACCACTTGCTGAGAGGTTCAGCAATGGCGGACTGGCCTTGGACAGAACAGGTAGCAGAGGGAAGTAGAACAGGCCTCCCCTTCAACCCACGTGGTGGCACCACCAGCTGAGATGCCCCAGATCTTGCACCCTCCTCAGCAGCACCATGGAGGGTGACCCAATGGGCGGTAAAAGTGAGATACTTTCCCTGCCCATGCCTGCTGCTCCAGCCATCCATAGTGAAGTGCACCTTGCCACCGACAGCGTGATCCATAGACCATCTGACACACTCCACAATGTGCTGGTGCAGGGCAGGGATAGCATTCCTGGCAAAATAATGGCAGCTGGGGATCTGCCATTGTGGAGCAACACTGTTCATCAGTCTGCGGAAAGGGGGGAACAGTCCACAAACTGGTATAGCAGCAGCTGTTGGCCCAACAGCCTTGCCAGGAGCGCATTGTTTTTAACAACAAATGGATCACTTGCAGGGAGCATCCGCTTCCTCTGCAACATTTCTGGTACAGAGGCCTGACGCTGAAACACTGGTGATTCAGAGGAAACCATTAAGGGTGATGACGAGGTGCTTGCCGAGGTCTGGAGTCCTCTTCCAGCCTGGCATGCAGAGGGATTTGAACTAGAATGGGACTGAGCAGGTTAGATAGGGACAGGACGAGTAGAAAAAGAAGTG
This sequence comes from Hyperolius riggenbachi, assembly GCF_040937935.1. Classification (NCBI taxonomy): domain Eukaryota; kingdom Metazoa; phylum Chordata; class Amphibia; order Anura; family Hyperoliidae; genus Hyperolius; species Hyperolius riggenbachi. The sequence continues at coordinate 377,209,427 of NC_090651.1, forward strand.
GAGGGGCCTGTTGCTGCTGCTTTCCTCCACCCATCTTATTGTAATTCTTTACGTATTCAAACTCCCGTCTGTGGTGGTTGTGCAGAAAGGCTTATCAGCCCTGATGTGCCGAACCCGGTGCCCGATTTGCCTCTGCTCACCGATTTACGGCACACAGAACAGACTGCCCTGGATTCATCCTCTTCCAGAACAGTACAATTCCCCCATACTGATTCCAGGGCGTTAGCGTGGCTTTTATGACGAGGAAGCCTTTAGGTCTCCTAAGAAGGCTGCAAAAGTACTCTGGTATCTGAGTTCTTTGCCCCCCCCCCCCTCATGGGTTACAGATAAGAGATGATTAGTGATTAGATGAGGAAGATTTATTGAAAACAAATCGACTTTCTTCTTCTTCAACACAATACCTCCAACGGAGCTCTAAGACCTACACCAATGCCAATGAAGTGAACACCACTAGCACCGCACAGTGACCAACCAAGCTCCACAACATCACTTGATATCCAAAGCAGTGAATGTACTGAATCTACCTGCTGCTGGAGTCATGCTTAAAGGGAACCGAGCATCACTTTTAACTCCCAGGGCAGCTCTATAGCAAATTAAAAATGCATTCTAAAAATATAGTTTATTATTTAAAAAAAAACAACTTTCATTTTACCTTATCTTTTTACAGTTAAAGCAGAATATAACCCTGCATTTCATCTTTGCTCTAAAACATTATTTACAGCATATTATATACAACCAGCATTTTTTTTTTTTACTAGACCAGTATTCGAAGAGTTACACACAGAACTTTCAAGTTCAGTGCAGTGAAATGTGGATGCATCAAAAGTTGTAGATAATGTTATCTTGTTTTACTTAAATGTATCAAGTGAGGAATGTGACACATTCTCTGACTGTGGAGAAGCTCCTGGACACAGACAGAGAGTCAAAGCTTGTCTGCCTTTAATACATAATGAATAAAACCAGTTATTAATAAAATGCAAAGTCAGATCACAAAGCAAAAAAAAACAAAATGTACTTTTGAAAACCTATACTTATTAAATTAATAATAATAAATGAATAATAATACTTATGCACAAATGCAAACATGATAACCGTATGGCATATACAAAGTAGGAAAACATGTTTTTATTGAATATTATGTCAGGGTTTTAAACCGCTTTAAAGGTTAAATCAGGCAGTATATACCAGTACAAAGATATATACAGTAGATAAAAAAATATTGAAGAAACATTTTTTTATGCAAAAATACAAAAAGTCTTTATTGAAGACAACACTAGTGCAATAATATTCATAAAAGGTGTCTTTCAAGGGACATATTCCATAGCTGAGAAAGGTGATCATGCAGGAGTGATTAACATCAAGATTAGTGCAGTTGTAACTATCGAGGCAACAATGTCGACTTGTTTCAGGATAGACCCTTCATCAGGCCTCCAAACACAGGAACCGCACATGTCAAGAGCTGAAGGTGAATTCTCCTCCAGCTCCTGTCATGTGTAGTTCCTGTGTTTGAAAATTGGATGAGTGGTTTTACCTGGCTTCATGTTGTCCAGATGTCCATCAATGGTGGGTTTTCAGTCTGGATTTAAACACGTCTAGGGATGGAGCTGTCCTGATCTGTTGAGGTAAGGAGTTCCAAAATGTAGGGGCAGCATGACAGAAGGCTCTGGGACCAAAAGTTTCCAAGTGGACTCTGGGTATGACTAGATTATTAGAACCTGTGGATCTGAGATTGCATGGTTTACGCAGATGTAACATTTCTTTCATGTATCCAGGGCCCAGATTATTTAGTGATTTAAATGTCAGTAGGCTGATCTTGAATAGGACCATCCATTTTATTGGTAGCCAGTGAAGGGAGTGCAGGACTGGCGTTATGTGGCAGTGACGGGGTTGGTTGGTTAACAGTCTGTCCGCAGTATTCTGAATCAGCTCTAGGTAGTACAAGTCCTTTTTTGGAAGGCTAGTGTAGAGAGAGCATTGCAGTAGTCCAGTCGGAATGTAATGAAGGTTGGTAGATCTTCTGGGGGGTTGAGTTGCTTGATTTTTGCGATGTTCTTCAGGTGAAAATAGGATGATTTCACCACAGCAGATTTGAGTTCTGAAGTTTAAATCCCCGTCAATTAGAACTCCCAGGCTACGCACATGATCAGAGCTGTGTAGATCCGTGCCTCCTATTCCCAGTGGTGAAGACTGCAAGTTAAGTTGTTTTGTTGTCATGTGCTGCCCTCCAATCAGAAGGACTTCAGTTTTGTCTGCATTTAGTTTCAGCCAGTTGTCACTCATCCATTGCTGTAGTTCGCCTAAGCAGGCGTTTATAGTTGGAGTTGGGTCTGTCACACCAGGCTTGAAGGAAAGATATAGTTGGGTGTCATCAGCATAGCAGTGGTATGTCAAGCCATGTTTTTGGATTAGTTTTCAAAGCGGTAACAGGGCAGTTTCAGTGCTGTGGTGTTTCCTGAAGCTAGACTGGAATGGGTCAGAACTGTTGTTTTGTAGGATTTTGGCTTCTAGCTTGAGGTAGACAGCTTTTTCAATTAGCTTACCCAGAAAGGGAAGGTTAGAGACAGGTCTGTAGCTGGTCATTGCATCTGGGTCCAGGGAGGGTTTTTTGAGGAGAGGCTATATTCGTCTTCCGCCAACTGAGGAAGTTCAGCATGGCCCAAGAGATTCTGACGAGGTTCTATACCGCCACCATTGAGTCGATCCTCTGCTCTTCCATCTTGGTCTGGTATGCTGGCACCACCGCTGGTGACAAGCACAAACTGCAGAAGGTCATCAGGATTGCGGAAAGGATCATTAGTAGGCCTCACCTCTCACACGCCCTGCTACAGAACATCAGAGTGTGCTCTTGAGCATTGAGTATTGCCAGCGACCCCTCTCACCCAGGTCACTGCTTCTTCAGTCCACTCCTGTTGAGATGGGCCATTTCCACTAGGACTGCTAGACACATCAACTCTTTTTTTCCCATTGGCTGTCAGCCTCCTGAACTCCCTTTACATACTACCCCCCCCCCCCCCCCCCTCAGGCTACGGCCAATCAGTCAACTTTCCCACAAGACTAACTGATCAGATCTTTCATGTCACTGTTAAAGAGGAACTCCAGTGAAAATAATGTAATAAAAAAGTGCTTCATTTTTACAATAATTATGTATAAATGATTTAGTCAGTGTTTGCCCATTTTTAAAATCTTTCCTCTCCCCAATTTACATTCTGACATTTATCACATGGTGACATGTTTACTGCTGGCAGGTGATGTAGCTGCTGCTTGCTGTTTTGGCAGTTGGAAACAGCTGTAAACAGCTATTTCCCACAATGCAACAAGGTTCACAGACAGGAAATTGCCAGGAGTACCACGGTCCTCAGAGTTTCTTGTGTGAGGGGTTTCACCACAATATTAGTCATAAAGTGCCCCCTGATGGTCTGTTTGTGAACAGGAATAGATTTCTCATGTAAAAGGGGGTATCAGCTACTGATTGGGATAAAGTTCAATTCTTGAAGTCAGAGTTTCTTTTTAATAAATCTCTTGTATGATGCTACTGTGTTTCCTGTTTTTTTGTTTTTTTTTTATTAACTGCATGTGTGCACCCATCTTCTACTCTATTCTCTTGAGCATTGTATTGTGCCAAACCCAATTTAGACCAGTGCCCGTGTATGCTTGGTGAAATAAACAATTCTGATTTTATCATTAGCAGTATAGCATATCTTTATGGAGTAGGCGGTGGGCAGGGCCGGCGCTACCATTAAGGCAAGGGGGGGGGGGGAATTTCCCACAGGCCTCAGAGTCCATAGGGCCCCCCCAAGGATCTTCTATTAAAAATGTTATTTAGCCAGCCACCGGGCCCTGCATTGTGTGAGTTACAGATGGTGGAGCTGAGGCAGCAGGGGCAGGCAGAGGAAGGATTCAGCCCCCCCCCCCCCCCCCCCAGAGTTACCCGAGTGCCTTTTCCCTACATGCTGATCGGTGTGCAGCACAACTTACCAGTCAGCATCGCGGGGAAGTTCAGAAAGTCTTCTCCACTTCACACAGTTACAGCATCTCTGCTGCCCTCTGGTGGCGCCTCTCAGTACTACACCGCTGAAGGAGTCAGAGAGGAGATGCTGTGACTGTGTGAAGTGGAGAAGACTTTCTGAACTTCCTGGAGACACTGACAGGTGAGTTGTACCCTAAGCCCTACTGCACACCGCCTTACATATGGGTAGGGGAGAGAGCCAACCTAAGCCTGGTGGGGGTACACCTAGCTATCTATATTTGGAGGGAGGAGGGCTGTCTAATCATGGGGCGTACATCTAACTATCTATACTAGGAAGGGATTCCTAATCCCGGGGGGGGGGGGGGCACATCTAGCTACCTATACTGGGGGGAGGCTACCTAATCCTGGGGGGCACATCTAGCTATCTATACTATAGATGGGGGGACGGTATTCCATCAGTGGGGGGTCAGGGGGCCTTAAATTACTTTTGCTGTGAGGCCCCATTGGAGCTAGAACTGGCCCAGGCGGTGGGTGGAATAGAGGGTTGGGGATGTGTGCTGGTAATCAATTACTGTATTTTTCGGACTATAAGACATACTTTTTAACATCTCCCCGGGCTGATAGCAGCAGCCACTGCAATGATCTGTAACGTCCATCTTTCAGCTAATCCCCCGGCAGCAACGCGATCAGTGTGACCATCTCCCCGGGCTGATAGCAGCAGCCACTGCAATGATCTGTAACGTCCATCTTTCAGCTTGTCCCCTGGCGGTATGGTGGCCTCTCTTAGACACTGCAAGCATCGTGACTGAAAATGTTCTGCTCTGTCCGGATTAGCTGATATGGGGCTGATGCAGGGACAAACCCACTAAGAGCGGACCTGCATTACCGATCTTACACCACCGGGCAGCACGGTGGCGTAGTGGTTAGCTCTCTCACCTCGCAGCGCTGGGTCCCTGGTTCGAATCCCAGCCACGGCACTATCTGCAAAGAGTTTGTATGTTCTCCCTGTGTCTGCGTGGGTTTCCTCTGGGCACTCCGGTTTCCTCCCACATTCCAAAAAACATACAGATAAGTTAATTGGCTCCCCCTAAAATTGGCCCTAGACTACAGTACTTACATAATATAGACATATGGCAATGGTAGGGATTAGATTGTGAGCTCCTTTGAGGGACAGTTAGTGACAAGATATATATACACTGTACAGCGCTGCGTAATATGTCGGCGCTATATAAATACTAAATAATAATAATAACTACTGCCATGCCATCCGGGGACTTGTTAACACTGATTGCGCTGCTGCCGGGGGACAAGCTGAAAGATGTACATTACAGATCATTGCAACGGCTGCTGCTATCGGCCTGGGGAGATGTTAATACTGATCGTGCTGCTGCTGCGGGGACAAGCTGGAAGTTTGACACAGACATTATAGATCATTGCAGCGGTTGCTGCTATACCACACAAGAACACCAGATCACTCTGCTGCAGCCCTCCCAGGAACCTCTCATGATGAATGAGACCTTAATTTAATTGCAGTGGTTAGTTAGTGTGGCTAGCTTAGGGCGTAGGGAAGCAGGGGTTTGTGTAGTGAAGTGTAGTGTAGCTGGGTGGGGGACAACAGCAGTGGTTCGTGAAGTGTAGTGTAGTGTAGCTGGGGGCATCAGGGGTTAGAGTAGTTGGTTGTTCAGGGGATGTGGCTAAAAGTATTAGAGACACCGGATCAGCAGAAGAGTCAGGAAACTGGTATTGTTTTAAAATGAAAAATCCATATCCTCCTCAGTTTAGGTCCCCTTTAAATAGCATCATTCTAAGCTCAAAGGAGTGCCACAAGCAATGTTAACTTAAAAGCAACCAGAGGTAAGAGACCTATGGAAACAACCACATTTATTTCCTTTTAAATCATACCAGTTGCCTGGCAGCCCTGCTGATTTTTTCTGGTCGGTTGTATCTGAATCACACACCTGAAACAAGCAATCTAGTCAGATGTCAGTCAGAACACCTGATCTGCATGCTTGTTCAGGAGCTTTAAGGTGCGTACACACATGCGACTATATAGTAGCTTGAAACGATCGTTCCCCGATCATTTCAAGTAACAATCGTTTAAAAAAAACATCCAATGATCATTAAGTCAACCGATGGACGAGCTAGATTGTTAAAAATGAAAGATCTGCCTTGGCGAATTTTTTTAAACGATGATTGTTTGCAAAAGTAGTACATCGTTAGAAAACGGTCGTTCGTACTAGGCTTGACATTCTCATTTCGTTATATCTTCATAGAACCTTTTTATGCGCAAGCGCAACAGTTACTTTTCATGATGTAACGTTCGTTCTACGAATGTGTCCTGTGACACGTTAATTGCTACATGATTATTCCATAATTGCCATTTTAACAGGACAGAGTGTATTTTTGTATGTTTTGTCAACGCTATATTATGTAAATGCTCTACCTACATACCTACAGTATGAAATCTTGTAATGTAATATACGTAACGCTAGTTTTACAGTGTAACGTACGTTTTGAACCGTTCGTTACGTGCGGGCGGAACTTGCTATGATGTCACTTCCAGGAACAGTATGTTACGTTGTTCCGGATCGTTCGTTAACAAACGATCAGATCGTTACACACCTTTAAAAGCTAACTTTACTTAGGAACGTTCTTACGTCAATTAAAAGATCGTTCGTCGTTCACAACGAACAATGGCTGTCGTATGTGTGTACGTAGCTTAAGAGTATTAGAAGCAGAGGATCAGCAGGAAAGCCATGCAATGTGCATTGTTTAAAAGGAAACAAATATTGCAGCCTTCATATGTCCTTTACCTTAGGTTCCCTTTAAAGGAATACTGTACGGGGGTCGGGGGAAAATGAGTTGAATTTACCCGGGGCTTCTAATGGTCCCCCGCAGACATCCTGTGCCCGCGCAGCCACTCCCCAATGCTCCGGCCCCGCCTCCGGTTCACTTCTGGAATTTCAGACTTTAAAGTCTGAAAACCACTGCGCCTGCGTTGCCGTGTCCTCGCTCCTGCTGATGTCACCAGGAGAGTACTGAGCAGACACAGACCATACTGGTCCTGCGCAGTACGCTGCTGGTGACATCCGTGGGAGCGAGGACACGGCAACGCAGGCGCAGTGGTTTTCTGACTTTAAAGTCTGAATTTCCAGAAGTGAACCGGAGGCGGGGCTGGAGCATTGGTGAGTGGCTGCGCGTGCACCGGACATCTGCAGGGGACCATTAGAAGCCCTGGGTACGTTCAACTCATTTTCCCCCGACCCTAACTACAGTATCCCTTTAAAGAGGAACTGAACAGAACATAATGTAATAAATAAAATTGCTTTTTTTACAATATTACTTTATAAATGTGGACATTGTCAAATCTTTCCTCACCCATATTGACGTTTTAAAATTTATTACAGGAGGCAACATCTTTACTGCTGCCCGATGCATCCCTGAGAGGAGCGCTGTAATCACAGCGCAGGAGATTTGGGCGCAAACTACGCCACCATAGGCCATAATAGGAATTACGGCAATGGCTGCGCACAGTGAATAACTTCGACTCCGCCAGAAGACAGAGCTGAAGTTACTTTTAAAACACTGTAATTTGTCCGCCAGCAACAGCTGGAAGCCGAATTATATCATTCCCCACTATCCACCTGGACCTAGAGGGGGAATTGTAATTAACGCCACCGGGACTTGTGCTGCAGCAGGATAAGCGATATACCGGCTGTATCCTGCGCCCAAGTCTCCTGGCGGCGATTTCTCTTATACGCCCCTGAGAAATGTTTGTTTTTTGTGTATTCTGAGGCAAGCAGAAATAATACCTGGAGTCCCAGAATGCTCTGAAGGGAGAATTCTGCATCCTAGGCAGTGACATCACTGGAAGGGCAGGACTACATGCAAATATACAGAAATATAGGGCTATAGGAAGTATTGCTGATGCTGAAACTAGAATAATTAACATATAAATGGGTATCCTAAATAATGAACTACAGTCTATTATATATCACTACAGTGCCTCTTTAACTTTTAACCCTTGGTCCCACACACACACTCACATTGGAAATATGGCCTGCACCAGCCTAGCAGTGTACCTGTGATGTAAGTATTTTTAAAGTGTACCAGAGCTGAAAAAAGTAAAACGTTTTATACATACCTGGGGCTTCCTCCAGCCCCATCCGCTCGGATTGCTCTTACGCCGCGTCCTCCGCTGCGCGCAGCTTCGGGAACTGGGTTCTGTCACTCAGCGGCTGTCACTTACAGTAAGTAGTAGAAATCTGACAGAAGTGACAGGTTTTGGACTAGTCTATCTCTTCATAAGGGATTCTCAGGAAGGCTTTTATTCTTTATAAAGATATTCCCTAAAAAAGGATTTAAACAATGATGCTGGCCAGCTTCCCTGCTCGCTACACAATTTTTTGGCAGTTGAACAGAGCAATTGCCATTTATTAAGTGCTTTTGAAAATAAATAAATCCCTGAGAGTCCCCTATAAAGAGTTGAACTAGTCCAAAACCTGTCACTTCTGTCAGATTTCTACTACCTCCTGTAAGTGACAGCAACATAGGAAAAAAGTCATTTATGGCTCATTTTACTCTGGAAAAATGTACTTCTTATATATATGTTTGCACATATTTTAAATTTTACAATTTTATGTTGTAGTGCCCCTTTAAGTTAACGTTGCTGCCATGTTCTTGACAGAATGATGCATAATTGCAAACACAAGATGTTACAGCAGCATCACGGAGACACAGACTTCTTTTTTATTTTTTTTATTCTTTTTATAAATTCTTTTTATTAAATTTTAAATTTGACAATAAACGAAAAACATATAACAATCACTCACTCGCAGGTGAGTATAAACAATAAACATATTGAAAACATGCACATGTCTTTCTCTAGACAAACAGACTACTAAGTATCTCCATGCCCACCCCCTCCCCCCAACCGATCAAGGCACTTAATCAGTAACTATGTAGGTTAATTAGAGCATAGAAAATTATGATATTATCAGTATTTCATATAAAACAGGTAAGCATATATCCGAGCATTTTAATTGCCTACTTATACAGCTACTAACTTAAAAATCAACTTGCATCCTTATTGCTGGTCAAAGGTTCCCATACTTTTTTACATTTCTAAGGACAACCTCTAGCAATATATGCAGCTTTGTAGAGATATAGAGGCGCCTTATTTGTGGCTACAAGCACTATTAGGCACTGCTATTTGGCCTGAGGAAGTGGGTATGCACCCACGAAACGCGTTGCCAGTGCAATAAAATTCTACTAATACGAGAATTTGTCTTCATTGAGGTAAGCCACCTCACTTTTTTCATTTTATTTGTTTTTAACGTATTTTATCTGCTCTGGGCGCCTCTTCCCCCTTTAGCTTTGTAGAGATGCAGGGATTAATTTACTAATTTCTTCCAAAATTGCAACGCTGTACTTTTCCAATTTAGGATAATTGCTTTGCGGAAATATAATAGTAGGGGCTCGATTCACAAAGCGGTGCTAACCCAGTTAGCACGCCTAAAAGACTTTAGGCATGATAACCATTGCACCATGCTGGTGAAAAGCCAGTTTAGGCGTGATAAGTTTAGGCGTGATAAGTTTAGGTGTGATAAGTTTAGGCATGATAAGTTTAGATAAGTTTAGATCGCTTGCAAAGTCCCGCACGCAAAGCAGCGCCATTAAACTTTATACAAGGTGCACCAGTCTTTGCTAGCGTAAAGCTTTTGATCAGCTGTGCACTGCGGTGCTAACGCAGTTGCCGCTTAAACTTATCATGCCTAAACTTATCACACCTAAACTTATCATGCCTAAACTTATCACACCTAAACTTATCACACCTAAACTTATCATGCCTAAACTGAGTTTAGGCATGATAAAAGGCTTTTCACCAGGGTGCTAACTGTTATCACCGCTTTGTGAATCGAGCCCTAAAAGTCCCACTAGTGTCCTTTGGGCACGTTTATTAGCTAGTTTGGTAGTGTCACCTAAAATGCAGTAATAAGGATCAGTGGGGGGTTTTATTTTCGTAATAAAACACTAGGGGCTCGATTTACCAAGCGGTGCAAAGTGTTAGCACCGTGGTGAAAAGGCCCTCTTCACGCCTAAAGTCACTTTAGGCATGATAAGAAGGGCTTCGCGCGAAGTTTCCGCGCGTAAAGTTTTGCGCGCGCTCCCGCGTGCGTGCGCGCGAAGCGCCCCTCACTTCGCGCGATGCGCCCATTAAACCCTATGGGACTTTGCGCGCGCGCCTGTGCGGGTGCGCGCGCAAAACTTTGCGCGCGATAACTTCGCGCGAAGTGCAGCCAAAAACGGTGCTAACTCAGTGGTGAAGAGGTCATCACGCCTAAAGTCCTTTAGGCGTGATAACTGGGTTAGCACCGCTTGGTGAATCGAGCCCCAGGTGTGATAAGTTTAGGCATGATAAGTTTAGGTGTGATAAGTTTAGGCATGATAAGTTTAGGTGTGATAAGTTTAGGTGTGATAAGTTTAGGCGTGATAAGTTTAGGCGTGATAAGTTTAGGTGTGATAAGTTTAGGCGTGATAAGTTTAGGGGCTCGATTCACAAAGCGGTGCAAAGTGTTAGCACCGTGGTGAAAAGGTTCTTATCACGCCTAAAGTCACTTTAGGCATGATAAGAAGAAACTCGCGCGAAGTTGCCGCGCGTACGCGCGTAAGTGCGCGCGCAACACCCGACGCTTCGCGCGAAGCTCCCATTAAGCCCTATGGGACTTTGCGCGCGCTCTCACGCGCGTACGCGCGAACGCGCTTACGCGCGGTAACTTCGCGCGAAGAGCAGGAAAAATCGGTGATAACTCAGTGGTGAAAAGGTCATCACGCCTAAAGTCTTTTAGGCGTGATAACTGGGTTATCACCGCTTTGTGAATCGAGGCCTAGGTGTGATAAGTTTAGGTGTGATAAGTTTTGGCGTGATAAGTTAGCACCGCAGTGCACAGCTGATCGAAAGTTTTGCGCTAGCAATGTCTGGTGCACTTCGCATAAAATTTACTGCTTTGCGTGCAGGACTTTGCGCGCAATCTAAACTTATCTAAACTTATCATGCCTAAACTTATCATGCCTAAACTTATCACGCCTAAACGTATCATGCCTAAACGTATCATGCCTAAACTGGCTTTTCACCAGCGTGGTGCAATGGTTATCACGCCTAAAGTCTCTAACTGGGTTAGCACCGCCAGGGCCGGGCCGAGGCAGCCTCAGGGCGCAGTGTAGGAGGGGGCGCAGAATTCATTCAGCTGTCATTCCTAATTGTGTATGAAGCAGAAAGAAATAAGAAAAGGGGATACATGGCAGTGACTGCAAGCCAGATAACTAGATATTAAGGTGTTGGGGAGGTTGTGGGCCCTGTGGCGCCTCTTAGTCTAATAGCAATCAGTGTGTGGCAGGGATGGAGGGGCGCACTTAGGGATGAGCGTAATGACCTAATTACGAATTTCCGAAATTTCGCGAAATTACTACAATTACGATTTTAGCAGTAATCGAAATTTCGTAATTTTCGCAAATTACGCAAATTTTCGTAATTACGATTACGAAATTTAGTATTTTAAAGTTTGCAAAGGTTTCTATCCCTCTAGATGCCTAAAAAGAATAACCTCCTCCTCCTCCTCCTCCTCCTCCTCCTCCTCCTCCTCCTCCTCCTCCTCCTCCTCCTCCTCCTCCTCCTCCTCCTCCTCCTCCTCCTCCTCCTCCTCCTCCTCCTCCTCCTCCTCCTCCTCCTCCTCCTCCTCCTCTCTCTCTCTCTCTCTCCAGAGATTTGTAGTATTTCAAAACCATACTCACATTCATGACATGTCCAGGGATCAAACCCAGGCCAACCACATGGAAGACAGCTATGCTCACCACCATACCACCAAACACACACTAAATAGACTGCTAACCTAAATCTTACTTGTAGACAGTCATATGAGACACATGCTGGGTGCAGGGCTTTGTGATTGGACCATGCGATAGAGTGAGGTGCAAAAATGAAATCATGCCTAGCAGAGGATGGTTTCACAGTGCTAAATGCTAGGCTGGCTGTGGTGCAATTGGTTAGTGTGTCTGGCTGGTAACAGCAAGGTTACAGGTTCAATTCCATCCAGGCATGTCTTTTCCTTTTGCGTTCAACAGTTGTCCAAACAGAGCCAACAGAGCCCCAGATAGCCATGTAGAGTTAGGTCACAGCTAGCCTGGCTGTGGTGCAATTGGTTAGTGTGTCTGGCTGGTAACAGCAAGGTTACAGGTTCGATTCCATCCAGGCATGTCTTTTCCTTTTGCGTTCAACAGTTGTCCAAACAGAGCCAACAGAGCCCCAGATAGCCATGTAGAGTTAGGTCACAGCTAGCCTGGCTGTGGTGCAATTGGTTAGTGTGTCTGGCTGGTAACAGCAAGGTTACAGGTTTGATTCCATCCAGGCATGTCTTTTCCTTTTGCGTGCGCGCGCTGCGCCATTGAACCCCATGGGGTATTTTGCGTGCGTAAAACTTTACGCATGCAAAACTTTGTGCTCGGTGTTTGGACAACTGTTGAACTCAAAAGGAAAAGACATGCCTGGATGGAATCGAACCTGTAACCTTGCTGTTACCAGCCAGACACACTAACCAATTGCACCACAGCCAGGCTAGCTGTGACCTAACTCTACATGGCTATCTGGGGCTCTGTTGGCTCTGTTTGGACAACTGTTGAACGCAAAAGGAAAAGACATGCCTGGATGGAATCGAACCTGTAACCTTGCTGTTACCAGCCAGACGCACTAACCAATTGCACCACAGCCAGCCTAGCATTTAGCATTGTGAAACCATCCTCTGCTAGGCATGATTTCATTTTTGCACCTCACTCTATCGCATGGTCCATGGTCCAATCACAAAGCCCTGCACCCAGCATGTGTCTCATATGACTGTCTACAAGTAAGATTTAGGTTAGCAGTCTATTTAGTGTGTGTTTGGTGGTATGGTGGTGAGCATAGCTGTCTTCCATGTGGTTGGCCTGGGTTTGATCCCTGGACATGTCATGAATGTGAGTATGGTTTTGAAATACTACAGATCTCTAGAGAGAGAGAGAGAGAGGAGGAGGAGGAGGAGGAGGAGGAGGAGGAGGAGGAGGAGGAGGAGGAGGAGGAGGAGGAGGAGTGGCTGTGCTATTCATTTTAGGCATCTAGAGGGATAGAAACCCTTACAAACCTGAAAAATTTCGGTTGGAGACACGAAATTCGTCATTACGGGAGTGAAATTTCGATTACGAAATTGTAAATTACGATTTGAAAATTAATTACGAAATTACGAATTTGGGTCGTAATGTTAAATTTCGCATTCGTAATTAAAGCAGTTCGAAATTTCGAAAATTTCGGCTCATCTCTAGGCGCACTTTGGTGTCTCAGCCTTGGGTGCTGGAGGACCTTGTCCCGGCTCTGAGCACCGCTTTGTGAATCGAGCCCTAGGCTTGATTCACAAAGCGGTGCTAACAGTTAGCACCCTGGTGAAAAGCCCCTTATCACGCCTAAACTCAGTTTAGTTGTGATAAGTTTAGGCATGATAAGTTTAGGCATGATAAGTTTAGACATGACAAGTTTAGGCGTGATAAGTTTAGGCGTAATAAGTTTAAGCACCAGCTGGGTTAGCACCGCAGTGCACAGCTGATCAAAAGTTTTGCGCTAGCAAAGTCTGGTGCACTTCGCATAGAGTTTAATGGCGCTGCTTTGCGTGCAGGAGTTTGCACGTGATCTAAACTTATCTAAACTTATCACGCCTAAACTTATAATGCCTAAACTTATCACGCCTAAACTGGCTTTTCACCAGCGTGGTGCAATGGTTATCACGCCTAAAGTCTTTTACTGGGTTAGCACCGCTTTGTGAATCGAGCCCACAGACTTCTAACACATCTCCATACTTGAGAGCACAGAGAAATAGCTAAAAGATTTCGAAATCATTTTTAAAGAAGCAAAAAGAGACAAGAAAGCTAAAAAAAATGCTTGGTTTAAACAAATAAAGCAATACTAAGTTACGGAAGAACTATAGTGACATATATGTATGTAGAGACTTATATAATGTAATAAACTACTCACAACAATACCCACTTTTATGGTCATTATTCAAGTTTTTGCATCAGAAAATTTTCCTTTATCTATATACATTGTTGTAGAGTACCTATGGGTATGTAATCCTGCCCTCCTAGTGATGTCACTGCCTATGCTCTTTATTATGCAGAATTATTCTCTCAGTGCACTCTGGGAGACTGGGTTTTATTTCTGCTGTCTTCAGACAACACACAGTAAACAAACTTTCCGCACAGATGCACCTGCCGGCACTATGTAAATCGGGGTGAGGAAAGATTTTACAATGGGCAAACAATGACTTAATTATTTTTTGTATGTAGAACAGAGGCGCCAGCAGGATAAAATTAGATAACATTTTTAAAATTTGCTCGGAGGAAGTGGTGGGCTTACCTCCAGAAAGCAGACACGAAATACTGTCTTAATAATCATAAACAGATTTATTATACAATACCCAAAAAAATGCAACGCATTTCGCAGGCCAAGCCCGCTTCATCAGGCAAAAAAGTGGGGACAACACAATTTCAGCAGTAGTGGGTTTAGTGGTGGAGGGGAGTACTACCCTCTTGTTTCCTGTCTACAGAGAACGACTTCTTAACCCTGAGTGAGGACAGGTCTAATCTCCTCACATGCTTATACAGTGGTTGCCTGTGTGGTAAGCCACGTTTGTGAGTATATCTTTTCTCACTAATCACAATACTAATTGTCTTCAACATACGACACCATATCAGGCTCTCGGTCTTCCCTATATGACTAAATGATGTATATAGTAAACTTGTAAAAAAATAATCAATTGTTTTAATTTTGTTATATTTAGTTAAGCTCCACTTTAAGTCACTTTAAATCTTAGTTTTTCTCATGATGTTCAGTTAATGAGGTCCTTAGATTTTTTGCAGTATCTATAGCCAGATTAGCAGTTGTTAAAGCTTTATCGACAACCCTTAAAACCCGCTCAGTAGTATTTAACCACTCCCGTACAGAATCTTCCCAGTCCATCCTTTTGGTAAGCTTTTCATTTGATGTGGAAAACAAGGTTTCCATTCCAGAAAATGCATTTTTCTTCCTTGTAACCTCTTCTTTTAATTTTTCAAATATTTCTCTTAATTTTTCAATGTTTTGTTGGCTCTTGGCAATTTTTCTCCCTGTTGCAGAAAGTTTCACTTTACATGCTGTTAGTTGCTCTTGCAGATGTTTTTGCTCTCTGAGCAGGGTATAGGCCTTGGAGCCCTGTGGAGATAAATTAGAAGAAACATCCCAGAAATGATAATGTTAAAGAGACTCCGTAACAAAAATTGCATCCTGTTTTTTATCATCCTACAAGTTCCAAAAGCTATTCTAATGTGTTCTGGCTTACTGCAGCACTTTCTACTATCACCATCTCTGTAATAAATCAATGTATCTTTCCCCTGTCAGACTTGTCAGCCTGTGTCTGGAAGGCTGCCAAGTTCTTCAGTGTTGTGGTTCTGCTATGAACTTCCCCTTCCAGGCCCCTCTAGGCACACTGCCTGTGTATTATTTAGATTAGAGCAGCTTCTCTCTTCTCTTTTACAAGCTGGATAAATCGTCCTCTGAGCTGGCTGGGCTTTCACATACTGAAGAATTACAGACAAGGGCAAAGCTGTTTGCAGGAAGAAAAGAGCAGCCTGAAACTTCAGTGCATGAGAACAGGGGGAAGAAACACACAAATGATCTCTTGAGATTCAAAAGGAATGCTGTATACAGCCTGCTTGTGTATGGATGTATTTTTCTATGTGTGGACATACTGTACATCAACCTACTTCCTGTTTTGGTGGCCATTTTGTTTGTTTACAAACAAACTTTTTAAAACTGTTTTTAACCACTTTTAATGCGGCGAGGAGCGGCGAAATTGTGACAGAGGGTAATAGGAGATGTCCCCTAACGCACTGGTATGTTTACTTTTGAGCGATTTTAACAATACAGATTCTCTTTAAAGCAATGCCACATCAGAACATTGTGTAATGTAATATGATCATAAAGCATGTATGGTCCAACCAGAGCATCATATCAGACAAGGGCAAAGTTTGTGCTTAGGACCAGAGTGGTAATGTGAGGGTTATGCCCACTTCACACTAACAGACCAAACGCTGCGTTTACCGAGATTGAGTGCTAACAGGTCTGTAAGGCCCTTGGGTGTGTGGGGGCTGCATGCGCGCTCAACTGAGGCAGACTGGCTCAGTGTACAGCTGAATTTGTATTTTTTTTATTGGGCCTATTTGTGAACGTTATTGATAAAAAAATATTTTGAAAGTTATTTATGTAAAGATTTGCAACAAATTAAAAAATACAAATTTAAAAAAAATACAACATTTCAAAGTAATATTTATATAATTTCAATGATAATTTTCAAAAAATGTTAAGTCAGAAGGTGTCAGGCTGGCAGCAGGCCTGCCTGTCATTGGTGGTGGGGGTGATGTGTCCTCTTCTATCTATTACAAGCCAGCACACTGTCTATCATAAGCTGTGCTTAGCTTGCAACTGTATTTGTCATTGAACTTACTATAGGATATCTGTCCAAAATGGGTGACACACTGCATACAGGCCAGGCCACAGTCATTGCTGGGCCTGGCAGTTCTACTATCCTCTTCTATCTTTTACAAGACAGCACACTGTCTATCATAAGCTGTGCTTAACTTTCAACTGTATTTGTGATTGAATTTACTATAGGATAGCTCTCTGTGTGGGTGACACACTGCATACAGCAAACAGTCCACGCAGCTGGCCCTTGTTGTAGTCCACCAGCACACTTTATTACCAGTACACATCTTTCAACTGTATTTGTGATTGAACTTACTATAGCATAGATCTCTGTGTGGGTGACACACTGCATACAGCACACAGTCCACACAGCTGGCCCTTGTAGTCCGCCACTACACTCTATTACCAGTGCATATCTTTCAACTGTATTTGCGATTGAACTTACTATAGTAGCTCTCTGTGTGGGTGACATACTGCATACAGCACACAGTCCACGCAGCTGGCCCTTGTTGTAGACCGCCAGCACACTCTATTACCAGTGCATATCTTCCAACCGTATTTGTGATTGAACTTACTATAGGATATTTCTCTGTGTGGGTGATACACTGCATACAGCCCACAGTCCACACAGCCATTTGATTGCACACACTGCTTTTACAGCAATTCAGCCTTTTTACAACCATTGTAATATCACAACTGCATATCTCTGTGTGTGTGTGTTAATGTACACAACCAAGTGATACAAACACACAGCTGCTGTGTATTTGACAGTGATTGTGTACCTCATTGTGATTACATACACTGGGCTCGATTCACAAAGCGGTGCTAACCCACTTAGAGACTTTAGGCATGATAACCATTGCACCATGCTGGTGAAAAGCCAGTTTAGGCGTGATAAGTTTAGGTGTGATAAGTTTAGGTGTGATAAGTTTAGGCATGCTAAGTTTAGATAAGTGTAGATAGCGTGCAAAGTCCCACACGCAAAGCAGCGCCATTAAACTCTATGCAAAGTGCACCAGACTTTGCTAGCGCAAAACTTTTGATCAGCTGTGCACTGCGGTGCTAACGCAATTGGTGCTTAAACTTATCACGCCTAAACTTATCACACCTAAACTTATCATGCCTAAACTTATCACACCTAAACTTATCACACCTAAACTTATCATGCCTAAACTGAGTTTAGGCATGATAAAGGGCTTTTCACCAGCGTGCTAACTGTTAGCACCACTTTGTGAATCAGGCCCACTGTCTACTACTATTGAATATTGTTAGTACTACTGCATACCACAATATGGAAAAAATAACAAGCAGAGGCAGAGTCAGGCCACCCCCCAGGTCTTTTAGAGGTCATGCTGGTGTGATTTCGTGCGGCCCTCGACTAATGCACAGTGTTCAGAGGGCACACACTCTCAACCCCCAAAATCCTGAGGACTTAGTTGACTGGTTACCACAGAACACCTCACCCTCCTCAGATTCCGCACGGAACCGAGACATATCTTCTTCCTCCTGCTCTGATTCTGGCACCCCACAACTACTTACCACTCAGCCGGCAGCCACCACCGCCACTACTACTAGCACCACAGCCGCTCCACTTGAGATGTCGCAGGAGTTATTCATGCACACATTCCTTTGATGAATTTACTGATGCACAACCATTATTGTTACAAGATGAAGGTGCTAAGGATGTTACACCAACATCACCTCATATGTCTCAGTTAGGCGTCGCTACACACATGAACGTAAGGTGTGAGGATGATGATGAACTACCTGTTGATGGTGCAGTTTTGGAAGTGTCTGATACAAGCGAAGCTATGAATGATGATGATGACGTGGGCATGGATGCCATGTGGGAGTCCAGAAGACAAGATGAACAGGGGAACAGTTCAGAGGGGGAGACAAGAGAGGAGGAGACTCGTGGGTGGAAAATAGCTCGTGGCAGTGTCCACCTAGGGTCAGCCAGCCCTTCAACGCCTGCTGCTGCCACCACCAGAATGTCATTATCGCAGAGCTCACCTGTGTGGCATTTTGGAAAGTGCAACACCCACCTAGGGACAACTGCCTTAAGAAGGCACTTGATCTCCCATCACAAATACCAATCAGATGAGCACATGAGGAAAAGCAGCATACAAATGCAAAGCCACCCTTCACCTCCTCTTCCTCCTCCAGGTGCAGCATCTTCAGCCACTTTATCCTCTGCTGCCCTTGCACCTTCACAGCCACCATCCTCCACTCCACCTCTCTCCTTCACCTTGAGCAGTTCCTGCTCCTGCCCACAGCAGCCAGGTGTCCATTAAGAAAATATTTGAGCGAAAGAAGCCAATGTCTGCCAGTCATCCCCTTGCCTGGCGTCTGACAGCTGGCTTGGTGGAACTGTTAGCCCGCCAGCTGTTACCATACAAGCTGGTGGACTCTGAGGCCCTCCGAAAATGTGTGGTGATTGGGACACCATAGTGGAAGATACCAGGCCGCAATTATTTTTCCAAAAAGGCGATACCCAAACTGTACCGAGCATGGTCATCACTACACAAACATTAAATGTTCAAGTTATGAGGACGCTACCACAGTACAGTTCCTTCAAACCTAGTCAGTCTCAAAGAACCTCACAAGGAGAGACAGACCGGAAAATAAACAAATCATAGCATAGTCTGTAGCAGACCTTACACAAGGGGCCACCACCCTGGGATAGGTTCCTCTGTGGGGGAGAACACACTCATACGGTCACCCCTGCCATCAGGTGCTATATGATCTAAGGTGGCACACTCACCTTCTTCTTGGGCTGCTCAGGCCAACAGACAGCATCAAACGCTTAGTGAATATTTCAACGTTTCCTCCGCACACACTCCACTGTACACGACACCAATCCTCAGAAACGAGAGATGGGGAAACCATCATAGCGCAGACATCCCATATGCATTAACTATTTTGCAACTTCACTAACTGAAATCCACCACTGCTCACCCTTTTCCACTGCTGTCCACTCTCACCGACAGCCGTATGCACCTATAGGGTCTATAGCCATTTCTCTGGTAAACCACATCAACAGTGGCATAGCTAAGGAGCTGTGGGTCCCAATGCAAGCTTTCCATTGAGGCCCCCCAAGCACTCTATACATAGCAACTGATACAGCGCACCAAAACCTTCCAATGGCAACTACAGTTTCAGAGGTGCAAGAATGGAATGGGGAACAGTTTAATGATTAGGACTATTCAAAGTATCTATAGAAGTGATTAGTATGAGCACATAACCAAAAGAGAGCTAATACTGTAGTTGAGTAGGGGGTCCTTCGGGGCCCCTCTGGCCCAAGGGCCCCAAAGTGGTCGCAACATCTGCAACCCCCTATTGCTACGCCCCTGCACATCAATGTTCCAAACGATCAGACTCTATGGAATAAGCAGGCTCTAGTGTAAAATCCTCCACATTTATTAGAAAAGACTAGCCGCCCCGCGGCGTAGCATATGCCGCATAAGAGGGTAGAGGGCAGGAAGGTGGTATTGGGCACAGCGGCGGGGAGGGGGGTTGGACCCCCCTCTCAACTGGGTCCCCCATGTGTGCTCTACCTCCAGCTTAAGCTCAGCAGGAACCCCCCCCCCCTCACCTGGGTCCCCCATGTGCACTCCCCCTCCAGCTTAAGCTCAGCAGGAACCCCCCCCCCTCACCTGGGTCCCCATGTGCGCTCCCCCTCCTCCTTAAGCTCAGCAGGAACCCCCCCCCCTCACCTGGGTCCCCCATGTGCGCTCCCCCCTCCTGCTTAAGCACAGTAGCAGCCGCCACTATTAGTAAGAGGCAGCGGGCGGGGATGACTCACCTCTTCCGTGTTCCATCGTGCGTTCCACTGTCATCACTTCCTGCAATGCTGCCCACTGTATTGGAGTAATTTGCCTTTTTAAAACAGAAGGAAATCTGCAATAATTCAGCTATAAGTGAACATTTGTGGTTACCCACAATGCACTGCTACTACATATGCAAATTACCCCTTTTCCCCCTTGGTAAGCCAAGCAAGCGTCCAGAACCACTGGTGTATAGCAAGCATATAGCTTTAAATTTTACACAGTCATATCAAACCCACATGTGACGGTCTGTTTCAGACTTTTGGTCCTCATCAGCACATGGCAGGGATTGATATGGCTGTATGAGATAGGGCTTGGACCAGTACAACAGAGTAACCAAGCAGCTCAGGGTGACCCAAACTACTAAGAATGTATAGGGCACATGTGTCAAACTCCAGGCCTGGAGGGCCGGATCCATGCCAGTGTTTAGGATGGACTGAGAAAGAAAGGAATGTGTTCTACCTGATGGACCACGCCTTTCCTGATTCAGGCCCATCAATTCATTTGAGCTGTATCAAAAATGTGTGAGGATCTCGGCCCTCGTAGGACCGGTTTGACATACCTGGTATAGGGGGATAAAACGGACCAAAAAGACCTACTAAAAAAAAAACAAAGCTTGGTGTAATTTGCCTTCCTAAAACAGAAGGAAATATGCAATAATTCAGCTATAAGTGAACATTTGTGGTTACCCACAATGCACTGCTACTAAATATGCAAATAATTCCTTTTCACCCTTAGTAAGCCAAGCGAGCATCCAGAACCACTGGTGTATAGCAAGCCTATAGCTTTAAATTTTACACAGTCATATCAAACCCACATGTGATAGCCTGTTTCAGACTTTTGGGGCTCGATTCACAAAGCGGTGCAAAGTGTTAGCACCATGGTGAAAAGGCCCTTATCACGCCTAAAGTCACTTTAGGCATGATAAGAAGAAACTCGCGCGAAGTTGCCGCGCGTACGCGCGCGCGCAACACCCGACGCTTCGCGCGAAGCTCCCATTAAACCCTATGGGACTTTGCGCGCGCTCTTACGCGCGTACGCGCGAACGCGCTTACGCGCGGTAACTTCGCGCGAAGAGCAGGAAAAATCGGTGATAACTCAGTGGTGAAAAGGTCATCACGCCTAAAGTCTTTTAGGCGTGATAACTGGGTTATCACCGCTTTGTGAATCGAGGCCTTGGTCCTCATCAGTACATGGCAGGGATTGATATGACTGTCTGAGATAGGGCTTGGACCAGTACAACAGAGTAACCAAGCAGCTCAGGGTGACCCAAACCACTCGGGATGTATAGGTGGATAAAAGAGACCAAAAAGACCTTCTACTAATAAAAAAATCAACGCTTGGTGTAATTTGCCTTCTTAAAACAGAAGAAAATCTGCAATAATTCAGCTATAAGTGAACATTTGTAATTACCAACAATGCACTGCTACTAAATATGTAAATTATTACTCTTCACCCTTGGTAAGTCAAGCAAGCCTATAGCTTTAACTTTTACACAGTCATATCAAACCCACATGTGACAGCCTATTTCAGACATTTGGTCCTCATCAGTACATAGCAGGGATTGATATGGCTATATGAGATAGGGCTTGGACCAGTACAACAGAGTAACCAAGCAGCTCAGGGTGACCCAAACTACTAAGAATGTATAGGAGGATAAAAGAGACCAAAAAGCCCTCCTACTAAAAAAAAGCAAAGCTTGGTGTAATTTTCCTTCTTAAAACAGAAGCAAATCTGCAATAATTCAGCTATAAGTGAACATTTGTGGTTACCCACAATGCACTGCTACTGAATATGCAAATTATCCCTCTTTGCCCTTGGTTTGATATGACACTACTTCTTATTGCTTGGACCAGCCCCTTTTTCTTGCTTGGACCGGCCCTGGGGGCAGGGCGCTTCTTCTTCTTCTTGCTTGAAGGTTGAGGCACTTACTCTATTATATACAGTGATGTGAAAAACTATTTGACCCCTTCCTGATTTCTTACGACGGCCTGCATGGCAGATATCCAAGGCGCAAACCACTTTTAAGCAAAAAGAACATTAAGGCTCGTCTTAATTTTGCTAAAAAAACATCTCAATGATTGCCAAGACTTTTGGGAAAATACCTTGTGGACCGACGAGACAAAAGTTGAACTTTTTGGAAGGTGCGTGTCCCGTTACATCTGGCGTAGAAGTAACACAGCATTTCAGCAAAAGAACATCATACCAACAGTAAAATATGGTGGTGGTAGCATGATGGTCTGGGGTTGTTTTGCTGCTTCAGGACCTGGAAGGCTTGCTGTGATAGATGGAACCATGAATTCTACTGTCTATCAAAAAATCCTGAAGGATTTGTTCGTCAACTCAAGCTGAAGCGATCTTGGGTGCTGCAGCAGGACAGTGACCCAAAACACACCAGCAAATCCACCCCTGAATAGCTGAAGAAAAACAAAATGAAGACTTTGGAGTGGCCTAGTCAAAGTCCTGACCTGAATCCTATTGAGATGTTGTGGCATGACCTTAAAAAGGTGGTTAATGCTAGAAAACCCTCAAATAAAGCTGAATTACAACAATTCTGCAAAGATGAGTGGGTCAAAATTCCTTCAGAGCGCTGTAAAAGACTCGTTGCAAGTTATCGCAAATGCTTGATTGCAGTTATTGCTGCTAAGGGTGGCCCAACCAGTTATTAGGTTCAGGGGGCAATTTCTTTTTCATACAGGGCCATGTAGGTTTTGAGTTTTTTTTCTCACTAAATAATAAAAACCATCATTTAAAACTGCATTTTGTGTTCAATTATGTTATCTTTGACTAATAGTTAACGATTTTTGATGACCAGAAACATTTAAATGTGACAAACATGCAAAAGAATAAGAAATCAGGAAGGAGGCAAATAGTTTTTCACATCACTGTATATAGATATGAGTGCACACTCACAAACATATGTTTAAAAGCGCTTTGTATAAAAACACAGAGGACGTCTCCTCTCAACTCCAGCTGGCCACTTCCATTCCACAAATTTAGGAAAGTAATGCAATTTCTGCCCTTTAGAGATTAAAACACGACTTTGGGTCAACTTTGTAATTTTTGGTGGGTCTTTTGCCATGGTCCCCCTCCGGCATGTAACAGTGCAGGTTTTAGGCCTCTTTAAATAACTTTTCACTTTTGTGGCCAGAAAAAGTCCCTCTGGGTTTTAGAATTTGCTTGCCCATTGAAGTCTATGGCGGTTTGCATGGTTCGATAACGCTGCAAATTTGCATTCGTGAAGCAAAAATTTCTAGTTCGCGACATCACTAGTACGGACCCCGGAAACCCCATCATGAAATTAATTGGTCTTTCTTTTGATATATGTAAATTTACTCTACCGTTACGTTGAGGCTAGCTGCACACTTAGCAGAAACGCTAGTGTTGCGAAAAATGCTGCGTCTTTGCCACTAATGGAAGTCTTTGGGCCGTAGGAAAAAACGCATATCAAAACGCATGTCAAAAACGCATATGCATTTTCTATACATGTGTTTTAAAAAATGCTTAAAACGCATGGAAAATGCTTGAAGACATATGTGGTAAAAAAAGACAAAAGCACCAAAAGCGCAGTAAAAACGCAGCAAAAATGCACAAAAAATGCACACAAAAAAAATATGCACATGATATAAAGCGCAGCCTTTCATGTTATGTTATGTGTGCACCTACCCTGATACATAATCTGTCATTTACCACTTTTACGGTAAATATACTTTTTTCTTTTAAAAGGTGCTTTTCTTTCAAGGTGTTTTTGAAAGATCTTTTTTTCCTCTTATACCCGCTGTTTGCTATTAACCACGAAAGTCGGCAGCCATTAGGCAAAAATGCAAAGATTTTTGCAAATTTACATTGAATTCCTAAAAGCGTAAACGCCAAAATTTGAGCGTATTTTCGCGAAAAAAAAATCTCAAACGAAAATGGCATTTTCGATGCGAAAATGCCTTTGGCGAAAATTTGCAAGCAACACTGTGAGTCAGGTCATTCTCCTTGCTTATGCAAACATTTTCGGGAACAAATATGCTTATTATTTCTATTATTCATACATACTTCTACACTACAGTGGCTCTTTTGCTTTTGGGAATTTCCTCCTTTCCACTTAAAGCATACCCGAAGTGACATCTGGCATGATGAGATAGACATGTGTATGTACAGTGCCTATCACACAAATAACCATGCTGTGTTTCTTTTTTTCTTTCTCTGCCTGAAAGAGTTAAATATCAGGTATGTAAGTGACTGACTCAGTCCTGACTCAGACAGGAAGTGACTATAGTGTGACCCTCACTGGTGATAAATTCCAACTACAAAACACTTTCCTAGCAGAAAATGGCTTCTGAGAGCAGGAAAGAGATAAAAAGAGTGAATAGTTAATAATCTCTGGCATACTTCAATGAATGTGTCATTGAGCAAAAACAATAAAACAGTTAAAACTTAAAAAGTAGATTTACACATAACATAAAGCTGTGGAATATCTTAAAAAGTCATTTTTAGGAGAAGGAAGATAGATACAATTGTTTATTTCATTTGTTTGTTTTCACTTTGGGTGTCCTTTAATGCACTTAAAGAGAAACTCCAACCAAGAATTGAACTTTATCCCAATCAGTAGCTGATACCCCCTTTTAGATGAGAAATATATTGCTTTTCACAAACAGACCATCAGGGGGCGCTGTATGACTGATTTTGTGCTGAAACCCCTTCCACAAGAAGTGGTACCGCGGTACTTTTGGCAGTTTGTTACAATGTAACAAGGTTCACAAACAGGAATTAGCTGTTTACAGCTGTCTCTAACAGCCAAAACAGCTAGCAGCAGCTACATAACCTGCCCACAGTAAAAATGTCACCATATAATAAATGTCAGAATGGAAATCGGGGAGAGGAAAGAGATTACAATGAGCAAACACTGACTAAATCATTTATACATAATTATTGTAAAAATGAAGCACTTTTTTATTGCATTATTTTCACTGGAGTTCCTCTTTAAAGAGGAACTCCAGTGACCATTTTACTGTTGGCAGGTGATGTAGCTGCTGCATGGTTTTTGGCAGTTGAAAACAGCTGGAAACAGCTATTTCCCACAAAAGTTTGAACTTTTCTTGTGGGAGGGGTTACTTGTGCAAGGGGTTTCACCACAATATCAGCCATACAGCGCCCCCTGATGGTCTGTTTGTGAAAAGGAATAGATTTCTCATGTAAAAGGGGGTATCAGCAGCTGATTGGGATAAAGTTCAATTTTTGGTCAGAGTTTCTCTTTAAAAATGCATGGTGGCTATTTCTGGGGATTCTTTTCGTGTTCCAACAAACTCCATAGCCCTTCAGCTATGCTGGCTTCCCTGTCATTTTGATGCTGTGCCCTTCCCTCAAAGCTCTGACTGAACCCATTTGGAGCAATAGTACGTACTTCAGATGCTTCCTCTATGGTCCTTGACCCCACCAAGGCGGCGTTGGAACCCTCCAAACATATTTGACAAAGACTTGTTGAATGAGTTCTTGTGGTTGCACTACCATCCATATAGAAAAACGTTTCTAGAGCGCTTCAATATCATCACCTCAAAGCCAGTCAAGGTGGTACTGGTACAAATCCTATCCAATATCTCTCAAGGTATACATACAGTATGCAATATGAACAAATCAAAGTTCAGAGTCCACCGGCTAATCAAGCAATGAGAAATATAAAAAAAATAGTAATTAAGATGGTAAATGGGTCTATGGCGGCTGCAGGTAAGCCACTTTAAACAGTATGGATGTATAGATAGCACTCAGCGTTGTCTGCAAAAACCACCACCGGCAGAGGCGTAGCTATGGGTGGGCAACGGGGGACACATGTCCCCGGGCACAGCACTATAAGGGGGCGCAGAGCATGGTCACCGCACCCCCAAGTGAGTGGGAGGAGGCTTGCTGGCTGCCCGAAGTGCCCCTGCTTATCTCCTTCCCTCTGCAGAGGAGGGCAGAAGTGTTAACAGCAGCAGAACAAGGGGGGGAACACCTTGCTAACTATAGGTGGCACCTCTGGCTATCTAAACATGGGGAAGGGACGCACATCTTGCTAGGTAAACAGCATTTGTACATTTGGCTCCACCCATGACCACACCCACATTCTGATGTATGGCCATGCCCAATTTGTCCAGGAGGAGGGGGGGTGCAAAAACTGTCTTTGTCCCCAGGCACTGAAAAGCCTAGCTACACTTCTGACCACTGGACACCCCGTGAGGGAGAAAACTCACCCGGACTGTGTGACCACTGTTAGTTTGGTCGTATAGCGCACTTAAGCACCTCACAATCTCCCCTGGGCTCTTGCTGTCTCCTCATATGGGTATACAGGTGGTGTAAGATAATTCTTCAATAGGTTAACTCTGTGGGATGGTTTTCTTAACTTGAGTCTCCCATGCCATGAGAAAGATCTAAACTCTGGTCTGCTGCCCGCCCCCACATGACGCCATCCATATGCAAGTGTGGTGACACAGCGCAGGTATAAGTACGGCCTGCGCTGGGCAATAGTACAGAGCAGTTCATGCATGGACAGGGCTGGCGCTACC
The DNA here is from genome assembly GCF_040937935.1 of Hyperolius riggenbachi. Lineage (NCBI taxonomy): Eukaryota > Metazoa > Chordata > Amphibia > Anura > Hyperoliidae > Hyperolius > Hyperolius riggenbachi. Next base: position 377,236,283 of record NC_090651.1, read on the forward strand.
ATAGAGGCAAAGGAGGCAATTGCCCCAGGGCCCTAGAGCCTGTAGGGGCCCCCAGTGGCTACAAGAGGGAAACATTTTTTTTCAAAAAGACCTTATAGTTTTTGAGAAAATCGATTTTAAAGTTTTAAAGGAAAAAAAATACACATTTAAAAACACGCCGACTTTAACGGTTAATAGCAAATCCACCTTAAATGCTAGAAACCCTAAATTTGCAGGATATGTTAAGGAGGTCATTGGGAATAAGAGGAAAAAAACTATTTTTCAAAAAGACCTTATAGTTTTTGAGAAAATTAACTTTTCGAAAATTATACTTCTAAATGCGGTAAATGTCACTTTTAGTAGCAAACCTAGCGGTAGTGTAATTTTACATGTATCAAACGAAAGCGCAATACATTTCCTGACGGGGTTTCCAGGGGGTCTATACGCAGCCGCAGCGCTTTGGCCAGGGATCGCTATACAGCCACAATATGGCTGTATGAAGATCCCTGGCATTTTTTCCTATTTTCCCAATTTTTTTTTTTTTTTAATGTTTAGAGGGTGGGAATTTTTTTGTTAAAACATTATGTGGGGTCCCCCCTCCTGAAACTTTTTAACCCCTTGTCCCCTGTGCTGGCTGGGATAGCCAGAATGTGGAGCTCCAGTCTACAGTATACATATTAAAAAAAAGTTCAGTCCCTAAGGTAACTATTTATGTATTTTATTTTATTGTTTTGTATTTTTTTTTGTAATTTTAAAAATAAAATAAAAAATGGATAACTTTAGGGGAGTGTGGGAGATCAGGGGTTAATTTAAAAAGGAAAAACAGGTAACTAGGGATCATTAACTGAAAAATAAAAAAGGGTATGTAATATTACAATTTGGCCACAAGATGTCCTCAGTAGTGACTTCAGCTTACCGTACTATTAGTACAGAAATGGAAGGACTACATGGACGGGATTTATGAATGGCAGAGCCATCTGAATAGACGGCTGCGGCCATTCACAGGGGGACTTAGATCAATGAATGGGATTTGTGTTCCCATTCATTGATCTAGCGGCTAACGATCGGTGGTAATAAGCGGCGGTACCGAGAGCGAGGGGGGGGAGTGCAACCGGGGGGGGAGGCGGGGGCACGGCGGTAGGGACATAGTAGATACGCCCCTGCACAGAGTGGTGGCATTTTGCAGAGGCGTAGTTACTCGTTACTCGAGGAGGGGAAGTGGTTAAAGGACATCTGAGGTGACATGTGACATGATGAGATAGACATGTGTATGTACAGTGCCAAGCACAAAAATAACTATGCTGCGTTCCTTTTTTTTTTTTCTTTCTCTGCCAGAAAGACTAAAAAATCAGGTATGTAAGTGGCAGTTTCTGTCCGGGTCGGGACCGGGTCAGACTGGGTGAGACTATAGCATAACCCTCACTGATAAGTAATTACAGCCATAGAACACTTTCCTGTCAGTAAATGGCTTCTGATGCAGAAAAGAGATAAAAAAGGGTCAATAATTCATAGATTTCAGCTCTGGCATACTTCAATGAAAGTGTCATTGAGCAGAGACAATGAAACAGTAAAAACTTAAAAAATAGATTTAAATATAAAGTAAAACTGTGGGATACCTTAAAGAGAATCTGTATTGTTAAAATCACACAAAAGTAAACATACCAGTGGTATTTAGGGGCATCTCCTATTACCCTCTGTCACAATTTCGCCGCTCCTCGCCGCATTAAAAGTGGTTAAAAACAGTTTTAAAAAGTTTGTTTATAAACAAACAAAATGGCCACCAAAACAGGAAGTAGGTTGATGTACAGTATGTCCACACATAGAAAATACATTCATACACAAGCAGGCTGTATACACCCTTCCTTTTGAATCTCAAGAGATCATTTGTGTGTTTCTTTCCCCCTGCAGCTATCTTCCACTGAAGTGTCAGGCTGTTTCTTCCTGCAAAGTGCAGACAGCTCTGCCTGTATGTAATTCCTCAGTATGTGAAAGCCCAGCAAGCTCAGAGGAGGATTTATCCAGCTTGTAAGAGAGAAGAGAGAAGCTGCCCTAATCTAAATAATACACAGGCAGTGTGCAGAGAGGGGCCTGGAGGGGGGAGATGCATCACAGAACCACAACACTGAAGAACTTGGCAGCCTTCCAGACAAAGGCTGACAAGTCTGACAAGAGAGAGATAAGTTGATTTATTACAGAGATGGTGATAGTAGAACGTGCTGCAGTAAGCCAGAACACATTAGAATAGCTTTTGGAACTTGTAGGATGATAAAAAACAGGATGCAATTTTTGTTACGGAGTCTCTTTAAAGGGACTCCAAGCAGTGCAGAAACTATGGAAAGATGCATATCATTTTAAAGCTCTCTTTCTCCTCTTTCCAATGATATATAAACCACCACCCTACGTCTTTTAGTTTTCGCTATTTTTGCGATTGAAATTGCCGCGACCGCGATTTCGATCACGAAAATAGAGAAAACTAAAAGGTGTAGGGCAACGATTTAGGTGTCGTCAGAAAGAGGAGAAAGAGAGCTTTAAAATGATATCCATCAAGCCATAGTTATATTGTATTACACAGGACGACACTTTCCCCAGTGTCAGCAGCTCCATTCTGCTGAATGCAGCTGCTGACTTTTGACAAAAAGTCGCCCTGTGTAATACAATATAACTATGGCTTGATGAATATCATTTTAAAGCTCTCTTTCTCCTCTTTCTGACGACACCTAAATCTTCGCCCTACGCCTTTTAGTTTTCTCTATTTTCGCGATCGAAATCGCGGCCGCGGCAATTTCAATCGCGAAAATAGCGAAAACTAAAAGGCGTAGGGTGGCGGTTTATATATCATTGGAAAGAGGAGAAAGAGAGCTTTAAAATGATGTGCATCTTTCCATAGTTTCTGCACTGCTCGGAGTCCCTTTAAAAAGTCATTTTTAGGAGAAGGAGGACAGATGGAATTGTTTTTTTCCATCAGTTTATTTTCACCTTAGATGTCCTTTAAGATTTCTCAGCAAGAGTTTAGTTTTAACCAATGCTTTGAAAGGTTTTACATTTTTGTGAGGGCAAAGTCCATATACAGTACTTACCAGAACCACCGCGTAAAACAAGGGGAATATCCATCCCAGAGACTGACAGACTGCCAGTGGTGATATGAATGTATTAGGATTCGTAAACTGGAAAAAAAAGAACAAATAAAGTAATAGAAAAAGTAGTAACTTTGTTTAGAAAGCATCAGTATATTCTGTGTTGGGTTGAGTCACAAAATTCTCCAAATTTTTTTGGCACTAAAATGATTGTGTGACAATACAATATATTTTCCTTAGTAAGGCATTGCCTTTTCATACGCTAATCAACTATTTAATGTTCCTACACAGATAAGAAAACATAGCCTAATATTAAAAATAGGATTTTTCTCTTGTGAAAATAAACAGAAATTATTTATTTTTGTGATTCCATGCAATACAAGTGAAATATTGTGTTTCACTTTTAAAGGCTACGCGAGGTGACATGTGACATGATGAGATAGACATGTGTATGTACAGTGCCTAGCACACAAATAACTAGGCTGTGTTCCTTTTTTTCTCTCTCTGCCTGAAAGAGTTAAACATTAGGTATGTAAGTGGCAGTTCCTGTCTGAGTCAGGACTGGGCAAGACTACACAGTGTGTGTGACCCTCACTGATAAGAAATTACAACTATAAAACTATTTCCTAGCAGAAAATGGCTTCTGAGAGCAGGAAAGAGATAAAAAGGGTCAATAGTTCATAGATTTTAGCTCTGGTATACTTCAATGAATGCGCCATTGAGCAAAAACAATAAAACAGTAAACAACTTGAAAAGTGGAATTAGATATAAAAGAAAACTGTAGAATATCTTAAAAAGTCATTTTTTAGGAGAAGGAAGATAGATACAGTTGTTTATTTTATTCGTTTATTTTCACCTTGGGTGTCCTTTAATCCTGACAAGTATAAGGAGAGGGGTTGCATACCATAGTTTTGAAAAATAATAGAGAAATTGAGAGCCCACTATAATGTAACATTTCAGTCAAATATGGTAAAAGAAAACAATATAAGATATACTCTGCAGGGGGCGCAAGCGCAAGCCGCCCAAGATGGCCGCTCCATCCCTCCGCTGCAGCTTTCCGCCACTCACTCTGCTCCTAGTGCTTCTAGCCGCACGGTTTACCCGGGACAGCCTCCACAACCCACCTAGCTCTGGATGACTAACAAAGGGGGACCCAAAGCGACACAGCAAACGGGCGCTATGGACAGATTCCTCCGCCCTCCCTCCAGCCAAGATGGTGCTGACTCTCCGGCCTTCTCAAGCCCTGAAGCGGTGATGCAGGCAAGTACCCCAGCTGATGCACCAGTTACAGCCACTATACTAGAACTCACATTAGACAAGGATTACCGTATCTTACAGGAATCTCTGCAAAAAATTATCCTTACCGCAGTTAACCTTCCTTGCGGTAAGCCCAAGCTGAGCTCGGGCTATGCCGCACAGGAGGATTTCTCAGGCCCTGCTGGGCCGATTTGCATAATTTTTTTTTTTGCTACACGCAGCTAGCACTTTGCTAGCTGCGTGTGCACTCCAATCGCCGCCGCTCCGGGCCGATTAGCCGCCATTCCCCAGACCCTGTGCGCTGCCTGGCCAATCAGTGCCAGGCAGCGCTAAGGGGTGGATCGGGACTCCCTTTGACGTCACGACATCAATGACGTCGTTGACGCCATCCTGCCCGTTGCCATGGCGGCCACGGGGGAAAGCCCTAATGGAAATCCCGTTCAGAACAGGATTTCCGGACGGGCTTGATCGCTGGAGGCGATCAAAGAGGGTAGGGAGATGCCGCTGCACAGCGGCTGTCATGTAGCTAGCGCTAGGCTAGCTACATGTTTTAAAAAAAAAAATTTAAAATAGTGCTGGGTTAAAGAGCTCCGCGCAGAGATCTCGAGGCTGGGGGTATGGCGTATGTTAAAAAAGGGCGTCGGGAAAAAAGGGAGCGGGATTTAAACGATAAGCACTAATAGTGTTTATAAAAATATTGTGCTGTATTTCGTTTAAAAATAATGTTTTACAAATGTATAAATCATTAAATAATGAGTATGAAATCAGCAATTGTGAAAACGTTAATCTTCCCTGTTTCAAAAGTGAAACTTATAATTACGTTTCGTAAAAATAATGATAATATATGTTTAATCGTTGTGATTGTATATTATTGTAAATAACCTTCGTTTATTGTTTCTTCTTATAATAAAATCTGAAAATATTGTTTATAACGATGATATAAATATAACTAAGTTCGTAAAAAGTGTTGTAAAACATTAGTAAGTATTACTAAAATTTTACTAAAACTAGACCAAACCCTACTCTCACACAGAACCCTCCCTGTACCTATCCCTAACCCCAAGACCCCCTGGTGGTGCCTAACCCTAAGACCCCCCTAGTGGTGCCTAAACCTGAGACCCCCTCTGGTGGTGCCTACACCTAAGACCCCCCTAGTGGTGCCTAAACCTGAGACCCCCTCTGGTGGTGCCTAACCCTAAGACCCCCCTGGTGGTGCCTAAACCTAAGACCCCTCTGGTGGTGCCTAAACCTAGGACCCCCCTGGTGGTGCCTAAACCTAAACCCCCCCTGGTGGTGCCTAAACCTAAACCCCCCCTGGTGGTGCCTAAACCTAAAACCCCCCTGGTGGTGCCTAAACCCTAAGACCCCCCTGGTGGTGCCTAAACCTAAGACCCCCTTTTGTGATCGCTTTATTGTGTGGAGAATAATGTTTTAAAAACAGTAAAGGATAAAATATATTACAATTTATGTAACAAACTGATCGCTTTATTTTGTGAATAATAATGTTTTACAAACAGTAAGGGATAAAATTTTAATATGTTAACGACAATAATCGTGGGGAAATGTGGAAAACATAAATTAGCAAAAATGTAATGCTAAAACGTTATTTTACGCGGGCGCCCTTTTTTTCCCGGTGGGCGCCCGTCAAACGATAATTAATATGGCAGTCTATTGCGGCGCCCTTTTTGTCCACTTGCCTCATGCGCCCAAATTTACTGTATCCGGAGGAACGCACACACACTTTAGAAGAACAAGTGGAAGCCATTCTCATCAAGCAAGGAGATTTGGCTGATGAACAACACATATTCTATCTGACTTAAAATCTCTGCGCAATACGCAAGAAAATCATGAGAATAGGGAAAGGAGACAAAATGTCAGAGTGAAGGGCGTTTCCATGTCACTTAAAAATGAACACATCATTCCATATCGTTAACTACTTTACGACCGCCTCACGCCAATGGGCTTGACCACGGCGGCAGCCCCAGGACCGCCTAACGCCAATTGGCGTCAGGTCCTGAAGCCGGCTACTGAAGGAGATCACACACAGGCTACGCACGCTTCTCCATCTCAGGGGGCGGAGCCCCGCCCTGCCTTCAGTCTCCAAGTGGTAATCGCCACTCGGGAGACTGTTAGACGGCGTAATCGTCGTTTATTTACATGTACAGTGCTGCGATCGGCAGCAGCGCTGTACTGGGGACAGCCGTGTGACACGGCTGTCCCCTCCATAGACTAGGCAGTGATCGGCCTATGGGCTGAAGCCTATGACAGCTGATCACCCTGATTGGCTGGCGGGGGGAGGGAGGGAGCAGGGGAAAGCAAATAAACAAAAGGCAATTTTTATTCAAAAATAAATGAAAGAAATATTTATATAAAAAAATAAACAACTTTGGAGAGATCAGACCCCACCAACAGAGAGCTCTATTGGTGGGGGGGGGGGGGAAGGGGGGGGGAATCACTCGTGTGCTGTGTTGTGCGGTCCTGCAGCTTGGCCTTAAAGATGCAGTAGCCAATTAGGGAAAAAATAGCCTGGTCTTTAGGGGGGTTTAACACTGCGGTCCTCAAGTGGTTAAGGAACTTTTCCACACTATTCTCTTTGACATTCTTGAGGAGATGTGGAGGATAGACAGAGCACACAGGTCCCTGGGTGAGAGGCAGCCAGGATCACAAAGACCAAAAGACATTGGCTTCAATTCATCAAAGGGTGTTCGATAACAAAACCCCAGTCCTTAAAATACCGCATTCGGTATTTTACACTTCACTGTGCTAATTCATCAATATTTTCCCATGTGCGGTAGAGGTTCGTTAAGTTACCGAACTACTAGGCTTCAATTCATCAAAGGCTGTTCGATAACAGCAGAGTGGTGCAGAGCAGCTTGGAATGTCTCTGTGTTGTTACAAGCTGATAACAATAGAAGGCATCCAGACATCCCTTTACATGTAAACGTGTTATAGTTACTGTTACTTGTACTGCCTCTGCAGCTCTGAATCTGTCCATCAGTCTTTCTTAACATTTTATTTATTTGCCACAACGTAGATGAACTTCCTGGAGACATTACAAATGTCATGCTTGGTGATTTCACCACCAGCATCTTTGCATTATCAAACAGGGCCTGAAAGGGTTACACCACCGAAGGGAATCTGGGGATATATTTTGACCCGTTCTCTCTGCTCACTGCTTGGGGGGTCTGAAAGCTTGTGTGGAGAAGCCTGTGTGACCTATCAGCGGCACTTGCAGGAGAACATGGGCTGTTTCTATTGGCTGCCTGCTCCTGCTAATCATGAAAACATTCACACAGAAGGCTTTCGAAGCCTGTAACGACAGGGGAGAGCTTGAGATAAACACCGAATGTGTTAGCGAATGTGGGAACCTTGATGAATTAACATTTGTTGAGCACATGTCGGTAATTTATCTCATTGCTGTGTCATTTCAGCTTCTCATTCGGTAACAGCTTTGATGAATTAACATTTTCTAAAGTGCTCCCTTAAGTCAGCTGTTTTTAGCATTACCGAATGCGGTAATGCTTGATGAATTGAAGCCATTATTGCTAAACTCCATTATTATGAAGCAAAAGATGCCTAGTTCAACCACCTGAGCGGTTTGGACGAGCTCAGCTCATCCATGACCGCCGCGGTGGATTGCTCAGCCCCTGGTGGGTCTTTTTTATAATTTTGTTTTTTGAAAACACGCAGCTAGCACTTTGCTAGCTGCGTGTTTCGTTCAATCACCGCCGCTCGCCGCCGATCCGCCGCGAAAGAGGGCCCCCCCAGTCCCTTAACGCAGCTTGGCCAATCACCGCCAGGCTGCTCTATGAGGTGAATCGGGACTCCCCCTGACATCATGACGTCGATGACGTCATTCCGATCGTCGCCATGGCAACAAGGGAAGCCCTAACAGGAAATCCCGTTCAGAGCGGGATTTCCTGTTGGGTATGATCGCCTGCGGCGAACGGAGGGGTGGGCGGGATGGCGCAGGGAGGGGGGAATCATGTAGCTAGCACTAGGCTAGCTACATGATAAAAAAAAATGGGTTAAAAAAACCACCCGCGGCTGAGCGCCACAAATAATCAGAACGCCAGATCTACGTAATGTGCACAGTGCTAAACCCCCTAAAGATAAGGCTATTTTTTTCAAAATAGGCCACTGCAGCTTTAAAGTCAAGCTGCAGGGCCGCACAACACAGCTCACTAGTGATCCCCCCCCTTCCTCCCCACCAACAGATCTCTCTGTTGGTGGGGTCTGATTGCCCCCCTAGTGTTAATTATTTTTTTTAATAAATATTTGTGTCGTTGTTTGTGTCATTATTTTTTACTGTTTATATATTTTTATTTTTTTTCAAACCCCTCCCTCCCCTCAGCCACCCTATCCTGGCGATCAGCTGCTATAGGCTTCTGCCTATGAGAGCCGGTCGCTCTCTAGTGTCCCAGGGGGACAGCCATGTAGGTTGCAACGCTGTACACAGTTAATAGACAGCCGTCTAATAGTCTCCGAGTTGCGATCGCCGCTAGTAGACTGAAGGCGGAGATGCGCGGGTAGCCTGCGCACGTTCTCCTGCAGTAGCCGGCCACAGGACTTGACACCAACTGACTTTAGGCAGTCCTGGGGCGGCCGCCGCGGTCATGCCCGTTGGTGAGAAGACCTAGCCATTTACAATGACTTTTCTCTGATTACCCTGGCAAAACGCAAAGCCTTAAAGCCAGTTACACAGCTTTTGAAAGAAGCAAATATCCCCTACAAATAGGGTTTTCCATTTCATTTAATGGTGAATAGGCATTGCCTACTGCTCACGTTAACTGACATTGATGATGCACCTATATTTTTGAAGCAAATGGGTCTCAAATTACTCACAATACTTGCTACCTCGACCAGGTCATCTACCACCTCTTCTCCCCCACTTAAAGTTCATCATCATCATATATCCGAATAAACGAAACGACCGATCCGCAGCCTTACCTATCCTAACAAGCCGGAAGACAAGGAAGTGCAGCAGACCTGAATATCTCATTTGGAAGGTTCTACATCCCTTATCATTCTAATATGCCTTATATGGGGATGGTGTATCCCATAGGACTACACCATTCCCATGATCCCTACATCGCTTGCTTTTCTAACCGTCCATGTTGTCTTTTTTTTCAGAAGAACTGTAGGATCTATTTAATAAGATATATATGATAACTATATTTTGTTATTGACCCTGAGGTTACCAGACTGGTGAAACAAAAAGAAGACACACGGACAACGGGAGCCCTTTCTGGTGTAATTTCGCCTGGTGTGATTGATAAATCGTATAGCAAGAATATACTCACAAAGATAGGTTGCTTCTTGAGGCAACCACTTGTATGAGCCGGTAGGGAATAACCGTCCCCACTCGGTCTTTCACCAAGAATTTAGAGGTCGCTGCTCCTAAAAACTTCAATTCGCAAGGTTTGCGAGGTGAAACCTTACAAGGTGGGGTATAAAGGTATATACAGTACTAGACTGATACAGGAGGCACCCAAAAAGTTGGTGATAGGATGTTAAATTTACATAAAACAATAACTCACAAGGAGTTTGAATTAGTAAAAAAAGTATTTCTTATTTATTTGCACTATATGTTTTTGTTTCAAATAAATTGGAAATCCTTTTTTTTACTAATGCAAACTACTTGTGAGTTATTTTATGTAAATTTAACATCCTATCACCAACTTTTTGGCCGCCTCCTGTATCAGTACAATATTTACCAGACATTTATTACTTTATAAATTTACTTTTGATATACTAATGGATGTATGGCAAAGGATGAGAGTTGCTTTTCCTAATGATACTTGATACCTTTTTATGTTTTTGATATTGTTCATCTTGGCCTCCGGGGATCCATATCTAGACTTGCTCTGACACCTAGGTTCCTCAGCGACTCTGATATTTATCCCAATTGGACAACAGTTTTATGCTGTCATTACTCATATCCATGATTTTATTTGTGTCGGTAATATACCTTACTGGTTCTGGTTATTATATGTTCTTTGTTCTTCTCCATTCTTGATGGATGTACCGTATTTCCTTTTCTTTGTCTCCATCCTATCCTGTCTTTTTGACCCTATTGGTTTGTCTCTGTGCCCAAGAGCTTCATCCCACTCATTAAAGATTATGATTAAATTCCTTACCTTAACCTATTTTGGTTCCTGGACGTAGAAACTACGTCCAGGAACCATGTGCGCTCCCGCGGCCGATCGCGCGCGTGCGCTCCCGGCTGTGGATCATTAGCCCAGGAATCAGTGAATCGGGCCATGGTGCCCGATAGCTTATTCCTCTCCCCTGCAGAAAAAGTGACAGCTTCTCTCGGAAGCTGCGCTTTTTCTAGCTGATGCGTCCCTCTAAGCGTATGTTACGCTTAGAGTGACATCATGTAAACAAACTCATGGCCGCCATCTTGTGGCCAAAAAGTAAAACTACAACTACTGTAAAAGTAAAAAAAATAAAACTCAACACACATTTACATTATAAAACTACTGTTTACATCCCACCCTCCCAAAAATACCCAAATAAAAATGTTTAATATAAAAAAAAACCGTTACAATTAAAAAAAAAAATGTAAATATTTACCTAAGGGTCTAAACTTTTTAAATATCAATGTAAAGATGAAATATTTCTATATTTTTTTTATTTTAAACTTGTAAATAGTAATAGATGCAAAACGGAAAAAAATGCACCTTTATTTCCAAATAAAATATTGTCGCCATACATTGTGATAGGAATATAATTTTAACGGTGTAATAACCGGGACATATGGGCAAATACAATGCGTGAGTTTTAATTATGGAGGCATGTATTATTTTAAAACGATAATGGCTGAAAACTGAGAAATAATGAATTATTTCCGTTTTTTTCTTATTCTTCCTGTTAAAATGCATTTACAGTAAAGTGGCTCTTAGCAAAATGTACCCCCCAAAGAAAGCCTAATTGGTGGCGGAAAAAACAAGATATAGATCATGTCATTGTGATAAGTAGTGATAAAGTTATAGGCTAATGAATGGGAGGTGAACATTGCTCAAGTGAAAATGACGGAACGCGAATGGGTTAAACACTAAGGGCCATATTCTATTGCTGAACTCGCCAGCGCTAAGCACTGGCGAGTTCTTAACTTAGGCGATGGGGGCATCGCCTAATCTAATTAAACTTTAGACCCCCCAAGCGGAAAAGAACTCGCTTGGGCGATATAATCGCCCAGCGAGTTCTTACCACAGAATCCAATTACCCTTATCATGTCTCCGGGAACCGATGCTTCCCGGCAGACATGAGCGTTAGCTTAGACCTGCAAAAAGCAGGTCTAAACTAGCTAACGCACGTCGTCGCCGCAGCATCTGGGGGTCTCCTTTAATAAGGAGACCCCTAGAGCTCCCCGTCGGGTCGCCGCACAGTTTAGAAGCCCCCGCGCAGCTCTGCAAAGGCTCCCGTCATTATAAATACCTCTGCCGATCACCCGCCACCTCTCGCTGCAAAATCCGTCACGTAATTACAGTGTATCCAACACTGTAATTACTGTCCGCATAGAAGGAGCCCGGGCAAAGCATCTTTGAATCTGCAGCCGGGCTCCCCATTGGTCCGCTGTCTGAGCCATTTTATTGGTTCAGACAGATACTTTGCCCGGGCTCCTTCTATGCGGACAGTAATTACAGTGTTAGATACAATGTAATTACGTGACGGATGTTGCGGCGAGAGGTGGCGGGTGATCGGCGGAGGTATTTATAATGACGGGAGCCTTTGCAGAGCTGCGCGGGGGCTTCTAAACTGTGCGGCGACCCGACGGGGAGCTCTGGGGGTCTCCTTATTAAAGGAGACATCCAGATGCTGCGGCGGAAGATGGTGGCGATGTTCAGCGGGCGAGTGCGCATGTGTGGGGAGTGAGGCCGTGGTGCTGATGGACAGCACCACAGCGTAAACCTCACTCCCCATCGCTCGGTAAAAGGGAGCATCGCTCAGGCTTTCGCCTGAGTAATGCTCCCTAACGATCGGCCATCGCGCGAAGGATATGGGCAATAGGATTTGCCGGTAATCCTCGCGCGATGGAAAGGTGATAAGTAGCTCGCATCGGCAAGCTACTTATTACCTTGAATAGGATATGGCCCTTAGGCCTCAACACTCCCCAGAAGAGACATCATAAACCTATGTTTTGGAGGCTAAATGAAATGTTGTTGCAGGATCGAGAACTCATATCTAAATTTACTGTAGAACTGCCATCTTATTTTAATACTAATACTAATGCCGTTGTAATCAATGGGAGTTCTATGGGAGGCCCACAAGGCATTTGTAAGGGGACTATTTATTTCAGAAGGTACTGCTCATAAAAGAAAAGCATCTCATAAGTTATCGTAAGCTAAATTTGCAAACCAACCTTCTTAAAGCTCAAGATACATTTAAGCAAAATCCCTCCTAATCATCTTACACGTCCCTCCAAAGTCTTAAACAAGAAATACGTCTCTTACAATCTACCCAAATAGAAAAAAGCCTGAGATGGACCGGTTGATTATTTTATGAATGGGGTAGTAAACCTCATACCATTTTAGCCCACAAACTAAACGCGAAATCTTCCCAGCAATTTGTCTATTCTATTAAAGATCTTAAGGGAACTATACACTATCATCCACAAAAAATAGGCCAAACATTTACAAACTTCTATGAGCGATTATACAATCTCCCTAGACCTACTGATCCCAACCTACATCTTGCTAAGATTGATAAGTTCCTTAACTTGTTGTTATCAGCAGTACAGCTTAAGCAATTAAATGCCTCTATCACAACAGAAGAAATTTCGGAGGTCATTAAACTTTTGCCATCCTCTCTAGGTCCCCTGGTCCTGACGGCCTACCTTATTCTTACTATAAAAAGTTTTAACATATCCTAACTCCTTACCTTTCCCAACTAGCAAATAAACCACTAAAAGGGGAAGCTCCACCCCCTACTATTCGTAATCCTCTGATCACCATGATCCCAAAGAAGGTAAAGTAATGACCAATCGCCTTAACCCTATTCTTAAAGCATTGATTAATAACAACCAGGTGGGCTTCATAATGGGTCGTAGAGATAATACCAGAAAGGCAACTGATGTTATAGAGTTAATGAACAGATCCAAAAGGCCTTCTCTGCTCCTAAGCTTGGATGCAGAGAAGGCCTTTGACCGGCTTTCATGGTCATTTCTCTTTCGTGTTCTAGAACATCAAGGTTTTACCGGCCCCTTTATCAATCTTTTACATTTCCTCTATTCTTCTCCTTCTGCATCTCATAAACTCCCATTCACTTCTCAGACACCTTTCCCCACCTTTCCCCATACTTAATGACACACACACACGGGCTGTCCTCTATCTCCTTTCCTTCATTGTTTGCCCTCAGTATTGAACCCTTGCACATAAGCCCATCCCTCACATCCAACACAGCTCTATGCGCCTTATTACATATGTTATCACAGCTGCTAAACTGGCCATTATCTCACACTGGAAAAACGTGGCTGTCCCTACGACAGCTGCTATCATTAATAAGATTAATAGAGTTAAATCAATGAAATATCTCAGGGCTGTACTGAGAGATACAGAATCTCAATATGGTAAAATCTGGGATCCATGGGAAACGTTCTTTCTTAATGACACGCCACCTTAAAGTGAACCTCCGGACTAAAAATCTACTCAGCAGAACTGAAAAGGCTTGGTGTTTCTTTAAAGGGGCACTATTGCTGAATTCTTCTTTTTTTACCCTTTAGTGTACATATGAGTTGTTGTAGGATTGATTTTTCACATTACTTAGTCTTTTACAATCAATGTATGTGGTTACTGGCAATAAACATACTGAGGCATGCATTCACGTCAGTACTTTTACCTTTCCGACGCCAATGCAGACTAAACCATTCTGTACTAGGGAGGCATCTTTTACTGGATAGTGTGATTTCGTTATCTTACACCCCTCTGGCCATTTCAGTTATTACTTCCCTTGTAACTGTACTAACGAACAGTTACTGTACTCACAGCAGCCGCCGTAAAGTGAAGAAGAACGCTGACTCTCCTCCGTGCAGCGTAAGTTGTTGCTGTGTGCAGATGCGTGTGGAAAACATATGCTGCCTGGCCGCCAAGGACCCCCTTTCCCTAAGCTGGCAGTGGAACGGACACCTATTGTTGTCCGTTTCCATGGTAACCTGACCGGCTTTCCGATCTGCGCAATGTAGCGGCGGCATCAAACAGCACTGCACCGAACAGAGAAACACACAGCTGCAGCGCTTTTGTGTGTGCTCTTTCATGCCGCCGCTACATTGCGCAGATCGGAAAGCCGGTCAGGCACTAATGTAACTTAATGACAGTATGCTTGTTTAGGCTGGAGTTCCTCTTTAAGGACATGTACAATTTATTCACTCACTCCTTCATCATCTGACTCCTGTTATGCATATGGAGAGGTCCAAGATCTGTTTTACGAGTCTTAAAGGATACCACAGCCCACAGGCTGGGGTAAAACAAATGCTGCACTGTGTAACGGAAGAAAAGGACATACTCACTGCTTCCCTCGCTCCCTGCCTTCAGCCCCTGGTCTTCTCCTACAGCTGCCGGTACCGGCTGACTCTTCTGACCCCTGACCCGGACATACTGCGCTGGACACGCGCAGTATGTCCTGTAATCTTCCCTTCTGCCGTCACAACATGACGGCAGAAGAACAGACACTCCCCCGCCTCCTCCCTTCCCAGCGTGTGCGCTCCACTATAGAGAGATAGAGCGGAGGGGGAGTGAGTTGGGATGGACTTTCAATAATATTAATAAGTGCCCACTTCCCCTGTCCATCCCAGCTCACTCCCCCTCCGCTCTCTCTCCAAATAGGCACTCCCAGCGCAACTCCAGCTAGCATGTCCCGATATGTCACGCTCGGTGGTATATTCTCCACAGTCAGCGCGTAATGCATAACCTGACGTGAAGGAGACACACACGCAAGCACAAGGAACCATGATATCCCCAGTTATAGTGCGAACGCACTAGTGGAGGAGAGGACTGACTCTAGTAGGAGATGTGGTGCACAGAGCAGGCGTAGATCTGAGCAACCATAAACAATGCCTAACAATAGTGGCTCAGCGCAAGGTAGCGCTGAGCGCATAAACCAGAACTCAGAAAGATCAGGTGTAAAGGATAGCGGAGATGCCACCGCAGAGACAAGCAGCATGGCGGCTATCTCCGCGTATCAGCCGGCGGCCTCTGCGCACAGTTACATGCTGGTGCTCTGCCTGGTCCTTCAATTGCATATAGATTGAGGGCTACGCGACAGGACCTTTATGCGAATAGAAGGGGAGTCAGCTGATCTGCCTGGTCAGCTGACTCCAGACGCTACCTTGGATTGGCTGAGTGACTGGGGCAGCGCTGCGGAGCATCTGTGTATATATAGTGGTAGTCTGTCAGTTGCTCCGTGTCTGCTGTTGCGAATGCTATCGTGTTAGCACTCAAACCTAGTCAGATCCCAAAGTGTGTTAGAACCAGCCGGAGCTGGGAATTCACACTTAGCCATATTCTGTTGATAGCTTAAAGTACTAATTCATTGTATTATCTGTTATGACCTTCTGCTTCCATTGACTATTCTCCTGCTTACTGACTCTGTACCTCTGCTCATCTGATTCATGTTGCCGATTCTGCCTGAACCTGACACTGAATCAGTCTTCTGTCTTTGTACCTTATCTGTCCGTACGTTGCCTACTCTGCTTGTCTGCCCTTTCCTACCTCACCAGTGGGCCTAGCCACTGGCGAGGGATCTGGGGCATTTCACCTGCTCCTCAGGTGAAGCCCAACTGCAGCACTGTCTGTAACACCTGCTCCTCAGATGTTCCTTGGCTGCAGTGTAGTCTTAAACACCTGCTCCTCAGGTGAATATCCTTTGCAGCACTGTCTGTAACACCTGCTCCTCAGGTGTCCACTAGCTGCAGTACTATCTGAATCACCTGCTTCTCAGGAGATTACTATCTGCAGTACTATCTGAATCACCTGCTCCTCAGGTGGTCAGTAGCTGCAGTACAGTCTGAAACACCTACTCCTCAGGTGAATAGTCACTACAGTACTACGCTCTTTACCTGCCCCTCAGGTAATAGTGACTACAGTACAGTCTGAATCACCCATTCCTTGGGTGATCAGTCCACTTGTTCTATATAGTTCCACCTGCTCCTCGGGTGATCTATCTCTATCTTGTCAATATCTCCAGCTTGCTGGAGTTTGTATTTCTGTGTTACATAGATATACTCATACCACCCAGCTCCTCTGGGAATAGCGAGTATCTCTATCATTACTGTTGCACCAATCACATACCCTCATATTGGTTGTCCTGTGTCTAGCTATACTGGTATTATTGGTGATTCTGCAGATCACACATAATCAGGTATAGCGTCTGTATTATTGGTGATACTGCAGATCACCAATAATCAGAGATATCTGTTCTTGCTGACACCAATCGTTACATCAGGACAGGTAGACAGAATGAACGCTTGCTAAACTAGTAACTGACTCAGTAACAGCAAGCGCCCAAAAACAGGACAGACTGAAACGCGGTAGCCAATCGCGAATGCAGCGATGGCCTACCTCGCAGAAACAGGACTGAACTAGCTAAGCACGGGTGATCACGATAAGCGCAACCTACCGAAACGTACTGGAACTGACTGACTGAACACAGGATATAAACAGTTCGAGTACGTATATATCAGCGACACTGATGTATTAACGTAACACGAATACAAGGAAAATAACAAACACGCTAGTATGCGTATATATTGGCGATGAACCAATATATGATGCTAGACTAGCAAAGTAACACATACTGATAAACAAGAACAGGACTAGAAGGACTCACTGACTCCTACGCAGGAATTAGTGCAGTCCACACGGGATAACATGAGAACTAGGAACAGGAACAGGGGTCCAGAGTAACAGGCAGAGACTGAAACTATAATAGCCCGTGGAGCACTGCAGGAAGGAACTCTTTATACTGAGGTCATCCAATAGGAGCAGACATGCAGATTCCCACACTGGTGAATGATAATCAGTCACAAGCTGGCAGCAGGAAACGGCAGAAAAAACTATGTAACCTGCATGAAAGGGATTGCAGCTCCACTGCGACAGGCAATGTTTGATTTCTTAATAGCATCCCAAACTGTCATGAACTGCAGAGCTGAAGAGAAATCGAGAGCCCAATATGGTGTAGTATGTCAAAATTGATTGGATAAATGAAACAGTGAGATGGTAATACTCACAAACACGGGTTACCACCTAGGTAACCACTCATTAGGCAGGTGAGGAGATTAGACCTGTCCTCACTCAGGATTAAGAAGTCGCTCTCTGTAGATAGGAAGAAAGGGGGTAGATCACCCCTCCACCTGGGGTGGACTCAAATATATTGGTAGGTGAACAGAGGCGCCAGAAGGATAAAAGTACATAACATTTTTAAAAAATTGCTGGGAGGAAGTGGTGGACTCGCCTCCGTTAAAGCAGACACCAAGGACTGTAAATATATGGATATACACATTTATTTACAGAGGTGCTATGCTTGCTATAACTGAATTGCTGTTTATCCCCTGCTTATTGCCTGAAGAAGTGGGCTGTGCCCGCGAAATGCGTTGCATCTTTGGGGTATTTTCAATAAATGTGTATATCTATATATTGACAGTCCTTGGTGTCTGCTTTAACAGAGGCGAGTCCACCACTTCCTCCCAGCAATTTTTTTTAAATTGTATGTACTTTTATCCTTCTGGTGCCTCTGTTCACCTACCAATATGAACTGCAGAGCGACTGCAGATGGAATCAACACTTAGTGTGAGTGCAGGCAAAACTATGCGAGCAAATGCATGTAAAGAAATAAAAAACTGCTTGTCTACAGTACAACTGCAGCCAGCAGTACATGCTGCAGAAGTGATCATTTCACGCTAGCTTTATAGTGGAGCGCACTAATATGTTCCTGATATCCGAGTGGGGCCTATCTAACCTAAGCACTATGCTACAAAGACCAACCTGAGAGACAAGCCAATACGGCCAACTTCATTTCTTTTATTTTGAAAGAAAGGGGGAGAACCGAGAGCCCAATATGGTGTAGTATGTTAATGAGGTGATGTCTGATGCAAACACACACAATGGTTATACTCACAAGGACGGGTCGCCTCCAAGGCAACCACTGGATAAGCAGGCGGGGAGAATTGTAACCTGACCCCGCTCAGGGTTAAGAAGTCGCTCTCTGTAGATAGAAGAAAATGGGGATACACCCCTCCACCAAGGGTGGACTAAACAGTTATGTGGTATAACAACAGAGGCGCCAAGTAGAGTAAAATTAGTTAAAATTGTTAAAAAGGGGGAAGTGGGTGGACTCACCTCCCTTCTGAAAAAATGGCCAGACAACGGGCAGGTTACTTCAAGTTTAAAGTAACATTTATTATGAGCTCCAAAAGTGCAACGCGTTTCACGGGTAACAGTCCCGCTTCTTCAGGCAAACAATTTTTGGAGGGAGCAAAGTCGGGTCAAGAGCCACAGAGGCGCTATATCTGGCTCTTGACCCGACTTTGCTCCCTCCAAAAATTGTTTGCCTGAAGAAGCGGGACTGTTACTTTAAACTTGAAGTAACCTGCCCGTTGTCTGGCCATTTTTTCAGAAGGGAGGTGAGTCCACCCACTTCCCCCTTTTTAACAATTTTAACTAATTTTACTCTACTTGGCGCCTCTGTTGTTATTCATTTCTTTTATATTATCTCTTTTTTTTTCTCCCTTCTCCTTTCTTTTTTACAACTTAGAGTTCTTACACCATCTTTGCTATTGTGGTCGAGGGTTCAATTGAACATATCTTTATTCTTTGTGTGGCTATGGCTCACATCACATATTAGTGACCTATGATGACTTGGACATATCATCAAAATGTAGAGCAAACTAAATTTATCCATCTCCATGGACAATACTAACACAGTTTCAAACAAAAAAAGCACCCATGGTTCATGATCCAAACAATCACAACTGCATGTAGCAAGATATATATAAATTTTATTTAGGACGTATCCAGCAATAAAAACAACCAAATCTCTAGCGTTGAGGGAGAGGGGATGTATAAGTAATAAACGAATGGGTAATAAATGTTACAGTGCTGATGGGGCAAGTGTCCAGACAATGCATAACATTGCACAGTTTACTGAACAGCATGTACTCCTAAATACAACTATCTCAATTATATGCACGGTCTAACTGTCAGAAAAACAAATTGAAATAAAATGAACTCCTCACCGTTCCAACAGCACTGCCCCTCTGTACACTCGCCGGAGAAAAAGGACCTCACATGTATCGCACCACCTGCGGTGCTTCTTCGGAGATAAAACATTAAAAAATGAACCGTCTTAAATATAGCGCTGACATCCGCCGAACGATGCAGGAGGCGTGGCCACACCCCCTATGCGTCACTCAGCTACGCGACCTCGAGGTCGCATAGGCTGAGCGGCGCACACCCGATGATGCTGTATGCAGAGGGTCAGTGCTTACGAACGGCCGGAACAAATTATAAATAAATCAAACAGCTACATGCTGGAAGGCGATTGTTACAATAATAATAATAATCATAACGTACAAAATCATTAATAAATACGGAAGTATGTGGGACTTTCAATGAGTATATATATATGTGTCCCATTAAGCGCCACCGTGTGGCCAGATTTAACATTAGCACATAAGGTTCTATACACAGTGGACATTATTGAGTATTCAGGACATCTGGTGGTAAAAAATTGTATTGCACCAATTATTCAAATGGAAATACACACATTGTGCAAAAATCTGTGTGTAATTACACCCACAAAGAAGGAATAATAAATTACTAAGTATCCAAATAAAGTGCAAAGTGCAGTCAATACAGTGAATAAATATTGAAATATATATCAAAAATTATAATGCAAATTCATGAAGTGAGAGGAAAGTGTCTTGTGCTTGAACTTGATTGTAGATCCCGGCGATATACCAACTGGATCCCACAGTTAAACATCACGTGTAGAGAAATGTTGAAATCCTAAACCTAGTAAACAATTTAAGCCTCAGTAAATCCAGTTAAAACTTAAAAGACTACAAGATACTAACAATATATGGTTATAATAAAGTACCGACCTTCGTGCAGACTCAGCATAAAGTGATATAGTGCAAATCAGTGCAAAATCAGACTCCCATAGTCGGTACCTACCTACCGACATATCGGAGAACATGTGAAAAAAATGCAATCTAATGTCAGTACTCACTTCTGACAATTGGAACCAAGTGTGAACAACTAAAGTGACGAAGTGTTTGAAAATTTGCTCATGTCATACTCACAAATGACATGGGCAAAGTGATTAAAATATTGTGCAAGCCTCCACAAGCACAGCCAATACTACCATTGACCAATGTGTGTTTCCAACGTGAACCACCACACATCTTAAAAAAAAACCCTACTCCAAAGTGCGATATATATCTTAAAATACTCACTTATCAGAAACTCCTATATACACATACACATCACCATGGTGATATGTGGGCATCTCGATTACAAATTTTAATTACTAAAGGTAGTGTCATCGATTGGGATATACATATTAACCTGTAGATAACAAAAAAGAGTTCATTAGTATGATGACACTATACACTCAAGTAAGGACACAAGCCAAGAGGGAACATATTCTATTGAGGCAAGAAACATGAAAAACTGGCATCCTCATTAAGACCCTTGGGACTCTTAGTTTGTAATTTAAATATCCAACGTAATTCGGCACGTAACAGCTTATTAACAACATCACCACCTCTATTATCAATCCTAATTGTTTCAAGTCCACAAAACAACCAATCCCTAAGAGACCCTTGATGTGCATTCAAAGCATGAGTAGCTAGGGTCGTGAGTGTTTTTCCTCGTTCTCTGTCCCTGGCAGCTAGTTTGACAACCGATTGATGCTTCTGTAATCGAGTCTTCAAGGCATTCTTGGTCTGACCAATATACTGCCAGCCACAGGGGCACTGCATCATGTAAATGACAGCTCGAGTTTTACAATTAATAAAATTGTTAATGTAGAAACTTTTTCCATTGTGGCGATTCTTAACTATCCTCGTAGTTCTCATATTGGGACAGACACTACATGAACCACACGGGTGACTACCCTTGGTAGTCCTACTCATACTTGGTTGTTGAAAATGACTATGGCACAATATCGTTTTTAAGGTTGGTGCTCTCTTAGCCGTGAAACTCGGATGATCTGTCAAAAATGGTCTAATATCAGAATCTAGTTTTAGGACATCCCAATGTTTCCCTAATATTTTTCGCAAGTCATGCCATTGGTCATTGTATGGCGTGGCTAGCCTGATTATGGGATCATTTCTTCTTTTCTTAGGTCGTAATAATTCCGTCCGTGATAATGCTCTTGCTCTCCTGATGGCTTGTTCAATGGGTTTCCTGGGGTAACCCCTTGATTGTAATCTCTCCTTTAGATCAATGGCTGCCATTTCAAACCCTTCACTATCTGAGCAGTTCCTGCGCAGGCGGATGAACTGTCCTAGCGGAATGTTACGTTTAACCGATTCCATGTGATGAGACTGGTATTGTAGAATGCTGTTAACTGCTGTCGGTTTTCGAAAAACTGTTGTTGTGATTTCACCTCTCCTATTCTTTTTTATCTTCAAGTCCAGGAATTCTACCTCCTGATCACTGACATTGTAGGTCAAGAAAAAATTTAAATCATTGTTGTTGAGTTCTTCAAAAAATTCCAAACATTTGTGTCGAGGTCCTTGCCAAATGATAAATAGGTCGTCGATGAATCTAAACCACCCCAAGATATGGGGGTGGAATCGACTCATCGACTCGGACCAGACACACTCACGCTCCCACCACCCCAGGAACAGGTTGTCAACCGAGGGGGCACATTTTGCCCCCATGGCTACCCCCTGACCTGGAGGTAGAAGCGCGAGTTGAACACAAATACATTGTGTTTCAGCACAAACTCCAACAATGACAACACAAACAATCTCCGGGAGTCAGGCATGTTGCCCATGCCCAAAAAGTAATTCACAGCCCTCAAGCCTGCATCGTGCCCTACATTGGAGTAGAGTGACTCCACGTCACATGTGACAAGGAGAGAGTCATCAGGGACGTTAATACATTCAAGATGACTCAATAAATCACCTGTGTCCCGTATATATGAGTCTAGAGATGTTACAAACGGCTGAAGATAATGATCGATAAACTGGCAAGCCCGCTCAGTCATGCTGCCAATCCCCGATATTATCGGTCTACCTGGTGGCCGGTGCGGGTTTTTATGTACTTTAGGCAGCATATAGAATGTTGCCATGACTGGCTTGTCTCTCCACAGAAATTTGAATTCCTTGTCAGTGATGAACCCTCACATTTGGTTGAGTCTAAGAGACTCCGAAATTCATGCTGAAAGATTTCTGTCGGATTTTCTCGTAGTCTGCGATAGAACAATTGATTGTTCAACTGTTTGGAAGCCTCCTCTAAATATAGTTCAAGGGGCCAAATAACTACATTTCCCCCTTTGTCAGTCTCTTTGATTAAGATGTCTTTCCTAGCTTTCAAGTAGTTGATGGCTCGTCTTTCATCAGAATTCAAATTGTCTGCAGAGATGGCTCGTTTACTCCCTAGATTGTACAGATCCCTACTCACCAAGTCAAAGAATATCCTGATCTCATTACTGAAATATGGCAAGAATTTGGAAGTCGGCTTAAAGGTGACATCACTCACCTGTTCTTCATTCTCATTCAAGAGACTCAATAAATCATCAAATGCCTGTTGATCACTGAGGTCTAATCCTTGATCCAATATGTCCTGGTCTTGTATAGAGCGAGGGTCATACATTTTTTTAAGAGTTAAGCGTCTGCAGAAGAAATACAAATCTTTTAGTGTCTCAAATTCATCAAAGTGGTTATTAGGCGAGAAAGACAATCCCCTAGACAATACATTCATTTCACCATCTGTTAAGGGAACTGGTGATAAGTTAATTACCTGAAGAGCCATTTGTTCAGGTGAACCCTTATCTGTTCTATGCTCTTGACGAGATTTTTCTTGGCTTGGTTGAAACCATGTGACACTGACATTCTCTGCGCTGTAGACTGTGATGTCCCATCTGATTCGAAAGCATTGCTTGAATCAGAGACGCATGAGGATGTGATATTAGTCTGTACCTGTCTCATGCCAACATCAGGTTTTTTCTTATTTCTAGATTTTGTTTTATGAATCCACGCCTTCCTACCCTTGGGATTACCAGAGTGATGCCACAGGTATGCCCTCTTGAGGCTATAATCCATCCGGTCTCTTGATAATTTCTTGGTTTTATTAGTGATAATATCTGTCTCAATTTTATCCAATTCTTTTTTAAGGTCAGTCATGAAGGATTCAATTTTATCAGTAGGGCCCATATGTCCAATCTGTGTCTTTAAATCACTGATCTTCTGTTTATATTGAGTCAGTAGTTCTCTATCATGCTGTAAGAGCATGTCCACTATAATATGAGAACATTTCGATAAACCAGCTTCCCAAAATTTCTTGCCCTCCTCATTCAGGTACCATGAGGGGAAAATCTGAACTCGTAATCCCCTGGGGTAAATCCCTTGTCTATCATAATTCTCGAGACTACTCACATTCCACCATACTTTAATGTAATTAATGTGAATGTCTTTGAGTTCCAAGCACAGCTGTTTCAGCTCTGTCGAGACGCCACTCCCTGAGATGACGCTCTCCTTATGTGCGAATATACTCTGCAAATTGACTTCCCAACATGCTTCCAATTAATCTAAAAGATTAAGATCCATCGTCACAAAATCACAATTTTTTGAAGAACTCAACAACAATGATTTAAATATTTTCTTGACCTACAATGTCAGTGATCAGGAGGTAGAATTCCTGGACTTGAAGATAAAAAAGAATAGGAGAGGTGAAATCACAACAACAGTTTTTCGAAAACCGACAGCAGTTAACAGCATTCTACAATAGGAGTCTATATAGGTATGAACAGCGCTGAGAGTAGTAGTTGGATAATATAAGCTTTAATAGATTGTTATGGTCTGTATATATTCAGGATAGATTTCAAAGCACAAGGTCAAATGTTAAAAATACAGAATTTAAAATCTGTAAAAAGTCTCACAGCATATAGCTAGAGTGCATATATTGCATGCACGTACCCTGTATGTGTTTAGGATTAATATTCAATCAAAAAAATCCCTATTCAAAGGTACAAAAAATATATAAAATCGCATAGCATGTAATTCAAATCCATATATTGCATACAGTTGTGTTATAAATGGAGTGTATATAGGTATGAACAACTCTGAGAGTAGTAGTTGGATAATATAAGCTTTAATAGATTGTTATGGCTTGTGTATATTCAGGATAGATTTCAAGGCACAAGGTCAAATGCTAAAAATACAGAATTTAAAATCTATAAAAAGTTGCACCGCATATAGCTAGAGTGCGTATAATGCATACACATACCCTGCGTATGTTTAGGATTAATATTCAATCAAAAAAAGATCACTATTCAAAAGTTCAAAATATTTAAAATCGCATAGTACGTAATTCAAATGCATATATTGCATACAGCTAACTGGGTTGTTATAAAAGTTGTAAAAGTTCACACCGCATTGGGAGTATTCACCATAAATTCTGTGACAAAGAATGCAATATTCAGTCTACATTCAACAATCAACCCCCATTCATTCCTGAGCCACCCGATGCTGTTTATGCACAAAAATGTGCTAAGAAGAAAAAAAAAAAAAAAAAAATTGGTCAGATAATTCTAGGACCAAAATGTCCGAAAGCAGGGGGGTTTGATAAAGGCGGCCGGGACCGCAGAAACGCGTCAGCTGGAGGGATATAGCGTGTCAGCAGGGCCATCAGGTACTGCAGACCAGAAGACCCAATGCTTGTGAACACGCTAGAAGGGTGACGTCACCATCCATACCCGGAAGCATACC
Source organism: Hyperolius riggenbachi (assembly GCF_040937935.1). Taxonomy (NCBI): domain Eukaryota; kingdom Metazoa; phylum Chordata; class Amphibia; order Anura; family Hyperoliidae; genus Hyperolius; species Hyperolius riggenbachi. Next base: position 377,261,531 of record NC_090651.1, read on the forward strand.
ACCGGCGTCTAGGCAAATCCGGAAGGACTCTTGTCACACTGCACAGCTCTCACGCTGTCAGGGAGCACTTACACTGGAACTGGAGCGCTGCAACCAGCGGAAGATACGCACCTGGATTGCGGACAAGGACATTCGGAGCCCCGCACAGGACGACACCAACCGCTGTACACCTGGATAGCTGCAGGAGCGTGAGTACCCCCGCTGATCGGGGAAAAGATCCGTTCATCAAGTTTGTGATCCACCATTATCTACATCCGGCGGAATTCCGCAAGCGCAATTGAAGCGCAACCACGAGAAGTACTCTAAGCTCAGTCTCTACTGCTAGAATATCCATCATTTATCATCCCCCCCCCCCCACCCCCCTGCTTTCGGACATTTTGGTCCTAGAATTATCTGACCAATTTTTTTTTTTTTTTATTTTATTTTTTCTTAGCACATTTTTGTGCATAAACAGCATCGGGTGGCTCAGGAGTGAATGGGGGTTGATAGTTGAATGTAGACTGAATATTGCATTCTTTGTCACAGAATTTATGGTGAATACTCCCAATGCGGTGTGAACTTTTACAACTTTTATAACAACCCAGTTAGCTGTATGCAATATATGCATTTGAATTACGTACTATGCGATTTTAAATATTTTGAACTTTTGAATAGTGATCTTTTTTTGATTGAATATTAATCCTAAACATACGCAGGGTATGTGTATGCATTATACGCACTCTAGCTATATGCGGTGCAACTTTTTATAGATTTTAAATTCTGTATTTTTAGCATTTGACCTTGTGCCTTGAAATCTATCCTGAATATACACAAGCCATAACAATCTATTAAAGCTTATATTATCCAACTACTACTCTCAGAGTTGTTCATACCTATATACACTCCATTTATAACACAACTGTATGCAATATATGGATTTGAATTACATGCTATGCGATTTTATATATTTGTTGTACCTTTGAATAGGGATTTTTTTGATTGAGTATTAATCCTAAACACATACAGGGTACGTGCATGCAATATATGCACTCTAGCTATATGCTGTGAGACTTTTTACAGATTTTAAATTCTGTATTTTTAACATTTGACCTTGTGCTTTGAAATCTATCCTGAATATATACAGACCATAACAATCTATTAAAGCTTATATTATCCAACTACTACTCTCAGCGCTGTTCATACCTATATAGACTCCATTTATAACACAACCAGAGGTGGTTGGGAACCCCTGGCCAGTGAACAGCAGCGGGTGAAAAGAACCACACTATCCCCATCTGTACTCCCATACCACCTAAGCGCCTCTCCACCTTTTTAAAGCATTCTACAATACCAGTCTCATCACATGGACTCGGTTAAACGTAACATTCCGCTAGGACAGTTCATCCGCCTGCGCAGGAACTGCTCAGATAGTGAAGGGTTTGAAATGGCAGCCATTGATCTAAAGGAGAGATTACAATCAAGGAGTTACCCCAGGAAACCCATTGAACAAGCCATCAGGAGAGCAAGAGCATTATCACGGACGGAATTATTACGACCTAAGAAAAGAAGAAATGATCCCATAATCAGGCTAGCCACGCCATACAATGACCAATGGCATGACTTGCGAAAAATATTAGTGAAACATTGGGATGTCCTAAAACTAGATTCTGATATTAGACCATTTTTGACAGATCGTCCGAGTCTCACGGCTAAGAGAGCACCAACCTTAAAAACGATATTGTGCCATAGTCATTTTCAACAACCAAGTATAAGTAAGACAACTAAGGGTAGTCACCCGTGTGGTTCATGTAGTGTCTGTCCCAATATGAGACCTACGAGGATAGTTAAGAATCGCCACAATGGAAAAAGTTTCTACATTAACAATTTTATTAATTGTAAAACTCGAGCTGTCATTTACATGATGCAGTGCCCCTGTGGCTGGCAGTATATTGGTCAGACCAAGAATGCCTTGAAGACTCGATTACAGAAGCATCAATCGGTTGTCAAACTAGCTGCCAGGGACAGAGAACGAGGAAAAACACTCACGACCCTAGCTACTCATGCTTTGAATGCACATCAAGGGTCTCTTAGGGATTGGTTGTTTTGTGGACTTGAAACAATTAGGATTGATAATAGAGGTGGTGATGTTGTTAATAAGCTGTTACGTGCCGAATTACGTTGGATATTTAAATTACAAACTAAGAGTCCCAAGGGTCTTAATGAGGATGCCAGTTTTTCATGTTTCTTGCCTCAATAGAATATGTTCCCTCTTGGCTTGTGTCCTTACTTGAGTGTATAGTGTCATCATACTAATGAACTCTGTTTTGTTATCTACAGGTTAATATGTATATCCCAATCGATGACACTACCTTTAGTAATTAAAATTTGTAAATGAGATGCCCACATATCACCATGGTGATGTGTATGTGTATATAGGAGTTTCTGATAAGTGAGTATTTTAAGATATATATCGCACTTTGGAGTAGGTTTTTTTTTTTAAGATGTGTGGTGGTTCACGTTGGAAACACACATTGGTCAATGGTAGTATTGGCTGTGCTTGTGGAGGCTTGCACAATATTTTAATCACTTTGCCCATGTCATTTGTGAGTATGACATGAGCAAATTTTCAAACACTTCGTCACTTTAGTTGTTCACACTTGGTTCCAATTGTCAGAAGTGAGTACTGACATTAGATTGCATTTTTTTCACATGTTCTCCGATATGTCGGTAGGTAGGTACCGACTATGGGAGTCTGATTTTGCACTGATTTGCACTATATCACTTTATGCTGAGTCTGCACGAAGGTCGGTACTTTATTATAACCATATATTGTTAGTATCTTGTAGTCTTTTAAGTTTTAACTGGATTTACTGAGGCTTAAATTGTTTACTAGGTTTAGGATTTCAACATTTCTCTACACGTGATGTTTAACTGTGGGATCCAGTTGGTATATCGCCGGGATCTACAATCAAGTTCAAGCACAAGACACTTTCCTCTCACTTCATGAATTTGCATTATAATTTTTGATATATATTTCAATATTTATTCACTTTATTGACTGCACTTTGCACTTTATTTGGATACTTAGTAATTTATTATTCCTTCTTTGTGGGTGTAATTACACACAGATTTTTGCACAATGTGTGTATTTCCATTTGAATAATTGGTGCAATACAATTTTTTACCTCCAGATGTCCTGAATACTCAATAATGTCGACTGTGTATAGAACCTTATGTGCTAATGTTAAATCTGGCCACACGGTGGCGCTTAATGGGACACATATATATATATACTCATTGACAGTCCCACATACTTCCGTATTTATTAATGATTTTGTACGTTATGATTATTATTATTATTGTAACAATCGCCTTCCAGCATGTAGCTGTTTGATTTATTTATAATTTTTTCCGGCCGTTCGTAAGCACTGACCCTCTGCATACAGCATCATCGGGTGTGTGCCGCTCAGCCTATGCGACCTCGAGGTCACGTAGCTGAGTGACGCATAGGGGGTGTGGCCACGCCTCCTGCATCGTTCGGCGGATGTCAGCGCTATATTTAAGACGGTTCATTTTTTAATGTTTTATCTCCGAAGAAGCACCGCAGGTGGTGCGATACATGTGAGGTCCTTTTTCTCCGGCGAGTGTACAGAGGGGCAGTGCTGTTGGAACGGTGAGGAGTTCATTTTATTTCAATTTGTTTTTCTGACAGTTAGACCGTGCATATAATTGAGATAGTTGTATTTATTAGTACATGCTGTTCAGTAAACTGTGCAATGTTATGCATTGTCTGGACACTTGCCCCATCAGCACTGTAACATTTATTACCCATTCGTTTATTACTTATACATCCCCTCTCACTCAACGCTAGAGATTTGGTTGTTTTTATTGCTGGATACGTCCTAAATAAAATTTATATATATTTCTTGCTACATGCAGTTGTGATTGTTTGGATCATGAACCATGGGTGCTTTTTTTTGTTTGAAACTATGATGACTTGGAGTCTGTTTGAATGTCCAGATTGAGAAGCCGTTATACTTTTCTATCTTCATGGACACGGTCATTATCTACTCTATGTTTTTTGTTTACGTCTTGATTCTTTTTCATGGTTTATTTGTATCATGTCTAAACTTTTAAACTGTACAATAAAAATTTGTGTTACAAAAAAAAATATATATATCTGGTTCAGCGCCGCAGTGCCGAAAATCTCATGCATCCGAGCAACGTTCACCTCCCATTCATTCGGCTATAACTTTATTGCTACTTATCACAATAAATTGATCTATATCTTGTTTTTTCTGCCACTAATTAGGCTTTCTTTGGGTAGTACATTTAGCTAAGATTTATTTTTTTCTAAATCCATTTTAACAGGAAGATTAAGAAAGAAATGAAAAAAAAATCAGTTTTTGGCCATTATAGTTTTAGAAAATTAATATACGCTACCGTAATTAAAACTCATGTATTTTATTTGACCATCTGTCCTGGTTATTACACCATTCAAATGATGTCCCTATCACAATTTATGGTGCCGATATTTCATTTAGAAATAAAGGTGCATTTTTTCAATTTGCGTCCATCACTATTTATAAGCTTATAATTTTAAATAATATAATAACATACTCTCTTGACGTGCATATTTAAAAAGTTCAGACCCTTGGGTAACTATTTATGTTGTTGTTGTTTTTTTTATTGTATTTTTTTTATTTACTTTTTTATAAAAAAAAATGTATGTGGGTAATTTTTGGTGTGGGAGGGAAACTGCCTATTTTAAATGTAAAATATTATAATTCTTTAATTAAAAATGTATGTGGGTGCAGTTTACTATTTGGCCACAAGATGGCCACAGTGAAAAAAGTCCTGGATGCGAACGATCTCGCATCGAGGAACTAAAATGCTGAGCAGAAGTTTCCTGGGGGCAGAAATACCGCGCTCTCTGGATAGAAAGCGTCGGTATTTCTGCGGGGAAGTTAGATCGGTGAATGGGAATTATATTCCCATTCACTGATCGAGGGGCTAGCGGCGGGCGGCTAGTGCACGCGCGGGCGTGCGCCCGATCGCGCGCACTACGCAGGCAAAGCAGCAGTGCCTATCTGGACGAGAAAGCTCATCCAGATAGGCCGAACCGGATATTCTGTAGGCAGGAAGAACGGAGGTAGACCCCTCCGCCAAAGGTGGACTAGTGATACTTGTATCAGGAACACAGAAGCATTAAAAGGATAAAACAATGTTCACATTAAAAATGGGGGAAAATCCACAAGATAAATATTTCAAAAGTATATTTTAATAATGTACTCCAATAATAAGCAATCACATTATTACAGTAACACTGAAGTGCAATATATATATATATATATATATATATATATATATATATATATATATATATATATATAATGAATTGTTTGTGTAACACGGATAATTAATAGAATATTAGTTGCAAAGAAAAGATTGTATAGCTGTTTTTCTATAACATTGCATCATCTTTGTAGTTTACAGATAACTATCTGTATTTTAACCAGTTCACCCCCAAGGGTTTTTACCCTAACGGACCAGAGCAATTTTCACCTGTCAGTGCTCCTCCCTTTTATTCCCTAATAACTTTATTACTACTTATCACAAGAAGATGATCTATACCTTGTTTTTTTCGCCACCAATTAGGCTTTCTGTGGGTAGTACATTTTGCTAAGAATTTTTTTATTCTAAATGCATTTTATGGGAAAAATACAGAAATAATGGAAAAAAATCATTATTTCTCAGTTTTTAGCCATTATAGTTTTAAAATTAAACATTCTCCTGTGGATAAAACTAACACTTTTTTATTTGCCCAGTTGTCCTGATTATTAAACCATTTAAATTATGTCCCTATCATAATGTATGGCGACAATATATTATTTTGAAATATAGGTGTTATTTTTCTGTTTTTTGTTGTTTTTTTTTGTTTTAGCCACAATTACAAACTCCTATGTAATAAAATAAAATTAATTTTCCCTCAGTCAACTATTTATTTATTGATTTTAAGCTCATTTTTTTTTACAAGTGTTTTTTTTTTTAAGGGGGGGGGGGGGGTGTAATTTATTTATTTTATTAACATTGTGTATTTTACATAGTATGTTTGTGCTTGTATGTGTAATATACGTTTTGGCCACAAGATGGCGCTAGTGAACACTCTCCCGTTAAGGAAGTGATCACTTTCTTTTTTTTTCCACTTTATTAAACTTAAACAGTTTCCTGTTTTATGAATGGAGGTGGCCGCTGTTCGCCGTCACGTCCATTCACTTCAGGCATTGCAATTGGGTAGAGGACCGCTCGGTCCTCTTCCCCAATCACTTAACAAGGGATCCCGAAGGAAAAGGTGGTGGTAGCGGCGCGGACACGTGCGGAGAGGCGGCGGGAATGCGCAACGTATTAAATCGTCATGTTGCCGTTAATAGGCTAAAGCATGACGTTTTAATACGTTACATTGTCATTAAATGGTTAAATGATGAAACAGAGCAGAGCTAATGACCTTTAAATTTCCTGGAACAAAAATCTTAAACAAACAAGAAACAGTGAGAGACCGCTTGAGATAAGTGCTTTAGAAAAAAGCACTACTCTCTGACTAAATTAGTCACAGAGCTCAGAGAAGTTATTTCACATAGATGACTGAAGTTTCGTAACTCTTCCTGTACTGGAAACAATTTTGTTATCCACGGGTGCCATTGCATTATCCAGTCAGGCCCTTTTTTCACTGTGCCCTTTTTGCATGCACGGCGTACGCTGGAAGAAGTGACAGCACGGACCCCGGGGACTGACGCCAGTGGACAGGTGACATTATTGCTGCTGGTCGGGGGAGCCCGAATGGGGGAGGCCTGAGGGCGGCAAGGCAGGCAGTGGCAGCGGCGGCTCCACAGGTTTTGAATCGGTTGGACTGAAAATCTGTGAGCAGTGTGGAATTCGATCAGAGAGGGAGCTATATCTGTTGGTAGGGGCGCCTCTAGCCAAGTTGACACGAGTCAGAAGAAGTCAAAGGAGGACAGAAGGAGGCACAAGGGGACAGAAAGAGGCACAATGGGGGGGGGGGGGAGAAATAAGATACAAAGGAGGAAAGAAGGAGGCACAAGGGGACAGAAAGAGGCACAATGGGGGGGGTGAGAAATAAGATACAAAGGAGGAAAGAAGGAGGCACAGGAGGACAGAAGGAGGTTCTGTACAGGGGGACAGAAGAAGGTATGAGGGCCAGAAGGTGGCACAAAAGAGGACAAAAGGAGGGACAGGGGGACAGAAGGAGGCACAAGGAGGCACAGAAGAAGGCAGAGGTGGCACAGGAGGACATAAGGAGGCACAAGGAGACAGAATGAGGCACAGAGGGAGACAGAAGGACAAACAGGGGGCCAAACATGGCACAAGCGACACAAGGAGGCACTAGGAGACAAAAGGAGGCACAAAAGGGACAGAAGGAGGCACAAAGGGGGGAAGAAGGGGGGAAGAAGGATGAACAAGGCACAGAGGTGTAAGCTGCTGGCAACTTACGCTAAGTAGATGCAGTAGAAGCAAGTAATAGAACAACCATGGGGCGGGGCTTAGTCCTGGGGCAGGGCTTAAATGGGGGGCAGGGCTTTATCCAGCAACATGGCGCCCTCCAGGACCAATTGCATTCCAGGCAATGGCCTGTACTGCCTATGCCTAAAGGTTCCCCGTCTGTTGGTCAGTCTGGTGACTATCGACCAGTGTATGGCTATCTTACATTGCTGACCACTGCTTATCTGTTCACGGTCTAATGAATATTTTGTTGTTGACCACTGCTTGTCTGACCACAATTCTTGTGGATTTTTGGATTTTCTCCTGCAAATCAGAACTTATCTGGCCACCTTCTGCACCCTGAACGATGCCCAATGCTCTCCTGAGCACTTTCGGGGAAGGTTTTCCCTGTAGAAAACTCCTTTCTTAATCAAAATATTCTACACTCTACTCTGTGTACCATGGATCATGTGTTCCATTTTGCTGGACGTGCTTAACTTGCACCAACCAAGGTTGGTCAATTCTCATGTGACCATGCCCTTCTTTTACTTTATGGCTGACCACCTGATGATGCTCTTCTGGATATTCTGTTACTGGCTGATGCTTGCTTGACTATACTCTTCCACATAGGGCTTTCTTAGCTCTGTTTGCTTTATGGTGCTTCTGACGGATAACTCCGGTCTGTGGACAGTTCTAGGTTTAGCTGAGGTTGCAAAATCATCATCATCAGAGACTTTAGCGAAGACCAAGCTTGTGCTTAGTTTTGGGATATTAGTTAGACCCACATCAGCATTACAGCTGCCAGAAACTCCTCACCCTACCGAATTCTGGTGAATCGATTCTTACTCTCCAAAGGCTGCTGTTCCCCACCTCGTCTACCTCAACAACAACAAAAACTATAAAAAAAATAAATTCTCTGCATTGAATGAATGTCTGAAGTGATTACAGTGAGTGGTCACTGGTTGTTTCCTTGCATTAAAGGATACCCGAACTGACATGTGACATGATGAGATAGACAAGTGTATGTACAGTGCCTAGCACACAAATAACTATGCTGTGTTCCTTTTTTTCTTTCTCTGCCTGAAAGAGGTAAATATCAGGTATGTAAGTGGCTGACTCAGTCCTGACTACAGTGTGATCCTCACTGATAAGAAATTCCAACTATAAAACACTTTCCTAGCAGAAAATGGCTTCTGAGAGCTGGAAAGAGATAAAAGGGATCAATAGTTCATACATTTTAGCTCTGGCATACTTCAATGAGTGTGTCATTGAGCAAAAACAATAAAACAGTTAAAACTTAAAAAAGTAGATTTAAACATTTTTATTTAAAAATAAAACCGTGGAATATATTAAAAAGTAGAGATGGGACGACGAATCCGGCGAATCCACGAATCCCTCGAATATTGGGAAATATTCGAGATTCGTGGATTCGAATCCCGACGCCATTTCCCCCTTAACGAATCCGCCGAATCCCCGCGCGCAACCGCCGATCCCCCGCTCGTCCTCTTCCGACCCCTCCGCGCCTCCTCCGCTTGCCCCTTGCATAGATGTGAGCATTGGCTCACCTAACACCTGGCCGGGATTCCCTACCTGCCGCCAGCGCAGAGCCGCAGACCCGCAGACCCGGAGACCTCTTGCTTCCTCCTCTGTTCCCTCTAGTAACCGCCCGGCGCTTCAGTGATGACGCGTATGCAAATGCCGATCACTAGAGGGAACAGAGGAGGAAGCAAGAGGTCTGCGGGTCTGCGGCTCTGCGCTGGCGGCAGGTAGGGAATCCCGGCCAGGTGTTAGGTGAGCCAATGCTCACTTCTATGCAAGGGGGAGGCACGGGGGACGGAGGAGGCCGTGGGGGTGAGCGGAGGAGGCACGGGGGGGAGCGACACCTACCTACCTACCACTATACCTACCTACTTACAGGCCCCTATACCTACCTAAAGGCCCCCTATACGTACCTACCTACCGGCCACTATACCTACCTACCTACAGGCCCCTATACCTACCTAAAGGCCCCCTATACGTACCTACCTACCGGCCACTATACCTACCTACCTACAGGCCCCTATACCTACCTAAAGGCCCCCTATACCTACCTACCGGCCACTATACCTACCTACCTACAGGCCCCTATACCTACCTAAAGGCCCCCTATATGTACCTACCTACCTACCGGCCACTATACCTACCTACCTACAGGCCCCTATACCTACCTAAAGGCCCCCTATACGTACCTACCGGCCACTATACCTACCTACCTACAGGCTCCTATACCTACCTAAAGGCCCCCTATACGTACCTACCTACCGGCCACTATACCTACCTACCTACAGGCCCCTATACCTACCTAAAGGCCCCCTATATGTACCTACCTACCTACCTACCTAAAGGCCCCTATACCTACCTACAGGCATCTATACCTACCTACCTACCTAAAGGCCCCCTATACATGCCTACCTACCTAAAGGCCCCTATACCTACCTACCTAAAGGCCCCTATACCTACCTACCTACATACCTACCTATACTTAAGGCCCTATACCCTGCTACCTATACTGAAGGTCCCTTTAACTACCTACCTACCTACAGGACACTATACCTACCTACCTACCGGCCACTATACCTACCTACCTACCTACCTTCAGGCCACTATACCTACCTAAAGGCCCCCTATACGTACCTACCTACCTACCTACCTAAAGGCCCCTATACCTACCTACCTAAAGGCCCCTATACCTACCTACCTACATACCTACCTATACTTAAGGCCCTATACCCTGCTACCTATACTGAAGGTCCCTTTAACTACCTACCTACCTACAGGACACTATACCTACCTACCGGCCACTATACCTACCTACCTACCTTCAGGCCACTATACCTACCTAAAGGCCCCCTATACGTACCTACCTACCTACCTACCTACCTACCTAAAGGCCCCTATACCTACCTACATACCTACCTATACTTAAGGCCCTATACACTGCTACCTATACTGAAGGTCCCTTTACCTACCTAAAGGCCCCTATACCTACCTACATACCTACCTATACTTAAGGCCTCTATATACCCTGTTACCTATACTGAAGGCCCATATACCCTGCTACCTATACTGAAGGCCCATATACCCTGCTACCTATACTGAAGGCCCATATACCCTGCTACCTATACTGAAGGCCCATATACCTTGCTACCTATACTGAAATCTACCAATATTGAAGGCACCCATACCTAGCTAGCTATACTGAAGGCACCTTTACCTCGCTACCTATGCCTGGCTACCTATACTGCGGGCAACTATACCACGGATCGCACAATTCGTATGTGCAGGATTCGTTAGATTCGGGATTCGAAAGGTTCGAGATATTCGAGAACCTTTTTAGATTCGGATCCGGATTCGGATTCGAAGAAATTGTGGATTCGTCCCATCCCTATTAAAAAGTAATTTTTAGGAGAAGGAAGATAGGTACAATAGTTTATTACATTAGTCTATTTTCACTTCGGGTGTCCGATAGGCGGCGGCTGGTCGTTTGTGGATTTCCATGGAAACGGCCGCTCCTTTGAGCGGCCATTCCATGTCAGTTCACGGAGGGTGTCTCCGTGAACAGCCTGCGAGCCTCCGATCGCGGCTCGCAGGCGAAATGTAAACATGCGGGGAAGAAATCCCCGGTGTTTACATCCTACGGCGCTGCTGTCGCAGCAGTGCCGTAAAGCAGATCAGCGATCCCCGGCCTCTGATTGGCCGAGGATCGCCGCCGTCTAATAGGCTAAAGCCTATCTGAGGCGGTACAGGATGGATCGCCGTACTGTGCCGCCCATAGAAAGGAGGAGAGCAGGGGAAGGAGAGGGAGGACGGAATAGCGCTGCGGAGGGGGGCTTTGAGGAGCCCCCCGCTACCCACAAACAGGTGGCGGCGATCAGATCCCCCCCCCCCCAGCAGGACATCCCCTAGTGGGGAAAAAAGGGGGGAAGTCTGATCACCCTGCCTATTACACGATCTGTGCTGTGGGCTGAAGAGCCCACCCAGCACAGATCTGAGAAAAGCCACGCAGTCCTTAAGTGGTTAAAGGATACCACAACTGAAATGTGACATAATGAGATAGACATGTGTATGTACAGTGCCTAGCACACAGATAACTATGCTGTGTTCCTTTTTTTCTTTCTCTGCCTGAAAGAGTTAAATATCAGGTATGTAAGTGGCTGACTCAGTCCTGACTCAGACAGGAAGTGACTACAGTGTGACCCTCACTGATAAGAAATTCCAACTATAAAACACTTTCCTAGCAGAAAATGGCTTCTGAGAGCAAGAAAGAGGTAAAAAAGGGGAATTTCTTATCAGTGAGGGTCACACTGTAGTCACTTCCTGTCTGAGTCAGGACTGAGTCAGCCACTTACATACCTGATATTTGACTCTTTCAGGCAGAGAAAGAAAAAAAGGAACACAGCCTAGTTATCTGTGTGCTAGGCACTGTACATACACATGTCTATCTCATTATGTCACATTTCAGTTGTGGTATCCTTTAAATTAAACACCAAATATAAAAGTAGATTTATTTATTTTTTTAGCCCAGTTTTGCTTTAAGATTTCTCAGCAAGAGTTCAATTGTGCTTTAGTCAATGCTTTGACAGGTTCTACATTTTTTTCTGAAAGCAAAATCCTTGTACTTACCAGTTCCACCCAGGTATAGAAAATTGTCATACATCCCAGAGCCTGAAGAACTGACAATGGTGATATTAACGAACAAAGATGTATTGCTACCTGAAAAAAAAGAACAAATAATAAATAACAATACAAGAAAAATAATAACTAGTAGTAGTAACTTTGTATAGAAAGCATCAGTATATTCTGCATAGGGTTGAGTTAGAAAATTCTCCAAAGTCCTTTTTACACCTAAAATGATTTAGTGAAAATGCGATATATTTTTACTACATAGGCAATGCATTTTCATATAATAATCAACTATTTGATTTCCATATGCAGATATGCAAATATAGCCCAAAACATGATTTTTCTCTGGTGAAAATGAACAGAAATGATTTATTTATTTTTGTGATTCCACGCAATACACGTGAATTCCCGTTTTTCCTGATCAGTCCCTACAAGAATGAGGAGAGTGGATGCATAATGTAGTTTTATTCAGAATAAACACAAACATTAGAGCAGACTTCTCATAAATGCATACAGAACACAACTGTAAATTTGAGATACTGGGGTATGACGGTTTTGCTGCCACTGTTTTGCTTGTTTTGCTGCTATTCACACTCTTTTTACAATCTTTGACCTACAGTCACCTCTGATGCTACTTGCTCTGTAACTTGCACGTCCCATGGCCACAATAGACAAACCCCTTCCTTTTCTTTTTCCCCCCTCTTCCCCCCCTACTCCCTCCTCCTGACACACACCCTTCCCTTGGTCCCCCCCCCCCCTAGGTTTCTCCCAACCCCCACCCCTGTGTGGTTATCCCCCCCCCCCTCCCCTCCCTCTCTATCTCTACCAAATTCTTTAAACCCCCCCCCCCCCCCCCCCCCACCAACACAGCCCACCAACATAACAATTCTATAATACAAAATACTGTACCTTTACTGTCAATGTACTATATTATTTTGCACATGTTTGTCACTCAATGATTGAAGTTTTAAATGTAGGATGTATTATAGCAGAACCAATATACCCTCTGATCTCTGTCATTTGCAGCTGTAACTCCTTTTTCTATTGCCTGAGGAAGCGGGCGCTGACCCGTGAAACGCGTTGCTTTGTTTTATCTGGAGTTCGTTAATAAATAGACTGAATGTACAGTCGTGTTGTGTCTGCTTGGAGGGGGTAAGTCCACCACTGCCTCCTCTAATTACCAAGTTTTGGCTTTTAAGCTCCTTTAAAACCCCTTTTATCCTTTTGGCGCCTCTGTTCTCTCTTATGTAAATTTGAGATGGCTGTGCACGTATGTATGTTTGCGCATATTGTGAAAATTTACAGGAACAGTTAATCTATTTCCCCATGCAGATTTTTGAGCAGACACCAACATTTTAGCAACTTCACTCATATGTCCCAGGGCGGAGTACAGAAGAAGACATTGGCCTCAATTCACTAAGCTTATCTCCTGTCTTTAATAATGTTTCTAGAGTTATCACCATGGTGACGAGGCATGTAGTATTCAGGAAACATTTTACCTCAGGCAAACCTAAAGTTATCTCTTCTGTCTTTAAGTTAACTCTCCAATCCTTAAAACAACTCCAGAGTTAAAGACAGGCTGTTTATTAACTGTGTGTGAAAATAACTACAGAGGAGGTAAATTAACTACAGAGAAGGTAACTTAAGGAATGAAGAGATAAGATAACACTCTTACTGTGTGGTGGTACGTTTTCTCTTGCCTTATCTCCAGCATGATCTTAGTGAATTGAGGCCATTGGCCTCAATTCACTAAGCTTATCTCCTGTCTTTAATAACTTTTCTACAACTATCACCATGGTGATAAGGCATGTAGTATTCAGGAAACATTTTACCTCAGGCAAACCTAAAGGTAACTCTGCTGTCTTTAAAGTGAACCTCCGGACTAAAAATCGACTCAGCAGCACTGAAAAGGCTTGGTGTTTCTTTAACAGTTTCACAGCATCAGAACTTTGTTTCTCTTTTACAAGCCTCATTTTTAGCTGCACAGAAGAAAACTGCCCGGGCTTTTTTTTCCTGATGCTGTGCAAAGCATGATGGGATTTCTGATGTTGTTGTTCTCTTTCTGCTGTTTTAGTGCAATTTTTTTTTCTACATTTTGAATTTGATGGTTGAAGCCTAGCGTGTGCAGCTGGGAGGGGTTATCAGGACACAGGACAGTTGGAACTGTGTCTCCTGCTCCTTGTCACCTCCTTTCAACCAAAAAGATGGCAGCCCCCATGAATCACAAACATTTGCCTGTTCTTTTAAAACAGGGCGAGTAAGAGATTATATTACCTATCTATTCTAATTAACATAACTAATGTAACTTGATGACAGTATGTTTGTTTAGGCTGAAGTTCCCCTTTAAGTTGAGGTGAGATCTCTAAAGTTAACTTTTCAATCCTTAAAATAACTCCAGAATTCTAACGTTAAAGACAGGCTGTTAATTAACTGCGTGTGAAAATAACTATAGAGGAGGTAACTTAACTACAGAGGAGGTAACTTAACTAGAGAGGAGGTAACTTAAGGAATGGAGAGATAAGATAACTCTCTCACTGTGTGGTGGCAAGTTATCTCTTGCTTTATTATCTCCAGCATGATCTTAGTGAATTGAGGCCAATAACTGAAAAAACAAAACAAAACATGAATTCGCAGAAGGAGAAGATCCTAAAGTGATGCACTTGCTATCCAACAAATTAAAGGGAAGCAGAGATGACAAGACCAGAGTTCAGCTTCGGGTTTAGGGCACCAATGGGATACCCCTAAATATACCCAAATATCCGAATCCGAATGTTCAGATATCCGCGTTCATGCGGATATCCGAACGCATTATCCGGGCTATCCAGGCGGATTCGGATATCCGGATAGAAAAACCGGAAGTTCCCTTTAAATTGCTTTAACCCCATTGGCGTCCGCCAGGAGGTTTTCCGGTGTTCCGGTCCCCCCCATGCCCGCCGATCGCCGCTGGCTATACATACCCCGCCACGATCCCGCGGAGAGCGCAGTTTCCCGGTTGGCTTCCGGCGTTGCTATGCCGACGATCGGAGATGACAACATGATGTCATCGATGTCATGACATCAGCCGCAATCCCGATCGCTGTCATCGCGAAGCCTTGAGCCGATTGGGCGGCTACGCCGGCGTGGGAACGCTGGGAGGTACGTATAGCCGAAATTATTGCGGGCGATCGCAGGGGAACGGAGCAACTTTGCGCATACGCTTAGCTAGCGAACTGCTAGCTAAAGCGTATTCCACCATTTAAAAAAAAAAAAAAAGTCCTGGGGCCATGTGATCCTCTGCGGCAGCTAGTGTTGTACGGGGTTACCGCTAAGGAGGTTAAAAACGTTTTTTAAGGGTAAATGAGGCAAGTAGCATCATTATTTTTTAAAGGGGAACACTAATTGATGATGTGGGGACTTAAAATCCCCACCCAAAAAAATGGCTGTCAATTAACATTAGGCCTAGGTTCCAGACAGCGGTCATGCAGCCCACATTGGCCTCAATTCACTAAGCTTTATCAAACACTTTATCAAACATTAGATAATTTACCTCATGGGAAAAATCCAGATTTGAATTCACTAAGGTGTTATTTATTTATCAAATGTTTTATCGATAAAACGTTCAATAAATCCATAACACTATAGTGAATTTAAAATTGGATTTTGCCCATGAGGTAAATTATCAAATGTTTGATAAAGGGTTTGACAAAGCTTAGTGAATTGAGGCTATTGTGTCCAAAGTCCAACCGCACAACTGGGACATGACAGTTTTCAGCCAAGACACCTCCAAAAAATTATGCATCAATTGTGTTTTGGGTTAAATATAGGTGGTATCAGTCAGGGCCGGGCCGAGGCATAGGCTGGAGAGGCTCCAGGCCTCCAGCCTCAGGGCGCAGTGTAGGAGGGGGCGCACAATTCATTCAGCTGTCATTCCTAATTGTCAGTGGCGTAGCTAAGGAGCTGTGGGCCCCGATGCAAGTTTTACAGTGGGGCCCCCCAAACACTCTATACATAACAATTGATATGGCGCACCAAACCCTGCCTATGGCAACTACAGTGTCAGAGGTGCGAGAAAGGGATGGGGAACAGCTTGTTAATGATTACCACTATTCAAAGTATCTATAGAAGTGATTATTATGAGTACAGGACCAATAGAGAGCTAATACTGTAGTTGAGGAAGGGCCCTACGGGGCCCCTCTGGCCCAAGGGCCCCGATGCGGTCGCTACCTCTGCACCCCCTATTGCTACGCCCCTGCTAATTGTGTTTGAAGCAGAAAGAAATAAGAAAAGGGGATACATAGCAGTGACTGCAAGCCAGATAACTAGAGATTAAGGTGTTGGGGAGGTTGTGGGCCCTGTGGCACCTCTTAGTCTAATAGCAATCAGTGTGTGACGGCTAGGGTGGCAGGGATGGAGGGGCGCACTTTGGTGTCTCAGCCTTGGGTGCTGGAGGACCTTGTCCCGCCTCTGGTATCAGTGGCCTGTGGCACCCTGGCCTGGCGGTGGGAGCTGCACAGGCAGCAGGAGCAGGGCAATGCAGCAGCAGCAGGTATAACGTGTGCCAGGAGCATGCCGGACGTGGCATGTGGCACGTGGCAATTGGCACTTAGCACGTGTCACTTGGCACGTGTCACTTGCCACGTGTCACGTGGCACTTGCCAAGTGCCTTGTGACACGTGGAAAATGCAATGTGACACGTGGCACGTGACAGGTGCACGTGACAGGTGGAAAGTGCCACGTGACACTTGGCAAGTGCCACGTGACACATGGCAAGTGCCACGTGACACGTGGCAAGTGCCACGTGCCGAGTGACAGTCAGACAGCAGAGGAGAAGACACTAGTGAATACTAACTGTCACACTGGCACTGCTCACAGCACGGCAGTTCTGTAGAAAGCTAACACAGTAGTACTACTACTCTAACAACTACTAGCACTGACTGCTGTACTACAGTACTAACTACACAATAACACAGTAATCCTCCTATCCCCTAATCCCTAACCTAACCTATACCTAAGGCTAATAGCTGGCCAGCAGGCAGCAGCTGGCCTGGTCTGTGCACAGCACACACACAGACACATAGCAGCTGCCTGCAGCACACACTGACTGTCATACAATGACATCAGTCAAGCTAATTAACGATTTGACAATAGTGTAGTGATAGTAGTGAAGGGGTTAATCACTGAACAGCTTTAGATTAATAACTGTGTACAGGCACAGCCCTAGCTAGGCCACCAGCACTGGAGCATGTCTCTCAGTGAGCATTCAGCAAGCTAAGACAATATGTGTCATCATGGCAGCCCTCCTTATTATACAGGGGGGCTGGCCAGTGTTCCTTTCTGTGGTTGGGTGCCAGGGCTTAGGCTGGGAGCCATCTGATTGGCTCAATGAGGTCAGGTGGGGCTGGCCAGGGTTCCCCTCTGAGATTGGTTGCTAGGGCTTCTGCTGGGAGCCCTCTGATTGGCTCCAGGACGTCATCATCTCCTTAGTTACAGTATTTCGGATGCGAATATCCGCAATATCCGTGGATATCCGGGTTATGCAGCCAAATATCCGCAGGTAGCTATCCGGATAGCGTAAAAATGTTCGGATATCCGGGTTACCCGGATATCCGGAATCCGGATGACCACCACTGCTCATGACTATAGTGGGGATTACATGGGGCTTGATTTACTAAAACGTGCCGTGCGCAAAAGTTCACATGCAAACTACATTAGTTCACATGATAAACGATCATGTGCACTTTTCACATGAAACGCACACATGATCACGGGCAAACATTTGTTTATCGGTCTTAATTCACTAAACCGTGATAAGACAAATATCACACCTTATCCAAGTTAACACACCTTATCAGAGTAGCATAGCGAGCGCTACGAACCCGCAGGGGCTCTGGGCAGGACGAGTGCCATTGCCAGTTAGCAGACATAAGTGTAGCGCTCGCTATGCTACTCTGATAAGGCATGTTAACTTTGATAACGGGTTTGATTCACTAAACCGTAATAACTCATATCCCGGCTGCACTAGCGGTTTCACACGCTTTTTTGCAAGATCGTGAATTTTTGCACGCAACTGCAATTTTTCTCATGGGTAAAAATTTGCGATTGCACGTGAAAATGTGAAAACGCGCGCGGCCGTTTTATGAGTTATCATGGTTTAGTAAATCAAGCCCAACGTGTGATAACTTTTGATAAGGTGTGATATTTGTCCTATCACGGTTTAGTGAATCAGGCCCATCACGCGAAGTGATGCTTTTCACGTGAAAACGTTTGCGAGCGCCAGTTCGCGTGATCACTGCTGACATAGCAGTTATCACACTTTAGTGAATTGTGTGCACCTGTAAGGGCAAGCTGTGACATGACTATGTAGTGTACTCTGTAAAATGCTGTAGAAGAGGTCACTGCAGAATAAAAACATCAAGATATCTCAAAACATTACTATGGTAGAAATTAGATTGTAAGATCCAGTAAAAATACTCACTTGGAGGAGGTAGATATTAAAGTCATCCATGGGAAGGATGGCCTGTCGTAGTTGGCTGGGTAGCTTCAAGTTGGAAGGATGGCCAGCTAAAGAGCTTCTTCTGAAAGGCACTAGTGCTGCAGAGAAATCAGTGGTAAGAATTAGATTGTGGGTTCCACTGATCAGAGGGTCATAACTTTGTAAATTGATGCAGAAGAAGAGGTCAGCGCTATATTAAGGCATAATAATATGGAAGGACTCATGATGACTATACTGGGATTACTTTGTGCGCTCCTGTAAGGGCAGCCTGTGACAGGACTACATACTCTGTAAAACACTGCAGAAGAGGTCAGCGCTATATCAAGGCATATTATACGAAAGAACAGATATGATATGACTAGAGTGAGGCTTAGGGCTCGATTCACAAAGCGGTGCTAACCCAGTTAGAGACTTTAGGCGTGATAACCATTGCACCACGCTGGTGAAAAGCGAGTTTAGGCGTGATAAGTTTAGGCGTGATAAGTTTAGGCATGATACGTTTAGGCAAGTTTAGATAAGTTTAGATCGTGCGCAAAGTCCCGCACGCAAAGCAGCGCCATTAAATCCTATGCGAAGTGCACCAGACTTTGCTAGCGCAAAACTTTTGATCAGCTGTGCACTGCGGTGCTAACGCAGTTGGTGCTTAAACTTATCACGCCTAAACTTATCACACCTAAACTTATCATGCCTAAACTGAGTTTAGGCGTGATAAAGGGCTTTTCACCAGCGTGCTAACAGTTTGTGAATCAGGCCCTTAGATTGTGAGCTCCTGAGGGCAGTCACTGACAGAAATATGTACTTTGTAAAAAGCTGCAGAGGATTTTTTTTGCTACTTTTAACACATCAAATAATGGCAAGAAATGTAACCCATTCCTATGGTGGGGATTCTATTTTGAGCTCCTCTGAGGACAGTCAGTGACATGACTATGTACTCTGTAAAGTGCTGCAGAAGATGTCAGTGCTATATAAATACATAATATTAATATGGTAGGACATTAGACTATGACTATGGTAGGATTAGATTGTGAGCTCCTCTGAGGACAGTCAGTGTCATGACTATGTACTCTGTAAAGTTCTGCAGAATATGTCAGCATATCTCCCAACTGTTCTTTTTTCGGAGGGACAGTCCCTCTTTGGGAGCCCTGTGCCTCTGTCCCTCTTTCCTCCTCATTTGTCCCTCTTTCAGGACTTTGTCCCTCTTTCTATGTAAATATATATATATTTTTCTACTAAAAAGTGTGTTTGATTGACTTTAAACCTTATTCCCATCCTTTAAATTAATATGTGTCAGTGCTATATAAATGCATAACATTGCTAATAATTTGGTAGGACATTAAACTACGTTGTGACTACTAGGATAAGATTGTGAGCTCCTCTGAGGACAGCCAGTGACATGACTATGTACTCTGTAAATGCTGCAGAAGATGTCAGTGCTATACAAATACATAATATTGCTAATAGTATAGTAGGACATTAGACTGACTAAGGTAGGGATTTGATTGTAAGCTCCAATGACAGCCAGTGACATGATTATGTCCTCTGTAAAGTGCTGCAGAAGTAGATGTTGGTACTCTATACATAATAATATGGTAAGAAATGAGACTATGGTGGAATTAGATTGCCAGCTCCTCAGAGGTTGAAGGCAGTACTAGTAACATTAGACAAGACTATTTAATCGTGTGTATCAAAAAAGGGCGTCTGGAAAAAAAGGGCGCGGGATATAGCCAAAATTATAGGTTGTAATGTAAAACAATTTTCGTTTATAGCTTGTAAACGACAATGTAGTGCTAAATCGGTTCAGTAAACGGAAATGAAACGGCAAAATACCGTCTATAACAACAAACGAATTCTGAAATGAAACGTCAAATAGCGTCTATAACAAAAAACGATATTTACATTTGTATTATTATTTATTATTATTATTTAGTATTTATATAGCGCCGACATATTACGCAGCGCTGTACAGTGTATATATATATATATATTGTCTTGTTACTAACTGTCCCTCAAAGGAGCTCACAATCTAATCCCTACCATTGCCATATGTCTATATTATGTAGTGTAAGTACTGTAGTCTAGGGCCAATTTTAGGGGGAGCTAATTAACTTATCTGTATGTTTTTGGAATGTGTGAGGAAACCGGAGTGCCCGGAGGAAACCCACGCAGACACGGAGAGAACATACAAACTCTTTGCAGATAGTGCCCTGGCTGGGATTCGAACCAGGGACCCAGCGCTGCGAGGTGAGAGAGCGGGCCCGCATCCTAAAGAGGCGGGGGAGGGGCCCGGGGACCTGGACCCCCCAGGTGTTGAAATCCCCGCAGTACTGGCTTCCGGAGGCAGAGCAGGGCTACGGCAAGATGGCTGCCGAAGCACTGCACTAGAGACTATTTGTGTCTCCAGAACAGGGCTTCGGGTGCCATCTTCCCGTAGCCCTGCACTCTGCCTGTCAGACTCAGCGCGGGAGAAACTGGCTGCTCCGCTGCAGGAGGATCATCGCTGGAGGAGCTGCATGAGGGAGGCTGGCTGCACTTCGGGGAGCTCACGTCAGAGGCTGGCCAGGTGAGTGAATTTTTTTTATTTGTACAGGTTTGTTTTCTGGTGAAAGTCCCCACATTGCTTTTTATTTTCTGGTGAATGCCCCCACATTGCTTTTTATTTTCTGGTGAATGCCCCCACATTGCTTTTTATTTTCTGGTGAATGCCCCCACATTGCTTTTTATTTTCTGGTGAATGCCCCCACATTGCGTTTATTTTCTGGTAAAAGCTCCCACATTGCGTTTATTTTCAGGTGAAAGCTCCCACATTGCGTTTATTTTCTGGTGAATGCTCCCACATTGCGTTTATTTTCTGGTGAAAGCTCCCACATTGCGTTCATTTTCTGGTGAAAGCCCCCACATTGCGTTTATATTCTGGTGAATGCTCCCCACATAGCGTTCATTTTCTGGTGAATGCTCCCACATTGCGTTTATTTTCTGGTGAAAGCTCCCACATTGCGTTTAGTTTCTGGTGAATGCTTCCCACATAGCGTTTATTTTCTGGCGACTGCTCCCCACATAGCGTTCATTTTCTGGTGAAAGCCCCCACATTGCGTTTATTTTCTGGTGAAAGCTCCCACATTGCGTTTAGTTTCTGGTGAATGCTCCCCACATAGCGTTTATTTTCTGGCGACTGCTCCCCACATAGCGTTCATTTTCTGGTGAAAGCTCCCACATTGCGTTTATTTTCTGGTGAATTCCCCCACATTGCGTTTATTTTCTGGTGAATTCCCCCACATTGCGTTCATTTTCTGGTGAATGCTCCCACATTGCGTTTATTTTCTGGTGAAAGCTCCCACATTGCGTTTAGTTTCTGGTGAATGCTCCCCACATAGCGTTTATTTTCTGGCGACTGCTCCCCACATAGCGTTCATTTTCTGGTGAAAGCCCCCACATTGCGTTTATTTTCTGGTGAAAGCCCTCACATTGCGTTTATTTTCTGGTAAATGCCCCCACATTGCGTTTATCTTCTGGTGAATGCTGCGCACAAGCCGCACATAACGATTATTTTCTGGTGACTGCTCCCCACATTGCAATTATTTTCTGGTGAATGCTCCCACATTGCGATTATTTTCTGGTAAACGCTCCCACATAACGATTGTTTTCTGGTGAATGCTGCGCACATAACAATTATTTTCTGGCGAATGCTGCGCACATAACAATTATTATCTGGTGAATGCTGCGCACATAACAATTTTCTGGTGAATGCTGCGCACATAACAATTATTATCTGGTGAATGCTGCGCACATAACAATTTTCTGGTGAATGCTGCGCACATAACAATTATTATCTGGTGAATGCTGCGCACATAACGATTATTTTCCTTCAGACTGGCATCTTGCTACTAATTGCCCTATTTCCTCTGGGTGCTGCGTATGTTTGCAAATTGAACGTGGCAGCCATGCTGCTGGAAAGCTGAATTGATATAGCCATGCCATGCACAGCTATAGGGATTTGGATATGTATGTGCTTCGGGTGTTGCGGGGGGTGGGGGGGGGGGGGATAGGCTGTTGTTGTCCGGAGGGGGGGGGGGGGGGGCCACATCCAGATTCCGCATCGGGGCCCGGAGGTTTCTAGCTACGCCACTGATACAATGGTAGATTTTACAGATATTTTACTGCAATTATACCTAACTGCAGGCTCACACAGATCTCTCCCTATCCCTAACCCCTAGACCCACTCTTTGTTTAAATATACATAATTTAATAAATTGTATATATTACATATATTGTGCTGTAACTATACCTAACCTTACTCTCACACAGAACCCTCCCTGTACCTATCCCTATCCCCTAGACCCCCCTGGTGGTACCTAACCCTAACCACCCTCCTGGTGGTGCCTAACCCTAACCACCCCCTGGTGGTGCCTAACCCTAAGACCCCCCTGGTGGTGCCTAACCCTAAGACCCCTCTGGTGGTGCCTAACCCTAAGACCCCCCCTAGTGGTGCCTAACCCTAACCACCTCCCTGGTGGTGCCTAACCCTAAGACCTTCCTGGTGGTGCCTAAACCTAACCACCCCCCTGGTGGTGCCTAACCCTAATCATCCCCCTGGTGGTGCCTAACCCTAACCATTCCCACTGCACAAACACCCTTACACACATATAAACAATAATATATTTAATCCTTAAAATACTTCACTATAAATAACATGAATAGAATAATTTATATATTTGTAATAGAATAAATAGCCTTAAAATCACGTACACATTAATAATATTATAAATAGAAAAAGGAGATATATTAGTAAGTTAATAAAACTATAATTGACGCATTATAAGTGTGAAAAACAAAGTTAATACCAAAAGTGATGTATTTCTAATAGAATAAGGTTGAAAACGATATTTAAAGTGACTCTGTAACAAAAATTACAATGTTTTTTCTACCTTCCTACAAGTTCCTAAACCTATTCTAATGTGATCTGGCTTGCTGCAGCTCTATCTACTATAACCATCTCTGTAATAAATCAATGTATCTTTCCCCTGTCAGACTTGTCGGCCTGTGTCTGGAAGGCTGCCAAGTTCTTCAGTGTTGAACTGTTCCTCTATGCACACTCCAGTGTGTGTTTTATTTACATAAGCCAGCAGCTTCTCTGCTATCTTATCAGTGATAGAAGAGAGCTGGATAAAAATCCTCCTCTGGAGGCTGTGAAAGGAGCTTGTCTGTCACATACTAAGGAATTAACGACATAGGCAGAGCTGTCTGCAGGAAGCCTGTAATGTTCAGTGCATGAGAGAAGCTGGGGACAGAAGGTAAACACACACAAGTGATCTCTTGAGATTCAGAAGTAAGGCTGTATACAGCCTGCTTGTGTATGGATGTATTTTCTATGTGTGGACATACTGTATATCAACCTACTTCCTGTTTTGGTGGCCATTTTGTTTGTTTATAAACAAACTTTTTAAAACAGTTTTTGACTACTTTTAATGCGGCGGGGAGCGGCGAAATTGTGACAGAGGGTAATAGGAGATGTCCCCTAACGCACTGGTATGTTTACTTTTGTGCGATTTTAACAATACAGATTCTCTTTAAGCATTATACCGTATGAAAACAAATTTTAACCACTTTCGGATTTCCCAGACGCATAACTACGCCCCTATTGACTTAATTAGCGGATCAGGGGCGTTTATAAACGCCCCTGCCGCTATTGTGCTGTGCGGGCGCGTGCACGTGCACCAGCTTCATTTATTTCTGGGTGGGATTGATGAATGGGAGTAATTACTCCCATCACCAATCAGATGCCTGTAACCATGAATGAGCACTGCTATAAGCCAATAGCAGTGCTCATTCATTTGTGAGGTTTACAAACAATGTTGCCAGCACTTAAGAAGATACAGTTACCTTGTAATCACTCCTGAGAGGATTACAAGGTAACTGGATCTTCTTTTCTTGTAGTCTGACTGCCACCTAGAGGATTTTATAAATATACCAGGACTTATAAATAAATATACCAGGACTATATACCCCTGATCAACCCTGATTAACCCTGATTAACCCTGATCAACCCTGATCTAATCCTAGCCTCCCTTGCTTTTTTTTATGGTTGGAAATATAGAAATAGTGTATCTTTTCATTTTTTTCTCTTTTTTCTTTTTAAAATGCATAGAGAATAACATTATTACTAAAATAAAATATCACCCTTGAAAAGCCTAATTTGTGGCGAAAAAAACAACCTATAGATCATTCACATGTGATGAGTAGCAATAAAGTTATCAGTGAATGAATGGGAGGAGCGCTGAAATGTAAAAGTTGTTTTGGTTTTAAGGGAAGAAAACCTGTGATCCTGAAGTGGTTAAATGACAAAATAAGTGTAAACAAAAATGTACTTGTTACAGTCCTGTAAGCGAATTTTTAAAAACGGGAAAATAAGTATAACACAAAGTCAAAACGAACTTGTAAACGATATTTGTTATAAACCTTATTCTGTAAACGAAAACTTGTCTTAACACAATCCCTGCAACCGCTATTTCTCAGGCGCCGTTTTTTCCTGTCGGGCGCCCAATAGCCGATATTTTGCATTGCAGTCTATGGCGGCGCCCTTTTTGTCCATTAGTCATGTGCGCCCTTTTTTACTGTCCTGATTTAATCTGTAAAGTGTGTATGACTATTTACTCTGCCAGGAAACAGTACCCGGGCTGGCCAGGAAACAGTACCAGGGCTGGCCAGGAAACAGTATTCGGTCAGGCCAGGAAACAGTACCCGGGCTGGCCAGGAAACAGTACCCGGGGTGGCCAGGAAACAGTACCCGGGCTGGCCAGCAAACAGTACCTGGGCTGGCCAGGAAACAGTACCCGGGCTGGCCAGGAAACAGTACCTAGGCTGGCCAGGAAACAGTACCTGGGCTGGCCAGGAAACAGTACCCGGGCTAGCCAGGAAACAGTACCCAGGCTGGCCAGGAAACAGTACCCGGGCTGGCCAGGAAACAGTACCCGGTCTGGCCAGGAAACAGTACCCGGGCTAGCCAGGAAACAGTACCCGGTCTGGCCAGGAAACAGTACCCGGGCTGGCCAGGAAACAGTACCTGGGCTGGCCAGGAAACAGTACCCGGGCTGGCCAGGAAACAGTACCTAGGCTGGCCAGGAAACAGTACCCAGGCTAGCCAGGAAACAGTACCCAGGCTGGCCAGGAAACAGTACCCGGGCTGGCCAGGAAACAGTATCCGGTCTGGCCAGGAAACAGTACCCGGGCTAGCCAGGAAACAGTATCCGGTCTGGCCAGGAAACAGTACCCGGGCTTGCCAGGAAACAGTACCTGGGCTGGCCAGGAAACAGTACCCGGGCTTGCCAGGAAACAGTACCTGGGCTTGCCATGAAAAAGAACAGAGGCCTGGCCTGCTCTTAAAAACTGAACACATTAATTGGTCCCAATTCACTAAGCAGTTTAGACTAGTCTACAGATAGTTTTTAGTGTACTGATGGTTTGGTGTAATGTTTTAGACCTGTTTTTAGACCTGGTCTAACATTCAGTAATTACACAATTCACAAAGGCAAACAAGGAATAACCACGCCCACTTTTTCTGAAAGAGATTAGACCATCTGATTTCTGTAGGTAAACAAAGTAATTCTGTGAGGTATTTTAGATGTGAGGATGGGACCTTTTGAATTAATTATGCAGAAGTTTAAATGTATGCAGAGGAGAGCTCATCAGAGGAGAAGGATGACAGTCATAGCTACTTGTTTGTGAATTGCATCTTTTGATCATTTCCCCTGCTTTACCCACCTAATTACCAAATGGTTTAGACCAAGTCTAAAAACAAGTCTAAAACATTTGGTAATAGTGAATTCCCATTTGATGCAACTGACCAAAGCATCAGTAGACTAAAAACAATCTGTAGACTAGTCTAAACTGCTTAGTGAATTGAGGCCATTGACACTCAGATCTCAGTGTAATGTAAAACAATACAAATTGCATAGTCAGTCACTTCTCACCGACAGGCTTGCCACCTGAAAGTCAAGAACACACACATCCAGCACCAGGCTCTCTATCATGGACCCTCCCCTCCAGGAATCCTCCTCACACACTGGTGGTGGCTCAGGCTAAGGCTGCAGAACCACGACCATCCATGCAGGAATGTGGCTAATATGACCCCGCGGCGGCAGAGTGTGCTGTGATGGCGCAGGTTTATCCAGTTCAGGACCACAGGCTTTACCCCCTAGTGACCAGGCTATTCTTTACAATTTAGTGCTCTGCAGCTTTATCAGCTTGCTGCAGAGCCATAACACAGAGCACAAAAGTGAATCCTCCCCCCTTTTTTGCCCACCAACAGAGCTTTCTGTTGGTGGGCTCTGATCGCTGCTGCATTGTTTATTTTTTTATTAATTTTTTCCCCCTCCCTCCCCCCAACAGCCAATGACAGTGGTCGGCTCTCATAGGCATCAGCCTATGAAAGTTGATTGCTCTGTAAGCCTCTGCAGGGCACAGCCGAGTGACACGGCTGTCCCCAGTACAGCGCTGCAGTAGATCGCAGCACTGTACAATGTAAATAGACGGCGGTTTCGTCGTCTAACAGTCTGCTAACGGCGATCGTCGTTGGGAGACTGATGACTGAGCGGAGCTCCACCATATCCTGCAAAATCCCACCCCAGGACTTGCCGCCTTTCAGCATTAGGCGGTCCTGGGGCTGCCACCTTCCTGACCCTTATCGGCGTTAGGCAGTCGGGAAGCTAGACATCTGCACGTTGCTGTTGAGGGGCAGAGGCGGAGGCAGTCCAGGTGGAGCGGGGCCACTAAAGGGCAGCAGCAGAGCAACTACGTCCTCACACATGATGTCATACGCACACAGGCTTACTCCAGTGACAGGCAACCCGCGAGCAGCGGAGGTAGCTTAATTTGTCAACACACAAGCCATTAGCAGCTATGGCATGCAGTTAGCGAGTCACAGAGACTCAAGTAACACAGTTAGTGTGGTGACGACGACGAGGCCCCTGTCTAGCATGAGGCCCCAAGCAGGGGTGTGGTTTGCTTGTTTTGGCTAGCGGTGGCCCTGATAAGCCCTGCCTGTGAGGCCTTATACAGGGGGCAGTAGTGGATGCTAGATGCCAGTAGTGGTTCTGGACACTCAGATGTTTTTATTTTTTGAAAAATGAATGTCACTTCAACCAGATCAGGTGACAGCTAGAGATGCTAGCAAACAGCTCACCTGCAGATCTCTATAGGTATTTTGGCCGCACGCTACTTCTGGGTCGCAATGTCCCGGAGTAGTACGCCTGCCCATGTCTGCATGCGTCCTTAAGTATGCATGCCCGCCGGGCAAGGGCATGTGTACTAAAGGACGCGTGCAGACACGGGAAGGCGTACTACTCTGGGACATTACGAGATGAACAGAGGAGCCAGAAGGGTAAAAGCAGTCTTTAAAATAGTTAAAAGGTGCTTGGAAGGCAGCGGTGGACTTACCTCCTATAAGCAGACACTAGAAACTGTCAATTATTTAAACATACGATTTATTGTCATACTCCACGATAAGTTGCAACGCGTTTCGCAGGCATAATCCTGCTTCCTCAGGAAATTAAAAATAGGGGAGCATAGAACAGTGCAAAGTCCAGTAAACGCCAGGTGCCTCTTTGACTCTGTGACAGCGTTTACTGGACTTTGCACTGTTGTATGCTCCCCTATTTTTATTTTCCTGAGGAAGCAGGATTATGCCTGCAAAACGCGTTGCGGCTCCCAACTTTTTGAGATGAGAAAGAGGGACACTTAAGCCACGCCCCTGCCACACCCCTGATCATGCCCCTGCCACGCTCCAAGGCACGCATACCATAAAGATTTCATAAGAAAAATATGTTGTTTTATAATTCAAACCACACTGGTGTTTTCTATCCTGGTTCATTTTCCTTCATAGTAAGATTTTAAAATTAGTAATATATCAATTTAAAGGATGGGAATAAAGTATAGAGTCAATCAAACACATTTTTCAGTAGATATATATATATATATATATATATATATATATATATATATATTTACATAGAAAGAGGGACAAAGTGCTGAAAGAGGGACACATGAGGAGGAAAGAGGGACAGAGAGACAGGGCTCACAAAGAGGGACTGTCCCTCCGAAAGAGGGACAGTTGGGAGCTATGTTATTGTGTCCAAAATAGGTCTGCTATTGTAAAAAATTGGGGTGTTTGGCACTACAATACCACTTCCAAGAACCTCCTGGAGTTGTTGTTTTGGCTCATTCATGCGGTGCTCCCACACTTGGTGGAAGGGTTTTAAGAATACATGTGAGCTAGGCAGAGCAGATAGGAACCTGGGGTTATAAGAGCTGGAGAAAGCAAATGAGAAGGAGAGGAGGGGGGGGGGGTAAAGGAGAGCAAATGGAGGCCACAAAATATGTAAAGGACATGAAATCTTCTACAGCTCCAGCAAGTAGCAATAAAGCAATAAAGTAAGTTGTGGTGGTAATAACATGGGAAGGTGCACACGCTCTGTCAAAGCACTAGTATCAAGGGGAGTTGCTGAGTTTATGCTCATTAAAGTGGAGCTGCCGGCCATACTATCTCAGAAAAAAAATCTACATATATAAGTAGATAAATACTTGCTCTACTTACATAACATACAGTATGTATTGAGCTGTGCACATTTTTATTTTAGTGATTTTTTTTAATAGTAAAAAAATGATAAAATCCTTCTTAGGATTTTCCATTTTGTCTGTGTCTATCTTGAAGCCAATCCTGACATCATTTCCTCCCTTACTCTGTCTGTGTATCTTTCCCCCTCCCAGTCTTCAGACACTCCCACCCAGTTCTGCAGTAGAAAGTTCATTAATGTTGGCTAATCAGAAGGGTGTGGGAGGGGAAAACAGGAAGGAAAGAGGCTTCAGCCAATCAGGCTGCATTAGCTATGTCTGAGGGGAAAGTAAAGAAGAAAAAAAGAAAGCCCAGCATGCCCTACAACTTCCTTTGTGCGGCAGATGTACCAAGTGAAAGCCAGGGAAACTGGGGAATGTTGTTTTATGGAGAAGAAAAATGAGAGTGATTTTTAACTTTTGGATTGCCTGGTTAGCATCTGAATTACTTGTTTACCAGATAAAAATAAAGAATTGATTTTTGGTTTTATGCCTGACAGTTACGCTTTAAAAACCACTGCTCAGGAGGTACTTTCCATCATGGTTTGCAATGTAGGAATAACAAGCAGTGATGGTCGTAATCAGCTATTTACGAATACGCAAAATTGTATGTAAATTTTCGCAATTATGCCTATACGTAATTACGATTTGATTATTGATTTCGTTGAGTCTTTCGTAATTTTGCCTAAAAGTTTGCGTAATTTTCATGTAATTTTGTGCCGACTTTGGCAGGGAATAGCTCCCATACTTGCTATTTACACCTGGATTGCTACATATGTTAGGCAGAATAGTGGGTATAAGTCAAAAAAAAGAATTTTTCAAAAAGACCTTGTAGTTTTTGAGAAAATCGATTTTAGAAATGCAAAGAAAAAATGGTTTTTAAACTTAGTTAAAAAAAAACATTTTTCTTTGAATTTTTAAAATCGATTTTCTCAAAAACTACAAAGTCTTTTTGAAAAATTCTTTTTTTTTGACTTATACCCACTATTCTGTTTAACATAGGTAGCAATGTTGATAGCAATAGCTTGTATGGGAGCTTTGCTATTTCCTACTAAAGTTGGCACGACATTATGCAAAATTTCACAAAAATTACGCGGAAATGTACGCGGAATTATTAAATATTACTATTGCCTACAAATGAATTACGATTTTCTCTGAAGTGTCGCATTCCGATTTTGATACGTAATTGCGAATTTTGATGCAAAATTTCGCATATGCAAAATTTCGGCCCTCCACTGATGACAAGTTTTATAAGTCTGTAAGAAGCTCAGTAGCTGTTCATAAGTTATGTCAGGTATTTGGAGTTTAAAGGGAAGGTTCAGGGACTATGAAAAAAAAATAAAAATCCTTATCCACTTACCTGGGGCTTCCTCCAGCCCCTGGCAGGCAGGAGGTGCCCTCGGCGCCGCTCCGCAGGCTCCCGGTGGTCTCCGGTGGCCGACCCGACCTGACCAGGCCGGCGGCCAGATTGGGCCTCTTCTGCGCTCCATTGTGTGTCCCACGCCGGCGCGCTGACGTCATCGGACATCCTCCGGGCTGTACTGCGCAGGCTCAGAACTACTGAGCCTGCGCAGTACAGCCAGGAGGACGTCCGATGACGTCACCGCGCCGGCGTGGAACGCAAAATGGAGCGCAGAAGAGGCCTGACCTGGCCGCCGGCCTGGCCAGGTCGGGTTGGCCACCGGGAGCCTGCGGAGCGGCGCCGAGGGCACCTCCTGCCTGCCACGGGCTGGAGGAAGCCCCAGACAAGTGGATAAGGATTTTTATTTATTTTTTTCATAGTCCCTGAACCTTCCCTTTAAGATATTGGGGACACCTGCATGAAATTATTATTATTATTATTATTATTATTATTATTATTATTATTATTATTATTATTATTTAGAATTTTATAAGCAAAAAAATTCAATAAAATAACGAAAAAACACTGAGGCCGGGTGCACACATAACATAACGTGAAAGGTCGCGTTTTATGTCATGTGCGTTTTTTTGTGTGTGTTTTTGGTACATTTTTACTACGTTTTTGGAGCATTTGCATTAGTGTTTTGCGTGCGTTTTAATGCGTTTCCATTTTGCATATACAAAACGTATATGCGTTTTGTACGTTTTTTAATTGTGTCTTATGCAAAAAACTAGGAAGACAACAGGAAGCAGAAATACATCACAAACCAATTAAAAAAAAGCATATAAAAACGCATGCCATTGCGTTTCCATTGACTCATTATGTGCGTTTTTGATGCGTTTTTGTATAATATGCAACAAAAACAGCATTTTTAAAAACGCACGCATACAAAACGCATATGCGTTTTTTATTTGCGTTCTTTCCTGCGGCCCATAGACTTCCATTAGCGGCACAAACGCAGCGTTTTCCACAACGGTTGCGTTTATGCTAAGTGTGCACCTAGCCTGAACCATATTCCTATTTCATATTTTAATGAAAAGAGTGTGTGTATTTCTAATGGGGAAGAATTGCTTGTGAATACATGTGTACAGTGTGTGTCTCAGTGATACATCTGCAGTACACTCTCTAAGTGTGTCTTCACTCAGGGCCGGTTTAAGCAACAATGGGGCCCCAGGGCAAAATAAACCTGGGGGACCCCCCAACAGATACCCTGGAACAAAAACCGGCATTAAGGGACCTTTTTTACTGGTATAGTCAGGGTGTGAAGCCCCAATCGGTCGGAGCTCCACATTCTGGCTATCCCAGCCTGCATGGGGGTCAAGGAGTTAAAAAGTTTCAGCAGGGGGGACCCCACATAATAAAAAAAAATTCCCACACTCTAAACATACAAAAAAAAAATTGGGAAAATAGGAAAAAATGTCAGGGATCTTCATACAGCCATATTGCGGCTGTATAGCGATCCCTGGCCAAAGCGCTGCGGCTGCGTATAGACCCCCTGGAAACCCCGTCAGGAAATGTATTGCTCTTTCTTTTGATGCATGTAATATTACACTACCGTTAGGTTTGCTACTAAACATGAGATTTACTGCATTTAAAAGTATACTTTTTCCTTCAAAATTTTAAAATCGATTTTCTCAAAAACTATAAGGTCTTTTTGAAAGATATTTTTTTCCTCTTATTGCCAATGATCTCCTTAACACATCTTGCAAATTTAGAGTTTCTAGCATTCAAGGTGTTTTTGCTATTAACCATTAAAGTCGGCGGGTTTTTAAATATGTTTTTTTTTTCTTTGAAACTTTAAAATCGATTTTCTCAAAAACTATAAGGTCTTTTTGAAAAAAAAATGTTTTCCTCTTGTCGCCACTGGGGGCCCCTACAGGCTCTGGGGCCCTGGGGCAATTGCCTCCTTTGCCTCTATGGTAGCGCCGGCCCTGTCTTCTTCACTCTTCAGGCTCCTTGTGCACTCCTTAAAGGGACTCCGAGCACTTCTCATGGGTATGCCTTTAAGCATACCCAGGAATAATTGAGTGTGTCAGCACACTTACCAGCTAGGCAGCCACTTGTTTTATCCAAACTCCCCCTGGTGTTGCCGCTATAAAATGCATGGGGCCAGACGACTTCATACAAAGTCGTGCTATGACCCACCCCTCTGGAGGAGCCTCTTGCAATGGCCATGCGTGTCACTTCCTCTTCCTGCTTCATTCAGTGATGCACTTCTCTAACAGGGGTGACCCGGAAGTTATAACACAGTCAAGATGGCAGCCGCAATTTTTAAATTGAAATCGAACGAAAACCATTTGATTTAGAATGACGACTCAGGCATCAAATGAAAGAGGAGAGCACAAGCTACAGAAAGGTATGCATCTTGAAGTACTTTGCAGTACTGGTCGGAGTCTCTTTAAAGGACAACTGAAGTGAGAGGAATATGGAGGCTGCCATTTGTATCTCATTTTAAACAATGCTCATTGCATGGCTGTCTTGTTGATCCTGTGCCCTTTAATAATTTTAGCCATAGACCATGAACAAGCATGCAGATCATATGCTTGACTTACCCTTTAAAGACCACCTCAGGCCAAAAAAAGGTCTGCATGGCAATACATACAGTATTATGTAGTCTAGGCACTGTGTACAGTTAGATTAACATATAGGGCTTGATTCACAAAACAGTGCTAACTGGTAGCACGGCTGTTAGGATGGCTTTTCGCGTATTTTAGCGCATTTTTGCGCGAAAAACGGTTATCACACAAGCCATAGGGCTTGATTCACAAAACGGTGCTAACTATTAGTACACTGTGAAAAGTGCTTAGCGCAAAATTTCACGTGATAACGATTATCGCGCACAAAAATTTGCTTCGCACGTTAATGGTCGATTTCGCGTGATAAATTTGCATTATCGCACAAACATGAACGTTAACACAGGAAAAATCTGCAGTAACTCGCGAATGCGATTTTTTCCGCGCATTAACCGTTTTGGGGAGAATACCATTTTTTTTGCGCCATAACGCGCTAAAACATGCAAAAAGCCGTGCTAACAGTTAGCACCGTTTTGTGAATCAAGTTTACATTTGGTACATCATATTCGATAGAACAGATTCACATTTATATCTGTTAGTATCACTTCCTTGTTCCTCCTGAAGCTAAAAAGGATTGTGCATCTTCAGTCTGGTTCCCTCCCCTAACCCTCCCTCCTCTGCTGCCTGCCCCTCATTCCCCTACCCCTCCCTCCCCAGCTGTCTGCCCCTCCCTCCCCTGCTGTCTGCCCCTACTTCCCCTGCCCCTCCCTCCCCAGCTGTCTGCCCCTCCCTCCCCTGCTGTCTGCCTGCCTAAAACAAATTACTTCTCTTTTCACAAACTGCAGTACAGAGAAAAGACAGGAAAGCTGCAGCAGCCTATCTTACCATGTCTGTCTGCTATGATTCTTATTTCAGATGTCTGTCTGTCTGCCTAGATTAGATCACATGGACATGAGGGGTGGAGTTATGACATCAATCCCCCAGCATCCTTTGCACCTATGGTTTGGGCCCAATCTCACACTGGGAGCTGGGATTTCAAGACCATATGTGGAATACGAACCCTGGGGTTGAAAAAATCACACTTTATCATGTGTGAGTTTATTTATCTTGGCAACTTGTTGGGTTTACAGCAAACTGTAATTTATAATTTAGGTACTCTTTAACCCCCTTGGCGGTACAATAAATCCGCCAGGGGGCAGCGCAGCACTTTTATTTATTTATTTTTTTTAAAGCACGTAGCTAGCCTAGCGCTAGCTACATGCTTCCCCCCTCCCTTTGCTATCCCTCCCACCCCTCCGATCGCCGCCGGCGCTTTTACCCTGGCAGGGAATCCCGTTCTGAACGGGATTCCCTGTATGGGCTTCCCTGTCGCCATGGCGACGATCACGATGACGTCACGAACATCATCGACGTCCTGACGTCAGCGGGTGTTCCGATCCACCGGGGGTCTCGTGGGGGGGGGGGCGGCATGGAGCGGCGGATAGCGGCGAATCGGTGGGTGGCGGCGGCGATCATTAGCAAAGTGCTAGCTGCGTGTAGCAAAAAAAAAATTATGTAAATCGGCCCAGCAGGGCCTGAGCGGCACCCTCCGGCGGCTTACCCCGTGTCCAGCACGGGGTTACCGCTAAGGAGGTTAAAGGAGTTATCAGGGGAAAATGAATAAAATAACTGCTACTTACCAGGTGCTTCCTCCAGCCCTAAGCTCCCAGGATCTCCCTCGCCACAGCTCTCCTCGCAGCCATTCGCCACAGCTTGCTCCCGGTCCCCGGCATTGACATCAGGTCGGCCTGTACTGTGGCTGTGCGAGCGGCGCTGTCAATCACCGCCACGTGGGCCGGTGCAGACTGCGCAGGCGGAGGACGGCCGGACGTCAGAATAACACCAGAAACAAGCATGCAGCTAATCTTGTCAGGTCTGACAATAATGTCAGAAACATCTGATCTGCTGCATGCTTGTTCAGGAGCTATGGCAAGAATCAGCAGGATAGCCAGGCAACTGGTATTGCTTAAAAGGAAATTCACCTCAGGAACACTTTTAGTGAGCAGCTGTGGTTTTTATGGACAATGCAGCACTTTTGAATATGCAAATTATCTCTTTATGTCCCTGAAGCCAGGTTTAGAGTCAGAACCGCTGGTGTATAGCAAGCCTATATCTTATACATGTTACAGAACTGCTGGTGTATAGCAAGCCTATAGCTTATACATTTTATAGAGCCACATCAACCCAGCATGCATACAGCTGTTTCAGATTCAGTGCACGGCAGGGATTGATATGGCTCTATGGGACAGGGCTTGGACCCAGTACATATAATATGGCTCTATGGGGCAGGGCTTGGACCAGTACATATAATATGGCTCTATGGGGCAGGGCTTGGACCAGTACATACGATATGGCTCTATGGGACAGGGCTTGGACCCAGTACATATAATATGGCTCTATGGGACAGGGCTTGGACCCAGTACATATGATATGGCTCTATGGGACAGGGCTTGGACCCAGTACATATGATATGGCTCTATGGGACAGGGCTTGGACCCAGTACATATGATATGGCTCTATGGGACAGGGCTTGGACCCAGTACATATAATATGGCTCTATGGGACAGGGCTTGGACCCAGTACATATGATATGGCTCTATGGGACAGGGCTTGGACCCAGTACATATGATATGGCTCTATGGGACAGGGCTTGGACCCAGTACATATAATATGGCTCTATGGGACAGGGCTTGGACCCAGTACATATGATATGGCTCTATGGGACAGGTCTTGCCCCCAGTACATATGATATGGCTCTATGGGACAGGGCTTGGACCCAGTACATATGATATGGCTCTATGGGACAGGGCTTGGACCCAGTACATATGATATGGCTCTATGGGACAGGGCTTGGACCCAGTACATATGATATGGCTCTATGGGACAGGGCTTGGATCCAGTACATATGATATGGCTATGGGACAGGGCTTGGACCCAGTACATATGATATGGCTCTATGGGACAGGGCTTGGACCAGTGCATATGATATGGCTCTATGGGACAGGGCTTGGATCCAGTACATATAATATAGCTCTATGGGACAGGGCTTGGACCCAGTACAACAGGATACCCAAGCAGGTCGGATCGACCCCAAACCACTAAGAAATGCTGATCTACTTATCTGGGGCTTCCTCCAGCTCCTCAAAGTCTATGTGTCCCTTGTTGTAGCTCCACTTGCAGCCAATCTGTGGCCCCCTCTGTAGCGGACTTAAAACTCTCCCTGTGAAGACTTAGCTTAAAAAAACACCATTGATGCCTAACCTTAACATCCCTCCCCCCCCCCCCCCCCCCCCTACAGCTGCAGGGTGGCCAATAGAAGCCACAGGTAAGGTTCAGTTTGTGTTTAAAAAAAAACTACCCACAGA
Source organism: Hyperolius riggenbachi (assembly GCF_040937935.1). NCBI lineage: Eukaryota > Metazoa > Chordata > Amphibia > Anura > Hyperoliidae > Hyperolius > Hyperolius riggenbachi. Next base: position 377,298,062 of record NC_090651.1, read on the forward strand.
ACCCTTTAAGTCCATTAATCTAAATTGTATATGACAATTAAATATAAAGTGAAAACATACCTTTCCTGTTGCAATTTCAGGTGAGTTTTCCTCTCTCTATAAAGGCTAATAGCAGTTCCCTTTCTTGAGTTTAGAGTACTAAAGACAAAACAACATCACAAATATACTGGTAAATGTATCTATTTACTGACAGCTTCTAGTCTAGCTGGTTCTGGAACCTGTCTAGTGGAATCAGGAGAATTGCTTCTGTTAGAGAAAAATATGCTTATGCACATTATATTAAATGCAGGATAGCCGTAAGGGGAGGAGAAAAAATACTGAGATTTCTGTGAGGTGTGGCGCAATAGCTCTCATATAATATACCAGGTATGGCAAACATCTAATCTCTAGACTTCATGCTGCCTGAGGCAAACTTATGAGGATGCCCCTCGTGCCGATTTGGTATGATCGCACAGCACCCGACTATTTACACTGCTTTATTTAATGTTCTCACATGACATGCTGCAGCTCAGCACAATAGCAGACTGGCTGCCTGTGAGTCTGTGACATACAAACTGCTCACCCTCAGCCACTCCATTTCTCCTCACTCAGGACAGCACTGCCACCTCCTCCCTTCTGTTGTGCACTTCAAATGAAACATTGCAGCTCTCCTGCCTCCCCCTCCTCACTCACTGTCAGAATCCTCACACAGCACAGCAAGCTGCTTTCCCCAATGCTGCTCTACTGCCTCCCCCCTCCTCACTAACTGTCAGGCTCCTCACACAGCACAACAAGCTGCTTTTCCCCAATGCTGCTCTCCTGCCTCCCCCCTCCTCACTCACTGTCAGACTCCTCACACAGCACAACAAGCTGCTTTTCCCCAATGCTGCTCTCCTGCCTCCCCCCTCCTCACTCACTGTCAGACTCCTCACACAGCACAACAAGCTGCTTTTCCCCAATGATGCTCTCCTGCCTCCCCCCTTCTCAGTCATTGTCAGACTCCTCACACAGCACAACAAGCTGCTTTTCCCCAATGATGCTCTCCTGCCTCCCCCCTCCTCACTCAATGTCAGACTCCTCACACAGCACAACAAGCTGCTTTTCCCCAATGATGCTCTCCTGCCTCCACCCTCCTCACTCACTGTCAGACTCCTCACACAGCACATCAAGCTGCTGTTCCCCAATGATGCTCTCCTGCCTCCCCCCTCCTCACTCACTGTCAGACTCCTCACACAGCACAACAAGCTGCTTTTCCCCAATGCTGCTCTCCTGCCTCCCCTCTCCTCACTCACTGTCAGACTCCTCACACAGCACAACAGGCTGCTTTTCCCCAATAACGACCTCTTTCCCCAATAACGACCTCTTCCCTCCTCTCGCTTCTCCTCCTACTCTGACTGCATGCTGTAAGTGTAAACACAGTACAAACATGCTGCCCCCGTAATCTCTGCACCTGATGCAAATGTTTCACCTTGCTTCATGAGAGAACCGGCCCTGAGAGATACAGTACATGGCTGCTTCTGTGTGCATGTGGGTATGTGAATAGTGTATTGATTTTGCAATCTGTCTGTGCTGAAAAGCTTTGGGGATGTGATGAAATTGCCGGGGACTGGGGGCAGAGGTTACTATAACGACCACGGTCAGCCGATCGGCGGACTTAGGTGTTAAGTGGTTTTACATGGAAACGGAGCCATGTCAGTTCACGGAGGGTGTCTCTGTGAACAGCCTGCAAGCCTCTGATCGTGGCTCGCGGGCGAAATGTAAACACGCGGGGAAGAAATCCCCATTGTTTACATCATACGGTGCTGCTGCGCAGCAGCGCCGTAAAGGAGATCAGCGATCCCCAGCCTCTGATTGGCCGGGGATCGGCGCAGTCTGATAGGCTGAAGCCTATTAGAGGGGCCGGGGATCGCCGAAGTCTGATAGGCTGAAGCCTATTAGAGGAGGTGCAGGACGGATCTCCATCCTGCGCCTCCCAGGGGAAAGAGGGGATGGAGGGAAGAAAAGGGAGGCTGAAAATCGCTGCGGAGGGGGGCTTTGAGGAGCCCCCCGCAAGGCGAAAAATAGCCGGCGGCGATCAGACCCCCCCAGCAGGACAACCCCCTAGTGGGGAAAAAAGGAGGGAAGTCTGGTTGCCCTGACTCTATCCAGATCTGTGCTGTTGGCTGGAGAGCCCACGCAGCACAGATCAGGTAAAAATGGCCTGGTCCTTAAGTGGTTATGTTCTGTTTTTGGCTATTGTGCTGTTTGATCTCTGCCTCAGATATTGTTAATGTACTGTATAACAAGCATGCAGACCAGGTGTTCTTACACCACATCCATGCAAAAAGGGGCGTCAAGAAAAAAGGGTGCGTGGTGTAAATGATAAGCGATAATAGCGTTTATAAAAATATTGTGTTGTATTTCTTTTACAATAATGTTTTAAAAATTGTAAACCTTTAATAATGTCTATGAAATCACAAATTGTGAAAACGATAATCTTCCCTGTTTTGAAAGTGAACCTATAATTACGTATGTTAAAATACGATAATATATGTATAATCGTTATAATTGTATAATATTCTGTATAACCTTCATTTATCGTTTCTTCATGTAAAAAAATCAGAAAATATTGTTTATAGCAATGAACAAAAAATATAAATATGTTTGTAACACCTAGTCGCTCACTCCGCTCTTCCAATGAACTTCGCCTGACCGCCCCCCGCATCACCGAGTCCCATGCACGCCTCCAGGACTTCTCAAGAGCTGCTCCAACACTATGGAACTCCCTACCTCCACCCATTAGGGCAGCCTCCTCCTTCAACATCTTCAAGAAGGCCCTCAAAACTCACCTTTTTCACTCTGGCCTACCACCCCTCACAACTGCTCTAAACCCACAATTGAACTCTGGTCCCCTACCTCTCGTGTCCCTACCTCTCCCTCTAGATTGTAAGCCTTTGGGCAAGGTCCTCCTCCTTTTGTGTCCTACCTGATCATGCACCTCCATTACTGTGAACCCATGCTGTGCATTTGAGTGAACCTAACTTGCCTAATCTCCATGCTCCATCCAGTGACTGACTAAGCATTACCTTGTACTCATACTGTGCTGCGTGATCTGGTTTTCTTGTATTCCTGTATTGTCATATTGCTGTATGTCACCCCTAAATATTGTCTGTAACCTAAACTGCTTAATATGTTGGCACTTTATAAATACAATAAATAAATAATAACTGTAGTAAAATATTAGTAAATATTACTAACATTTTACTACAATTAAACCTAACCCTACTCTCACACAGAACCCTCCCTCTACCTATCCCTAACCCTTAGACCCCTCTGGTTGTGCCTAACCCTAAAACCCCCTTGGTGGTAGAGATGGGCCGACCCTCCGGTTTTTAATTCGCAAACTTTCGCGGAAGGTTCAGTTCGCGCGAACTTTCGCGAACCGCAATAGACTTCAATGGGGAGGCAAACTTAAAAATTTAGATAAATTTCTACCGGCTGGAAAAATAATAGAAAACATGTTTCAAGGGATCTAATACCTGAAGGCAGACATGATTGAGTGAAATACACATCAAAAGTCCCAAGCAAAAATCTAGATTTCACATAAACCCCTATTTTAAGGTCACAGGTCTCATTCAATGTTCAATTACAGGCCTACACTGCTTTACAACATCAGGCAGTGTATTTCTCATCTTCCAGGGAATTGTAGAATTTCAAAAGCCAGCTTATATACCTTGGCCTGGAATTGAGCCCAGGTCTTGGCCAGGAATTGAACCCAGGTCTGAGTGCGTGGTAGATAGCTCTCTTAACCGCTATACCACCACCAACACTACATGCTGAAGGCAGCCTATCATGTACCATTATGATATATCCTAGAGAAAAATGAGCTTGCTTAAAGATTTGTAGGCTTTCAAAAGCCAGCTTACATACCTTGGCCGGAAATTTAACCCAGGTCTGAGTGCGTGGTAGATAGCTCTCTTAACCGCTATACCACCACCAACACTACATTCTAGCATGTACCATTATGATATATCCTAGAGAAAAATGAGCAGGCGAACGCGAACCACCTGAAGTTTGCTGGGAACCTAAATCCCCCCTGGTGGTGCCTATCCCTAAGACCCCCCCTTAGTGATTTATTGTGTGAATAATAATTTTTTAAAAATATTGACTGTAAAAAAATATATTACAATTTACTTACTTATCGCTCTATTTATTATTTTAGTAAAAAACGATAGCTAAGTTTAATATATTTGTAAACGTTATTCGTCACTGTACATTTTGTAAACGTAAATCATCACAAGTGCAGTTTGAAACGTTAATAATTTCCTGTTCGGCGCCCTTTTTTCCTGTTCGGCGCCCATCAAGCGATATTTATTATGGGAGTGAATGGTGGTGCCCTTTTTGTCCACTTGCCTCATGCGCCCAAATTTCCTGCTTCCTCTTACCCCTATCTCTCTTTACTGGCTGCATGCTTGCTACATTTGTGTGACTATGTACCCAAGCCAAAATGTTGCATTGTATTCCACACTCTTTTTATTTTGGGTTTTAAGCATGTTTGATGGGGGGCTGATGACAGAAGGAGAGTGTGGGAAGTGGGGTTAGGCAGCAGCAAATTGGGTGGGGGGAGTTGTGTTCAGATTTTCTTACCTGGGCTTCTTCCAGCCCCTGAGTTTATCACGTCCCTTTCATGCTGTAATTCCGAGACCCTCCAGAGTGCCACCAGCCCCTCAAAAAGATCTGATAGTCACCCAGTGTCGGATGCTTTGACGCATGCACGGGCCCATCTGGGTGCCTCTTCAATTGCACTCCCATGACCAGAAGCATTTGCATTTCACAAAGACTTAAACTACACAAACACAGACCGCTCCTGGCCCTAGAAGCATGTGAGATGCACAGTAGCCGGATCTTTTGGAGGGGACAGCGGCTCCATGGAGAGAATCAGAACTAAAGCAAGAGATCTGATAGACAGCTGAGCGCCCTCCCCCCCCCCCCCCCCCCATTCCCTTTTCCCATATTCTGTATTAAGCAGGGTTGGGTTGGACATAGGCCATGCAGTGGTACTGCACTAGGGCCACATGACTGTGTGTGTAGTGGGGGTTAAGGTTACAGCAAGGGGCAAAATGTAAAGTGAGACAACTATAATAATATAAACAAATAACTACCTGGCTGCTTCCTTAGTGTTATTACAGCCGAGCACACTGTCGCTCTTCCCTTCCTCTGCCTTCCTAGTTACCCGGCTGACTCGTCACACATAAATGGGCCTGATCTGTGCGGTTTTCTATTGGCCTGAACACGCTCACGTCACAGTGAGTCAGTGACTGACAGAGTGTTCCAGCCAATGGAAAACCGCACAGATCAGGTGTATTTATGTAGGTGATGCGTCATTAGGAAGGAGGCGCTGGAGTTTGTTCAGCACTCTCTAGTATATATCTAGGTTAATTGACTCTCAGTTAAAGGGTTCTTAAAAAGGGGGTGTTGGATGCTGTTGATCATGGGGCGGCTGGTGATAGTTGGCTTAGGGTAGTAAAAAGTGCAAATCCGGCCCTGGCTGTGACTCTGAGTCCGGCCCACGGTCTTCACCTATAGGCAAGCCCCTGCGTCAACAGGACTGGGGCTGAGCTCTCGAAATCCGAATTTCGAGTTTGGCATCGGAATTTGGCAGTTGCAAGTACACACACTGGAAACTCGAAAATTCGGATGTTTCATAGGTAAAAATGTTTTTTAAACTGTGTAAAATGGCACTTTGGTGCAGTACACGTTACTGCATTCCGAGTTCCGAATTCTGTATACACATTGTATACATTTCATGAAAACAGACAGCGTGGGGTCCCCCTCCCGAACCTCCTTAACCCCTTGTCTCCCATGCAGGCTGGGATAGCCAGAATGCGGAGTCCCAGCCACGTGGGGGCTTCGCACCCTGAGCTATACCAGCCCGCATGGTCCATGGTATTGGGGGGCTCTGGGGGGAGGGGCAGCCAAGCCTCCCCCTCTCTCCCAGAGCCCTTGTCCAATCCATGGACAAGGTATACTAGGACACCTATTGCTGGCCAACCTATACTGGGGACACCTATACCTGGCTAAGAAACCTATACTGTGGGCAACTATCCCTGGCTAACTATACTTTGGGTAGCTATACCTGGCTATCTATACTGTGGGCACCTATACCTGGCTAACCTATACTGGGGACACCTATACCTGGCTAAGTAACCTATACTGTGGGCAACTGTCCCTTGCTAACTATACTTTGGGTAGCTATACCTGGCTATCTATACTGTGGGCACCTATACCTGGCTAACCTATACTGGGGACTCCTATACCTGGCTAACCTATACTGGGGACTGACTCCTATACCTGGCTAACCTATACAGTGAGCACCTATACCTGGCTAACCTACACTGGGGACATCTATACCTGGATACCTATACTGGGGACACCTATACCTGGATACCTATACTGGGGACACCTATACCTTGCTATGTATACTGGGGAACATATACCGGGGTAACTAAACCATTCTACCTATACTGGGGACACCTATATCTGGCTAACCTATACAGTGAGCACCTATACCTGGCTAACCTACACTGGGGACACCTATACCTGGATATCTATACTGGGGACATCTATACCTTGCTATGTATACTGGGGAACATATACCTGGCTAACCTATACTGGGGGTAACTATACAATGCTACCTATACTGGGGGCACCTATACCTGGCTAACCTATACTGTGGGCAGCTATACCTGGCTACCTATACTGTGGGCAACTATACCTGGCTACCAATACTATGGGCACCTATACCTGTCTAACCTATACTGGGGCACCTATATCTGGTTAACCTATTCTGGGGGCACCTATACCTGGCTAACCTATACTGTGGGCAGCTATACCTGGCTACCTATACTCTGGGCAACTATACCTGTCTAACCTATACTGGAGCAACTATACCTGCTAACCTAGAGTGGGGACACCTATACCTGGCTAACCAATAATAGGGACACCTATACCTGTCTAACCTATACTGGGGCACCTATACCTGGTTAACCTATAGTGGGGACACCTATACCTGGCTAACCTACACTGGGACACCTGGGGCAATTTTTACACCCTCGAACTGAGAGCAACTCAGCGTAGAGACTGCCCTGACTGGTAGGTGAAGCTTAGCTTCCAATGCGCCCCCTGCATCACGCATATGGGGGAGATATGGGTGGGGGTCTTATATTCAAGTCAGCTTGCACTCACCATTGGTGTGCTGATTCTTCGCTGTGTACCTCTGATAGTGAAATGTTCTCTGGTGATTGGTGCTGATGATGCCAGGGTCACGTAGTGTCATCAACATCTGGTGGCAAACTATTATTTTTAATTGAATACAATAACCAGCGGGTGATTCTGAAGACAGATGGGCACTGCAGGGTGGGCGGAACAGGACAGGTAATGTATAAAGGCACACATGGGGGGCACATTTATACACTAGGGGTCAGTGGCAAGGTGGTGGATGCGGTCGATTCTTGAGAGATTTCATGCTGAAATCAATCGGGAATCGGCCTGCGGTGTGTATGGGCAGCCGACAGATCTCTCTCTAATCAGATTCCATCAGAGTAGATTTGCCTCTTGGTTGAATCTTTCCATCATCGCTAGATGTATTCCTACCTTTACATTCGCATTACTGGCGGTAGAACAGCTGCAGCTCGGAAGTGTAAATGATCAAAGATTTTGAGGTGCAATTTTGAGCTTTTATTATACTCAAAATGTATACTAGTCCCTTGCTTGACACATTTTGGTAAGCTACATGAAAAAAAGTTTTGGAAATTAATTGGATCACATTCTTGCACAGAAATCCAGCAGAAACTGAATGCCAGGGACAGTAACGCAGCTAAGGAGTTGTGGGCCCCAATCCCCCCCCCCCCCCAAGCATTCTAAATAACAATTGATATGGCGCACCAAAAACTGCCAATGACAACTACAGTGTCAGAGGTGCAAGAAGGGGATGGGGAACAGCTTGTTACTGATTACCCCCAAGCACTCTATACATAGCAATCCCTGCCAATGGCAACTACAGTGTCAGAGGTGCAAGAAGGGGATGGGGAACAGTTTGTTAATGATTACCACTATTCAAAGCATCTATAGAAGTGATTATTATGAGCACAGGACCAATAGAGAGCTAATATTGCAGTTGAGGGAGAGCCCTTTGGGGCCCCTCTGGCCCAAGGTTCCCGATGCGGTTGCAACCTCTGCAACCCCTATTGCTACGCATCAGGCCAGGGAGGTTAAGAAGTAAAAGGTGACAGTGCTGCAAAGCTTACAAAAAGAAGAAAATAAATACTTTGTAAATAATTATAATAGACTAGTATATGAAATAAAATGTGTTAAACAAATGAAATCATTCTCAAATCCCTTTTTAACCTTAGTCCTGTTCATTTAGTTGAGGCATGATTGCGCTCCTTACATTTTTTTGCAGTTATTATAGCCAGATTAGAAGTTGTTAAAACTCTGTCGATCGTCCCACAAACACTTGTAGCAATATTGAACCACTCTGCTAGAGTACTCTTCCAGGTAGATTCTATTCTCATTTTTTCTGTCATGGCAAGTTCTATTTGTTCTTTCATTCCTGCAAGTGCTAGTGGTGGTATTTGGATGCCGGACGAGTGGTAAGTTGTTGTGAGGTGCCCACTGCCCAAATCAGAGCAGGAGGAGGATGGTGCATCAAGGTTCCAAGTGGAGGCTGTAGAAGATGGGTTGTGCTGTGTAAGCCAGTCAACTACATCCTCATAATTTTGGGAGTTGAGGGTACGTGCCCTCTGAACACTGGGCATTATTTGAGGACTAAATAAATAATCGCGCTATGATCCCTTCAATGTTCTTTTCTTTTACATGCATGTTGTGATGGTTCGGATTGGAGGATTGCATACAGCTCCTGGAGTGTCTTATATCCTGATTTCCTGATCCTTGAGTGGAGTGAAAGGACTTTTGTGGACGTTGACATTGGTTTTACTTTCCTCAGGTTGTGAACTATGAGCGCGGCCATTTGATCTTATTTAATTACATTTTACTTATACTGGTGGTTGTGGCCAGCGCACCACATTGTTGCATACTCTTCTATCAGCGCATGTTTTTTTGTGTATTTGATTGTTCTTGATTGTATTTAAACGATTGCAGCTATGGATCTGTTTGAGAAAAGAAATAGAAGGTCCTTTGATTTAGATGAGATTTTTAATGAAACAGCCATTGGGGTTGTAGATCTGGAAGGGGATTTTAGGTCCTTACAAGGAACCATGATGAAGGAACAGCAGACATGGTGGGACATTGCTACACTTAAAAAGTATCATAAAGAGGGTATAATCCCAAAGAAATTGAGGTGGGATGTTACACCAGATGATGGGGAAGACACTGAGGAAAATACTAAGGAATGGGAGGAGTTTTTTAATGGGAGTGGTCTTAAGTTTATAAAGTTGCTAATTAAGAGAAAGACGTGTCGGCTCCAAAGATTAGAAACAGAGATAGAAGCCATAAGGGAAAAAATTGAACCATACAAGAATACAGAACAGTATATCGTTAGGACAAAGAAAATACAGGAAAATTTAACACAAGGAGAAAAAAAGCATTATCGTAGTTAAGCAAAAAAAGTTTGCTCGCGATAATGAGGCACATAAGAAGAGAGTGGCCTATAAGTGGCAACCTATTGTCCAGAAACGGCTGGCAGATAAGGCGGTAATAAATACTGCACAACAGGTAAGTATAGGTGAACAACCCCCATCCCAGGAGAACCCCCAACCACTGGTGGTGGGAGGAGCCCAGGGAGGGGGGGGGACAGGTTAGACCCCAGGATCCAAGGAATGGTGCAATAAATAACGTGTCGGGTGCAGGGACAGTGAGAAGGGGAGGGGGACACCCGCCTAATGACCAAAGATATGGGAACCCTTGGAATAGGAGAGGGGGACAGCAACAGTTTAATAATAGACCAAATTATCCAGTGCAGACATATAACCGCTTCCAACCATTGGGAGAAGAGAGAAATTTGGGTCAGCCACATTTTTTTAGCCCCCCGCCCCTGGTATTGGAGAGAAGGATGGGAGGAGGAAGAATACCAGGGGGCGCAGCAGTACACCCCAAGAAAAAGAGGCGCAGAAGGGGTAGGAAAGCTGGGAGGCGGGAACAAAAGAAGAAGGCAGTGATAGGGGCAGGTATTTTTAATTTGAGTGGTGTTGAGCTGAACAGAAATGAGATTAAACTGCTCGATCAGGGTTTGAAATATGCTCCTAAAAAGTGTTTGAATAAATTGAATGCTTTTATCGATGTACAGAAATATACAAGGAAATTGAATTTAAAGAAATATTTTATTCAAAAGGAGGGCCCAATTAGTAGGGCCAACTGTGTAGGAACCCGACCAAAAATGTTATTTAGGAATGCTTCCACATTTAATTCACAGGATACCTCTAATCAGAATGCAGTTGAGAATTTTAAGGAGAGTGTGATTCATGATTTGAGGAAAATAGAAACAAAACGGAATAATTATGATGGAAAAATTGTTGAAAGTTTGTTGAAGGAAAAGGAGTTAGTGGTTCGTTCGGCTGACAAGGGAGGGGGGGTGGTAGTTTTGAGAAAAGATCAGTATTTTGAAGAACTGGACAGGTTGATTTTTGATACAGAAAAATATGAAAGGTTGCCTGGTGATCCAACATTAAAATTTAAGAGGGATTTAACCCTTTTGCTGGACGAAGGGCTTCTACAAGGTCTGGTGGATAAAAGGGAGAGTGATTTCCTTGTTCCATCAGCACCGAGAATTCCAGTGATGTATCAGCTTCCGAAAGTACATAAAGATCCAGTGAACCCCCCTGGACGCCCGATCCTGAGTGGAGTGGGGGTTACCCACCGCCTAGGACAATTCATAGATAGTTTCTTGCAACCTTTGATCCCTAATTTGCCATGTATCTTGTTGGACACTAAACACACTATCCAGCTACTTGAGGGACTGGCCATTGAGGGGGATATTTTGATGGCAACTGCTGATGTAAGCTCATTGTACACAAATATCCCCCATGAGGAAGGGATTGAGGCGGTTAGGACCGTTTTACGACGAAACACTGATATGTCGGGTGTACGGATGGAATTTATTTTATCACTTTTGGATTTTTGCCTAAATAAGAATTATTTTTGGCATAAGGGTCAGTTCTTCAGACAGATACATGGATGTGCGATGGGGGCTTTGTTTGCCCCCCGTTTAGCAAATATCTACATGGCATTGTGGGAGGAGGAAGCTATAAGGATGGGGGGCACGAGAGTAGTTTTTTGGCGGAGGTATATTGATGACCTCCTGATCTTCTGGAAAGGGGATGAGGAGGAGTTCAAACAGTTCATTGCAGAAATTAATAATTTAAGGGAGAATATAAAATTAACAGTGGAAAGTGATAGGGTGAGTATTCGTTTCTTGGATTTAACCATCTCACGTGAAGGGCAGGGGTTCACTACCAAGTGTTTTTTCAAGCCTACGGATCGAAATGGATATATAGATACCTCCAGTTGTCACCTTTCGAACTGGTAAAAAGGGGTACCGAAGGGTCAGTTTGTGAGGGTACGGAGGAACTGCTCACAACTGGAGGACTATTTTTCACAATCAGAGATTTTGAAAACTAGGTTTTTGGAAAAGGGCTATGAAAGGGCCTGGTTAGATGGAGTGCAGGAGGAGGTGGGGAATATGGAAAGAGATGAACTAATCCAGACCACACGAAGGGGGAATGAAGGTGAGTCTAAAGAGTTCTCTTTTTTGAGCGACTTTTCAATCCAATATAGGCAAATTGAACACATTTTTGGGAAACACTGGAACATACTACAAAGTGACCATGTTCTTGGGAAGGTGTTACCATCTAAGCCTAATTTTATTTATAGACGTGCCCCAAATTTAAAAAATCCAATTTTCCCCAAGCTGTGTTGCACCCCCAGAACCAAGACCTCTATTAGGTTGGCAAACACCTGGTTTCCTCCGATGCAGGGGGTGCAGGTGTTGCCAAGTGGCGAATGGACACAGACTCAATGAAATAGGTTCTTTCTCGAATGGCAAAAGATTTAAAATTAAGGATTTTATTACTTGCGCCACTACTTTTGTGGTGTATGTGATCTGGTGTGATTGCGGGCTACAATATGTGGGCCGCACCACCAGATCACTAAAAGAGAGAATAGGGGAACATTTAAATAATATAAAGAATGGATTCGAATCGCATAGTTTATCATCCCATTTCAAGCTGAAACACAACCGTGACCCTGTCCATATGCATTTCTGTGCAGTAGATAAACTTACACCAAGTTGGAGAGGCTGCAATAGAACTAGAGAGATCTCTAAAAAAGAGACAATGTGGATTTTTAATTTGGATACACTGACACCTAGTGGATTAAATGTGGAGTTAGATGTTAACTGCTTCATTTCCAATTCATGAGGTGAACAATAGGGATATGTGACTCTTGTTCCATAATGAGGTGGGACTTCCTATTGATATTGCCCAGGGGTGTACTAATTGGGGTAATTTTTTGTTTAATGGGGTGTTTTTATTTCCCAATGGGTGGGTGGGGAAGAGTGAATTCTCACCTCAAAGGAATTCTCACCTCAAAGGAATAACATATGGGCTACTGTTTTAGTTTTGATTTTTAACTTCTCATATATATTATGTACTTATTGACTGTTCTGCTATGAGGGTATAATGTTATAACAATTTTTGTGGGGTGAGTGTATTGTCCGTGATGAGTGGGTTGGGGGCGAGATACATAGGCATTGTACTGCACTATGGAGGACGAGATATGTACATTTTGTACTGCTATGTGAATTCCTTGAGCGAGGCGGAGTTGTATAAAGATTGTATTGTAATGGTTTACGGATTCCTAGAGCGAGGCGAAGGTGTGTAAACATTGTATTGTATTACGGATTCCGTGAGCGCTGTGGATACACACGTAAGCTGAGGATCCTAGATTATACCCAATGGAAAGATTTGTGGGCGGAATGTGGGTGGGGTCGAGTACTGAATTTAATGGCCGGCACATTGAGGATACGTTAGCCCCTGATGGGTCATTAGTGACGAAACGCGTTGGGCGGAGCTACGTCCCACGTGACCGGCAGTGGATGCAGCTCGGAGGATGCGGAGGGACCTAAGGCAGCGTGTGTGTAGGCAGCGCCCGGGACTGGCTGGCACATATGTACAATTCACAAATCTGATTTCTATAAGATACACATAATTGATCCTTTTTTAGAAGTATATTAATATACTTCTAAAAAAGGATCAATTATGTGTATCTGGCACATATGTACAAAGCGCTTATACCTCTGACGTCTGTGAGTGTATTTCCAGCATTTTAATTGTGTATTAAATGGTTTTACGCTATATGAGGCTGTTTTAGTTTTAGTGACTAACGGATCAGCGCAAACTTGTGCACCCCCCATATACGATAGAATCCTACCTCCGGAGAGATTGGAGGCCAGTTAGGTGAGTGCGGGCACATAGGGGGAGTGTGTCCTGGCACGGAGAGAAACACGGTGAAGGTGGATTCTGGCACTAGGAAGGTGGAGGGATGTGCTATTTAAGCTGATCGCGCTATGATCCCTTCAATGTTCTTTTCTTTTACATGCATGTTGTGATGGTTCGGATTGGAGGATTGCATACAGCTCCTGGAGTGTCTTATATCCCGATTTCCTGATCCTTTAGTGGAGTGAAAGGACTTTTGTGGACGTTGACATTGGTTTTACTTTCCTCAGGTTGTGAACTATGAGCGCGTGCGGCCATTTGATCTTATTTAATTACATTTTACTTATACTGGTGGTTGTGGCCAGCGCACCACATTGTTGCATACTCTTCTATCAGCGCATGTTTTTTTCGCGTATTTGATTATTTGAGGACTGCAGGAAATCACAGCAGTACAACTTGAGGCCAGGGGCGGCGCCAGGTGGGTGCTTTTGGGTGCTCAAGCACCCCCTAGAATTGTCCAAGCACCCCCAAAGCACACCCTGGCGTGAACTGACTTCAGGCGTCTAAAAGACGCTGAGTCAGTTCACAGCAGCAGCCCAAAGCAGCAGAGCAGGGCTACGGTAAGATGGCTCCCGAAAGCCCTGCTCTGCAGACTTCGAGTCTGCAGTGCAGGGCTTCGGGGCGGCCATTTTCCCGTAGCCCTGCTCTCAGCGCGGGGTAATGCAGGCAGAAAGTCACGTGACGTTGGGAAGGAAGAGGATCATGGGAGCTGCGCGCCACAAGGAGGTCGGGACAGGAGGAGGTCGGGACAGGAGGTCTTCTGACTGTAGCTGAGTAAATGGGTTTTTCTTTTTCAACAGGTGGTGTTGATTGTGGTCAGAACTGCTGAGAATTGTGCATATTGTGGTCAGAACTGCTGAGAATTGTGCATATTGTGGTCAGAACTGCTGAGGATTGTGCATATTGTGGTCAGAACTGCTGAGGATTGTGCATATTGTGGTCAGAACTGCTGAGGATTGTGCATATTGTGGTCAGATCTGCTGAGGATTGTGCATATTGGGGTCATCTCTGCTAACGATTGTGCATATTGGGGTCATATCTGCTAATGATTGTGCATATTGGGACAGATCTGCTGAGGATTGTGCATATTGTGGTCAGATCTGCTGAGGATTGTGCATATTGTGGTCAGAACTGCTGAGGATTGTGCATATTGGGGTCATATCTGCTGAGGATTGTGCATATTGGGGCAGATCTGCTAACAATTGTGCATATTGGGGTTGTATATCTGCTAATGATTGTGCATATTGGGGTCATATATCTGCTAATGATTGTGCATATTGGGTTCATATATCTGATAACTATTGTGCATATTGGGGTCATATATCTGCTAACGATTGTGCATATTGGGGTCATATCTGCTAATGATTGTGCATATTGGGACAGATCTGCTGAGGATTGTGCATATTGTGGTCAGATCTGCTGAGGATTGTGCATATTGTGGTCAGAACTGCTGAGGATTGTGCATATTGGGGTCATATCTGCTGAGGATTGTGCATATTGGGGCAGATCTGCTAACAATTGTGCATATTGGGGTTGTATATCTGCTAATGATTGTGCATATTGGGGTCATATATCTGCTAATGATTGTGCATATTGGGTTCATATATCTGATAACTATTGTGCATATTGGGGTCATATATCTGCTAACGATTGTGCATATTGGGGTCAGATCTGCTAATGATTGTGCATATTGGGGTCAGATCTGCCAACAATTGTGCATATTGGGGTCAGATCTGCCAAATTATTGAACGTGTTTTTTGTTCAAATCTGCTCACATTACATGTATTTTCTTGAGAAAACCTGCACAATTATGTGAATTTTCTGGGGAAAAGGTCACCAAAACTTGGGCCCTCTGTCTTTGCGTTGCACTTTTAAAGGGAACCCGAGGTGAGAATAATATTGAGGCTGCCATATTTATCTCCTTTTAAGCAATACCAGCTGCCTGGCTGCCGTGCTGGTCCTCTGCCTCTAATTCTTTCAACCATAGACCCTGAACAAGCATGCAGCAGGTCAGGGGTTTCTGACAATGTTGTCAGAACTGACAAGATTAGCTGCATGCTTGTTTCTGGTGTAATTCAGTTCACTACTACAGCCAAATAGATCAGCAGGGCTGCCAGGCAACTAGAATTGTTTAAAAGGAAATAAATATGGCAGCCTCCATATCACTCTCACCCTGGGTTCACTTTAAATTACAGTTAGCTCCGCCCTCATCCGGTCATGGCCACGCCCATTTTTCTTGCCGCAGCGCACTTCGCATGCCGCATGTTGTAGCCACACCCATTTTTTGCCACACTCATCAGCTACCCCCGGAAATTGGCCCAGCACTTGCATAGCACCCCCCAAGAAAAATCCTGGAGCCGCCACTGCTCGAGGCCCCCTATGGGGTTGCCTGCCTCTACCTGTCATTTTTTTTTTTTTTAATTTGGGAAAATGCGTCTGCAACAAGTGAAAAATAATGCACTGGAGTGGTTCTGTGCCTGCAACTTAATGTGGCCACAATATCAGTAGTGTGCACAGCTGTGGATGTCAGTGGATTGTGGAGTGTCACACACAGAGAAATGCAGTAATACTATCAGAATACAGTGGAAAAAAACACTGGAGTAGTACTGTGCCTCCTGTTTAATAATGACACTAATAATAATAATGACTGTGTGGAAGAGAGAGGGAGAGAGGCATGAGAATGGGGAGCAGAGCCGGGACAAGGTCCTCCAGCACCCAAGGCTGAGACACCAAAGTGCGCCCCTTCATCCCTCCCACCCCAGCTGTCACACACTGATTGCTATTACACTAAGAGGCCCCTCCATCCCTCCCACCTCAGCCGTCACACACTGATTGCTATTACACTAAGAGGCTCCTACCCATCCCTCCCACCCCAGCCGTCACACACTGATTGCTATTACACTAAGAGGCCCCTCCCCCATCCCTCCCACCCCAGCCGTCACACACTGATTGCTGTTAGACTAAGAGGCGCCACAGGGCCCACAACCTCCCCAACACCTTAATATCTAGTTATCTGGCTTGCAGTCACTGCCATGTATCCCCTTTTCTTATTTCTTTCTGCTTCAAACACAATAGAGGAATGACAGCTGAATGAATTCTGCGCCCCCTCCTACACTGCGCCCTGAGGCTGGAGCCTCTCCAGCCTATGTCTCGGCCCGGCCCTGATGGGGAGGGAGATAGAGAAAAGGGGGGCATTAGAAAGAGGGGAAGATAAGAAAGTAGAGGCACAGGAGAGAGAGGCTGGGGGAGATGAATAATTTCAGGGAGATTTTTCACCAGGCCTCCAGTCTGTACCTCTACCGTTAGGCTGGAACCTGCAGAGACAATAAGCTATCATGCAGTACATACTGTGAGTAAAACATGAGAAAGGGGGGGGGGGATTAGGGGGAAACGGGCAGAGACAACAGATCAAAGTCAGGCAAATAAACTGTTCATTGTCAGGCTTAAGCCCCATCAACACCATACAATTTTTTGTTTGATTCAATTCGATTTTTGATTCAATTCGATTCAATCCAACATGTCCGATTGGGATTCGATTCGATTCAATTTGCCATTGCAAAACAATGGCAAATTGAATCGAATCAAATCCCAATCGGATATGTCAGATTGAATCGAATCGAAACGATGAATCGAATTGAATCGCACAAAAAATTGTATAGTGTAGATGGGGAGGGGCGCCTCTAGCCATTTAGTCACTCCAGGCGAGAGAAAACCTGTAAACCAGAAGGAGGCACAAAAAAGAACAGTGGGAGGCACGCGGGGACTGAAGGAGGCACACAGGGGGACAGAAGGAGGCACAAAATGGGGCAGAAAGAGACACAATGCGGGACAGATTGAGGCACAAAGGGGGACAAAAGGAGGCATAGGAGGAAAGAAGGAGGCACAAGGGGGATGAAGGAGGCACACAGGGGACAGAAGGAGGCACAAAGGGGGCAGAAGGAGGCACAAAGGGGAACAGAAGGATGCACAGGGAGACAGTAGGAGGCACGAAAGGGAACAGAAGGATGCACAAAAGGGGATAGAAGGAGCCACAAAAGGGTAAAAGAGGAAAGCAGAGGGGGACGTAAGGAGGCACAGGGAGACAGAAGGAGGCAGAGGGGGGCAGACAGAGCCACAGGGAGACAGAGGAAGGCACAAGGCACAAAGGGGCACAGAAGGAGGCACAGGGGGACAGAGGAAGGCATGGGGACAGAGGTGGCACATGGGGACTGAAGAGGCACATGGAGACAGAATGAGGCACAAAGGGAGACAGAAGAAGGCACATGAGGACAGAAGGAGGCAGAGTGGGACTGAAGGAGGAATAAGGGGGCAGAGGTAGCACATGGGGACAAAGAAAGGCACAGGGGGACAGAAGGAGGCAGAGGTAGCACAGAGGGACTGAAGGAGGCACAAAGGGAGACAGAAGGGCAAACAGGGGGTCAGACATGGCACACGGAGACAGAACTAGGCACAAAAGGGACAGAAAGAGGCACAAAGGGGGAGATTGGGAAGGATGAACAAGGCACAGAGGGACACAGTGGCAGCTGCCTGCAAATTACGCTAAGCAGATGCATTAGAAGGAAGTAATAGAACACCCATGGGGGTGGGGCTTAGTCAGGGTGTGTGGCTTAATCCAGCAACATGGCGCTTCCAGTACCAATGGCACTCCAGGCAATGGCCTGTACTGCCTATGGCTAGAGGCTCCCCTGTGGGGCTTTATACACAACGCTCAGCTCCGCTGTCACCTCTCCCTGCTAGAGGAGCTCCCAGCTGCAGCACTCCGATGTCAGTCTCACCCTGCTGTGTAGATCAGTTCCCTGGATGAGAGACTGTCATCATAAACACATCTAAACTTGCCGCTCTGCAGCCAGAAATACGGGGAGGAGCGCCACACAGCAGGAAGTAGTTCAGAGCTGTGCTGTGTCTGAGACATACATACAGATTGTGCAGGTGGGAACTGGGAAGCAGTGGCGTAGCTAAGGAGCTGTGGGCCCCGATGCAAGTTTTACAATGGGCCCCCCAAGCACTCTATACATAACAATTGATACACCGCACCAAAACCTGCCAATGGCAACTACAGTGTCAGAGGTGCAAGAAGGGGATGGGGAATAGTTTGTTAATGATTGCCATTATTCAAAGTATCTATAGAAGTGATTATTACCAGCACAGGACCAATAGAGAGCTAATACTGTAGTTGAGGGAGGGCACTTTGGGGCCCCTCTGGCCCAAGGGCCCCGATGCAGTCGCAACCTCTGCAACCCCTATTGCTACGCCCCTGCTGGGAAGCATTCTTAATTCTTCAAGTAATTGAATTTGAAGGGCCACCATGTGGCTGCAAGAGGAGTGCAGAGAGGACAGAGAGGTGGGCCACAACGTCATGTAACAGGTGACGTCACATAGTTGTTAAAAGGCCCACCGGGAAAACCCCCAAAGGCCCTCCGGCTCAGTACGAGCCTATGGGCAGCCGACAGATCTCTCTCTAATCAGATACGATCAGAGAGAGATTTTTCTCTTGGTCGAATCTTCCCATCATCGCTAGATGTATGGCCACCTTTACATTCCTATTAGTGCAGGTAGAACAGCTGCAGCTCGGAAGTGTAAATGAGCAGAGATTTTGGAGAGTAGTTTTAAAATTTAGCATTAATTTGATTTCGTGTTTCAAGCTTTTATTATACTCAAAATGTATACTAGACCCTTGCTTGACACATTTTGGAAAGTTACATGAAAAAAGTTTGTGAAAATTAATTGGATCACTTTTTGCACAGAAATCCAGCAGGAACTGAAAGCCAGGGAGGTTAAAGTGAACCTAAAGCCTGGAAAAAAAAATGAGATTAACTCACCTGGTGCTTCCCTCAGCCCCCTGCAGACGATCGGTGCCCTCGCAGCCCCGCTCTGACGCTCCAGGACCCGCCGGCGAACACTTCCGGTTTGGCCGTCACTGGCCGACAGGCATGGGAACGCGAGTGATTGTTCGGTGTTCCGGTGACGGCCAGACCGGAAGTGTTCGCCGGCGGGTCCTGGAGCGTCAGAGCGGGGCTGTGAGGGCACCGATCGGCTGCAGGGGGCTGAGGGAAGCCCCAGGTGAGTTAATCTCATTTGTTTTCCAGGCTTTAGGTTCACTTTAAGAAGTAAAAAGTGACAGTGCTGCAAAACTTAGAAAAAGGAGGAAGAAATACTGTATACTTTGTAAATAATTATAATAGACTAGCATATGAAATAAAATGTGTTAAACAAATGAAAGAATTCTCAAATCCCTTTTAACCTTTGTCCCATTCATGAAGTTCAGGTGTTAGTGAGGGACTTAAAATGTTTTGCAGTGTCTATAGCCAGATTAGTAGTTACTAAAACACCCTCAGCAATACTGAACCACTCGGCTAGAGTGTTCTTCCAGGTAGGCTTTCTTCTCGGTTTTTCTGTCATGGCAAGTTCTATTTGTTCTTTCATTCTTTCAAGTTCTTCTCTTAGTTGGCTGAGTTCCCTCTGGTTCTTGGCCAGCTGCTGTCGTAGCTGCTCCTTCTCTCTGAGCAGCGTATAGATCATGTAGCCCTGTGGAGGTAAATTAAATGAAAATTAGGAATGCCACAACAGAACTTCACATGCTGCCATAAAGCATGTATGGTCATGATGTATAATCACCCAGGGCATCCAATAAGACAGGGATGTCCAAAGTCCAGCCAAATAGCCAAATGTGGCCCCCAAGCCTTTCCAGTGGGCCTCAAATCTTTTGTGAGATTTTAATTGCATGAGGCCCATATGCCGTTGCTGCAGTGCTACATGTATCACTTTTTAGGGTCAACCTGTGTCACCATTCTGCCTTCTCCTCCGCTCTCCTGTAGTCCCATAACAATTACTAATAGCACTACAAAGAAATGGTCGCTGGAGTGTATACCCGGCATACACTGGAAAATATGTCAGTCATTTTGTAGTCCTATAGTGATTACTATGGCATTCTAGAAAATGGCCACAGAAATCCCGATCCCGATCGAGGAGGAACAACAGTGGAGGGAGGAGAAGTACAGACACATGGATCTGGACTTGTTGAGTGATGGGATGCCAGCAGTAGCCACTATGCCAGCAGCAGCCACTCATTAGCCAGCACTATGCCAGCAGCAGCAACCATCACTCATTAGCAGCTGTCACTGAAGGAGACATGCTGACAGCACACATGGTACATAGGTTATTTCCTGTGAAATTTTTTTTCGACAAAATATAAAAAACATACTGTACCTCGGGCAATCAGAAAAAAGTTTTTCATTTTGCTAATTTAGCACTCCCAGCATCCTCTTCTGACTTCCAAGCACTTACTATTACATTTAATCAGGGTTCAGAAGATAGTGTCAGTGGTGCAGTGCCACCTAGTGGTGGAAGAGGGGTGATGGAATAGACTCTGCATGTCCTCATTAGCAGTAGCGTAGCTTAAAAGCTCTGGGCCCCAGTTCAAGCTTTACATTGCTCCTCTCAAGCGCGCTATACATAACAATTAATAGGGCAAGCCCTGTTTCTAGGGGCTTGCCAGGCATGCGACCGCCCTGAACTCTGTGAGGAAGAGGAGCGGGTGCCGTGATGGATGGGGGATGCGCGGCCTCACTGGGAGGACGGCCCCAGGGAGAGGAAGGGAGGGAGAAGTTGGGCCGCCCTCCCCGTGGCTGAGTCCTAGTGAGGCCACGCCTCCCCCCTCCATCACGGCTTCCGCCCCCCTTCCTCACAGTGCTCAGGGCGGTCACATGCCTGGCAAGCCCCTAGAAACAGGGCTGCCATATCATTTGTTATGTATAGTGCGCTTGAGGGGAGCAATGTAAAGCTCGAATTCCGTGCGCCCCCCTCTGCTGCAGAGTAAGCGCAGGAAAGTAGAGCACGTATCAGCAGGAAGTAGAGCGTGTATCAGCAGCTATGCAGAGGAGACCAGCGGCAAGTGTTCGGCAATTTGAACGAGCAGGGAGGTGAGCTGGTCAATAGGAGGCTTCCGTGCGCTTACTCTGCAGTGGAGGGCGGCCCTGGAGAGAAGAGGGAGGGAGAAGTCGGGCCTCCCTCCGCGCAGCTGAGTCCCAGTGAGACTGCGGCTCTCCCCTCCATCACCTATGGGGGGGGTACCTAGGTATTTAACCTATAATGGGGGCACCTACCTATCTAACATATACTGGGGGCTCCAACCTTTCTAACCTATATTGCGTGCACCTACCTATCTAACCTATATTGGGGGATCCTACCCATCTAACATATACTGGGGCTCCTGCTTATCTAACTTATACTGCAGGCACCTACCTTTCTAACCTATACTGGGGGCACCAACCTATCTAACATATACTTGGGGCTCTTACCTATTTAGCCTATACTGTGGGCACCTACCTATCTAACTTAAACTGTGGGCACATACCTATCATATAATGTAGGCACCTACCTATCTAATATATACTTGGGGCACCTACCTATCTAACCTATACTGGGGGTTTCTACCTATCTAACCTATACTGCAGGCACCTACCTAGCTAATCTATACTGGGGACGCCTACCTATCTAACCTATACTGGGGGCAACTATACGGGCTACCTATACTGGAGGCACCTACCTGGCAAACCTATACTGGGGGCAATTATACTGGCTACCTATACTGGGGACTCCAATGCTTGGCTACCTATACTGGGGGGAGCTATAGCTGGCTACCGATACTGGGTGCAACTACACCTGGCTAACCTATACTGCAAGCACCTATACCTGGCTCCACGGGGGTGGGGGCAAATTTTTATACCCTCACCCTGGGTGCAATTTAGCCTAGAAACTGCCCTGTGATATGGAGCATTAAAACCTGCAAAGGACAGCTGCAGTGTCAACGAGGTGTAAGCAGGGGAGGGGTCAGCTGCAGTGTCAGAGAGGTGTAAGCTGGGGAGGAGACAGCTGCAGTGTCGGAGAGGTTTAAGCAGGGGAATGGGACAGCTGCAGTGCCAGAATGGTGTAAGCAGGGGAGGGGACAGCTTCAGTGTCAGAGAGGTGTATGCAGGGGAGTGGACAGTTGCAGTGTCAGAGGTGTAAGCAGGGGGAGGGGACATCTGCAATGTCAGAGAGGTGTCAGCTGCAGTGTCAGAGAGGTGTAAGCAGGGGAGGGGACAGCTGCAGTGTCAGAGAGTGTAGGCTGGGGAGGAGATCAGTCTATTAATAGTTACAGCTAATCAAAACACATCTAGAGGTAATCATTAACAGCATAGCACCAATAAAGAGCTAATAATAAAGCTGTTGAAGGAAAGCCCCTCTGGTCCAGGGGCCCTGGTGTGGTTGCAACTTATGCATCCCCTATTGCTACACCACTGCTCATTAGGCAGAACAATGAGTTCTGAGTGCAGCATCTTCAAAACCAAATATTTTGTTTGAAGATGCTAATAGGTTAACTAATGCTCAGAAAGTTCTGCATATTAACTTATACGGGTCTAGGTTTGCCTGAATGCAAAATCCACGTACTTACCAGTAACACCCAGGAAAGAAAGAGCACTTCTATCCAGCCCAGAGACAGGTAGGTTGATAGAGAAAAATCCATCTGGAAAAAAAGAAGCTAAAGTAGTAACTTTGTTTATAAAGCATTATTATTATTATTATTAGTAGTAATTTTTCCAAGCATCAGTATATTATGTGTAGATTTGAGTTTCAATATTGTCCCAAATTAGGAATTATTATAATATATATATATATATATATATATATACAGTATATATATACAATATATACATATATATATATATATATATATATATATATATATATATATATATATATATATATATATATATATATATATATATATATATTATTATTTTTTTGTTTTGTTTTGTTATTTTGTGCAATACAAGCGAAATCACGTTTTTTATCCAAACTCCCTACAAGCGCAGGGGCAAACCCAGGGAGGGATAATAATATGGTATAATATTATGGTAGGACATTATGCTGAGTACACACAATGCAATTTCCCATCTGACTGGCAAGATCTGACAATTACTTCCTAAATGTCTGATCTGCTCCCGATCGACAACGGCATTGATCAGGAGCAGTTTGAATACAGATAATACTGAGCACAGGCGACATGCTAATGAAGGGGAAAGTGAAGCATTCACACAGCAGGGCTGTGCTCAAACCTGGCTCTGGTAAGTTCCCCAGAGCTGCTCGATGCTCTGTACACACACTGCTGCTCCTGCTCTGTACACACGCTGCTGCTCCATGCTCTGTACACACGCTGCTGCTCCATGCTCTGTACACCCGCTGCTGCTCCATGCTCTGTACACCCACTGCTGCTCCATGCTCTGCACACACGTTGCTGCTCCATACTCTGCACAAGCTGCTGCTCCATGCTCTGTACACACCCTGCTGCTCCATGCTCTGTACACACCCTGCTGCTCCATGCTCTGTACACATGCTGCTGCTCCATGCTCTGTACACACCCTGTTGCTCCATGCTCTGTACACACACTGCTGCTTCATGCTCTGTACACACACTGCTGCTCCATGCTCTGTACACACCCTGCTGCTCCATGCTCTGTACACACGCTGCACCCTGCTGCTCCATGCTCTGTACACACGCTGCACCCTGCTGCTCCATGCTCTGTACACACGCTGCTATTCCGTGCTCTGTACACACACTACTGCTCCGTGCTCTGTACACACGCTGCTGCTCCATGCTCTGTACACACGCTGCTGCTCCATGCTCTGTACACACGCTGCTGCTCCATGCTCTGTACACACTGCTGCTCCATGCTCTGTACACACACTGCTGCTCCATGCTCTGTACGCACACTGCTGCTCCATGCTCTGTACGCACGCTGCTGCTCCATGCTCTGTACACACGCTGCTGCTCCGTGCTCTGTACACACGCTGCTGCTCCGTGCTCTGTACACACGCTGCTGCTCCATGCTCTGTACACACGCTGCTGCTCCATGCTCTGTAGACACCCTGCTCTGTACACACGCTGCTGCTCCATGCTCTGTACACACGCTGCTGCTGAATGCTCTGTACACACGCTGCTGCTCTATGCTCTGTACACACACTGCTGCTGCATGTTCTGTACACACGCTGCTGCTCCATGCTCTGTACACACTGCTGCTCAATGCTCTGTACACACCCTGCTGCTGGTCCATGCTCTGTACACACCCTGCTGCTCCATGCTCTGTACACACGCTGCACCCTGCTGCTCCATGCTCTGTACACACGCTGCTATTCCGTGCTCTGTACACACGCTGCTGCTCCGTGCTCTGTACACACGCTGCTGCTCCGTGCTCTGTACACACGCTGCTGCTCCGTGCTCTGTACACACGCTGCTGCTCCGTGCTCTGTACACACGCTGCTGCTCCATGCTCTGTACACACGCTGCTGCTCTATGCTCTGTACACACACTGCTGCTGCATGTTCTGTACACACGCTGCTGCTCCATGCTCTGTACACACACTGCTGCTCAATGCTCTGTACACACCCTGCTGCTGGTCCATGCTCTGTACACACGCTGCTGCTCTATGCTCTGTACACACGCTGCTGCTTCATGCTCTGTACACCCGCTGCTGCTCCATGCTCTGTACACCCACTGCTGCTCCATGCTCTGCACACACGTTGCTGCTCCATACTCTGCACAAGCTGCTGCTCCATGCTCTGTACACACCCTGCTGCTCCATGCTCTGTACACACCCTGCTGCTCCATGCTCTGTACACATGCTGCTGCTCCATGCTCTGTACACACCCTGTTGCTCCATGCTCTGTACACACACTGCTCCTTCATGCTCTGTACACACACTGCTGCTCCATGCTCTGTACACACCCTGCTGCTCCATGCTCTGTACACACGCTGCACCCTGCTGCTCCATGCTCTGTACACACGCTGCACCCTGCTGCTCCATGCTCTGTACACATGCTGCTATTCCGTGCTCTGTACACACACTACTGCTCCGTGCTCTGTACACACGCTGCTGCTCCATGCTCTGTACACACGCTGCTGCTCCATGCTCTGTACACACGCTGCTGCTCCATGCTCTGTACACACACTGCTGCTCCATGCTCTGTACACACTGCTGCTCCATGCTCTGTATGCACACTGCTGCTCCATGCTCTGTACGCACACTGCTGCTCCATGCTCTGTACGCACGCTGCTGCTCCATG
Source organism: Hyperolius riggenbachi (assembly GCF_040937935.1). Taxonomy (NCBI): domain Eukaryota; kingdom Metazoa; phylum Chordata; class Amphibia; order Anura; family Hyperoliidae; genus Hyperolius; species Hyperolius riggenbachi. Next base: position 377,323,629 of record NC_090651.1, read on the forward strand.
CTCTGTACACACGCTGCTGCTCCGTGCTCTGTACACACGCTGCTGCTCCGTGCTCTGTACACACGCTGCTGCTCCGTGCTCTGTACACACGCTGCTGCTCCATGCTCTGTAGACACCCTGCTCTGTACACACGCTGCTGCTCCATGCTCTGTACACACGCTGCTGCTGAATGCTCTGTACACACGCTGCTGCTCTATGCTCTGTACACACACTGCTGCTGCATGTTCTGTACACACGCTGCTGCTCCATGCTCTGTACACACTGCTGCTCAATGCTCTGTACACACCCTGCTGCTGGTCCATGCTCTGTACACACCCTGCTGCTCCATGCTCTGTACACACGCTGCACCCTGCTGCTCCATGCTCTGTACACACGCTGCTATTCCGTGCTCTGTACACACGCTGCTCCGTGCTCTGTACACACGCTGCTGCTCCGTGCTCTGTACACACGCTGCTGCTCCGTGCTCTGTACACACGCTGCTGCTCCGTGCTCTGTACACACGCTGCTGCTCCATGCTCTGTAGACACCCTGCTCTGTACACACGCTGCTGCTCCATGCTCTGTACACACGCTGCTGCTCCATGCTCTGTAGACACCCTGCTCTGTACACACGCTGCTGCTCCATGCTCTGTACACACGCTGCTGCTCTATGCTCTGTACACACACTGCTGCTGCATGTTCTGTACACACGCTGCTGCTCCATGCTCTGTACACACACTGCTGCTGCATGTTCTGTACACACGCTGCTGCTCCATGCTCTGTACACACTGCTGCTCAATGCTCTGTACACACGCTGCTGCTATAACTGTAGCAGGGAAAGAAAGGGGGCAGTGCTGTGAGCTGCAGGATGTCTGCAGATATTCTGGTGTCTCAACTTGTGCCTCTCCCCAGACACTGCACTGGCCCTGGTCTGAAGGGGGATTCAGGGCAGCTGTAACCCCCCCTGCGTTTGCCTATGAAGCACGAGGAGAGTGGGCACACGGTTTTATTTAGAAGATCTGAAAATAAAAATATGAGCTCTGTATACAAGTCAGGTAACATTAACGGTACAAGTGGAGTTTTGTTTTCTTTGGTTTTCCCCTTCCCTTCTCTTTGTAATCCTCTTACTTTCAGAGTTACAGAGTACCCAGCAAGCTGAAGGTGAACCAGAACTCCTACCAACCTACTATTTTAAGAAGGCAAACTTTCGTTTTCCATAGCATTTTAGTAAGAGGGCTTTTTGGTCCTTTGTAGCCTCTTACACACTCCAATGAGTTCTAGTTCACCATGAGCTTGCTGGGCAATCTGTAACTCTCTGTGTTTCAAGTCCTACTTCATAGAGCCAAATTAATCCATGCCATGCACTGATGAGGATCAATCAGTCCGAAACAGTCTGTATGCATGTTGGATTATTGTGGCTCTGTACAATGAACAAGATGATGCATCATTGTATTCCAGCGGTTCTGGAGGTGTGGCCAGCTTACAGGGACAACAAAGGATGATTTGTGGGAGACCTCCAACCTGAATTACCGCAAATACCTTCTGTCCTAAGGTTTTTATGTTTCCTTAATTAAAGAGAACCCGAGGCGGGTATTTTAAATCCTAAGAGGACACAGAGGCATGTTCTGTGCACAATGACATGCCTCTGTGTCTCGCTATTGCTGCCTCCAGTCCCCCCAGGGTCTGCTGTGCCCCCCTGTAAAATGCGCCAGGCTAGTGACAATCACCTTGTCTCTAGCCTTCTATTTACCTGCAGGCTGAAATGTATTCTGCGCTCCCCCACCTCTGTGAGCTTCCTCCAATAGGAAGCTAAGCCGTAACCTGGGAGGTACTTTCTGGGTTGTGGCTTAGGTTACGATTGGAGGAAGCTCATGGAGGCGGGCAGTGGCGGGGACAGAGGCGGGGGAGCGCACAATGAATGCAATGCCGCAGGTAAATAGAAGGCTAGTGACAAGGTGATTGTCACTAGCCTGGCGCATTTTACAGGGGGGCACGGCAGACCCCAGGGGGGACTGGAGGCAGCAATAGCAAGACACAGAGGCAAGTGATTGTGCACAGAACATGCCTCTGTGTTCTCTTAAGATTTAAAATACCCGCCTCGGGTTCTCTTTAAAAACAAAAAACGTTGATGTCTAAGCTTAAAGTACAACTAAGTGAGAGGGATATGGATGCTGCTGTATTTATTTCCATTTAAGCAATACCAGTTGCCTGGCTACCCTGCTGATCCTCTGCCTCTAACAAATTTTAGCCACAGACCCTGAACAAGCATTCAGCAGATCAGGTGTTTCTGACATTATTGTCAGATCTGACAAGACTAGCTGCATGCTTGTTTCTGTTGTTATTCAGTCACTATTGCAGCCAAATACAACAGCAGGGCTGCCAGGCAACTGGTATTGTTTAAAAGGAAATAAATATTGCAGCCTTTATATACTTCTCACTTCAGTAGTCCTTTAAAAACCCACTGTGCATTCACATTTTACACACCACACTCCTAGTAGTCCTCAGATTTAAATCCTCTAATCTAATGTTTATTCTATACTAGCTGATGACCCGGCGTTGCCCGGGTATGCATTTGGCTGGTGTTGGCTCCGCCCACTTTTTCTAACCCTAACACACAATTACTCAGTGACCAAGTTTGTGAGCTTTGGGGTCTTTGGCATCAATAATTTGTATATTGCCATAGAAATTAAACAAATCAGATTGGCTGTTTGTGGCTCCACCCCCTCTCCAGCATTTCAACCCCAGTCAACCAATGACCAACTGTAGCATTTTTGAGGCATCTATCAACAGTGTAAAAAGGGCAGCAATTTAAATATTCCCTTTGAAAATCAACAGGTGAATTTTGGTTGGCTATTATAGGCTCCACCCACCCTGAATATTAATCTCAGTCACCCAGTGACCATCTGGGCAAAGTTAGAGAACCCTGTCATTAACAGTGTAAGAAAAACAAAAGTTTGCTTTCTTAAAACATAAAGAATTTGCGATAATTCAGGTTGGAGTGAGCTTGAGATGTCTCCCAGTGCATCACTGCTGAAAATATGCAAATTAACCATTATTACCCTTAGAAGCTAAACACACCTCCAGAACCGCTAGAATGCAATGATGTGTCATTTTGTTAATTTGTACAGAGCCATAATAATCCAACATGCATACAGACTGTTTCGGATTGTTTGATCCTCATCAGTGCATGGCATGGATTAATTTGGCTCTATGGAGTAGGGCTTGTAACACCGAGAGGTACAGACTAACCAGCTAGCTCATGGTGACCCAGAACTCATTGGAGTGTGTAAGGGACTACGTCACTTCCTGCAATGCCGTACACTTCCTGCAATGCCGCCATACAGTGGGCGGCATTGCAGGAAGTGACGACAGTGGAGCGCACGCTGAAACGCGGAAGAGGTGAGTCATCCCCGCCCGCTGCCTCTTACTAATAGCGGCGTCTGCTGCTGAACTTAAGCTACAGACTAACCAGCAAGCTCATGGTGAACCAGAACTCATTGGAGTGTGTGAGGGGCTACAATGGTCCTAAAAGCCCCCTTACTAAAATGCTAAAAAAAAACAAAAGTTTGCTTTCTTAAAACATAAAGAATTTGCGATAATTCAGGTTGGAGTGAGCTTGAGATGTCTCCCAGTGCATCACTGCTGAATAGATGCAAATTAACCATTATTACCCTTAGAAGCTAAACACACCTCCAGAACCGCTGGAATGCAATGATGTGTCAGCTTGTTCATTTGTACAGAGCCATAATAATCCAACATGCATACAGACTGTTTCGGATTGTTTGATCCTCATCAGTGCATGGCGTGTAAGAAGGGCTGCAGTTTATATTTTCCCAGTGAAATTTGTTTTTGGCTCCTCCCACTTTTTGTAACCTAGACACACAGTCACTCAATGACCAAGCTTGTGAGCTTTGGGGTCCTTGGCATCAATTATTTGTATTTTCCCAGTGAAATTAAGCAAATCTGATTGGCTGAATCCCAGTCATCCAGTGACCAACTGTGTCAAGTTTAAGAACCCTGCCAATAACAGAATGGCTGAAATCAATCTAACAAATTGGATTTACAGTTTGTGGCTAACCCCCTTTAGTGAATTTGGACCCCAGTCACCCAATGACTGACTGTATCAGGTTTGAGGCTTCTGCCATTAACAGTGTAAGAATAGTAGCAATGTAAATATTACCCTTGAAAATCAATAGGTGAAATTTGATTAGCTGTTGTAGGCTCCACCCACATTTCTGAATATTAATCCCAGTCACCCAGTGGCAAACTGTGTCAAGTTTGAGAACCCTGCCATTAACAGTGTAAGAATGGCTGCAGTTTATATTTTCCCATGTAAAAAATATTGTTGTTGGCACCGCCCACTTTTTCTAACCTTGACATACAGCCACTCATTTACCAAGTTTATGAGCTTTGGGGTCCATGGTATCAATAATTTGTGTATTCCCATTGAAAGTAAACAAATCTGATTGGCTGTTTGTGGCTTCCCCCCCCCCCCCCTTTCTTAAAATGAACCCCAGTGGCCAACTGTACCAGGTTAGAGGCTTGTGCCATTAACAGTGCAAGAATGGCAGCAACTTTAATATTCCCCCTAATCAACAGGTTAATTTTGATTGGCTTTTTTAGGCTCCACCCACTTTTCTGAATATTAATCCCAGTCGCCTAGTGACCAACTGTGCAAAGTTTGAGAACCCTACCATTAACAGTATAAGAATGGCTGCAGTTTATATTTTCCCTGTGAAATCTGTTTTTGACTCCACCCACTTTTTGTAACCTTGACACACAGTCACTCAATGACCACGTTTGTGAGCTTTCAGGTTCCCGGCATCAAAAATGTGTGATTGGAAGCAGTTTATCCACCAAGGAAATCTGATTGGCTGTTTGTGGTCCCGCCCCTTTAGTGAATTTGGACCCCAGTCACCCAGTGACCGACTGTAGCAGGTTTGAGGCCTCTACCATTAACAGTGTGAGAATGGCAGCAGTTTAAATATTCCCCTTGAAAATCAATAGATGAATTTTGCTGTTGTAGGCTCCACCCACTTTTCTGAATCGTAATCTCATTCACCCAGTGACCAAGTGTGCCAGGTTTGAAACCCCTTTTTTCCCATTGAAAATAAATGGCTGAAATATGATTAGCTGTTTTACGCTCCGCTCACTTTTCCTGGATTTGTAACCGTGGTCACCAAGTGACCAACTGTGCCAAGTGTGGGGACTTTGGCTTGATTACTGTGAGAATGGCAGCCTTTTACATTGTTTCCATTGACATGAATGGGTGGAATCTGATTGGCTGTTAGTAGCTCCGCCCAGGTGGGCAGGGCGGACGCAAGACCCCCAGAACATATCATCCCAGGTAGTAAGGGATCTGTATACCAAGTATCGTTCAAAACGGTCAAGCCGTTTTCGAGTGATCGCGGCACATACACACATACATCCGATTTTATATATATAGACTAGCTGATTGCCCGGCGTTGCCCGGGTATGTATTTGGCTGGTGTTGGCTCTGCATACTTTTTCTAACCCTAACACACAATTACTTAATGACCAAGTTTGTGAGCTTTGCTGTCTTTGGTATCAATAATTTGCATTGAAATGAAAAAATCAGATTGGCTGTTTGTGGCTCCACACCCTTTTCTGAATTTGAACCCCAGTCACCCAATGACCAACTGTACCAGGTTTGAGGCCTGTGCCATTAACAGTTCAAGAATGGTAGCAATTAAATATTCCCCTTGAAAAGCAATAGGCGGAGCCTAATTTTGTAGGCTCCACCCACTTTTCTCAATATTAATCCCAGTCACCCAGTGACCAACTGTGCGATGTTTAAAAACCATGCCATTAACAATGTAAGAATGGCTGCAGTTTACATTTTCCCAGTGAAATTTGTATTTGTCTCCACCCACCGATGACCCAGCGTTACCCAGGTATGTATTTGACTGGTGTGGGCTCCGCCCACTTTCTAACCCTAGCGCACAAACACTCAATGACTAAGTTTGTGAGCTTTGGGGTCCTTGGGATCAATAATTTGTATATTCCCATAGAAATTAAACAAATCAGATAGGCCGTTTGTAGCTCTCCAGCATTTGAACCCCAGTCACCCAATGACCAACTGTAGCAGGTTTGAGGCATCTGCTATCAAAAGTGTAAAAATGGCAGCAATTTAAATATTCTACTTGAAAATCAACAGGTGAATTTTGATTGGCTATTATAGGCTCCACCCACTTCCCTGAATATTAATCTCAGTCACTCAGTGACCATCTGGGCAAAGTTTGTAAACCCTGCCATAAACAGTGTAAGAAGGGCTGCAGTTTACACTTTCCCAGTGAAATTTGTTTTTGGCTCCGCCCACTTTTTGTAACCTGGACACAAAGTCACTACTCAATGACCAAGTTTGTGAGCTCTGGGGTCCTTGGCATCAATAATTTGTATTTTCCCATGAAAAGAAACAAATCTGATTCACCGTTTGTGGCTCTGTCCCCTTTTCTGAATTTGAACCCCAGTGACCCAATGACCAACTGTACCAGGTTTGAGGCTTGTGCCGTAAGTGCAAGAATTGCAGCAATTTTAATATTCTCCTTGAAAAGTGACATGTGATTTTTGATTGCCATTTTCAGGCTCCTCCCACCTTTCTGAATATTTATCCCAGTCACCCAGTAACCAGCTATGCTAAGTTTAAGAACCCTGCCATTAACAGTGAAGAAGGGCTGCAGTTTACAATTTCCCAGAAAAATCTGTTTTTAACTCCACCCACTTTTTGTAACCTGGACACACAGTCACTACTCAATGACCAAGTTTGTGAGCTTTTGGGTTCGTGGCATCAAAATTGTGCTAATGGAAGCAGTTTATCCAGCAAAGAAATCTGGCTGTTTTTGGCTCCGCACCTTTACTGAATTTGAACATTTTTGCATTTTACCATTGAAATTAAACAAATCTAATTGGCTGTTTTTGGCCTGATCCCTTCAGAATTTAAACCCCAGTCTCCCAGTGACTGACTGTAGCAGATTTTAGGCCTCTGCCATTAAGAGTGCATGAATGGCAGCAATGTAAATATTCCCCTTAAAAATCAAAAGGTGAATTTTGATTGGCTGCCGTAGGCTCCACCCACTTTTCTGAATATTAGTCCCAGTCACCCAGTGGCCAACTGTGTCACGTTTGAGAACCCTGCCAATAACAGAATGGCTGAAATCAATCTAACAAATCTGATTGGCTGTTTGTGGCTCCACCCCTTTAGTGAATTTGGACCCTAGTCACTCAATGACTGACTGTATCAGGTTTGAGGCCTCTGCCACTAACAGTGTGAAAATGGTAGCAATGGGAATATTCCCCTTGAAAATCAATAGGTACATTTTGATTGGCTGTTGTAGGCTCCACCCATATTTCTGAATATTCATCCCAGTCACCCAGTGGCCAATTGTGTAAAGTTTGGGAACCCTGCCATGTTAAAAATGTAGTTGTTGGCACCGCCCACTTTTTCTAACCTTGACATACAGTCACTCAGTTATCAAGTTTATCGGCTTTGGGGTCCCTGGTATCAATACTTTCTATATTCCCATTGAAAAATAAACAAATCTGGCTGTTTGTGGCTCCGCCCCCTTTCCAAATTTGGACCCTAGTCACCCAGCGACCAACTGTACCAGGTTTGAGGAATCTGCTTTTCACAGTATAAGAGAATGGTAGCAGATGAAATATTCCCTTTGAAAATCAAAAGGTGAATTTTTATTGGCTGTTTTAGGCTCCACCCACCTTCCAAAATCTTAATCTCAGTCACCCAGTGACCAACTGTGCAAAGTTTGAGAACCCTGCCATTAACGGTGTAAAAATGGCTGCAGTTTATATTTTCCCAATAAAAGTTTTTTGGGCTTCGCCCACTTTTTGTAACCTTGACACACACAGTCACTCAATGACCAAGTTTGTGAGCTGTCAGGTTCCTGGCATAAAAAATATGTGAATGGAAGCAGTTTATTCACCAAGGAAATCTGATTGGCTGTATGTGGCCCCGCCCCTTTAGTGAATTTGGACCCCAGTCACCCAATGACCGACTGTAGCAGGTTTGAAGCCTCTGCCATTAAAAGTGTAAGAAGAGCAGCAGTTTAAATATTCCCCTTGAAAATCAATAGGTGAATTTTGATTGGCTGTTGTAGGCTCCACCCATTTTCTTGAATCTTAATCGCATTCACCCAGTGACCAAGTGTGGCAAGTTTGAGAACCCTGCGATTAACAGTCTAAGAATGGCTGCAGTTTACATTTTCCCATTTAAATGAATGGCTGAAATTTGATTGGCAGTTTTATGCTCCGCCCACTTTTCCTGGATTCGTAACCTCGGTCACCAAGTGACCACCTGTGCCAAGTGTGGGGACTCTGGCTTGATTACTGTGAGAATGGCAGCCTTTTACATTTTTTCCATTGACTTGAATGGGTGAAATCTGATTGCCTGTTTGTAGCTCCGCCCACATGTGCAGGGGGGCCGCGAGACCCCCAGAACATATCATCCCAGGTAGTAAGGGATCTGTGTACCAAGTTTACTTCAAAACGGTCAAGCCGTTTTCGCGTGATCGCGACACACACACACACACACACATACACACACACACACACACACACACACACACACGCACGCACACACACGATTTTATATATATAGATGATAGTGAAATAAAAAAAAATGAAAATATGCCTTACCTGTTGCAAGTCCAGGTGAGTTTTCCTCTCTCTTTATAGGCAAATGGCAGTTTCCTTTCTTGAGTTTAGAGTACTAAATACGTAACAAAAACGTCACATACAGTATATACAGTGGAGGAAATAATTATATGACCCCTCACTGATTTTGTAAGTTTGTCCAATGACAAAGAAATGAAAAGTCCCAGAACAGTATCATTTCAATGGTAGGTTTATGTTAACAGTGGCAGATAGCACATAAAAAGGAAAATCGAAAAAATAACCTTAAATAAAAGATAGCAACTGATTTGCATTTCATTGAGTGAAATAAGTTTTTGAACCCTCTAACAATAAAAGACTTAATACTTAGTGGAAAAACCCTTGTTTGCAAACACAGAGGTCAAACGTTTCTTGTAATTGATGACCAAGTTTGCACACATTTTAGGAGGAATGTTGGTCCACTCCTTTTTGCAGATCATCTCTAAATCCCTAAGGTTTCGAGGCTGTCTCTGTGCAACTCTGAGCTTGAGCTCCCTCCATAGGTTTTCTATTGGATTAAGGTCCAGAGACTGACTAGGCCACTTCATGACCTTAATGTGCTTCTTCTTGAGCCACTCCTTTGTTGCCTTTGCTGTATGTATTGGGTCATTGTCGTGCTGGAACACCCATCCACGACCCATTTTCAGTTTCCTGGCAGAGGAAAGGAGGTTGTCGTTCAGGATTTCACGATACATGGCTCCGTCCATTTTCCCGTTAATGCGATTAAGTTGTCTGTGCCCTTAGCAGAAAAACACCCCCAAAGCAAAATGTTTCCACCCCCATGCTTGACGGTGGGGACGGTGTTTTGGGGGTCATAGGCAGCATTTTTCTTCCTCCAAACACAGAGAGTTGAGTTAATGCCAAAGAGCTCTATTTTGGTCTCATCAGACCACAGCACCTTCTCCCAGTCACTCACAGAATCATTCAGGTGTCCATTGGCAAACTTCAGACGGGCCTGCACATGTGCCTTCTTGAGCAGGGGGACCTTGCGAGCCCTGCAGGATTTTAATGCATTGCAGTGTAATGTGTTTCCAATGGTTTTCTTGGTGACTGTGGTCCCTGCTAATTTGAGGTCATTCACTAACGCCTCCCGTGTAGTTCTAGGATGCTTTTTCACCTTTCTTAGAACTATTGACACCCCACGAGGTGAGATCTTGCGTGGAGCCCCAGAGCGAGGTCGATTGATGGTAATTTTGTGCTCCTTCCATTTTCGAACAATCGCACCAACAGTTGTCACCTTCTCTCCCAGCTTCTTGCTAATGGTTTTGTAGCCCATTCCAGCCTTGTGCAGGTCTACAATTTTGTCTCTGACATCCTTGGACAGCTCTTTGGTCTTTCCCATGTTGGAGAGTTTGGAGTCTGCTTGATTGATTGATTGATTCTGTGGACAGGTGTCTTTTATACAGATGACTAGTTAAGACAGGTGTCCTTAATGAGGGTGACTGAGTAGAAGTGTCTAACCACTCTGTGGGAGCCAGAACTCTTAATGGTTGGTAGGGGTTCAAAAACTTATTTCACTCAATGAAATGCAAATCAGTTGCTATCTTTTATTTAAAGTTATTTTTTCGATTTTCCTTTTGATGTGCTATCTGCCACTGTTAAAATAAACCTACCATTGAAATGATACTGTTCTGAGACTTTTCATTTCTTTGTCATTGGACAAACTTACAAAATCAGTGAGGGGTCAAATAATTATTTCCTCCACTGTAACTGGTAAATATATTTGATTACTGACAGTTTCTAGTTTAGCTGGTTCTGGAACCTGTCTAGTGGAATCAGGAGAATTGCTTCTGATAGAGAAAAACATGCTTATGCACATTATATTAAGAGCAGGATAGCTGCGAGGGGAGGAGCAACAATACCAAGATGTCTGTGTGGGGTGTGGAGCAATATTTCTGTAATCTAATCATGGCAGGTGCAGAGGGGCAGGGCATAGATGCATAGACCCTAATTCAATTCACTTTGGGCCTGCTCCAATTCCATTTTTCTCCTGAGTTTTCTCCTAGGAGATAATTTTTCATCTGCTGGTTAAAATAACTTTTCTGCAGTTGAAAAGTGCCCACAAAATAGGTGAAAAAGTCCTGTCAAAATTGTATCTCTGGCAAACAGTACAGAAGCAGAATTACTTCATCAGAATGAGATTGCTGTCATATTTCATTAGTGCAATGGTTTGCCATTGTTCAAAGTCAAAACCATGATGGAAATTGGCACAGAGTGAAGGAACAGCAAGCTCTACATGCAACGTAAGACGCACGTCTTGGCAAAACACAGAAGCCACACCTTGCCTCTATGTATTCTGGATGTAGAAGCAAGAGGGAAACACTGCCGACATAATTAAAATAACATGAAACCACAAAGGGGAGAAAAAGCAAAACACAGTGCTGACAGTGCCAATACCACATAAGAATGACTCCAGCCCCATGTGTGCTTTTTATGCCTCTGTAATTGGTGTCAATTCATCAAGCATTACCGAATTCGGTAATGCAGAAAACAGCTGATTTTACCGAACACTTAGGAATAGAGATGGGCCGAACCTCCGATTTTAGGTTCGCGAACCTACCGCGAAAGTTCGGTTCGCGCAAACTTTCGTGAACCGCAATAGACTTCAATGGAGAGGCGAACTTGAAAATTTAGAAAAAATTATGCTGGCTAGAAAAATGGTGGAAAAGATGTTTCAAGGGGTCTAACACCTGGAGGGGGGCATGGCGAAGTGGGATACATGCCCAAAGTCCCGGGGAAAAATCAGGATTTGACGCAAAGCAGCGTTTTAAGGGCAGAAATCACATTGAATGCTAAATTGCAGGCCTAAAGTGCTTTCAAACATCTTGCATGTGTATACATCAATCAGGGAGCGCAATTAGAGAGTACTGCTTCACACTGACACACCAAACTCACTGTGTAACGCATCGCAAACAGCTGATTGTGTAGTGACGGCCGTGCTGGACTGGTGCGCAACATGGCGAGATTGCTCTTCCTCAGTGATATCAGGTGATGTCTGACTGCCTTATCAACTTTCGTTCTTTTTCTACCATTGTTAAAGCTTAGCTTACATCTATATTTTTTTAAATTACATTTTCTACTTGCTGTTCAGTACCTGCAAGGCTGCAACGAGAATCTGTTATGGAGGGCAAGTCTGCCATTGTCAACACGGGTAATGGCCGGGGAATCAAGGTTCGATTCTGGTCCGAAGTGGGAGCCTGAGACCCATGCTGTACCTGCCCTGACCGTGCTTTGCAGACCAGGCATCTGTGGTCAGATGGACCCTTGACCCAGCGGAAGACAAACCAACTCGAAAGCATTTGCCAAGAATGTTTCATGGAGGGCAAGTCTGCCATTCATTCAACTGTGTGAAACTTTCGATGGTACTAGTTTCTCAGTACCATGGTGACTGACCACGGGTAATGGCAGGGGAATCCGGTTTCTATTCCGTTCCGGAGTTGGAGCCTAAGAAACGGCTACCACCACACATCCAGGCAAGGAAGGCAGCAGGCATGGCATGCCCGCCCCGAGGTAGTGACCAAAAATAACAATACTGGAGGACTTTCGAGGCCCTGCTGTGTATGTGAAATGAATCAACTTTAAATCCTTTAACGAGAATCTGTTATAGAGGGCAAGTCTGATGGTGCCTTCACTGCGATTCACCAGGTTGGTCTCCTCAAGGTAGTGTTGGGCGAACACCTAGATGTTTGGGTTCGCGAACGTTCGCCGAACATCGCCGCGATGTTCGGGTGTTCGCGCCGAACTCCGAACATAATGGAAGTCAATGGTTACCCGAACTTTCGTACTTTGTAAAGCTTCCTTACATGCTACATACCCCAAATTTGCAGGGTATGTGCACCTTGGGAGTGGGTACAAGAGGAAAAAAAAATATTTGAAAAAGAGCTTATAGTTTTTGAGAAAATTGATTGTAAAGTTTCAAAGGAAAAACTGTCTTTTAAATGTGGAAAATGTCATGTTTCTTTGCACAGGTAACATGCTTTTTGTCGCCATGCAGTCATAAATGTAATACAGAGAAGAGGTTCCAGGAAAAGGGACCGGTAACGCTAACCCAGCACCAGCAGCAGCACACGTGATGGAACAGGAGGAGGCGCAGGAGGAGAAGGCCACGCTTTTTGAGACGCAACCCAGGCCTTGCATGAGGACAAAAAGCGTGCGGATATAGCAATGCTTTTTGCCGCCATGCAGTCATAAATGTAATACAGATGAGAGGTTCAATAAACAGGGACTGGAAACGCTAACCCAGCAGCAGCACACGTGATGGAACAGGAGGAGGCGCAGGAGGAGAAGGCCACGCTTTTTGAGACGCAACCCAGGCCTTGCATGAGGACAAAAAGCGTGCGGATATAGCAATGCTTTTTGCCGCCATGCAGTCATAAATGTAATACAGATGAGAGGTTCAATAAACAGGGACTGGAAACGCTAACCCAGCAGCAGCACACGTGATGGAACTAGAGGAGGCGCAGGAGGAGAAGGCCACGCTTTTTGAGACACAACATCCCAGGCCTTGCATGAGGACAAATAGCGTGCGGATATAGCAATGCTTTTTGCCGCCATGCAGTCATAAATGTAATACAGATGAGAGGTTCAATAAACAGGGACTGGAAACGCTAACCCAGCAGCAGCACACGTGATGGAACAGGAGGAGGCGCAGGAGGAGAAGGCCACGCTTTTTGAGACGCAACCCAGGCCTTGCATGAGGACAAGAAGCGTGCGGATAGCATGCTTTTTACCGCCATGCAGTTCTAAATGTAATAAAGAGAAGAGGTTCCATAAACAGGGACCGGTAACGCTAACCCAGCAGCAGCAGCAGCACACGTGATGGAACAGGAGGAGGCGCAGGAGGAGAAGGCCACGCTTTTTGAGACACAACAACCCAGGCCTTGCATGAGGACAAGAAGCGTGCGGATAGCATGCTTTGTACCGCCATGCAGTCCTAAATGTAATAAAGATAAGAGGTTCAATAAACAGGGACCACGCGGCAACGCTAACCCAGCAGCAGCACACGTGATGGAACAGGAGCAGGCGCAGGAGGAGAAGGCCAAGCTTTTTGAGACACAACAACACAGGCCTTGCATGAGGACAAAAAGCGTGCGGATATAGCAATGCTTTTTGCCGCCATGCAGTCATAAATGTAATAAAGATGAGAGGTTCCATAAACAGGGACCGGAAACGCTAACCCAGCAGCAGCAGCACACGTGATGGAACAGGAGCAGGTGCAGGAGGAGAAGGCCAAGCTTTTTGAGACACAACAACCCAGGCCTTGCATGAGGACAAAAAGCGTGCGGATATAGCAGCAATGCTTTTTGCCGCCATGCAGTCATAAATGTAATACAGATGAGAGGTTCAATAAACAGGGACCGGAAACGCTAAACCATCCCAGATGTTCATTGGTCATGTTACTTGGTTGGGGTCCTGGAGTGTTGCGTAGTCGTTTCCAATCCAGGATTGATTCATTTTAATTTGAGTCAGACGGTCTGCATTTTCTGTGGAGAGGCGGATACGCCGATCTGTGACGATGCCTCCGGCAGCACTGAAACAGCGTTCCGACATAACGCTGGCTGCCGGGCAAGCCAGCACCTCTATTGCGTACATTGCCAGTTCGTGCCAGGTGTCTAGCTTCGATACCCAATAGTTGAAGGGTGCAGATGGATTGTTAGACACAGCTACGCCATCTGACATGTAGTCCTTGACCATCTTCTCCAGGCGATCGGTGTTGGAGGTGGATCTGCACGCTTGCTGTTCTGTGGGCTGCTGCTGCATGGGTGTCAGAAAATGTTCCCACTCCAAGGACACTGCCGATACCATTCCCTTTTGGGCACTAGCTGCGGCTTGTGTTGTTTGCTGCCCTCCTGGTCGTCCTGGGTTTGCGGAAGTCAGTCTGTCGGCGTACAACTGGCTAGAGGAGGGGGAGGATGTCAATCTCCTCTCTAAAGTCTCCACAAGGGCCTGCTGGTATTCTTCCATTTTGACCTGTCTGACTCTTTCTTCAAGCAGTTTTGGAACATTGTGTTTTTTACCGTGGATCCAGAAGGGTATAAACCCAGTAATTGGTGTTGTCCAGAATGCGCACAATGCGTGGGTCGCGTTCAATGCAGTCTAGCATGAATTGAGCCATGTGTGCCAGAGTCCTACCAGAATCCTCATCATCCTCTTGTGAGCGTTGTGATAGTTGTTGTGATGCATCATAGTCGTCACCTTCTTCCTGGTCTGCTTCTGCTGACCGTTCGCGCTGAATTGTGGAAGTCCAACGTGCACCGCTCTGGCCCTTGTCAGTGGTGGCAGGAAATTCCTGCTCCAACTCCAGCTGTTCCTCCTCTTCTTCGTCATAGCTGCTGGGGCCAGCGTTTCCTGAGGCGGATGGCCTGATGTTGGTACCATCACGCTGATCGTTTTCTCCTTCAGATTCCCCCAGTTGCATCATCATGACAGCTGTTTCCTTGATTTTCAACATTGACCTCTTCAGTAAACACAGCAGTGGTATGGTAATGCTGACTGAAGAGTTGTCACTGCTCACAAGCAACGTGGATTGATCAAAATTTTGGAGGACTTGGCAGAGGTCCAACATGTTGGCCCAATCGGATCCACAGAAGCTTGGCAGCTGGCCGGATGTGCCTCGGTACTGCGCCGTCATGTACTGGACCACTGCACTCTTCTGCTCGCAAAAGCGGGCTAGCATGTGCAGCGTAGAATTCCAGCGCGTAGGGACATCACACAGCAAGCGATGGTGGGGGAGATTGAAGCGCTCCTGCATCTTGGCGAGTGCCCCCGAAGCAGTACTGGAAGTTCTACAATGTTTGGCCACTCGACGCACCTTCAACAGAAGATCGGCCACGCCTGGGTATGTCTTCAGGAACCGCTGAACTACTAGGTTCATCACGTGCGCCAGGCAAGGGATGTGTGTCAGCTTAGCCAACCTTAAAGCGCGAATGAGATTACTCCCATTATCACACACAACCATGCCCGGTTTCAGGTCCAGCGGTGCCAGCCACAAATCAGTCTGTTCCTTTATTCCCCTCCAAATTTCCTCCCCTGTGTGCTGCTTATCCCCAAGGCAGATCAGCTTCAGCAACGCTTGCTGACGCATGCCAACAGCTGTGCTGCACTGCTTCCACGATCCTACTGCTGCTGGTGCTGGGTTCGCGTTTCCGGATGAGGTACAGCTTTGAGATGCGTTGGAGGAGAAGGAGTCAGAGAGGTAGGTGCTGTTGTTGTTATCCAGTGGGAGGGACGGCGGTGCGGCTGTTTGCGGCGTGGGCAACACCCGCGCCGTAGCAGGTGAGGAATCGCTGCCAGGCTCCACAAGGTTCACCCAGTGCGCGGTAAGGGAGATGTATCGACCCTGGCCGAACGCACTCGTCCAGGTGTCAGTGGTGAGGTGAACCTTGCAGGCAACGGCATTCTTCAAGCTTCGGGTTATTTTGCTGACCACGTGCTCATGCAACTCAGGCACTGCAGAGCGCGCAAAGTGGTAGCGGCTGGGAACCACGTAACGTGGGATGGCCACTGACATCATGCCCTTGAAGCTGTTTGTCTCCACCACTCGATATGGCAGCATTTCGCAGGCCAGAAGCTTGGCTATGCTGGCTGTTACTGCCACGGCCCGGGGGTCATTTGCTGGCAATTTCCTCTTGCGCTCAAACATCTCCGAGACAGACAACTGAACCGTAGGGCTGCACACTGAAGGGCTGTTGGTTGTTGTGTTTGATGAACACTGGGAGACCTCAAGAGCACTAGTCCGGAAAGTGACAGTGTCAGCGTCGTCTGATGTTTGTGAATGTTGTGAACCACGCAATGGCTGGGCTACTGCTGCTGCTGAAGCGGGTCTGGTGGTGAGTCTGGTGAACCCAAGGGAGGCAGTGTTGCTGGTACCCTGTCCTGTCGAGTTTGCCCACAGAGTGGGATGTTTGGATAGCATGTGGCGCTCATGCTGGTGGTGGAGAGGTTGTTCATACTTTTCCCCCTGCTCAGGCGGGTCTTGCACACCTTGCAAATCGCCATGGTAACATCCTCAGTGCAGTCTTCAAAGAAAGCCCAGACTTTGGAGCACCTGCCTTGCTGGCGATTTCTGTTTGCGCCTCTTTTGCCTCTCACTTGAACTTCCACGCTTGTGGTGCCTGAAATTGCGCGCCGCCTACCTTGTGGCACAAGGCGAACTCGTGCAGCAGTGGGTTCTTCAACAGACTCATCTGTGCTGCTGCTACGACGGCGATGTTCTCGTTCACAAACAAAATCTGGGTCTATGTCCACATTGTCCATACCCTCCTCTTCCATCTCCTCAAACTCGTCATATGTCATTGTGGGGGGCCGCCGCCGTGGAGTAGAGCTCCCCAGAACAACCTCTGCGCAGCTCACTCCAACGTCGTCTTCCAGAGCTTCTCGGCCGACCTCCTGCAATTGCAACCCCTCCTGCCCAACTTGCTCTGGGATTTGGGTTTCAAAGTCCTCGGACTCGCCTTGTTGTATTTCAGTGCCCGGTGCATTTCCCACAGTGAATGGTTGTGAATCCGGGCACAACATTTCTGGCTGTTCCTCCATTGACCTTTCAAAGGTGGAAGTTTGTTGGCCTGGGAATAGCTCCTGCGAATACCCCATTGTGTCCTGAGGTAATTCATCGGACTGGTTATCTGGCAGTTGTGTGCGTGGTGTCGCTGCCGGTTGTGTCAGCTTTGTGCCCACTGGCTCCTTGTAACTGGCTGAGGACTCGGACCTCGTGCGTGATGTGCTGGTGCTGCTTAACCCACTGCTGGACGCTTGAGAGGTCATCCAAGTAATTATCTGGTCCTGTTCTTTTGGATCTGTGAGGGTTGTTGTCCTGGACAACATGGACGGTATTGAGTGGGTTTTCTTGGGTGCTCCCCTGTGGCCTGTACGTGAACCGTCAGGGGAAACACCTCTTCCCTTGCCCCTCCCTCTTTCACCGGATTTCTTCCTCATTTCACTTATCCTTAAAGTACACGCTGACTGGCAGCAGTACAGTGGCAGTACAGAAATGCTATACAGTGGTGGGTGAGCGGTGTACCACTATTGCCAGCAGCGACACAGAGCACAATGCTATACAGTGGCGGGTGAGCGGTGTACTACTGTTCCCAGCAGACACAGAGTGGCAGTAAACACAATGCTATATAGTGTGGCTGAGCCGTGTACACACAGTGGCAGTAAACAATGCTATATAGTCTGGCTGAGCGGTGTACACAGAGTGGCAGTACACACAATGCTATAGAGTCTGGCTGAGCGGTGTACACAGAGTGGCAGTACACACAATGCTATAGAGTCTGGCTGAGCCGTGTACACACAGTGGCAGTAAACAATGCTATATAGTCTGGCTGAGCGGTGTACACCGAGTGGCAGTACACACAATGCTATATAGTCTGGCTGAGCGGTGTACACAGAGTGGCAGTACACACAATGCTATATAGTCTGGCTGAGCGGTGTACACAGAGTGGCAGTACACACAATGCTATATAGTCTGGCTGAGCGGTGTACACAGAGTGGCAGTACACACAATGCTATAGAGTCTGGCTGAGCGGTGTACACAGAGTGGCAGTACACACAATGCTATGTAGTCTGGCTGAGCGGTGTACACAGAGTGGCAGTAAACACAATGCTATATAGTCTGGCTGAGCGGTGTACACAGAGTGGCAGTACACACAATGCTATATAGTCTGGCTGAGCGGTGTACACAGAGTGGCAGTACACACAATGCTATATAGTCTGGCTGAGCGGTGTACACAGAGTGGCAGTACACACAATGCTATATAGTCTGGCTGAGCCGTGTACACACAGTGGCAGTAAACAATGCTATATAGTCTGGCTGAGCGGTGTACACAGAGTGGCAGTAAACAATGCTATATAGTCTGGCTGAGCGGTGTACACAGAGTGGCAGTAAACAATGCTATATAGTCTGGCTGAGCGGTGTACACAGAGTGGCAGTACACACAATGCTATATAGTCTGGCTGAGCCGTGTACACAGAGTGGCAGTACACACAATGCTATATAGTGTGGCTGAGCGGTGTACACACAGTGGCAGTAAACAATGCTATATAGTCTGGCTGAGCGGTGTACACACAGTGGCAGTAAACAATGCTATATAGTCTGGCTGAGCGGTGTACACACAGTGGCAGTAAACAATGCTATATAGTGTGGCTGAGCCGTGTACACACAGTGGCAGTAAACAATGCTATATAGTCTGGCTGAGCGGTGTACACACAGTGGCAGTAAACAATGCTATATAGTGTGGCTGAGCGGTGTACACACAGTGGCAGTAAACAATGCTATATAGTCTGGCTGAGCGGTGTACACACAGTGGCAGTACACACAATGCTATATAGTCTGGCTGAGTGGTGTACACAGAGTGGCAGTACACACAATGCTATATAGTCTGGCTGAGCCGTGTACACACAGTGGCAGTAAACAATGCTATATATAACGTGGCTGAGCGAGGTACACAGTGGCAGTACACACAATGCTATATAGTGTGGCTGAGCGAGCGGTGTACTACTGTTCCCAGCAGCGACACACAATGACTGGGGGGACCCTGGCTAGCGTGGCTGGAGCGCGAACTACCCTGCCTGCCTACCCAAAGCTAAACCCACAGACAAATGGCGGAGATATGACGTGGTTCGGGTATTTATTTACCCGAACCACGTGTCCGTTCGGCCAATCAGAGCGCGTTCGGGCTGAACCACGTGACCCGTTCGGCCAGAGCGCGTTCGGGGTCCGAACCACGTGACCCGTTCGGCCAATCACAGCGCTAGCCGAACGTTCGGGGAACGTTCGGCCATGCGCTCTTAGTTCGGCCATGTGGCCGAACGGTTTGGCCGAGCACCATCAGGTGTTCGGCCGAACTCGAACATCACCCGAACAGGGTGATGTTCTGCAGAACCCGAACAGTGGCGAACACTGTTCGCCCAACACTACCTCAAGGAGGCGAGAATCTTTTATGGAGGGCAAGTCTGCCATTGTGAGTGACAGGTAATGGCGGGGGAATCCTGGTTGTATTCCGGTCCGGAGTTGGAGCCTAAGAAGCGGCTACCACCACACATCCAGGCAAGGAAGGCAGCAGGCATGGCATGCCCGCCCCAAGGTAGTGACCAAAAATAACAATATGGGAGGACTTTCGAGCGCTTGCTGTATTTGAAATGAATTAACTTTAAATCCTTTAACGAGAATCTGTTATGGCGGACAAAGATGACACCACTTGCCTTTCACGAGAATCTGTTCTGGAGGGCAAGTCTGCCATCCATTCAAGTGAAAGGTATGCACTGACTGCCAGGTATAATACAATGTGCAGTCACAGATGCAGTGTGCTTTTACATTGATTTTATGCAAAAACGCCCGCAAATCTGCGGTAAAATTTGCATACGAAAACGCATGCGAATTTACTATTAAATACATTGTATGCAAATTGCACACTGCAAGGCTGTGTGCGAGTGCGAATTCTGCAGGGTCTACTGTGTAGATTTTTCCTGCAAAGAAAAACGCTCAGGATTTCTGACAAGTGGAAACAGGCCCATCCACTTGTATTGGTTATGCGAATCTGCATGCAGGAAACGCATGCAGATTCGCACAAGTGGAAATTGGCCCTAACACAGTCACGCTGGATCTGCACTTCAGCAGCCACTCCTCCCTGGCCGGAACTATAGATTCATTGTCGACTGGGCCAAGGCGATATACATTCGCTGGAGGAAAAATAGTTCCCTCCTCACCTGCCTGATGCACTTAGGGGCCTGAAAAAAAGGTTTGTAGATACTTCTGCATGTTGGGAGGCAGGGCCCAGGAGAGAGTAGGTATTCTATAATTATAGTAAAAAGTTTTCTGCAGTCAGCCCCGGGCCCCCCACCCCTCCAGTTTTTACAATTCAGCACACTTCAGCTTTAAAGGACCACTATCGCGAAAATCATAAAATGTAATATACTTGTAAACACATACAAATAAGAAGTCAGTTTCTTCCTGAGTAAAATGAGCCGTAAATGACTTTTCTCCTATGTTGCTGTCACTTGCAGTAGGTAGTAGAAATCTGACATTACCGACAGGTTTTGGACAAGTCCATCTCTCCATAGGGGATTCTCAGCATGGCCTTTATTGTTTCTAAAGACATTCCTTGAAACGGATTTATACAACGATGCTGGCCAGCCTCCCTGCTCACCGTACACTTTATTGACAGTTGGACGGTTCAACTGCCATTCACTAAGTGCATTTGAAAATAAACATAACCCTGAGAATACCCCATGAGGAGATAGACTAGTCCAAAACCTGTCGGTAATGTCAGATTTCTACTACCTATTGTAAGTGACAGCAACATAGGAGAAAAGTAATTTATGGCTCATTTTTCTCAGGAAGAAATGTACTTCTTATTTGTATGTGTTTACAAGTATTTAAAATTTTAAAATTTTTATGATAGTGGTCCTTTAACAGTTTGCTGCAGAGCCGTACAACTCAGTACACAAATGAACCCAATAAACCCATGTGACATTCTCAGTGCGTCCAGTGCAGTGCGATCTAACAGAGTGCGACATCCCAATGCATTTCCTGCAGTGCTTTTACCGCATAACGCATGCGTTAACAGTGACAGCGAAGCATACTTTTCATTGGCTTTATGCTTCACTGTATGTGACCCTACAGTCATATAATGTGCTGTGTGAACTTTCTGTTTCATTGCATTACTGTTTTTACAGTGAACATAATGCAGCTCCCACTGTGAATGTAGCCTGAGCTCCTTATCGCCCGAGAGTCTGATAAATCCTTAGGCCCCGTTTACACTTAATCAGTTGGTACGCGTTTTTTTTTCTTCTTCTTCATAGCAGTGCATTGGGAAAAAGATTTAAAGAGGAACTGTAACGACAAAACGTCCCCTGGGGGGTACTCACCTCGGGTGGGGGAAGCCTCCGGATCCTAATGAGGCTTCCCACGCCGTCCTCCATCCGTCAGGGGTCTCGCTGCAGCCCTCCGTGCAGCGGTGACGTAATATTTACCTTCCTGGCTCCTGCGCAGGTGCTCTGACGGCTGTCGGCTCCGAAGTAGGCGGAAATACCCGATCGCCGTCGGGTCTGCTGTACTGCGCAGGCGCAAGTTTCCGGCAAGTTTCCGGCGCCTGCGCAGTAGAGCGGACCCGACTGAGATCGGGTATTTCCGTCTATTTCCGTGCCGAAAGCAGCCACAGCGCCCCCGCTGGAGCCTGCAAAGGTAAATATTGAAGCTACAGTCGGCTCTGTCGCCGGCTGTTCGGAGGGCTGCAGCGAGACCCCTGTGGGACAGAGGATGGCATGGGAAGCCTCATTAGGATCCGGAGGCTTCCCCCACCCGAGGTGAGTACCCCCCAGGGGAGGTTTTTGTTGTTACAGAGTCTCTTTAAGTTAAAACACGTTATGTGAACTGTGCCATCAGGAAAACATGGACATTACTTTGAAAATCAGTTGTCCCTTCAGTTATAACTGAGCGCAACTGATTAAAGGGGTTCTGTGTCCCTTTTTCAAAATGCAATTTAAGTGAAGAGATAACTTCATTTCATAAGTACTAATCTTTTTTTTCCCTGTCTCATGTAGAAACAGTAGAAAAAGTGCTGTCTCTCTCCTGCTCCTTTCTAATTATTAGTCTAGTTAGACGACTATTGTGCTGCAGGAAGAGGCACAGTCTAGAAGCTGTTCCTCCCTGCTATCTGCCTCCCCCTTTCCCTGCTGCACGTCATCTGATGAGTCATCCCTGACCTTTCTGCAAGCTCCAGACAGCAGGGGGAGGGAGATCTGGCTCTTGCGGCTTCAGCTCAGCTCATCTCTCCTGCACAGCAGTACAGGGAGACTGTGTTCTGACCTGGAAGCACTTTACATTGCAGCCATCTTGCCCAAAGGTTTACAAATTATATTTTATTAATTAAGTTATTTATTGGCAGCGGGGAGCGACGAAAATTGGAGAAATGAAGATTGGGAATAATGAGGGAAACAGTAATATGTTTATTTTAATGTGCTGTAAATTCACCATAGATCTTCTTTAAGTGTAAACGGGGCCTTAGAATTAATTTATATTAGTAACTTGTGAATAAGCTTTGCAAACAATTTTGTAGAGATTATGCAGTGGAAATTTTCAGGCATTAGAAAACAGCTTTTTTTGTGTGGAAACTAGACCCTAGGCCCATCACAATAACTGGCGCTATGCCTTGGCCGCTGCGCCCCTCAAAACCCCCTCCCTCCCCGGTCACCTCCACCAACACCCTGCAAAACAGCGCCCGCACGGTCAGCATGCATGTGCATGCCCGCTACGCGTACGTGGCCGCCACACATACATGCATGCACAACACAGTGACCGCGATTTGCACGTATGCCGCAATGTTCGCACGCATGCACGCCCCCTGCACACCTCCTCCTATGCTGTCTAAAGTCCACTAACATGCCGCGCATGCGCACTGGCCTAAACGCACGGACACGGGGGCACAGGAGGGGGACGCAGGGCCACAGGCAGATATTATCTCAAATATTGTTACACTGAGGGAATGGAAAAAGAAGGAATGCGATTTTGTCCATAAACCAACCCTTTTTATTATAAGGCCACACAATGTTGAAAGTCCAGAAGTAAATAATAACATTTTTGGTATATTTTTGCATGTAATGTTTGCTACATTTCAGATTGAGACCCACCACCATACATCCTAAAAATTATCATACTCATAATATATTAAAAGGTTGCCACACACGATACAAAAAAAAAATCTATTTGACTTTAATTCAATAAGATTGGTAACAAATACACAATTAGCAAGAGGAGAAAAAAGAGTGAGGGAGGAAATGATGTCATGATTCGCTTCATTCATAGGTAACAAAGATGGAAACTGTCTAGAATCGGATTCCCTGCTTTTCCTTTATAACATTCACAGGAATCATAACGTGGACAGTGCAATACATCTGTTATGTAAGTAGAACTAGTATCTATCTACTTATATACATGTGTGTTTTTATCTAGGTTAGCATGGGTGTCACTTATTCTTTAAGAACCTTTGAGTCATACATGGGTTGATTACTGAAAGTCTGTAAAACCCTAGGACCATAGACTACAGCTCTGCTGTCATTCATCACACATATGTTAATTACAGATAGTTTGTACAAACCTAGAATCATGGAACATAACTCTATATTATATAAAAACTCTGTTGTCTGTATATAAAAGCAACACACATGAGAATAAGAAACCTATAGCAGGTTAAGTGTTAGTGGCAACTCCTCTGAGTATACTGTTTGTGCCTCTCAGATACTCCAATCATTTTGCCTGAGGAAGCGAGTTCGCCCGTTGGAATGCATAGCAATTTGGAGGGGTTTTTTTATGAAAATAAAAGCTGTTTTGATATTATGCTGGGAATACACGGGTCGATTCTGGCGCTCGATTCTCCCATTCGATCATTTCCCCGCTCGATTCTCCCACTCGGTTCTCCTATCTTCCACTCATTTTTCTTATCCTTTTCCATACACTTCTATCAAGAGGCGAAACAATCAGGCGGGAGATCGAACATGTCGGAAATGATCTATCGAGCCATCTAAATGGCTCAAAAACGAACCGTGTATTCCCAGTATAAGACTAGTTGAGCCTGACTTCCTGGAGGTAAGTCCACCACTGCCTCCTTTTAACCTGGTACTGTGTTGATACCCCCAGGCCTCGGTGGAGGTCTTCAACCATCTTAGTCTTGGGCAAGGCTCCCTAATGGTCCTGGTTGTCCACCCTAAGTGGCTGTTAAAGTGAACATCCGGACTAAAAATCGACTCAGCAGCACTGAAAAGGCTTTGTGTTTCTTTAACAGTTTCACAGCATCAGAACTTTGTTTCTCTTATACAAACCTCATTTTTAGCTGCACAGAAGAAAACTGCCCGGGCTTTTTTCCCCTGATGCTGTGCAAAGCATGATGGGATTTCTGATTTTGTTGTTCTCTTTCTGCTGTTTTGGTGCAATTTTTTTTTTTTTTACATTTTGAATTTGACATTTGAAGCCTAGCGTGTGCAGCTGGGAGGGGTAATCAGGACACAGGATAGTTGGAACTGTGTCTCCTGCTCCTTGTCACCTCCTTTCAACCAAAAAGATGGCTGCCCCCATGACAAAGATGGCAGCCCCCATGAATCACAAACATTTGCCTGTTATTTTAAAACAGGGTGGGTAAGAGATTATATTACCTATCTATTCTAATTAACATAATTAATGTAACTTAATGACAGTATGTTTGTTTAGGCTGAAGTTCCCCTTTAAGGATGGTTGTAAATGCCCATTTCTGATTCGGCAGAAATTTCGTTTTATCATTTTCCATTTTTTTTATTTCCGTTTTTCAAGGAGTATTTGATTCGTTTCCGTTTTTTTTTTCCACACCAGGAAATGCAAAGAAAATGAAAAGAAAATGGAAATTGGAAAAACGGAAATCGGAAAAACGGAAAATTAGTCTTGTGATTGGTCTAAATTAAAATTTTGCAGGGAAATTCTGCATTCTCTGATTGTTCCAATGCTTCTGAGTTCTGTGATTGAGCTAAAAAAATTACTGAATTGTGGAAACTAGGATTTCCGTGGAATTCTGACCAGAAATTATGATTTTCACTTTTTTCCTTATTTTCCTTTTAAAATGCATAGAAAATAAGGTAATTACTAATAACAAATATCAGCCCTATAAAGCCTAATGTGTCCTGAAAAAAACAATATCAAATCATTTAGTTGTGATAATTATTGATAAAGTTATTGCCAAAGTAATCAGAGCTGAGCTGACCTGTGAAAATTACCAGGGCGGGGAAGTGGTTAAAGGCCAACTATGAAAGAGGTGACCATTTTCTCAGGACCTCAGTAATAAAGCACATGGCTATAGGAATAAAAAGGCAGTCAGAGTAATTTTTTTTATTCAGTGGGTTCTACCTGAAGAACAGTGTTCCATAAAGATACTGACGGCGTCGGATCGCAGAGACTCCGCCCTGTGAAGCCATGTTTGGAATAGTCTATGTTCAGCTCCCTACTCCAGTGCAGTGTAAGCCGCACACCAGCTGCTCTTATTTCATACAATACGATCTGAGTAATGTGATTGAAAATGTGACCATTCACTAAAAATTGTACCGGTAATGGGCACCTTAACCCTCCTGGCGGTACGCAGTTTCGGTGGCTGCATCCATGGGAAGGATTTTTGTAATAAAACTTGTTGTAACAGTTGTAGCTAGCACTAGGCTAGCTACCAGTGTCCCCCAAGCCCCCCGGACCTCTCTGATCCCCCCGATCGCCGCCGCTTATATTTACCCAGCCGCGATCCCACGAGAGCCGCAGCCTCCGTAATCAGCTTCAGTCGTCGCTATGGCGTGACGATCGGACATGACGTCATGACGTCCTGCCCAGTCCCGATCTTCCCCATAGCGAAGCCTGGAGCTGATTGGGAGGCTGCGCCATCGCAGGATCCCTGGGGGGTACGTATTACGGCGGCGATCGGGGGCGATCGAAGGGGACCGGAGGGATTTTGGGGACACAGGTAGCTAGCCTAGTGCTAGCTACAACTATTACAACAAGTTTTATTACAAAAATCTCTCCCGGGGCCATGCAATCCTTCACGGCGGCTACCCCGAGTGTAAGTCGGGGTTACCACCAGGAGGATTAAGAGGCAGGATCAACCGCTGTCCATTAGCCTGACTGCTAATATCATTAAAAACTATTTCAAGGTATCTGTGTCATTTTGAAATGTTTTAAAGTAACCATAAACTATAAAAAAGATCCAATTTTACAACAACTCAATAAAACCAATCAGATGTACAGAAAAATGTAAAGTTTTTTTTTTCTATTCGATCCAGAAATCTGATTGAATTTCCCTTTTTTTTCGATAGACGTTGATCGGGAGTGGTGGATTTTTCTGATCAATTTTTCAGAACATTGAATGGTGTAGGTTACATTATCAATTTCTAGATGTACAGTATAGATCAATGCAAGTTTTTCAGAGTGTGAGAGAACGCGGAAAAGCCGCCGCGTGTGCTGCTGAGGAGGCGGCTGTTTCCGCGTCCAATGCGGCGGTTTGCACGCGGAGGCCTGCGTCTGGTAACAGGGCAGAACGCGGAAAAGCCGCCGCATGTAACAACAGTAAGGCGGCTGGTTCCGCGTCCAGCGCGGTGGTTTGCACGCGGCAGCGTGTGTCTGGTGTGGCTGAGTCTGTTAGTGCACACAGGCTTAGGAATACGCGCGCGCGCGCTGAGAGGCAGAACACTTATACTGGGCAAGGAGAGGTCAGCTGATCACGCTGATCAGCTGACTCCAGAGCAGGATACTATTGGTTGATCAATTAGGGGTGGTGCCGGAGAGCACTACTCCATATATAGTTACTGCTGGCCAGTCTCAAGTTGTCTGCCATTGCGAACACTTATGTGAAAGCACTCAGACCTTAGTCAGATCCAACAGTGTGTTTGAACCAGGTGGACCTGAGAATTCACACTGAGCCAGATTACTTGTACTGTTATTCTGTTTATGCTTTGACTAGTTCCAGGGTGTAGAGACCACGGACCTCACACCCAGACTAGGGAACTTGCATTATCAATCTGTTATACTTCAGACTAGTTCCAGGGTGTAGAGACCACGGACCTCACACCAGACTAGGGAACTTGTGGCACATTGGTTAGATTTTTCAAATGTTACAATCAGAAAAATTGATTGGAATTCTCAAATTGAAAAGAAATATAAAAATTGTATGGTGTGTGTGGCCACCCGACCAATAAAATTTTCTAGGAGCACGGACTTCCTCTTCAGTGTTGGATGACCTGAAAAGATCAAAAAAAATATTTTGTGAACGGTAAGGCATATTCTAAGATCCTCATTGACCTCAGAAAGTAATCATAATAAGAGTTGTCATTCCCTCCTTTAGTGTTCATCTTTGCCATTCCTTCTCTCATGAGGGCCATTAACTGTCCATGAATCTCATCCAGCTCATCCAGCTTGCCCATTAGAAGATCCTTCTCCTCTTTCAGTTGCCATTGATCTGTTATGAGTTGGTCCCTTTCTTTCTTTAGCTGGTTTCGTTCATCAAACAGTTGGTTCCTCTCTTCTCGTAGCTGCTTCCTGTCCTCCTGAAATTGATTCCTTTCTCTGAGTAACTGATGTCTTTCCTTCATATATTGGCTCCTTTCAGCCAACAGTTCATTCCTTTCTCCTAGCAGTTGCCTCCTCTCACTCAGAAGTTCCTCCAGCCTCCACCTCTGGTCCCCTTCTGATTGGTTGCGCTCAGCTAGGAACTGATTCCACGTGGCAAATAGCAGTTCCTGCTCATTGGCTAACCGGTTACGCTCAGCCAGCAATTCTCTTTTTTGGTCTTGCACATGATTCCATTCAGTGAATACGTGGTAACTTGCAAAGATTCCCTAAGGAGGTCAAAAGATAGAATTTTATTGTCTATATTATGGAATATTGGAAATCTTTCTTTTGGTCAACAATTATGTATGTGGAAACGTTTATTTTTTAATTTTTTTTAAAATAAAGTTCAACAATGTTGTGGTTTTAGTAATCAGCAATAACTTGCTTGCTTATAGTCCTCTGATCTCCCATCTAGGAAACTTAATAGGAGATTGCCTGCAACTGCTTAGTTTATTTTAGCCTGCTTTTTTTATTGTTACCATTACAGGCGCTTGTAAGGGGCAAACTGAGCAATTGCCCAGGGCCCCAGTGCCTGTAGGGCAGCTAAGTATACTCCATTAAAGCAGACCTAAACTCTTCCACAGGAGAGAAAGAAAACACAGAGAAACTCACCCTGTGTGTATTTAGTTGTAACAGTCTGTCCAATTCTCCCTTATCTGCAGAAAATGAGTCACTGTAATTTGAGCTGCCAGCTCTGTCTGATCAGTGCCACGGGTGTGCCAACTTGTGTACTAATATATAAACACAGGAGGTTAACTCTTTCTCTGCTCTCATGAAACCAAGAAGTAGCAGAATCTCAGTAGGAGTTCTGTGGGCTGCAACAAATAAACGTTATTCTTTAAAGATTATTATGCTGTTGCTTATCTTTTAGAGCAGAGAGGAAGTTCTGAGTTCAGGTCCGCTTTAAGTGGAGTCACTATGGGGGTGATACATGAGCTGATGGTAACCCCCGCTTGTTGCAGAGTGCACAGTAGAGGGTAGTCTCACCCATCCAGCCAGCGTGCGGTGCTTCTACTTCTTTCTTTTTCTGGGCACTGTGTCATCTCCCGGGCTCCCTGCAGAGGTGTCTCTGTCCCCATGACCCATTGACATGTTACATTGGTATGTGTGTGCCTGTTGGGAACAGAGAAGAGCTTCTGGCAAGGATGGAGATGCGGAGAAAGGCAACCCTAATACGTGTATGGGGGGGGGGGGGAAGCAGAGGCAAAGATAATATTGTCATGTGGGGGAACAAAGGCAACCCTAATACCTTTATGGGGGCCAGAGGCAACCTTAATACCTGTTATTGGGGGGGGGGGGGGGGCAACTCTAATATTGCTATTTGGGGGAAGGCTACATTAATAATGCTATTTAGGGGTTATAAGGGGTAAAAACTTCCCTAATAATGCTATATGGGGTGGACAGAAATAAGATTACCTAATGCTGCTATCTAGGTGGTGGTGGTGGAGGGGGCAAAAGCCATTTCATGCTGCTATTTTGAGGTTGAGGGGGGTTAAAAGGTCATCTAATGCTGTGATCTGGGGTATGGGAGAGAAAATGCCACTTAAAGAGACTCTGTAACAAAATATTCAGCTTTATTTCTTGTATCCTTTCAGTTCCTATACCTGTTCTAATGTGGTCTGGATTACTGCAGCCATTTCTAGTTGCACTGTCTCTGTAATATATCTAATCTTTTTTTCTTTGTCAAGCCTTGTCAAGCCAAAGAGGAATGTGCTGCCTCTGCTGTGATAGGGAGAAGTTATGCACGAACCCTTCCACTCCCCCTGCAGGCTCTGTGTGCTTTGTTTACCACTCACAGACAGAGCTCTCTGAGGGGGAAGGAAGCTGCCTGTCTCATACTGTGAACTGTGAGAATCCCAGACTGGAGTGCAGATATAAATTCTCAATGTAATAAAATCTTGTAGTATACTGTAACATGAGATATACCGTCTTTCCCCGAAAATAAGACAGTGTCTTATATAAATTTTTGCTCTAAAAGATGTGCAAGGGCAGGCATGGGCAAACTTGGCCCTCCAGCTGTTGAGGAACTACAAGTCCCACAATGCATTGCAAGAGTCTGACAGCCACAGTCATGACTCATAAAGGCAAATGCATTGTGGGACTTGTAGTTCCTTAACAGCTGGAGGGCCAAGTTTACCCATGCCTGTGCTAGGGCTTATTTTCAGGGGATGTCTTATATTTGTATTAGGAAGTGTCTCTCAACAGAATATTTCCTGTTCCTTCGTACTGTGTTGTTCATGGATTTGAAAGTATGCTGCTGTACTGATCAGGCACCTGCCCTGTCTTCCCTGCACACAGCTGATAACCTTGCTGTGTCCTGGGATGACAGAATCAGTGTGCTGCACCACTGTGTCCCCACTTCCTGGCTGCCTCTTCCTCCTCTTTAGCTTCCACTAGGGCTTATTTTCGGGGTAGGACTTATATTTCAATCATGCTCAAAATTCCAGCTAGGGCTTATTTTTTTTAGGGTAGGTCATATTTTCAGGGAAAGAGGGTATACAAACATCACTTCCTGGTTAGCGGCCATATTTTTTGTTTGTAAACACTGCCTAAAACTGGCGATTAAAAGCCAGGATCGTGGTGGGGAGCGGCGGAAATGGCAAAGAGGGGCCCAGGAGAACATAATGAATAGAATGGTCTGCTTTTTATTATTATAAGAATTTGAGAGTATAGATTATCTTTAATACCACTAGGGATGATCAATGATATGCAACATTTTCAGAGTTTATGCAAATGTATACAATTTTTATGCAAATATATGCAGTTTGAAAATGGACCAATCAATTTAAACCCAGGTTTACATTGATTGGTCCAATTTCAAGCTGCAAATATTTGCATACAGAAATGACACACATTTGCACAAACTCAGAAGTGCTTGCATACCTTTGTATCTTTGATCGTTCCTAAATACCACTGTATGGTACGGGGGGGGGGGGGGGGGGGCATCTTATTTATAAGGGGTCCATGTCACCTAAAACTGGCCCTTTTTTGGGGGGTCCATGTCATCTAAAACAGTTTTTTTGGCGCCCAGGATTTTACGGATACCTATAGAGCACCCTGTTGTTGACCTGAGGAATCGGTTTGAGCCGCGAAACGCGTTGTCGTCTGAGGTGCTTTTTGAAAATAATTATCATAAATTCATTAAGAGTCGATGCCTTCCTATACAAGGTAGGCAAGAATCATATTATTGGTTTTTTTTGCAGTTAATTTAAGAGGAAATAAAGTATATCTAAATATATACTACACGAACAACTACAGCCCCTGATGAGTCATAGGACGAAACTAGTTGGGCGTGGCCTAGAGGAGTGAGGGACGCTGAGAGAGCTCTACAGGATCTTATATGCGCAATTGTTTCTACTAATTTGTAAGTGCACTACGTTTTAAACCTTTTAATAAAAGAAGATTTTACACTATGTTTGGCCTTGTTTGAACCCTAGGAGAGTTGCCAATAAGGGAATACACCTGGTGTCATCTATGAAGTGATAATTGCTGGTCTGTGCTGGGTCAGCCAGACTTTGTGGTGAGAGGCTTTGTTGATCATTCGGTGGTGGAGCACTGGGTGCTGTTAGTAAAACCGGGAGCATGGGTGAAATAGAATCCATTTGCAATATACAGTGTTACACTATTGGAGTGTCTCTTCTGTCTTTCATGATTTGAGTAAAAAACAGAGGAAGGAAGATACGCTGGAACACTGAGTAAACACTGGCTGGGCCAGAAGCGCTTTTGGCTGATCCTGAGAGGGGCAGCTGTCATTTCTGGTGAGCGTAAACTTTAACCATATGATTCAGGAAGTCTGAAGTATTTTTCCTTAAGAAGGCTGGAAGAAGGACTTTGTGGACTCTGTCACAAATTTCCCCATACCATCAGAAAAAATCACTATTGTCCCTGTATTGTTGTTTTTTTACTATGTACTATGATAAGTTGTGGACTATATACCTATAGCTTGCTGTAAGAGCGCCCTGTTTTATCTTAAAAATACTCTATAGAGCACCCTGTTGTTGACCCGAGGAATCGGTTTGAGCCGCGAAACGCATTGTCGTCTGAGGTGCTTTTTGAAAATAATTATCATAAATTCATTAAGAGTCGATGCCTTCCTATACAAGGTAGGCAAGAATCATACAGACAGAGCAGGGGAAGTTTTTAGACATTGTGATGAGCTATTTTTAGTATTGGAATGAATTCCATTCTATAAAAAAAGAGCAGACTTATACTTTTCTTTATTCTCATTCTAATTTGCATTTATTTGAGGTTGAGGGCACCACGCCCTCCTTTACCTTTTACCAGAGCATTAAAGAGAATCTGTATTGTTAAAATCGCTCAAAAGTAAACATACCAGTGCGTTATGGGACATCTCCTATTACCCTCTGTCACAATTTCGCCGCTCCTAGCCGCATTAAAAGTGGCTAAAAACAGTTTTAAAAAGTTTGTTTGTAAACAAACAAAATGGCCACCAAAACAGGAAGTAGGTTGATGTACAGTATGTCCACACATAGAAAATACATCCATACACAAGCAGGCTGTATACAGCATTCCTTTTGAATCTCAAGAGATCATTTGTGTGTTTCTTTCCCCCTGCATCTCTCATGCACTGAAGTTTCAGGCTGTTCTTTTCTTCCTGCAAACAGCTTTGCCCTTGTCTGTAATTCTTCAGTATGTGAAAGCCCAGCCAGCTCAGAGGATGATTTATCCAGCTTGTAAAAGATAAGAGAGAAGAGAGAAGCTGCTCTAATCTAAATAATACACAGGCAGTGTGCAGAGAGGGGGGAGTTCATAGTAGAACCACAACACTGAAGAACTTGGCAGCCTTCCAGACACAGGCCGACAAGTCTGACAGGGGAAAGATACATTGATTTATTACAGAGACAGTGATAGTATAAAGTGCTGCAGTAAGCCAGAACACATTAGAATAGCTTTTGGAACTTGTAGGATGATAAAAAACAGGATGCAATTTTTGTTACGGAGTCTCTTTAAGGCACTTAAAGGACAACTATCAAAGTTAACTAAAATTCTAAATGCCACATATATTTCCAGTAATTACTAGCAAATAGCAATACAAAATATAAAACATATGAAAATATGACATTTACAGAGAATAGTTTTCACTGTGGGCATTGCTACGGACGACTGTGTCCAGCACATTCAGCATAGAGAAACAATCTTCACTGGCTCTAATACTGTGACTGGAATCTGTTCAGAATGATAGACAGCAGCAATATAGCTTCAAATGTGTGTAAATAACTCATCAGTTGCAGTTCTGTGTACCCGATCCTGTGTCTCTCTCTGCCTTGCAGTGTGTAAAGTAAACAGTTTACTGCCAGGAAGATCTCATTCTGAATGGGGGAGGAGAGCATCCAAGTAAGGAGGTCCTTCTTTTCAGATCCTTCTCTGTATCTAAAAATCCCTCAGCTGTTCTCATATCATCTGTGAGAAAGCAGGCAGAGCAGAAACAAACAGTAAATTGTTCCTCTGTAAATAGTGACAGACAAGTGTAACCTAGCTACATGTCCAGCTCTGCCTCCACCTCCCCTGACACAAATCGTTGCAAACAGCTGGTAAACAAAGCATTTTTTTACACAGGCTGTGCTGAGAGACCTCTGAAAAGCTTTATAGTGTTCCGGCTAAAAGCTCTACAGGTATGTGGGGTTTACAGGAGAATAGAGATGGCCCGAATGGTTTACATGCAAACTTGTTACCCGAACAATGCGAGTTCGCGCTCACGTCGAATCGCAAACATTTAGCGAGTTTGACTCGCCCCCTATACTACATAATTTTCTCACTCTGTCTGCTGCTGCAATTAGTAAGAGAAGGGAGAGACATTGGAGAGATAGTGAAAGCGTTAGTTAGGTGGTCTGTTAGCTTGCTCCTTGCTGATATTCGTTGCTGAATAGAGTTGGGCCGTACCTCCGATTTTAGGTTCGCGAACCGGGTTCGCGAACTTTCGTGAAAGGTTCGGTTCGCGTTAAAGTTCGCGAACCGCAATAGACTTCAATGGGGATGCGAACTTTGAAAAAAAAAATAATTATGCTGGCCACAAAAGTGATGGAAAAGATGTTTCAAGGGGTCTAACACCTGGAGGGGGGCATGGCGGAGTGGGATACACGCCAAAAGTCCCCGGGAAAAATCTGGATTTGACGCAAAGCAGCGTTTTAAGGGCAGAAATCATATTGAATGCTAAATGACAGGCCTAAAGTGCTTTAAAACATCTTGCATGTGTATACATCAATCAGGTAGTGTAATTAAGGTACTGCTTCACACTGACACACCAAACTGTTCACTGAACAGAACAGGTATACAGTGGCGGGTTCACTGAACAAAACAGGTATGCAGTGGCGGGTTCACTGAACAGAACAGGTATACAGTGGCGGGTTCACTGAACAGAACAGGTATGCAGTGGCGGGTTCACTGAACAGAACAGGTATACAGTGGCGGGTTCACTGAACAGAACAGGTATGCAGTGGCGGGTTCACTGAACAGAATAGGTATGCAGTGGCGGGTTCACTGAACAGAACAGGTATACAGTGGCGGGTTCACTGAACAGAACAGGTATGCAGTGGCGGGTTCACTGAACAGTACAGGTATGCAGTGGCAGGTTCACTGAACAGGTATGCAGTGGTGGGTTCACAGAACAGGTATGCAGTGGTGGGTTCACAGAACAGGTATGCAGTGGTGGGTTCACAGAACAGGTATGCAGTGGTGGGTTCACAGAACAGGTATGCAGTGGTGGGTTCACAGAACAGGTATGCAGTGGTGGGTTCACAGTACAGGTATGCAGTGGTGGGTTCACAGAACAGGTATGCAGTGGTGGGTTCACAGAACAGGTATGCAGTGGTGGGTTCACAGTACAGGTATGCAGTGGTGGGTTCACAGAACAGGTATGCAGCTAGGGACAAGCTAAGCCTAACTAATCTTTCCCTATGAGAGAGAGTGTGCAGCAGCTCGCCCTACTCTCACTAATGCAGGCACACGAGTGACCGTAATGGTCGCCGCTGCCTGCCTTTTATTAGGGGGGGAGTGGCTCCAGGGGCTAGTGTAGCCTAATTGGCTACACTGGGCCTGCTGACTGTGATGTAGAGGGTCAAAGTTGACCCTCATGGTGCATTATGGGGCGAACCGAACTTCCGCAAAAGTTCGCCTGCGGGACGCGAACGCGAACCACGGAAGTTCGCATGGAACCGTTCGCAGGCGAACCGTTCGGCCCAACTCTATTGCTGAACAGCACCACAAAAAAGCTCTTTTGAGAGCTAATGTTCTTGTCGCAGCTGGCCCTTGCTAATTGCTATACTGTGCCAGGCCCAGCACATTCAGTGCACCTGTGTGACTGCACATTGCATTATACCACCAGCAGTCACTGCATACCTTTCACTGCATCTGTGTGACAGCATGCTGCTTTATATACCAGTCAGTGCACCTGTGTGACTGCACATTGCATTATACCAACAGCAGTCACTGCATACCTTTCACTGCACCTGTGTGACTGCACATTGTATTATACCTGCAGTCAGTGTATACCTTTCACTGAATCTGTGTGACTGCACATTGTATTATACCAACAGTCAGTGTATACGCTACTCAATCACAGGCGCTCAGAAAAGGGCTCATAGTGTGGCTGAGCCCTTAGGGCTGATTCACACAACAAGAGCTTTTAAAGCGCTTGAGATTTTAAAAGCTTTTGCTAATACAATGCTATGGGGGATTTTTACAAAATCACATCGCTCCAATGTGAACACACACATAGGATAATATTAGCAAGAGCTTTTTAGAGACAAGACAAGACAAATAACATTTATATTGCGCTTTTCTCCTTGCGGACTCAAAGCGCCAGAGCAGAGCAGCAGCCACTAGGGCGCGCTCTATTGGCAGTAGCAGTGTAAGGGAGACTTGCCAAAGGTCTCCTACTGAATTAGTGCTGGCTTACTGAACAGGTAGAGCCGAGATTCGAACCCAGGTCTCCTGTGTCAGAGGCAGAGCCCTTAACCATTACACCATCAGCCAACTTTAAATCACAAAGCACTTAGAACTTGTAGTGTGAATCAGCCCTTACACAGAGACCTGGTGCCATACAGACTTTATTCCTTGCTCTGCATAACAATTAACCCTTTCTCTTACTTTATCTCAACCTGCATCAGCAGGCATACAATTGTCCATGTCATATACACTATATTTGCTAAAAGTATTGGAACACCCAGCCAAATCATTGAATTCCAGTGTTCCAATCACTTCCATGGCCACATGGGCATATAATCAAGCATTTAGGCAGGCAGACTACTTCTACAAACATTTGTGAAAGTAATGGCCACTCTCAAGAGGAGCAAAGGGAATTCCAGCCTGGTACTGCGATAGGACGGCACCTGTACAATAAGTCCATTTGTGAAATTTCCTTGCTGCTAAATATCCCATGGTTAACTGTTCGTGGTGTTATAACAAGCTGGAACCAGAAGGTACAAGAGAAACTCAGCCACAAAGTGGTAGGCCACGTAAAGTCACAGAGCAAATAATGAGATGCAAATTGAGCAGAAATCACCAGCTTCCTATAGTCAGGAGCTACAGACCTCCAAATTTCATATTGCCTCCAGGTTAGCTGTGGAACAGCACATAGTGAGCTTCATGGAATGCACTTTCATGGCTAAGCAGCTGTATCCAAGCCTTTTATCACCAAGTGCAACCGCGGGCAGTGGTGTAAAGCACACCGCCACTGGACTCTAGAGCAGAGTGGTGAATCATGCTTCTCTGTCCGGCAATCGATAGACAACTCTGGATTTGGTGGATGCCAAGAGTATGCTACTTGCCTGACTTTCATTGTGCCAAAAGTAAAATGGTGTGTAAGGGGGTATTATAGTGTAAGGCTGTTTAAGGGGTTGGGCTATGGCCCCTTCATTCCAGTGAAAGAACCTTTGTATGCTCAAAGAAATTGTCAAAAACGTCTTGGCATTCTGATGCCAAGACATTTTAGACAATTGCATGTTTCCAACTTCCTGGGGACAGTTGGGGGATGAGCCCTTCTTGTTCCAATATGATTGTGCACATAGCAAGCTCAGTAACGACATGGATGAGTGAGTTCAATGTGGAGGGACTTGACTGGCCTGCAGAGAGCCCTGACCCCAATCTGATACCAAAAACCTTGGGATGGATCAGAGTCAAGACTGCAAGCCCGATCTTCTTATCTCAACTTCAGTGCTTGAACTCAGAAATGCTCTTCTGGAAAAATGGCCCCAAAAAATTCCATAAACACACTCCTTGTGGAAAACCTTCCAAGAATAGCTGAAATTTGTATAGTTGCAAAGTGTGGGCAACTGCATATTAAGACCTTTAGATCAAAGTGAACCTGATCTGATGTAAAAATATATTTCTGAACTTACCTGGGGCTAGCTCCAGCCTCCCCATAGTCTGTGAGGTCTTCTGGGTCCCTTGCACGACCTGCACAACCCAGCCAGGAGTTGTGTGGAACTCCACCGGGCGCCCATCGCTGATAGCAATCTGCATATGCCCCGATCTCGAAAGAATGAACCGTTCATGCACAGAATGCTCCTGGTGACGGAAGCATGATCCAGACAGGTGCTCAGATGGGCTGCGTATGCACGGTCACACGACTCCCAGCCGGTTTGCACAGGTAACGTCCCCAGCGGAAAAATAGAGGGGACCTCACAAACTACAGGGGACGGGAGGAAGCCCCATGGAATTCAGAAATGCATTTTTAACATCAGTTCAGGTTCACTTTAAGAATGAAATGTCAATAGAGTTGATGTGTGTGTAAAGGTGGGTGTTTCAGTACTTTTGGCAGTCTTGTGTAAGTACTTACTAAAACTATTGCTGCTGCTATCAGGGTGGAGGAAGAAGAAAGCTTCAGGGGATGAGTCAGCAATCGATTATAGCAGGCTCTTAGAAGTCTCATCACATTGTAGATGATACTTGCATTCTGAAAGAAAATACAAACTAAAATAGGTAAAGAAAGAAGGTTGGAGGGAGGAGAAAGCAAAGGAAAATGAAAAGCAAAAGAAAAGGAAGGAAAGGGAAAAGGATGCTGAAAAGGAAAAGCAAAGCAAAAGGTATGAACTGCAAATGCACCAGAAATGAAAATTAACTCACCAGTACAAGAATCAACAGGATGCCCAAGAGAAAAAATAATTGACATTCAACCAAAACATGCTTAGTCTTGTGCCACCACATTTCATATTCTACTTGTTCCTGTTCTCTTTCCTGTTCTGTGTTTTCCTGGTGAAAATGCAACAAATATGGATGTTTTTAGTACAGTTGTCCAATTGGAGGTTCAAAGTATTACTTTTTTCAACAGCAGTATCCACTTTTATTATGGTGACCCCTAAGTTCTCCACTTTAACCATTTGAGGAACACGGGCTGAAACCCCCCGAAAGCCCAGGCCATTTTTCACAAATTTGGCCACTGCAGCTTGATTCCTGTTTTACGATTTCCAGCTTAGATGGAGGAAGTTTTGGATAGCTGGAAAGCATGCAGCAGGCAGAGGGGGCGACAAGGTTAAATAACACCCCATATCGCTATCTGCATGCAGGTTCTGATCAAAATAATTCAGAACAAAGTTCCACGTTCAAAGAAGACAAACATGTCAACACTTCTTGCATACACAAATGGTTCCGCGGAATTAAAACAAAATGGCTGACCCTGGCAGTTATTTTTCAAATTCATGTAAAGTAAAGTAGCATCAACGCAGAACTCCCAGCAAAATAGGGTCTACAAAACTGTACAGGAGTGATTGCCTTCAGGTGGTAACTGTCCGCAATTTTACTTACATTTCCAGCCATTGCAGATCGGATTCTAGGCTGTCTGAAGAAAAAGAAAGATAGTGTACTAAATATTAATGTTCCAAACTGGGCCACATTTAATCACACCCCTCCCCCTCCCACAATATTTTATCAGATACAGTAGACCTACACCCATTCAAATACCAGTTTTATTAATGATAAATAAGCTCAGTATAAACCTCAAGTGAACCCGAGACAAAGCTGAGGATCCTGAGGCTTCCCTCTCTATAGGTAGGTATCTGATTTTGTACCCGAGCTTCAGATCAAGTACACTTTCAGTAGTGTGGTATGCCGCACGGTGTGCAGCACGGTGGAAAAGAAGATAGTCAGTGATTCTCGGCACCCTAGGTAAAGGTCTCAAACAGCTTCACATTAAATTTCAGCCATTCATTACCTGTGCTCGCCTAGTGGCCAAACATTCCACAGGCACATAATAAGTTTCATTTGAGGAAGCTGAGGTACAGCCTCTGCCTATGAAGCATGAGGTCATGAGTTTAACTCCCTTGTCAGGTTAAACAAACAAACAAAAAAAACAGTGATTCTTGGCACCCTAGGTAGAGGTCTCCGACAGCTGCACATGAAATTTCAGCCATGCATTACCTGTGCTCACCTAGTGGCCAAACATTCCGCAGGCATATAATAGGTTTCATTTAAGGCAGCTGAGGTACAGTCTCTGCCTATGAAGCATGAGGTCATGAGTTTAACTCCCTGATCAGGTTAAACAAACAAACAAAAAAGTATCATTTGAACTGTGTACTAGGTCTGGGTGCCCATACCAAGTTTTACAAGAAATTATGTTACTCTCAATCTAAGGAGGAGCCTTGGTCATTGCTGAGGTCTTCACAGGTAACAGTTTTCCAGTCTGGCCATTTTCATCTGTATAAGGCAGCAACCTTATGTCTTGATATCCTCTATAAAGTCTGCTGGCTGCTTATTACTGTAAAATCTTGTCTTGTTGCTTTTAGCTAAATAGCTTTAGAGCTGTCTGTTCACAAGTACCTTGTTTCCTCATTTCCTGTTCCTAGCCAATCATTCCTATGAGGACTCAGAGCATCATCAGAAGTTCCGGAGTCCCGAGGCAGTTGAAGAATGTCAGCACAAGAGATGAACATGAGGAAAAAATCATGTTCCATCTCCACCCAACCTTTTTTTATTGTGGATCCGAACAAGTCCCCATGGTGATGTTGTCTTTCTTATGTATCGGCAGGGCTTGGCAGGGTGAAATGGCAGCCGGGAGCTCTCATACATACCTGTCCGAATGGCTGGATTGGTTTCTTCTTTCTCCACTGTCTTCTTCTCTCAGCATGTCTTCTTGGTTCCGATCACGTGATGTGACACTGCATACGGAAAAGAAGTTAGGAACCTGACTGCATGGTGCAACATTAACAACCTATTATTAAATACGAAAACAACGAAAAATTGTATTCCCCACGGTGATGTTGTCTTTCTTATGTATCGGCAGGGCTTGGCAGGGTGGAGGGGCAGCCGGGAGCTCTCATACATACCTGTCCGGATGGCTGGATTGGTTTCTTCTTTCTCCACTGTCTTCTTCTCCCAGCATGTCTTCTTGGTTCCGATCACGTGATGTGACACTGCATACGGAGAAGAAGTTAGGAACCTGACTGCATGGTGCAACATTAACAACCTATTATTAAATACAAAAACAACGGAAAAATGTATTCCCCACGGTGATGTTGTCTTTCTTATGTATGGACCGCCGGTAAATTTGATATGCACAGGCAGCGCACAGCAATATTAACCATTTAGCAGCTTGGGAAGTGCGCCCTTCCTAGCCTGGCAGGCTCCGCGGGGTATGTGGCGGCAGGGTAGAGTGGCAGTAGGAAGCTCTCATACATACCTGTTTGAACGGCTGAATTGTCTTCCTCTTCCTCTACCGTGGTGATGACGTACTCCCGACATGTCTTCTTGGTTCCAATAACGTGATGTGATGCTGCATACAGAGAAGAAGTTAGGAACCTGACTGCATGATGCAACATTAACAACCTGTTATTAACCCCTTCAGGACCCGCGGTCTCTGCCCCCTTAAGGACCAGAGACCGCTGGTACCAGAAACCATCTCCTTCCAACAAACCACCGCACATACCCGCCACTACCCCCACCCACACCCATCACCTCAGGCCACCCACTCTGACGTCTCTATGACGGGCTGGCAGAGCTCTGTGAGTCGGTCAGGAGCTGCTTTCATTGGCTTCTGACCGTGTGATCAGTGTAAGCCAATGGGAGTTGCTTACATTGATGGACAGGGTCAGGAGCCAATGAAATCGGCTCCTAAAAGGCTCACAGAGATCATAGAGAGTGAGCTGCGGCGGGGAGAGGTCGGCAAGATCGGCGGGAACAATGAAAGCTATGAGAACACGTGGAGGCGGTGAAGTGAAATCTATACCCAGGCAGGAATAACAGCTTCAAAACAGGGCGTAGATTTCAACCACCGCCGTCCAGAAGCAGTTAAATACAAAAAAGACCAAAAAAATTAT
Source organism: Hyperolius riggenbachi (assembly GCF_040937935.1). Taxonomy (NCBI): domain Eukaryota; kingdom Metazoa; phylum Chordata; class Amphibia; order Anura; family Hyperoliidae; genus Hyperolius; species Hyperolius riggenbachi. The sequence continues at coordinate 377,364,665 of NC_090651.1, forward strand.
TCCCCACGGTGATGTTGTCTTTCTTATGAGCCACTGGTAAATTTGCTATGCACTGGCAGCACACAGCAATATTAACCATTTAGCAGCTTGGGAAGAGTGCCCTCCCCAGCATGGCAGGCTCGGCAGGGTATGTGGCGGCAGGGTAGAGTGGCAGCAGGAAGCTCTCATACATACCTGTTTGAACGGCTGAATCGTCTTCCTCTACCGTGGTGATGACGTACTCCCGACATGTCTTCTTGGTTCCAATAACGTGATGTGATGCTGCATACAGAGAAGAAGTTAGGAACCTGACTGCATGATGCAACATTAACAACCTGTTATTAACCCCTTCAGGACCCGCGGTCTCTGCCCCCTTAAGGACCAGAGACCGCTGGTACCAGAAACCATCTCCTTCCAACAAACCACCGCACATACCCGCCACTACCCCCACCCACACCCATCACCTCAGGCCACCCACTCTGACGTCTCTATGACGGGCTGGCAGAGCTCTGTGAGTCGGTCAGGAGCTGCTTTCATTGGCTTCTGACCGTGTGATCAGTGTAAGCCAATGGGAGTTGCTTACATTGATGGACAGGGTCAGGAGCCAATGAAATCGGCTCCTAAAAGGCTCACAGAGATCATAGAGAGTGAGCTGCGGCGGGGAGAGGTCGGCAAGATCGGCGGGAACAATGAAAGCTATGAGAACACGTGGAGGCGGTGAAGTGAAATCTATACCCAGGCAGGAATAACAGCTTCAAAACAGGGCGTAGATTTCAACCACCGCCGTCCAGAAGCAGTTAAATACAAAAAAGACCAAAAAAATTATTCCCCACGGTGATGTTGTCTTTCTTATGAGCCACTGGTAAATTTGCTATGCACTGGCAGCACACAGCAATATTAACCATTTAGCAGCTTGGGAAGAGTGCCCTCCCCAGCATGGCAGGCTCGGCAGGGTATGTGGCGGCAGGGTAGAGTGGCAGCAGGGAGCTCCCATACATACCTGTTTGAACGGCTGAATCTGTTTCCTCTACCGTAGTTGTGACGTACTCCCGACATGTCTTCTTGGTTCCAATAACGTGATGTGACACTGCATACAGAGAATAGGTTAGGAACCTGACTGCATGGTGCGACATTAATAACCTGTTGTTAAATACAAAAACAATGAAAAAATGTATTCCCTGCCTTGATGTTGTCTTTTTTATGCATGGACCGCCGGTAAATTTTCTATGCACAGGAAGCGCATAGCAATATTAACCCTTTAGCAGCTTGGGAAAAGTGCCCTTCCCAGCTTGGCAGGCTCGGCAGGGTATGTGGTGGCAGGGTAGAGTGGTAGCAGGGAGCTCCCATACATACGTGTCCGGACGGCTAAATCGCCTTCCTCTTCCTCTACCATGGTGGTGACGTACTCCCGACATGTCTTCTTGGTTCCACTCACGTGATGCGACACTGCAATGCATGCAGAGAAGAAGTTAGGAACCTGGCTGCAACCTGTTATTAAATACAAAAGCAATAAAAAAAATGTATTTCCCACTGTCATGAATGATACGGAAGTCGAGACAATTATCGATTCTGTATCGTTCCGCAAAGCAGAGCAAAATGTCACTTTCTGTTTTAAATGTACAGCAGATGTCTTTTTTCCCCTTCCTTCACTCTGATTTACGAGCAGACCCCTCATTCTTCCACTTCCTCCTAGCTATTCACACATAGTTGCTACGACCAAATGCTGGCCATGGAGCAGCATCAGCAGATAAAGATCAGTCCTTTTGGTTCCCTCTCAAAACTCCAAAATGTTCCCCCGAAATGCTGAATCAGACAATAGACAAACTTCCTTTATTAATAATCCAAGAATCCAAGAAGGCAAATATATTTCTCGGTTACTAATAATCAGCCTACTAGCTCATCCAATTTATAGCAGTATAGCATCTACGGAAACTGAGTTATTTGGCGTTCGCTGAGCGCACGTTACCTTGCTGGCTGGCGTAACAATAGGGGATGCGACCCCTGCTGCCGTGGGGGGGGGGGGGCCCTAGGGTCCCGCTTGGGGACTTTTTGGGGGCAGGAGGGGTCGCAGCATAAGAGGAGAGCTGTGGCCGCAGATCGGTGGGGAGGGGGGAAATCCCCCCCCCTCCCTCACCTCGGGCTCTCCTCTTAGCGCTCCCCCTCCTGCAATCATTGGTGGTGCTCGTGGCAGCAGGCAAGCTGAGCACATACCTCCTTCTGGCCGGTCTCCGATCACTAAGTGCTTTATGGAACTTCCTATGTAAACAGGAAGTTCTATGAAGCACTTAGTGAACGGAGACCTCCGGCCAGAAGGAGGTATGTGCTCAGCTTGCCTGCCGCCGCTGTTGCTGCCACGAGCACCACCAATGATTGATTGCAGGAGGGGAGCGCTGAGAGGAGAGCCCGAGGTGAGGGAGGGGGGGGGGAATTTCCCCCCTCCCCACCGATCTGCGGCCACAGCTCTCCTCTTATGCTGCGACCCCTCCTCCCCCCAAAAAGTCCCTGAGCGGGCCCTGGGGGGCGGGGATTTTTTTTGCAGGGGGCCCGGGCTTTCTAGGTACGCCCCTGGTCGCCGGTTACAATTCTGCCCTCGGATTCGCTGTGCGCCAATCCAGACAGAAATGGCACAGGTTATTGGTAAATTGTGTCAGTCTGTCATTCAGGAGGTAAAAACCGCCCATGTTTTACTAAAGGACCGCCCACCAAGTCAGATTGTATAAAAGTCTGGTCCCTCAGTGACCATTTTGTATCCAAAATTCCATCAACTAAAATCTTCACACACATGTGCTCTCCAGGAGATCAGAGGACATGGACATGGACATATACTTTGTTTCAAGGACTCTGATATCAATGCCTGCATTTGAACTGGACTTTATTTGAGGAAATATTCCCACATAGACTGCATTTCTGCTAAGTAAATATTTCACAGTTATTACCTTTTATTTTAAGCTTTGTGTTTACATGTTAATTAGTGTATGTAAATGTGTATAATGTATTTTTGTTATTAAAACATTTAAAAAATCGTTTTACGGTTATGACCTGTTCCTAAACATACACAATCGTACTAACTTCTCCGTTACCTTGTGTTCTAAAGTATCTCGTATATACAACCCGTATGCTTGAATCGGGCACAGATAGACTGATCTGGCGCTGATCCCTGCATACAGCTAAGGGTTAAGTTCAGGGCCGGGATAAGGTCCACCACCAACAGAGGCTGGGCTGCCCAAGTGCGCCCCCCTCTCCACGTTTAATGTAACAATAAATTATGGGGTGGGCGTTCCTGAGGACGGGCAGAGAGGAGGAAGTATTGACACTTCTTGCCCGCCCATCAGCGAGCTCTGCATTACAGCTGAGCAGAGTGGGGGACAGAGGGGGTGCTAAAGGGGGATGATGGTGCTGTGACTCATATGTCACAGCAAATAAAAAAAGCGTTAAAAACATTTTTATTTTAAAATAAGGTCAGGGGTACTGTAAGTCTACAAATAATGAGTTGAACTTAGCTGTGGCTTCTAGCAGCCCCCTGAAGTCCTTCTGTGCCCACAACACATCGGTCCAAGTCCCTTTGGCCAGCAGTGGCGACCACCACAAAGCTGGCTGGTTGCCGCCAGTCGGCGGCTCCTGCACATGTGCGGCCCCAAGCCATGCGCACACTGCGCATGTCCATTAGCAATTTTCATAAATGGCAGATGCGGCAAAAGCCCCCGGGAGTGCGTTGAGGAGTCCCGCTGCTGGCCAGAGAGTCTTGGACCGGCACCGTGGGCACAGCACAGGAGGTATCCAGGGGGCTGCAAGAAGCCCCAGGTAAGTTCAACTCAAATTTCCTTTAAAAGTAGTGATCAGGCAAATATTAAATGAAAAGCTTTACTCACCTGGGGCTTTCTCCAACCCCTAGCAGCGGACTGTTCCAAGCTGTCACCTCCACTTCCCTGCCACTGAGTACATTTGAAATCGGCGCCGGTAGACTTGGGCGCAGGAGGACACAGCCAGTATATGGCTGATCCTGCTTCTGCACAAGTCCGGGCCGAATTAATTACTATTCCCCCTCCAGGCCGCCATGGATAGTGGGGGAATGAAATAATTCGACTTCCAGCGATTGCTGGAGGCCAAATTATTGTGTTTTTTAAGCAACTTCGGCTCCGTCTTCTGACGGAGCCAACGTTACTCACTGAGCACCGCTATAGACTGATTCCCATTACAGTCTATGGCGGCGCTGGCTGCGCCCAAATCTAGTAGCGCTGAAAAGCACTGCTCCGCCGCCGCTGTCTCCATGCTCAGTGCGGAAGGTGCAAACTGCCACTGTCAATCAAGCCCACGTTGTATGCGGCTTACTGCGCAGGCGCAGAACTACTGTGCCTGCGCAGTAAGCCGTGTACAACGTGGGCTTGATAAACAGCGGCGGTTCACGCATGCGCAGTGCGGATGACTTTGGGGTCGGCTTCCGCACCAAGCACAGAGACCGGGAGAGTGGAGGTGACAGTGTAGAACAGTCGGCTGCTGGGGGCTGGAAAAGGCCCCAGGTGAATAAAGCTTTTTTTTTTAAATATTTGCCTGATAACTACTTTAAAGCATGCAGCATAATTCTGGCCACCTGTGTTTATAGGTGTAGAATGAATGATATACTATATCCACACACTCATTCTGCACCTATATACACAGGTAACAGACACTATGCTGCTTGCTCGCAGGCAGATCTCTTAGCAATAGCAATTAGCAAACAACTAACTAGGCAGTCAGTCAGCTCAGGATTCAGGATACTATTTCCTCACTCAGTCACTCACTATCATCTATCTATGTGACACACTGAAGCTGACTGTCTCTTCATAGCACTCACTAACTTACTTTATTGTTATGGCTGCGGGTGCAGTCCATTCCCCACTACGCAGCAGCGGCAGCCAGCCCAGCCAGAGAAGAGAAGACGCCTGCAAGGGACGTTACTGATTTCATTGTCACGTGACGTGATGACTGAGGAAGGGGGGTGGACTCAGCAAGCAGACACCGTCCGTGACCACATCAAGTGAAGGGGCGGGCCACGGGCGGGACTCACGCGAGAGCCACTAGCGTCAGCTACAGTAAACATGGGCTTACGAGTGAGCTGCACGCTAGCTTAGTGGCTGCTTACTACTAGCCTTGCTAACAACATCGGCTCTTGAGAGCGGGGGGCGGTGCAGTGCAGGCAGCGTTATTGTGGCCATGGCAACACTCTCTCAGAGAGAGAGTGTACACAGAAACAAATTCTCACCGCTGCCACCCGCGGCCGGTAAATTGCAGGGCGGGGAGGCACGGCTCCGAAGTGCGCTCATGATTGACAGGCACCCAGAGGCCGTAGCCTCGCCAGCCTATGTGTCGGCCTGGCTCTGGTTAAGTTACAGTGTTCTCAGTGTGTTAATAGTTACAGGCGTGCGCTGACTCGCACGTGGTGGCAAGCGTTTGAATTGTATGTGTGTGGTGAATCCTTTGATGTCAGAACGCTCCTCTCGGCTAGTCGGTTCATAGATCGCGAATCCACATATGGGCATCTATGCGCAAAGCGACAGCGAGACAGAGTTTCTGACTGAGCGATTGACCCAATCAAGGATCGGCCTTGCGGTTCTTGACACCCACGGTGATGTTGTCTTTCTTATGTATGGCCTGCCAGTAAATTTGCTATGCAAAGGCAGCGCACAGCAATATTAACCCTTCAGCAGCTTGGGATAAGTGCCTTTCCCAGCCTGGCAGGCTCCGCAGGGTATGTGGTGGCAGGGTAGAGTGGCAACAGGGAGCTCTCATACATACCTGTCTGGATGGTTGAATCGCCTTCCTCTTCCTCTACCGTGGTGGTGACGTACTCCCGACATGTCTTCTTGGTTCCGATCACATGATATGGCACTGCATATAGAGAAGAAGTTAGGAACCTGACTGCATGGTGCGACATTAAGGGCAGCACGGTGGCGTAGTGGTTAGCTCTCTCGCCTTGCAGCACTGGGTCCCCGGTTCGAATCCCAGCCCAGGCACCACCCGCGCAGAGTTTGTATGTACTGCCATGTCTGGGGGTTTCCTCTGGGCACTCCGGTTTCATCCCACATCCCAAAAACATACAGATAAGTTAATTGCCCTCCCTCCTAAATTTGCCCTAGACTACAATACCTACATTCCATGATACATACATACACATATGACTACAGTAGGGATTAGATTGTGAGCCCCCTCTGAGGGACAGTTAAGAATCAAGACAATATACTCTGTACAGCACTGTTCAAGATGTTGGCGCTATATAAATACTAAATAATAATTAACAACCTGTTATTAAATACAAAAAAGACCAAAGAAGTTATTCCCCACAGTGATTTGTCTTTCTTATGTATGAACCGCTGGTAAATTTGCTATGCACAGGCAGTGCACCGCAATATAACCCTTCAGCAGCTTAGGAAGTGTGCCCTCCCTTGCCTGGCAGGCTCAGCAGGGTAGAGTGACAGCAGGGAGCTCTCATACAAACCTGTCTGGATGGTTGAATCGCCTTCCTCTTCCTCTACCGTAGTGGTGACGTACTCCCGACATGTCTTCTTGGTTACAATCACGTGATGTGACACTGCATACAGAGAAGAAGTTAGGAACCTGACTGTATGGTGCGACATTAAGGGCAATACGGTGGCATAGTGGTTAGCTCTCTCGCCTTGCAGCACTGGGTCCCCGGGTCGAATCCCAGCCCAGGCACCACCTGGGCTGGGATGCCTTGTTTGAGCTCCTTCCATCAGGTAGACATTTTAGATCAATCCACATACAAATGAACAGACTGAAAACCAGCTTTTTCCCTTCTGCCATAAACTTGATTAACTCTGAATAACTAACACTGTGTACAAATTGTTTAAATATTTGAAAAACCTGGCACACTTGCATAATTCTTCTATTTCTACCTTTGTTACTATCACACTTTTCCCTCTATAGACCGTGGGGCTGTCATGAAAAGTAATTTTGTTGTGTTACACAATGACAATAAAGTGCTTGAATCTTGAATGATGTGATTGGTATCCAGGTGACCATGTCAGAATTACAACGCCACCCAGTGGTGGAAGAAGGGCGATTGAAAAGTCTCTTCCATCACCCCTTTTCCACCACCAGGTGGCGCTGTTATGCTGAGGAAGTCTCCTTGATCCCAATCACATCATATCATGTGATTGGGACCCAGGAGACAGGTCGGAAGTTCAGAGCGGCCGGTGGTGGAAGAAAAGTAGCCGTCCGGAACAGATAAAAGTTACTCCTCCCTGCCACCCGCTGGTTTGGCTTTATAAGGCAGCCAGATGAGATATGCCGACAAAGGCTGGCACCGCACAAGCAGCTTTCAAACTAAACATTTGGGTTAATGGTACTAGCACCAGCAGAGTGCTTTGCATTGCGCAATTAGCGCGGCCTGCAGTACATTGCTAATGTGAGCATTGCTATGGTAATGCGCATTACCCATGTACCGCAGGTCTCAATGCAAAATACTCTACTGGTGATAGCACCAGTATTATTGTTGTGCGGCAAATTTATTGAGGGTCCGTGCATCAGGCTCCATGTGTGCAACATTATGGGACTCTACAAAGCGGTTGTACATGTTTGTTACCAGAGCAGGGACAAGGTCCTCCTGCACCCAAGGCTGAGACACCAAAGTGCGCCCCTCCATCCCTCCCACCCCAGCCATCACACACTGATTGCTATTAGACTAAGAGGGCCACAGGGCCCACAACCTCCCCAACACCTTCATCTCTAGTTATCTGGCTTGCAGTCACTGCTATGTATCCCCTTTTCTTATTTCTTTCTGTTTCATACACAATTAGGAATGACAGCTGAATAAATTGTGCGCCCTCTCCTACACTGCGCCCTGAGGCTGGAGCCTCTCCAGCCTATGCCTCGGCCCGGCCCTGTTTGTGACATTATTGATCAAACAATGCTGCGCCACCTAAATCAGTCTAAACAACACACTACCACCTGTATATAATATCTTTAACAGTATTTTGCCTACTAATCACCGCAGGCTGAGCTGCCAATAAGGTTTCTCAAAGTTCCAAAGAGCAACTGGAGTGCGCTGTGTTGAATCCTGTTTTAAGAAGTCTTGTATCACACAAATCCACTGCGCGCTACCATATCTGTAAAAAACAATTTCACATAGTGTGATCTGTTTAACCACTAAAGATAACCACCACAACTCCCATCAATCGTGTTGCTGGTGAACAAGTGATCAATCGTGATTCCCACCACCTCTAATAACAGAGCGGCTCACCAGATGTTTACCACCAATTCACAGGTGGAATTCAGGCTCAATATGTGGTACTCCAGGCTCATCAGTAATCCACATCCATATCCATAATATGATAAAATTCGGCATTTATTCCTCAATAAAACACATAAAAATGTTCATAGCGTAATATGTCTGCTAAAATAAAACCATACTGCGCCTCTCGCGCCCGAATACACTTACAAGCTCCAAGATGGATGTTTAAGTATTTCACAGCAGCAGAGCTGTTAGGTCTGTAGTCTCAGATACGAGGTCCGTCCGCGGCGTCCCGCTTGATCAACCCCCACGACCACCAGCCTGCCCGGATTTCCGTGCTGTGCGTCAGGCGTACTGGCTCCGCCCTCCATACCTCCTACCTCCATAGCAACCTTTTCCACCTCTGTCCTATCATAACCTTTCTCCACAAATCTGTTTATAAGGAGCTGGCTTTGAATGTCATAATCCTCCTGGTATGTACAATTCCTCTTTATCCTGGTCAGCTGGCCTTTAGGAATATTAGACAGCCACCTATTATGATGGCAACTGGATCTCGGAATATATCCGTTTCTATCAGTGGTTTTAAAGAACGTTTTTGATACCAATCCTTTCTCCCCCTTCCATAACACCAGATCCAAAAATTGGACTGTATCTTGGCTGACCGTGAAGGTCAGATCAATTTCCTCCAATAGCTGATTAATTCGTTCACAGAATAGATCCAATTCCTGCCTGGGACCCCTCCAGACAAACATAAGGTCGTCTATAAATCGGGACCACATTACAATCCCCTGATTACCCTCCCCATTAATGATCATATCCTCCCACTTCCCCATATAGAGATTCGCTACGCTGGGGGCATATTTTGCCCCCATCGCACATCCCTGCGTTTGGAGATAATAATCCCCATCATACCAAAAGTAGTTGTGTTCTAGGGAAAATTTTAACAAAGTCATAATGGAGGAAATCTGTCTAGGATCTAAATCAGATCCTCCCACCAATGCTTCTTCCACTATCTCCATGCCCTTACCGTGTGGAATCACTGTGTACAAAGATGCCACATCAGCTGTGACTATCCAGTCCTCTTGATTCACTTCTAGAGTTTCCAATTTTTTCAATAAATGTTTGGTATCCTTCAATAAAGCTGGGAGTTTTTTGACCTCCTCCTGCAGGAAGAAGTCAATGTACTCCCCTATACGTTGTGTTAAAGAATCAATCCCACTGTGAATTGTGAATTGGTGGTAAACATCTGGTGAGCCGCTCTGTTATTAGAGGTGGTGGGAATCATGATTGATCACTTGTTCACCAGCAACACGATTGATGGGAGTTGTGGTGGTTATCTTTAGTGGTTAAACAGATCACACTATGTGAAATTGTTTTTTACAGATATGGTAGCTCGCAGTGGATTTGTGTGATACAAGATGTTTGTTACATTGCCCTCCAAACCACAGAAAATAATTGGGTGCATATGGCTGCTGTAGTTGCTCTTCAAAGACCCAAATAAATCACCAGAGTTATGTCCTCAAAGCAAACAGAGATTCTAGATAAAGTTCATGCACTCTAGGTCATTTGGTGAAACAACTTGTATGCTTGGCAGGTTAGCATTGATTGAAACCAGTGGTGGGCCGTTTTTTCGCATATGCGTAATTTCGCATCGAAATTTGCATTTATGCACCGTAACCGTAATGTGAACTTTCAGGGAAAATCATAGTTCATTTTGTATGCGATAGTAATATTTCATAATTTCACGTACATTTTTTGCGTAATTTTCACGCAATTTCGCTACATTTTGTGCTGACTTTAGCGGTTAATAACCAAAGCCCCCATATATGCTATTGCTACTAAAATACATATGTTAAGGAGAACATAGGGTACAAGTTAAAAAAAAAAATTTAAAAATACCTTGCAGTTTTTGAGAAAATCAATTTTAAATATGTAAAGAAAAATGGTTTTACAACTGTCATTTTTTAGTTTGAAAACCATTTTTTCTTTGCATTTTTAAAATCGATTTTCTCAAAAGCTACAAGGTCTTTTTGGTAAATTCGTTTAGCAATTTTGGTGTCACTACCATGCATGGGGGCTTTTCTATTCACTGCCAAATTTGGCACAAAATTACGCGAAAATGATGTGAAATTTCAGCCAAAATTACGAATCACTATATGAAATCAATTACATTTAGAAATCGTAATTACATATAAGCATATATGCTGATTACGAACATCGCTGCGTAATATGTCGGCGCTATATAAATACTAAATAATAATAATCACTGATTAAAGCTGCGCCTCCACGTACAGACAAACAGTTGTAGAGCTTTGCCATTAAAGCGGACTATAACCCAGCATTTCAACTTTGCTCTAAAACATTATTTACAGCATATTATATGCAACCAGCATTTTTTTTTTTTTTATAGACCAGCATTGCAAGGGTTACACACAGAGCTTGAAAGTTCCGTGGAGAGAAATGCAGACGCATCCGAAGTTTAGATAGATACATTTAAGTAAACACAATGTAACAAGTGGTGAATGTTACACACTCTTTGGCTGTCCTCCAGCTCCTGCACAGTCAGAGAGAGTGAGTCACATTTCACACTTGTTACATTGTGTTTACTTAACTGTATCTATCTAAACTTTGGATGCGTCTGCATTTCTCTCCACGGAACTTTAACGCTCTGTGTGTAACCCTTTCAATGCTGGTCTAGTAAAAAAAAATTGCTAGTTGCATATAATATGTAATAATGTTTTAGAGCAAAGTTGAAATGCAGGGTTATATTCCGCTTTAAGACAAAAACCGTGGGCACCAGTAAAATGCAAACTCTGGATCCTCAGCAACTTCAGTGGTAGTGCTGGTGTTCAAATCTCATTCACAAATATCAGTGCTGATCGTAATCAACTAATTAGGATTACGCAGAATTTCCCAAAACTATGCCCATACGTAATTATGATCTGTAAATTCAATTGATTTTGTGTAATCCATTCGTAATTGCGCGTACTTTTTGTGTAATTTTCGTGTCATATTTAGTTGTTAATAGCAAAGTCCCCATACATGCTATTGTCACCAACATTGCTAGATATGTTAAAGTGAACCTCCAGACTAAAAATCGACTCAGCAGCACTGAAAACGCTTGGTGTTTCTTTAACAGTTTTACAGCATAAGAACTTTGTTTCTCTTATACAAGCCTCATTTTTAGCTGCACAGAAGAAAACTGCCCGGGCATTTTTCCCCGGATGCTGTGCAAAGCATGATGGGATTTCTGATGTTGTTGTTCTCGTTCTGCTGTTTTGTTGCAATTTTTTTTTTACATTTTGAATTTGACATTTGAAGCCTAGTGTGTGCAGCTGGGAGGGGTAATCAGGACACAGGACAGTTGGAACTGTGTCTCCTGCTCCTTGTCACCTCCTTTCAACCAAAAAGATGGCTGCCCCCATGACAAAGATGGCTGCCCCCATGAATCACAAACATTTGCCTGTTCTTTTAAAACAGGGTGGGTAAGAGATTATATTACCTATCTATTCTAATTAACACAACTAATGTAACTTAATGACAGTATGTTTGTTTAGGCTGAAGTTCCCCTTTAACTGACTACAGACAAAATTCAGTACGGTTTTTCCTGAAATTTTGCATTACGATTTTGCATCATAATTGTGAATTTTGATGCAAAATTACGACTATGTGAAATTAGTCATATTCCTAAAATTGCTTTTTTTTTTTTTTTTTTTTTTTTACAATATTTAATATTGAGTCAATGTCTGCACATTGCAAGCTCTTACCTCTCCCTGAATATATGACTTTCATACAGAACACGCCCCTCTTCCATATGTGCTATACCCTTTCCTCACCCCCATGTATTGAAGCCACTATACCAGGCATCAACAAACTTGGCCCTCCAGCTGTTAAGGAACTACAAATCCCACAATGCATTGCAGGAGTCTTACAGCCACACTCATGACTCAAAGGCAAATGCATTGTGGGACTTGTAGTTCCTTAACAGCTGGAGGGCCAGGTTTGCCCATGCCTGCACTATACTGTATATGCAACAGAAGTTCTTCTATACACAGCTCCCGTTCCATGGTCACTAGTTCCTACCTTTGACTTTGTTGACATTTTTTTACATTTAAAAATTCTTCACTGATGATGATCCCCTATTTTCCTTGGTTTCATCCACCTAGATAACTGTAGTAATTGAGAGAGTAAATTTTGTTTAGTAGAATAAACCAAGTGAAGATGGAGGAAGGGAGTACCTGTCTTTGTCAGCAGCCCAGGACATAGGCTTAAAATGAACCAGAGATGAAGCACCCTCATGCATTTTACCATATATATCAATGGTAACATGACAGTGTACACCTACTCTGCTCTCTGTTTCATTCTTCTCTGCTCAATTTGCCTGTTATCAGCTCTGATAAGAATCCCCGACTGAGCATTCAGTTTAGGTTCAACCTGGAATCATTATAGCTGAGTCAGTCTTCTGTGAAGTCATTTCAAGCCCGCTCCCTCCTGGCTCAGCTTCCTGCTTTGCATACTCAGAGCTCTGATGACATGGGAGGGGCTGCTCCTGCTGAGAAAGAAGCTCTGAAACAACAGACAAGTGTGGCTGCTGTGTGATCTGTGTGCACTGTGCAGTCATCATCATTATTATCTGTGCAGTTTCATTCCTATGAGAGACACTTCCTACAGGCAGCTGCACATCATTCCAGAATAATGAAAGCACACAGATGAAAGGCTGCAGTAGCAGCCCTGCTTGTCTATAGTCTCATAGAGCCTAGACAGCACATCCAGAACAGCTCATAACCTGTAAGCAGAATGGCTATGAGCCAGTGGCCATATTGGATTTTTCCTGGAGCAATGATGGCTAAAAAAAACCTCAAAAATGCACACCAGAGCGGAGAAATTATCAGGTAAAGCATTTATTCTTTACAAGCTATCGATTGATATTTTTATTTTGTGTGAAACTTTCATCTCTGGTTCCCTTTAAGCAGGGAGCAGGAGTAACACATAACTGCATAAGCCAGTTCCAAACTGACCAAGTGACGATGTATCACTTCCTGGTACTGTTTTAAACCATGTAGGAACTAAAAGGGTCACATGAATGAGCAATCATAACCACCCAGACACTTACGGATCGACCGCAGGATCTTGCATCATTCCCGATTCTGGATTTTGCCTATACGAGAGAATATTAAAGTAACATTTTAATTGTGTATAAAAGCAGACAGGCATGTTGGAGACATTTACAACATCTGCTTCTTACTTCATTTTTCAATTCTGTAGCACTAGCAAGACATGCAATCCACCCCATCTAAAAGCACATGCCAGTAAATAAAAGATTTTCTTATATTAACTACTTGACCACTACGGGTTAATGCCCCTTAAAGAGAACCCGAGGTGGGTTTGAAGAATGTGATCTGCATACAGAGGCTGGATCTGCCTATACAGCCCAGTCTCTGTTGGTATCCCAAACCCCCCTAATGTCCCCCTGCACTCTGCAATCAGACATAGATCACAGGCGCGCTGTGCGTACTGTGTTTACATCTGTAGTGTCAGTCTCGGCTGCTCCCCCGCCTCCTGCAGAGCTCCGGTCCCTACCCCCCTCCCTTCCCTCTAATCAGCGGGGAGGGAAAGGAGGCAGGCGGGAACCGGAGTTCTGCAGGAGGTGGGGAGAGCAGCAGACTGACACTATAGAGAAAAACACAGCCCGCTGAGACATGCTGTGTGTCGACAGCACGGCTGTGATTTAAGAGGGATTGCAGAGTAGAGGACCTTAAGGGGGTTTGGGATACCAACAGAAGCTGGGCTGTATAGGCAGATCCAGCCTCTGTATGCAGATCACATTCTTCAAACCCACCTCGGGTTCTCTTTAAGGACCAGAGAAATTTTCACACTTCATCTCTCCTCCCATTCATCCGCTTATAACTTTATCACTAACTAGCTGATTGCCCAGCGTTGCCCGGGAATGTATTTGGCTAGTGTTGGCTCCACCCACTTTTTCTAACCCTAACACACAATTACTCAATGACCAAGTTTGTGAGCTTTGCGGTCTTTGGAATCAATAATTTGCATTGAAATTGAAAAAAAAAATCTGATTGGCTGTTTGTGGCTCCACCCCCTTTTCTGAATTTGAACCCCAGTCACCCAATGACCAACTGTAGCAGGTTTGAGGCCTGTGCCATTAACAGTGCAAGAATGGCAGCAATTAAATATTCCCCTTTAGAAGCAATAGGTGAAGTTTGATTCACTTTTGTAGGCTGCACCCACTTTTCTGAATATTAAACCCAGACACCCAGTGACCAACAGTGCAAAGTTTGAGAACCCTGCCATTAATAGTGTAAGAATGGCTGCAGTATACATTTTCCCAGGGAAATTTGTATTTGTCTCCGCCCACTAATGACCTGGAACTGCCTGCCCGTGTATGTATTTGACCGGTTTTGGCTCCGCCCACTTTTTCTGACCCTAATGCACGAACACTCAATGACCAAGTTTATGAGCTTTGGGGTATTGGCATCAATAATTTGTATATTCCCATAGAAATTAAACAAATCAGATTGGCTGTTTGTGGCTGCGCCCCTCTCCAACATTTGAATCCCAGTCACCCAATGACCAACTATAGCAGGTTTGAGGCATCTGCTATTACCAGTGTAAAAATAGCAGCAATTTAAATATTCCCCTTGAAAATCAACAGGTGAATTTTGATTGGCTATGATAGGCTCCACCCACTTCCCTGAATATTTATCTCAGTCACCCAGTGACCATCTTGGCAAAGTTTGAGATCCCTGCCATTAACAGTGAAGAAGGGCTGCAGTTTACATTTTCCCAGTGAAATTTGCTTTTGGCTCCACCCACTTTTTGTAACCTGGACACACAGTCACTCAATGACCATGTTTGTGAGCTTTGGGTCCTTGGCATCAATAATTTGTATTTTCCCAGTGAAATGAAACACATCTGATTGGCGGTTTGTGGCTCTATCCCAGGCATGGGCAAACTTGGCCCTCCAGCTGTTAAGGAACTACAAATCCCACAATGCATTTGTCTTTATGAGTCATGACTGTGGCTGTCAGACTCCTGCAATGCATTGCGGGACTTGTAGTTCCTCAACAGCTGGAGGGCCAAGCCTGCTCATGCCTGCTCTATCCCCTTTTCTGAATTTGAACCCCAGTGACCCAATGACCAACTGTTTCATGTTTGAGGCTTGTGCCATTAACAGTGCAAGAATGGCAGCAATTTTAATATTCCCCTTGAAAATCAACTGGTGAATTCTGATTAGCTTTTTTTAGGCTCCACCCACTTATCTGTATAATAATCTGTGCCATTAACAGTGCAAGAATGGCAGCAATGTAAATATTCCCCTTGAAAATCAAAAGATGAATTTTGATTGGCTGCTGTACGCTCCACCCACTTTCCTGAATATTAATCCTAGTCACCCAGTGGCCAACTGTGTCAAGTTTGAGAACCCTGCCAATAACAGAATGGCTGAAATCAATCTAACAAATATGATTGGCTGTTTGTGCCTCCACCCCCCTTAGTGAATTTGGTCCCCAGTCACCCAATTACTGACTGTATCAGGTTTAAGGCCTCTGCCATTAACAGTGTAAGAATGGTAGCAATGTAAATATTCCCCATGAAAATCAATAGGTGAATTTTGATTGGCTGTTGTAGGCGCCACCCACATTTCTGAATAATAATCCCAGGCACCCAGTGGCCAATTGTGTCACGTTTGGGAACCCTGCCATGTAAAAAATTAAGCTTCTGGCACCACCCACTTTTTGTAACCTTGACATATAGTCACTCAATTACCAAGTTTATCAGCTTTGGGGTCCTTGGTATCAATACTTTGTATATCTGATTGGCTATTTGTGGCTCCAACCCTTTCTGAATTTGAACCCCAGTCACCCAGTAACCAACTGTACCAGGGTTGAGGCATCTGCTTTTAACAGTATAAGAATGGTAGCAGTTTAAATATTCCCTTTGAAAATCAAAAGTTGAATTTTTATTGGCTGTTGTTTTGTGAGCCTTCAGGTTCCTGGCATCAAAAATGTGTGAATGGAAGCAGTTTATCCAGCAAAGAAATCTGTATTGCTGTCTGTGGCCCCGCCCCTTTAGTGAATTTGGACCCCAGTCACCCAATGACTGACTGCAGCAAGTCTGAAGCCTCTGCCATAAACAGTGTAAGAATGGCAGCAGTTTAAATATTCCCCTTTAAATGCAATAGGTGAATTTTGATTGGCTGTTGTAGGCTCCACCCACTTTCCTAAATCGTAATCTTATTCACCCAGTGACCAAGTGTGGCAAGTTTGAGAACCCTGCGATTAACAGTGTAAGAATGGCTGCAGTTTACATTTTCCCATTTAAAATGAATGGCTGCATTTTGATTGGCTGTTTTATGCTCCGCCCACTTTTCCTGGATTTGTAACTTCGGTCACCAAGTGACCAACTGTGCCAAGTGTGGGGACTCTGGCTTGATTACTGTGAGAATGGCAGACTTTTACATTTTTTCCATTGACTTGAATGGGTGAAATCTGATTTGCTGTTTGTAGCTCCGCCTAGGTGTGCAGGGGGGCCGCGAGACCCCCAGAACCTATCATCCCAGGTAGTAAGGGATCTGTGTACCAAGTTTCGTTCAAATCGGTCCAGCTGTTTTCGAGTGATCGCGACACACACACACACACACACACACACACACACACACACACACACACACACACACACACACACACACACACACACACACACACACACACACACACACACACACACACACACACACACACACACACACACACACACACACACACACGATTTTATATATATAGATTACCGTGTTTCCCCTAAAGTAAGACCTACCCCAAAAGTAAGGCCTACCTTATATTTCAAGCATGCTTGAAATATAAGACCTACTCCGAAATGAAGACCTAGCTGGGGGGACGCTTTGTGTATGGGGAGGGGAGTGGTCTGTTACTGTACCTCCCTTGTGGCTGCGTCCCCCTCTGTTGCAAATAATTTCTCTGGTGGTGGCGGCAGCATAGTAATCAATCTGTAAGGGCGCCCTTTGACACTCACGCAGTATGCTAGGTTGGCTCTGTGCCTGCGCTCCCCTCTTAATAATAATCAATGTGCGCCTGGGACGCATCAGCCGGGCGCACATGGTGAAAGGAAGGGCGCGCCAGTGCAGAGCTGAACTAGCGTACTGCGTGAGTGTCAAAGGGCGCCCTCACAGATTCATTACTATGGCTCCGCCACCACCTGAGGAATTACCGGTACTTTGACGCCGCCACAAGGGAGTTTCGGTAAGAGCCTCCCCATACATATAGCGTCTAGCCCCTCCCACCCCCGAAAATAAGCCCTAGCACACATTTCCTCCTTAAAAAGAATATAAGACAGTGTCTTATATTCGGGGAAAGACGGTATCATACCTAAATAATCTATACATCGGGTTTGTTTGCTACAAATTGGGCTTTCTTTTGGTGGTACATCTTTGCTTAGAGTTATTTTACTGTATAAGCATTTTAACAGGAATAATAAGAAAATTTAAAAAATTATTATTTCTCAGTTTTCAGCCATTATAGTTTTAGGCCTCTTTCACACCAGGACGTTGCGTTTTAGGGGACGTTATAGGTCGCATAACGTGCCCCTAACAAACACATGGTGGTGTTGTAGGAGGACGCTACAAAGAGCCGCGTTATGCAGCTCTTGGTGTGCCTTTTTTATGCTATGGGATGCGGAGACCAAGTGATCCGCATCACGTGGTCCCGCCGGCCAATCGCCGCACAGAGCGGCCGCTCCAGGAAGTAAACACTGAACGTCACTTAGTGCAGAGAATATTAATTAGCCATGTGGCTGGCGGCGGAAAAGGAGGGGAGACCTCCTCCTCCAACATTACTGAGCATGTGCAAGTAGTCTAACGCGGCTTAGCCCAGTATAACGTACAGATTGCAGCACTTGGTTTGAACGTCCAGCGTTACACTGTAATGCAATGTGGGCACTGTGAACAGCCCATTGATTTTTCATTGCTGTGCAGTGGGCTGCATTACAGGCTGCACTAACGTGCGCCTGTAACGTCTTACTGTGAAAGCAGCCTTAAATTAAAACGTGTGACTGTAGATAAACCCCACACATTTTATTCGCCAAATTGGCCCAGTTATTACAACATTTCAATAATGTTCCTAGCTCAGTGTATGGGGGAAATATTTTATTTGGAAATAAGGTGTATTTTTCCATTTAGTATCTTGGTTTCCTCTTTGTACCCTATCATTAATTGCAATCCCAAATGTGTAAAAACAACAATAATATAACCTAATGGCATACATGTACCCAAAGTTAAATCCCTAACCTAACAATTTATGTATTCTCTTTTAAATTCTACCACTTTTCTTTTACAGACTTTTATTTTGTTTTACATGGGGGAGGGGGTGGTATCAGAAAGAGTTAATGGATTTTTTTATTTCATTTTTATCTACTCTTATTTTTTGTACCTGCAATATTATTTTTGGCCACATGCTGATGCATTCTAAGGCGAAGTGAAAACAAAAGGAATTTTTTTTTTTTTTACATACTTTTATTGAATAATCAGTGCTGTTGGTTACAGCACTGATCATTTATGAATCAGGCACTTAGATTGGCTTTGGGAACATATATTTCCTTTCACCAATCTTACATGCATCCACGGCTGATGGGCGCACGTGGCGTGCATAGAAACCCAAAGACGAGTAGCTACACCCCTGGGACTTCAGATAAAGTCCAACATGGCGTAGATATATTGCCCCCATAGCAACAACTAGTTAAACTGTGTCTGTTTCGACACATTACCAAGAAGTGGTAAATTTGCATTCCGTGCTGCCTTATCATACTTTTTGTAACATTCACTTTAAAAATATGGCTGAAAAAAAACTCTAAAAGGTCCTGCTGGACTCCAAGCTTTATAAGTATGACCACAGTAACCATAGCCTCACCATCAGTGGGGAAGCTACACTAGTGCACACTGGGGCACTGGCTCCCCCTGGGAATCACTGTGCCTCCCTGAGTGCCCCCCTATCCCGCTCAGTACTCAGTAACATACAGTTCCCTATTTACAGGCTTAAGCAGCATACAATGAACAGGATAGGATCTGTAAAATACTCTTCATGTCAGCCTGAGTCTATGTTGGCATTAAGTAAGCTAAGGGTCTTATCTATTTGCCATAAATACCTCACAATCCTTGCAAGATCCCTTGTTAATAATGTATCTGGATGGCACTTATATTTACAAAAAAAAAATCTCTCTACTGCCTTCTGACTGTAGGTTCTGAGAAGAAGAAAGGAAAGAAAAAGAATCCTGCTGGATAGGCTTCACAACCAAGGTTTAATTAAAAAAGAAAACACATTTTTATTGGTATCAAAACACATGTACAATAAATGTTAAAACCAACCAGTCAGTCAGACCCCAATCGTGTGAGATATGAGGGATGACCAGTAATAACTGCCTGCCTCACTACAAGTATGCCCTATGCCTACAAGGACAACCAAAATTGGGTCTGTATGATCCAACCAAGGAGTCCATCCGGGTCCTTAGCAAGTATGAGCACCACAAAGAAGGTGCAAGAGTGAAAGTGACCAATAATAGTGCATAAAATATGCACATGAAAAACGACAAACCAATGTTAACCATTTCTGCCGCCCGGCAGAAGCTCACGTCCGGGTGGCTTCTCTGCTGCGGTGCCACGGTTCGGCGCGCAATCGTGGGCGCGCCCCCGTGGTGTCCCCCGGTACCTCGGGGATCAGTGAACAGCAACATGGTTCCCGATCATCGATCCATGTCCCCCACAGAAAAACCAAAGGGCTATTACAAGAGGCTTCAATATTTATGCGCCTCAAAATTTCCGCATCCCCCTTGTGCTTCCGATTAGCTAAAAGCACAAGTTGGGGAAAAAAATGCAGCTGGCACTGGTGTAATTATTCGTCTAACTAGACGAATACAACTGCGCTGCGTTCCCGTGTGCTTGCTCCCGTGCGCGTCATCCGGAGCTTACTGTGCTTGCCAGTAAGCTCCCGATGACGCGCGCAGGAGAAAGCACGTGCGTGGCCACGACCGCGCAGCCGCAGTTCTATTCGTCTAGTTAAACGAATAATTAGCAGGTTACCGGCGGTGGGTACGAGAGCATCGGAGGAGGACAGCGTGGGACATGACAGCTGCGGGGGGCCGATAGAAGCCCCAGGTAAGTGTCTGCTTTAGCTTTTTAAAAGACACAGGAGAACCCCTTTAACATGCTGCTCAATTTCCCACGCATTTTTGCAGTCAAAGCTAGGTTCACAGTGATCACTGCATTGCGTTCCCTGTGATAGCAGGAACGCAATGGATCGAGACAGTGATGCTGCAAGTTATTTGCCCCGTTCATCAGGTACAGTAAAGCATACAATGAAAAATATGTCACTGTTAATGCTCGCTTAAACGGTAACATAATGCTTGCAGTGTGTTACCTGACCGCAACCCATTATACCGCAACACACTGTCTGCACACACCAAGTGGTGCAGAAGTATAGAGCGCCCGTTACACTGCAAGGCATTACTGTGAACATGGCCAAATATTTCACACACCACAAACACACTTTATACATTTATTACACAATAATAAAAGTCTAAAGGTGCCCATACACTCGTCAGATTGGCAGCAGACAGATAAGAAATGCATCTGATGATCTATCTGATGCGTTTTTAGAACATTTTTTACCAGGATAGAATTCCAATAGATTTCAGTTTGAAATCTGTTGAAATTCGATCTGATGGCATTTTTTTGCCATCAGATTTCCATTAAGGCCAATGCAAACTGATAAGCAATCTCATCAGATCGACCTAAATTTTCCACCCTGCAAGTTCGATGGAAATCCATCGAAATCGATCGAAATCGGCCGTCAGCGATCGATCGGTCGGCCAGAAAATCGGCTGAGTGTATGGGCTGCTTTAGCATATGCTCATATGCTGGCCTTGGTCTGACTACAATGGCCGGGGCCTGTTTTGGCATATAATGCAGCAAAACACGCACAAGCCAAATAAGTGTGTTCCCTTCCTTATGGTGGCCACACCCCACAGACGGTGCCTTATAAAAGTCTATTCTTCCCATCTTCTCATCCTCCTGGCTTTGTTCTTATTTTGTTACATTCCTACCTGTCATTTTAATATTTAGACACGATTTTGTGCAGATCCACCACATAAAAAAAAGTATCAAGATTGTAAAGTGAAATCAGAAAAATATACATAAAACAAAATTTTGCAAAAATAAACTGAAAATGGCCATGTGCATATGTAATTGCCCCCTTTGCTATGAAGCCCCTAAACAGTCCCGGTGCAACCAATTACCTTCATATGTCACATAATTAGTGAAATGGAAAGAACATGGTACACCACACCTGCCAAAAAGGGCTGCCCACCAAGAGGGGGTGAATACTATTCCAAAACACCGTCATTGGTTTCTCTTTTTTTTTTTTTCATATCTTTTTCAATCAATATTCTTGATGGATTGCGTTAAAAAAAAAAAAATCAAATCAACGCACCATACCGGTGTACTAATCTCCCCCACTGTAACCTACCCTACACACTGTGCAATGCCTGACCGACACAAATCTGCTAGTTAATATTAACTGCCAAACTTTTAATGTAAGTGGTGGCTTTGCTGGTTAACTGAAAGGACAACTGATAACCAAGGTAATCTCCATGATTCCCTATGGCTCAAGTGGGCGATATTACAGTGTAACAGTGTGCTGACCAGAAAGCTGTTATGGGGGTAATGACTATTTTTAAAATGGAGGACGGAGAATTCCATTGATCACAGCGGACAAATGGGTTGCAGGAGAGGAGAAAGAGATTGAGGAGTAGACTACATGGGAGGCAAGTATGACCTGTATATGGTTATTCTGACTATCTTCAGTTTAGGTTCTCTTTGAAGGGAACCTTAACTGTGGGGGGAAAAAGAAACTCACTTACCTGGGGCTTTGCCAAGCCTCCTGCAGCCGTCATGTGCCCGCGCCGGTCCTTCGGTGCCCTCCGGTCTCCCTTCGCGGCTAAGTTTCGTTTTCGGCCGACTGCCAGTCGTCCTCCGGCAAAGCCTCCTCTTCTTTCACATTCCCCGACGTAAAGTGCCGTAAAGCGCGTCATTCGGACGTGCTTTACGGCGGGGAATGCGGAAGAAGAGGACGCTTTGCCGGAGGACGACTGGCAGTCGGCCGTAAACGAAACTTAGCCGCGGAGGGAGACCGGAGGGCACCGAAGGACCGGCGCGGGCACAGGATGCCGGGAGGAGGCTTGGGAAAGCCCCAGGTAAGTGAATTTTTTTCCCCTAAAGTTAAGGTTCCCTTTAACTGCTTGCTGACCGTGTCACACCGATGGGCGCGGCAGCGGCAGCCCCAGGACCGCCTAACGCCAATTGGTGTAAAGTCCTGGGGCAGCAATTTGCAGGAGATTGTGTGCAAGCATCTCCTGCTCAGCGGGCGAAGCTCCGCCCCCTTCAGTCTCCGAGCGGCAATCGCTGCTCGGGAGACTATTAGACGGCGAAATCTCCGTCTAATTACATAGTACAGTGCTGCGATCTGCAGCAGCACTGTACTGGGGAAAGCGTGTGACAAGGCTATTCCCTCCTGAGGATCAGAGGTGATCGGCTGTCATAGGCTGAAGCCTATGACAGCTGATCACAGTGATTGGCTGGCGGAGGGAGGGCAGGCCTAGGGTAATATGAATTAAAAAAAAAAAAATAGTAAAATTTATTAAAAAATAAATAATGAACATTAATATTTATATTAAAAAAAAATAAACACACGGGGAGAGATCAGACCCCACCAACAGAGAGCTCTGTTGATGGGGAGAAAAGAGGGGGGGGGGGGGAATCACTTGTGTGCTGTGTTGTGCGGCCCTGCAGCTCGGCCTTAAAGCTGCAGTGGCCCATTTTACATAAAATGGCCTGGCCACTAGGGGGGGGGGGTTTAACACTGCAGTCCTCAAGAGGTTAAAGAGAACCCGAGGTGAGAGGGATACGGAGGCTGGCAGGTTTATCTCCTTTCAAATAATTGCACATTGCCTGATCCTCTGCCTCTAACTTAATGCCATTGACCCAGAACAAGCATGCATATCAGAGGTCTATAACAAATCTGACAAGATTAGCTGCATGCTGGTTTCAGGTGTGTGATTTAGACCCGCTGACCAGAAAGATTAGCAGGGCTGCCAGGCAACTGGTATTGTTTAAGGCTGCTTCCACACAGGGACGTTACAGGCGCACGTTAGTGCACCTGTAACACTCCCCCAACGCACAGCAATGTAACACAAGTGGGCTGTTCACAGTGCCCACGTTGCGTTACATGTAACGCTGCACGTTGTAGTGAAAGTTGTTGTTAATGACTGTTTGCATATGCTCAGTGGGGGGCGGAGAGGAGGCGGGGAGATGCCGCTACAGTAGCCGCGCACATGGCTACTTAATATGCACTGCACTGGCAGCCGCTGATTGGCCGGTGGGACCACGTGATGCGGAGTGTCTCGCTCCGCATCACGTGGTCCCGCCTGCCAATCACCGCCACTCTGGGAGAACTTATGCGGATAGAGCCACCTAACGCGACTCACTCTACCGTCATCTCCCGCACCACCATGCTTTGCGTTAGGGGCACGTTATGCGACCATAACGTCCCCTAAAACGCAACGTCTTGGTGTGTAAGTAGCCTAAAAGGAAATAAATATGGCAGCTTCCATAGGTCTCACGCCTCAGGTTAAGCCTATAATTTCCCCAGGTAAAGAAACTTTTGGGCATATATCTTCCTTGAATGACACAATGATTATGATCACTGGAGTAATAAGAATTACAAAGTCTGATCTATACTGATATCTTCTTTGAATATCAATAACAGTATAACCAAAAATATATATATTCTACCAGATTTAAAAATGAACGGCATAAAATGAATATTTACCGATAATGCGCTCGGACACGTCTACTTCTTTAAACGTCCTCGTAAAAATAGCTTTTAGTTTCCTTTCACAGGTTTGGAAAAGCAAAGCTGTGACAGACACGTCAGACACAGAACGCATACATTTAATAGTTCTGTGAAAATATATCCAGTTCGGCTGGTTTTCAGGCCTGCCAAGTGCAAGTAGAAGATTCCCTTCAGGGCAGAATAACAGACACATCACACCTCTAAGGGCCGGTTCACATTTGTTTCAAAGACGTATCCGTGGCTCAGTTTTTGTGCCCGGACCAAAACTGGAGCCACGGATACCAATGTTAAAAATAGCGGCCGTCTTCACTCAATAAAAAAAATGGATCCATGAACGATCCTGGGGATCGGGTTAAAAAACTGATGGAGGGTCCGGACTTGTTGGGACTTCACAGACCCCGGATGAGACTTCACGGACCCTGGATACACAGAGGGGTAGTGGCAGGTAATGCAAAAACGGATCTCGCTCTACACAGACATAGAAACGGAGGGAGATCCGGATTGTCTACTACCTGCTCCTCCACTCAATGACAAGGTGTGTAGGCTGGAGGGGGGGGGGGGGGGGGAGCAGCCAGGAAGAGGGGCAGCGGGGAGGGGGGGGGGCAGTCACCCCCCCCCCCCTCACCTGGGTCCTCTGTCCCGCTCCCCCTCCAGCTAATAAAATGTAATTGCAGCGAGCGGGGAAGCTTACCTTCCTTCCTCTGAATGCCGTGTGACTTCTTGCAATGCCGCCCACTGAAGTATAGAGGGCGGCATTGCAGGAAGTCATGTGGCAAGCGGTGGAACACAAGGAAGGTAGGTAACCCTCCCTACTCGCTGCATAACCATCACATTAATGCAAACAGCTGGGGGACGGAGTGGGGGGACGACCCCCCTCCCCGCCTCTGCTGCTGTTTTTTTTTCTACTAGAACAGCATTTAGGGCTGGTGCACACCAAAACCCGCTAGCAGATCCGCAAAATGCTAGCAGATTTTTAAACGCTTTTTTTTATTTTTATGAGGCGTTTTGCTAGCGGTTTTCAGTATAGTAGATTTCATATATTGTTACAGTAAAGCTGTTACTGAACAGCTTCTGTAACAAAAACGCCTGCAAAACCGCTCTGAAGTGCCGTTTTTCAGAGCGGTTTGCGTTTTTCCTATACTTAACATTGAGGCAGAAACGCATCCGAAATCCAAAAAATGCCTCACCCAGGCATTTTTCGTTTCTGCAAAACGCCTGCCGCTCTGGTGTGCACCACCCCATTGAGATACATTGACCAAGCAGATCCGCAGCCGCAAGCGGATCTGAAAACGCCCAAAAAGCCGCTCGGTGTGCACCAGCCCACAATTAGTTAAACACAGGACTGCCTGCAGGGAAAGCTGGACACATCCGAACTGGAGATAATGTTATCTTGTGTTTACATTAGTCACGTGATACAATTAAGTAAATCTCTGACTGTGCAGTCACTCCTCAGACACTCCACAGTCAGACACTCGGAAAGCATTTCTGCTGTATTACAGGATGAATAAAACCAGTTCTGAATAAAATGCAAAGGCAGCTCTCAGAGCAAAAAAAATGTTCTTTGGGAACTTGTTATTTCTAAATGAATAATACTTATGCACAAAAGCAAATATGATAACCTTATGGCATATAAAAAGTAGGAAAACATGTTTTTATTGATTATGTCAGGGTTTTATACCGCTTTAAACAAAATAACATTTATTAGATGCTCCAAAATGCCACCAATGCGCATTTGGGAGCATCTAAAAAAGGTCATTTTGTTTAAAGGACAACTGTAGGGAGGCTGCCATGTTTTTTTTTTCCTTTTGTGCAATACCAGTTGCGTGGCTGTCCTGCTGATCCTTCGCCTCTAATACTTTTAGCCACAGCCCCTGAACAAGCATGCAGATGATCAGTTTTTTTCCAACATTCATGTCAGAACTGAAAAGAATAGCTGCACGCTTGTTTCTGGTGTTATTGAGGCTAGATTCACAGTGGGACGTTGCGTTTTGATGCCACGTTAAAGTCGCACCGCAAGCTTACAACGCAACGCGCCCAAAAAGTGGCAACGCAGCGTTACCGTCGCATACAGCAGATACAGTAAAAAATACAGGCAATGAAAAGTATGCTTCCAAGTCATTACTGAGCATGTGCAAACAGTCCAACGCAGCTAATAACATGTATAACGCACTGCATGCAGTACTTTTACTTAACGTGCAGCGTTAGACACCAACGCAACGTGTGCACTGTGAACAGGGCATTGATTTTTCATTGCAGTGAGTTATTCTGCGTTAAATGCTGTTTTAACGCGCGACTTTAACGTCCCACTGTGAACTTAGCCTCAGACATTATTCCATCCACATAGATCAGCGGGGCTGCCAGGCAACTGGTATTGCACAAAACAAAATAAAAAAAACATGGCAGCCTCCCTACAGCTGTCCCTTAAAATAACGGCTTTCAGTCTGTTACTCTACAAGGGAGGCAAGTCCACCATTAACTTCCCCCTTTTAAATGTTTTTTTACACGGTTTTATTCTTGTTGGCGCCTCTGTTCAAAAGTTTAACAAAAACTTACATGTTTGGTGTTATTAAGTTAGATCAGCACATTGCAGTGAGCAATAAACCGTTCTTGTGCATTTCAAAATTTACAGCAGTATTCCTTCAAATACCAATAAGGATCTGTAAAGTGTAGAGATCCTATGCAGGGCCACAGGGGCTTATCTGGGCAATATAGCACCTGTGGCAAGCACTGAAATTGCATTCCCTGCCCAACCAAGTAGTGACATGCCAGATAATCAAGAAGTCACTGCTCCCTAATAAAATATTAAGTAGTCACACACCATCAGATAATATAATTAGGGAGCCACGTGTGGCAGGGATGAGATTGTGAGCTCCTCTTGCACAGTGACAGCTGCTGTGGCGCCCATGGCATGATCCATACCTGCACCCTCTAGATACGCCACTGCAGGGCCGTAATAAGAGCTAGGCATGCAAAGCTACTGCTCAGGGCTTGGGGAGAGCACTGGTATCTGCTGATAGGCAAGCTTATGTTTAATTTTCATAGATGTTTCCTAAAGCTTTAGGGAATGCTTTTGTTTTTCTTTTAAAGCAATCCTGTGACATTTAAATCAGAAAAAAAAGTAGTAATCGGGGGGGGGGGGGGGGGGGAATCAATTGTATCAATCTGAAAAGTTACAAAAAAAATATATTTTATTGAGCCATTTACATTTAAACCAGGAAGTCACAAACAGACAAGATGAGAAGGTGGTGGTCTCAGTGGAAGGGGGTGGGGGGGGGAAGGAAGCACCATTTTTGCATCTCAACAACACATAAAAGTGTTACAAGGCCTGCCATCTGCAGAAAGAGCAGGCAGATAATGATTTCTGTAATTAACAGTAGCAATGAGCAAACAAAAGCTTTCATCAGCAGGGGGTGGGGAGATAGGGCATTCTTCAAGGAGTTTTCATTTCATTCACTTTCATTCAGAAAACAAATGTACACAGATACACTAACTACTTCCGAGTACTGTTAGTAATACTCAGATTCAGTGTAGCACCATCTTGTGGCCAAAAAGTAAGAATACACCCACCCATACATTATACATATATTTATATAAAGATATACATTTCTATTTGATGTTAACCCCTTACAGCCCTACCCTATGTAGTTACCAAAATAAAACACTTGTAAAAAAAAAAAAAAAAAAAAAAGAAGGACACCATTTAACTAAAAAAAAATAGTTACCTGATAGACTGTTTAATATGTATGTCATGATAGTATATTACTGTTAATTTTGCAAATAAAGGCTTGTAATTAGTAATATAGCATTAAAATCACTAAACCGAAAAATACACCTTTATTTTCAGATAAAATATTTTCGGCATACGTTGCAATAGGGACACATAAATAATAACCGGGACAAATAAAATGTTTGGGTTTAAGCCACAGCAGCAAATTTTATTTTAAAACAATAATGGCCAAAAACTGAGAAATAATGATTTTTTTTATTTTCTTTCTTATTATTCCCTTGAAAATGCATATAAAATAAATCATAGTAAAAAGTACCACCCAGTCCTGTTCAGTAGTGAATACCTATTAGTTGCAAGTTATCACATTTATGAATGACCACATGGGCTGTCCACTAGTCTACGATGCCAAAACTTGTTTATTGGATGTATTTGCTGATAAGGTTACAGATAAACATAAGAAAGAATTTGTGATGGAGAGATTACATACGGCACAGAAGCAATTTACAAAGAATTGGATAACTGCAACAGTCCCCTCTTGCTCAGACTGGATTCAGGCAGTTAATGTAGTGCTGCCTTATAGGAAGGCTATCAAAACAGAGGCGCTCTACTCCGGTTTAATAAAATATGGGCAGTGTGGCTTGGCTCCATGCATACAGTTATGGTAATCGACCATTCAACAGATATACTGAGAGAGTGAGGTGGGTGGAGGTTCTGACTTCAGGTGGGTACACACGTCAGATAAAAGTCTTTAGAAAATGAAAGATCACAGACCAATTTTACCCCCTTCCATGTAGTATGAGAGCCACACCTACACAGTCTATTCTATGGAGCTGCACTCCCCATCAGACAGAAATCTTACCCCCTTCCATGTAGTATGAGAGCCACACCTACACAGTCTATTCTATGGAGCTGCACTCCCCATCAGACAGAGATCTTACCCCCTTCCATGTAGTATGAGAGCCATACATACACAGTCTTTTCTATGGAGCTGAACTCCCCATCAGATAAAAATCTTTGCAAGATGCTGCACACACAGATGCTGTAGACATGCAACAGATCAGTATCTGCAAAAGATCTGTTCCTGCAAAATGCATTCAAAGTCTATATCTGCAGATCTCATACACACCTTGTTTAACGGACCATCATCTGCAGATCAGAAGATCCAACCTGGTGGATCTGATCTGCAGATAATGGTCCGTTAAACAAGGTGTGTATAATGATCTGCAGATATCATAGACTATGAATGCATTTTGCAGGAATGGATTTTTGGCAGGAACAGATCTTTTGAATGTCTACAGCATCTGTGTGTGCAGCATCTTGCAAAGATTTTTATCTGATGGGGAGTTCAGCTCCATAGAATAGACTGTGTAGGTGTGGCTCTCATACTACATGGAAGGGGGTAAGATTTCTGTCTGATGGGGAGGGCAGCTCCATAGAATAGGCTGTGTAGGTGTGGCTCTCATACTACATGGAGGGGGTAAAATTGGTATGTGATCTTTTATTTTCCAAAGACTTTTATCTGACGTGTGTACCCACCTTTCCTCTCTGAATTACCGGGTGAACTACCTTCAAGTACTTTATACGCCAATATGCAATGATTCGTTTTGCTTTTTTTAAGAGCTGTTGGTTGTAAAAAGATACCCGAAGTGACATGTGACATGATGAGATAGACATGTGTATGTACAGTGCCTAACACACAAATAACTATGCTGTGTTCCTTTTTTTCCTTTCTGTCTGAAAGAGTTAAATATCAGGTATATAAGTGGCTGACTCAGTCCTGACTCAGACAGGGAGTGACTAGCTGGTGGCTGGATGGTGTAATGGTTAAAGAGAACCAGAGATGAAGCACCCTCTTGTATTTTACTTTATAAATCAGTGGGAACATGACAGTAAACACCTAATCTGCCCTTTGTTTCATTGTTCTCTGTGTAATCTGACTGTTATCACCTCTGATAAGAACCCCCGACTGAGAAGTCAGGCTGCTCCGTCTAGCTTTGCTACAGAAAGATTATAGCTAAGTCTGTCTTCTGTGGTGTTATTTCAAGCCCAAGCCTGCCCCCTTGTGGCTTTGCTATAATGACTCAGCAATAATCATTCCCAGCAAAGCCAGATTTAATTGCTCAGTCTGGGATTCTTGTGACTGCTGATAAGAGACACTTTTAGCAGTGAGGACGAAACAGACAGCATGGTAAGTGTTTTCTCTAATGTTCTTACTGATATACATGGTAAAATACACAAGGGTGCTTCCTCTCTGGTTCCCTTTAAGGGCTCTGCCTCTGACACAGGAGACCAGGGTTCGAATCTCGGCTCTGCCTGTTCAGTAAGCCAGCACCTATTCAGTAGGAGACCTTTGGCAAGTCTCCCTAACTCTACTACTGCCTATAGAGCACGCCCTAGTGGCTGCTGCTCTGGCGCTTTGAGTCCGCCAGGAGAAAAGCGCGATATAAATGTTATTTGTCTTGTCTTGACTACAGTGTGTCCCTCACTGATAAGAAATTACAACTATAAAACACTTTCCTAGCAGAAAATGGCTTCTGAGAGCAAATAATAGATAAAAAGGGGAATCAGTAAGGGTCACACTGTAGTCACTTCCTGTCTGAGTCAGGACGAAGTCAGCCACTTACATACCTGATATTTAACTCCTTCAGACAGAGAAAGAAAAAAGGAACACAGCCTAGTTATTTGTGTGCTTGGCACTGTACATACACATGTCTATCTCATCATGTCACCTGTCACCTCGGGTATCCTTTAAGCAAGTAGAGTTACAAATGTTTTCAATGTTACATAATGGAGCTTTATGCTTACTAGTCTTCTCCTGTGTGTGTCAAGGGCTATTATTTATTTTTCATTGCTATAGTGTTGGCTCTATGTGATGTTTTATATGCTGTATTGTAGTTATTATTGTGATTTTTTTTTAAACCATATTTTGTATGGTTCTGAAGCTTTCAATAAACTTGACTTGAAAAAAAAAAAAAAAAAAGTACCAACCAAAGAAAGCCTACTTTTTGGTGAAAAAAAATAAAAATATATAGATAATTTCTGTGCGATAATTTATCAGCGAATGAATGGGAGAGCATCATGTGAAAATTGCTCTGATTTTTAACTGGGAAATCCTATGGTTTGGAAATGGTTAAAGGATGCTGGCCCTTACAGTATATGCAGGCGGTAATATTGGACAAAGAGTTGCCAATCAAAATCAAGAGGGAACGCACACGTTACATTAGGAAGAGCTCATTCTTGCAAGATGATATTTCAATTTCATTCAAACAAACGCATTTATATTAGTTACACAGTCTTGGAGTTCGCATGACCTACCCTCACTTTTACTGCAAAATACTTTACCAACCAAACCAAAAAAACTTGCTGATGGTGATCACCAAAAATGCCAATATTCGTTTCGCATTAATATTTGTGAAAATAATGTTGTATTTGATCTTCAAAACAAAACATTTCTATAAAAAATAGGTTGTTATTTTTTCGTGTATTTTTTTGCATGTACAACAAATTTTGCATTAAAAATAAATTTTTTTTTCCAGGAAAAAAATAGTCACGTTAAAAATATTGTTTTTCCACAGTTGTTTTTTGCTGTAAAAATCTTGATTTTTCAAAAAAAAAAAAAAATTTATGTTAAAAATATCATTTACAAGCTATTATTTTTCGTTAAAGTTTTCTCGAATCGAAAATTGAATTTTCTAAGCGAAAATGACTACTGAAAATGCGCAAGCAACACTGCGTGCTCCAGTTCCCCACATCTGTATAAGGTCGTGTAACTTGTCTGTGAAGAAAGCTCGTCTACCTGGTATGGATGGCACTGATTGTTCTGAAACGCAGAAGGTTGCCGCTGAGGTAATTAATAGCCCGTGTGGTCCCCATGATATTGTGGCCCTCTGTGGGAGGAGTGTGGTGGTGCAGGTACAGGACGACGGATTAGATCAACCCATTGGCTAGTCAGAAGCCCATCACTTGCTTTGTACAAGATTTCATCGATGGCAACATGGGCGTGGTGCCACTGCTCACGGTTCAGCATGTTCAGCCTCTGTCCCCATTGCAAACCGATCAGTTCATTCACACTTTGCTGATTGTGTAGTAAAACTGAAGCTTCTTGCACACGGCCTACAATCTCATTCACGGTGCTCTCATTCCTGCCTCTGTAACCACTTCCTGTGTCTGGTACTCTTGGTGTGTCCGGCAATATTGGAGAGTTTGGTCCGGAGTTTAGCCAATCATTATTCGAGGTCTCCTGTGCATGAGTCATATGGTTGAGGGGATCAGACGTTCCAGGCCTGCTGCTACAAGTTGTCTGGAGAGAAAAACAGACGATGGTAAATTCACCATGAAATTGACATTTGATATTTTGCAATTACAGAGTACACAACAAACCCTGGGTGACTCATGTCCACTTGGCAAGTATGAGATTAAAGGACACCCAAGGCGAAAATAAACAAGTTAAATAAACAATTGTAACTATCTTCCTTCTCCTAAAAAATGACTAAGATATTCCAGTTTTATTTTATGTTTAAATCTACCGTATTTTTCGGAAGACGCACTCTTTCTTCCCCAAAACTGGGGGGGGCCTGTGGGGGTTAGTGGGTGTGTCTTATATTCCAAAGGTACGGTATTTTAGCCCCATAACATACTTACCGGATCCTGCCGCCGCGATCCTCGCCTCCTTAGTCTGTCCGCTGTCATCCAAGGTCACAGCAGCCGTCATCTGAGGGTCCCATTAGGTGTCATCAGAGGGTCCAGCAATCCCATCCAGTATCCCCGCTCTTTAAGTGTCCAGGTCGCCGCACGTGCGCCGCTCGTCACGCAGAAGGGGGCACTGTAACTAAGAAGAGGACACCGTAACTATGGAGGAAGTCGGCCCTGGCAGCGCGTAATCACCGCAAGCCCGCATTCAAGCATGACTGCAGCGAAGAGGAGCCGGCGACTTGGACACTTAAAGAAAACCTGTACTGAAAATTAAAAAAGTCAAAATAACCATACACAAGTCATACTTACCTCCTGTGTAGTCTACTCCTCAATCTCTTTCTCCTCTCCTGTGTCCTGTTTGTCCACTGTGATCAATGGAATTCTCCGTCCTCCATTTTGAAAATGGCCATTACCCCATAACAACTTCCTGGTCAGCACACAGTTAAACTGTAACATCGCCCACTTGAGCCATAGGGAAACGTGGACACATCAGTTCTCCTTTTAGCTGTAACTGACAGCAACTGATATATTTCAGTTCTGACAAAATGTTGTCAGAACTGGAAGGGATCATTGTCAGAAGAAAATGGTGAGCTTCTGAGAGGAACTGATGGCAAGGTAACTATGTAATGTTCATTTGCAGCTACATATTGTGTTTATTTTAAATAATTTTACTCAGTACAGGTTCTCTTTAAAGAGCAGGAATACTGGATGGGATTGCTGGACCCTCCGATGACACCTAATGGGACCCTCAGATGACGGCTGCTGCGACTCTCGGGTGATGACAGGCAGATGGAGGAGGGGAGGATCGCGGCAACAGGATCAGGTGAGATGCAGCAGGGGTGAAGTGTAGTGTAGTTTGGGTTGGCTGGAGGGGTTAGTGAGGGAAGTGTAGTATAGTTGTTGTAGTAGGGGCTAGTGAAGTAATGTGTAGTTGGTGGGGGCAGCAGGGGTAAGGGAAGTGTAGTGTAGCAGGTGTTCGTATAGATGAGCAGTGTAGCTTAGATAAAGACAGTTTTGGGGGAGTTAGAGGTCCATAAGAAGCCCCTGCACCATAGACGCACCTAGGTTTAGTTTATTTTTTTTTCCAGATTTTTGCCCTCTAAATCTAGGTGCGTCTTATATTTCGAAAAATACGGTACTTTTTAAGTTTTAACAGTTTTATTGTTTTTGCTCAATGACACATTCATTAAAGTATGCCAGGGGTAAAAATCTATGAACTATTGACCCTTTTTATCTCTTTCCCGCTCTCAGAAGCCATTTTCTGCTAGGAAAGTGTTTAATAGTTGGAATTTCTCATCAGTTAGGGTCACACTGTAGTCACTTCCTGCCTGAGTCAGGACTGAGTCAGTCACTTACATACCTGATATTTAGCTCTTTCAGGCAGAGAAAGAAAAAAAAGGGAACACTGCTTCATTATTTGTGTGCTAGGCACTGTATATACATGTCTCATCATGTCACATGTCACCTCGGGTATCCTTTAAAGCTAATGGGAAGCTTAAAAAAACAAAACAGATACTTACCTAAGGAGAGGGAAGGCCTGCCCACTTCTCTCTTAGTCCCCACCCTTAAGCGCTGGCTCCCACGTTTGAATCCTCCACCGCAAGAAGCTTAGGAAGTCTTTAGGAGCCCAAGTGCTCCCGAAGGGAAGTGGCTCCTTACTGCGCATGTGTGAGAGGGCGATTGCGCGTGCGCAATATGGAGCCAGCAGTCTTCATGGAGCACTCGGGATGCCAAGACTTCAGAAGCCTCCTTTGGAAGAACAGAGAGCAGTATTTGACCTATCGGTTCGGGGGAGCCAGCGCTGGAACGCAGGGACCGCAAGAGGAGCGGGAAGGCATTATAGGACCCAGAGCCTTTCCTTTGGTAAGTATCTGGTTGATTTTTGGGAGGTTCCTGTTCACTTTAAAGCATAGTTGAAGTGAGAGGGATATGTAGTCTGCCATATTTATTTCCTCTTAAGCAATAGCAGCAGATCAGGCGTTTTACATTTTTAATCTGGATTAGCTGCATGCTTGTTTCTGGTGTTATTCAGACACTACTGCAGCCAAGTAGACCAGCAGGACTACCAGTGCCAACAGGGCCAGTTCTAAACTTTTTACTGCCTGAGACAAACTTGTGAGGATG
The DNA here is from genome assembly GCF_040937935.1 of Hyperolius riggenbachi. NCBI lineage: Eukaryota > Metazoa > Chordata > Amphibia > Anura > Hyperoliidae > Hyperolius > Hyperolius riggenbachi. Next base: position 377,399,346 of record NC_090651.1, read on the forward strand.
CCCCCCCCCCCCCAAGAATTGAAATGATCACACAGCACCCGTCAATTTTCACCACACGTTATAGCTGTGATGATCCCCCCAAAAAACACCCTCAGCATATGTAGATAGCCAGGTATAGGTGCCCCCAGTATAGGTTAGCCAGGTACAGTTGCCCCAATACAGGTTAGCCAGGTACAGTTGCCCCCAGTATAGGTTAGCCAGGTACAGTTGCCCCCAGTATAGGTGAGCCAGGTACAGTTACCCCCAGTATAGGTTAGCCAGGTACAGTTGCCCCCAGTATAGGTTAGCCAGGTACAGTTGCCCCCAGTATAGGTTAGCCAGGTACAGTTGCCCCCAGTATAGGTTAGCCAGGTACAGTTGTCCCCAGTATAAGTTAGCCAGGTACAGTTGCCCCCAGTATAGGTTAGCCAGGTACAGTTGTCCCCAGTATAGGTTAGCCAGGTACAGTTGCCCCCAGTATAGGTTAGCCAGGTACAGTTGCCCCCAGTATAGGTTAGCCAGGTACAGTTGTCCCCAGTACAGGTTAGCCAGGTACAGTTGTCCCCAGTACAGGTTAGCCAGGTACAGTTGTCCCCAGTATAGGTTGGCAAGGCATTCTCTTCACTTCCTGTTTCTGCCTGGTGCTGTCCCCAGACTTCTGCCGCCTGAGGAAGTTGTCTCACTTGGCATCATGAGCTGACCGGTCCTGAGTGCCAAGCAACTGGTACGGTTTAAAAGGAAATAAATATGGCAGCCTCCATATACCGCTCACTTCAGTTGTCCTTTCAAGTACATCAAAAAGCCCTCCTACAGAATATCAACACTTAGGCCTCGATTCATAAAAGTGTGTGCGGTTAATGAAATCTGTGCGGGAAAACTCCGCACACGGTATTTCACACTTCTGGGTGGTCATTCATAAAATTTTGTCAGTTGCGATAACAGAGCGGAGATCTCCCGCTCTAGGCTGGTGGAAGGCTTGCGGAAATTTAGGAAGCTGCCGGAGTCCCTCCGTGCGCTGCTCTCTGTGCTGCTGTTTGGGAGGTCTGTCCCATTCACTTGCACATATTCCGCATGGTTATCGCTACATCCCGAGGTAGCGGTAATCCCCGGCTGCATACCGCTTGCGGTAATTTTTATGAATGGGCATGTTGTTACTTTTATTAACATAATCACCGCACAAGGCGGTGATTTATCGCTCTGCTCGCGAATGTCGGCTTTTCATGCGGAAACAGCCTTGATGAATACACATTTTGCTTAGTTGTCGGTAGAACATCCGGCGAACATCTCCAAATCTCTGGGGCTCTTACTACTTCCGGGTCGCACTAACCCGGAGTGGTACGCCTGCGCTGCCCGGCAGAGCGCATCCTAGATCGCGCTCCTGTTGCCGGGCAATTTCTGCGCGTGTGCGTGACGTCATGAACGACGGTCACGCTCATGCGCAGAGAGTGCCCGGCAACAGGAGCGCGATCTAGGGCACGCTGCACCGTGCAGCGCAGGCGTACTACTCCGGGTTAGTGCGACCCGGAAGAAGTAAGAGCTCCAGAGATTTTCGCCGGGCAAACAGTTCGCCACATCTCTAGTTGTCGGTAAAGTCATCTGTTTTCAGCATTTCCGCATGCGGGAATGCTTTATGAATCGAGGCCTTAATGTAATATGCCTTTATCCAGCTTTAACTGAGCAACTATTGTTTCCCATGATGCATCACTACTGAATAGTGGTTCTGGGTCACCCCAAGCTGCTTGGGTACTCTGTAGTGCTGGTCAAAGCCCTGACCCCTAGATCCATATCAAACCATGCCATGCATCGATGAGGACCAAATGTCCGAAACAGGTTGTCTGCATGTTGGGTTGATGTGGCTCTGCTATAATTATAAGCTAGAGGCTAACTATACACCAGCGGTTCTGGATGTAAGCCTGGCTTCAGAGGCATACAGAGATAAGTTGGATATACAGGAGCGAGGCATCATGGGAAACCACAGTTGCTCATGTTTAATCCTGGATTATTGCAAATACCTTCTGTGTTAATAATTGCTTTCCCACAGACATTGGCCCTGGACTACAATGGACATGTGACTATGGTAGGGTTTCTATTGTGAGTGTTCGGGGACAGTGGTTAGTGCTCTCACCTTGCACTGCTGGGTCCCCGATTCCCATCCCAGCCAGGGCACTATATGCACAGACTTTGTATGTTCTCCCTGTGTCTGTGTGGGTTTCCTCTGGGCACATTGATTTCCTCTCACATCCCTATATGTAGGTAGAAAAAAAACAAAGTCTTGTAAAAATCACACCTTTTAATGGCTAACTGATAAAGTTAAATGATGCAAGCTTTCAGGGATCTAGTCCCCTTCTTCAGGCATATATCCAAATGTTAGCAGAAGTAAAACACTGATGCAGGTAAACAGCAAACACGAAGATGGCAGTTGTGCTGGTTGCTGTTTAGCAGTTAAATGTCAGGTGATCAGCAGGCTGGAGCCAGTGAGCTTATGCAGGTTTCTGAAGAAAGTGAAGCCAAGTCAATCATGTTACATGTTACAGGAGTCATGAATCCCGTTCCACAATTTAACCCTTCTGTTAATGTCTTGAACATTTTCATAAATTTGTACTCAAATATTTCTTGCTTGTTCATTTTTGAAGTTACCCTTAAGAATAAGTACTTTGAGATCTTGCATGCTGTGTAACTTCAAAAATGAACAAGCAAGAAAGATTTCTGAGTACAAATTTATGAAAATGTTCAAGACATTAACAGAAGGGTTAAATTGTGGAACGGGATTCATGACTCCTTATGTAACATGATTGACTTGGCTTCACTATCTTCAGAAACCTGCTAGATTTCATGTGTGTTTGCATGAGCTCACTGGCTCCAGCCTGCTGATCACCTGACATCTAACTGCTAAACAGCAACCAGCACAACTGCCATCTTTGTGTTTGCTGTTTACCTGCATCAGTGTTTTACTACAACTAACATCTGGAAATATGCCTGAAGAAGGGGACTAGAGCCCAGAAAGCTTGCATCATTTAACTTTATCAGGTAGCCATTAAAAAGGTATTACTTTTACAAGACTGTTTTTTTCTACCTACATATATGGTTTGGCTAACACGGTACAGAAAATTTTTTACTACTATCTCTCACATCCCTAAAACACACAGATAAGTTAATTGGCTTCCACCTAAAAAAATTGGCCCAAGACTATGATACATACACTACACGATAGACATTCATATGTCTATTGTATCGTGTAGTGTATGTATGATTGTGAGCCCCTCTGAGGGACATTTAGTGACAAGACAAACTTTTTGGAACTAGTCTACTTTAGGGGACCCACCGTAAATCCCCATAGAGAATTTGAGCTGTGCTGAAAACGGAGCGAATTTCCGCTTTCAGCCTGTTTATACCCCCCACAAGTCATATATCTATGGAAAGCTCAGAATCTGCTCTAACGAATGGTGCCACTTTCGGTGAGAAAAAGCTGAAACTCACCGTGTACGAGGCGCCGAACGGCCGCGATCGCGGCTCCGTCAGCCATCTTGACATCTGTGCTGCTCCTATTTTTCTCCCTCCTCATTGGAGGGATTGTTAGCTGGGGGCGTGCCAGAAACTGCTCTCTCACAAGACTCACAAGTTACTAGCTCCAACTTTTTTGGTGAGGGGGCACACCTTGATGGCTTTGAAAAATTTTCAAGACACCCCTGAGCAAAAACAACTACCTTTATTAGGCAGCCCCCCCCCCCCATCCATCCATTAGCAGCTAGTGATGTTTATTGGGCAACATTCCCCCTCCAAGTAGTATTCCCACTCCTTGTAGTGACACCCCCATCACCCCTCCTCCTCAAGTAGCTAGTGATGCTTACTAGGAAGTATTTTCCTCAAATAGCTAGTGATATTAGGCCACATCCCCCTTTAAGTAGTCAGTGGCACCCATTGGGCAAGTGGATACTGACCCAACCCCTTGTATATCAATGTGGTGTTGTGCTACCTGATGGCAAAGCACAAAGGATGGTGATAAAGGCCGAGGCACTCCTGGAAGGTGCTTGAGGTGCACCAGGGTGCCGCGGCACCCAGTTTGAGAAACTCTGCTCTACAGCATTGTGGAAGATGTCAGCACTATATAAATATGAAATAATAACAGTTAGTATAGATACTAACTAGCGATAATGAAATACACACATGATACAATTGTACCAAATATGTACACTGGTACTAAATAGAAGTCTTGAAATTTAACAGTGCATGAACTCACTATTTCGAGGCTGCTGGTCGACGCATCACAAGGTGAGTAAGGAATGCCATGTGCCTCCTCCAGTGGTGTCCATACCTCCTGGTCACTTGCCACTGTCCCAACCTGCACATTGGAACTGGTTGTGATCGGACAGTCCTGCTCATATACAAATAACAAAAGATCAAAGTACCACAAATATGGTTTCTTAATCTTGTCTGGCCTTGCTCCTGACTTTTTGGATGATTGATATTTCTTGTAAACTCTGTGAAATACGGTTCGTAAGCATTGAATTTTGCGCTTCACAGACGTGACATCGACATCACGGTTCCTTGATTTGCAGAATGACACCAGGCTGTTATAGGCGCTCTCCATCTTAGTGCGGTCCCGGTATTCATTGGATGTTGTTTTCCATAAGCACGGGAGTCGTCGGTACTGCTCAATAAACTCTGCGGTGAACTGATGGTCCCAGCCTTGTTCCCTTGCCATGTTATCTGTCCATAGGTAAAAACACATCTTGTCAGTAACGTGAAGAATCAAACATGCACACACTTTACACCGCACTTTTCTCAGCGATATCATTCACTGCCATGCTCTAGACGCTAATTAAGGTGCAATCGATAAATAATTTAATTGTGGTAGTAGGATATCGGTAGACTTACCGATATACTACAACCTTATTCATATTGTGAAATATCGGCAATGTTTGCAGATATTTCACTATAATCTAACCTCTCCCTACTCTCACACAGAACCCTACCCTAGTGGTGACCAACCCCAAGACCCCCCTGGTGGCACCTAACCCTAAGACCCCCCCCCCCTGGTGGCGCCTAACCTCAAGACCCCCCCCCCAGTGGTCCCTATCCCTGAGACCCCCTGGTGGTGCCTAACAATAAGACTCCCCTGGTGTTGCCTAATAGAGATGGCCCGAACATTTCACCGGCGAGCAGAAATCTGTGAACATCGGCTGTTCGCATTTGTGGCGAACAGTGAACATTTGGCGTGTTCGATTCGCCCCCTGTGCATTTATTGAGCTAAACTTTTACCCCTTACCTCACAGTCAGCTCACATGGCAGCCAATCAGCTAGCACCCCTTCTCGGATCCCCCACCCCCTATCAAAAAGCAGTTGCGGTGGCCATATTGGATTCATTCTCTGCTGGCTGCTGACTGTTAGTGAGAGCAGGGACAGACTTGCTGCAGATAGGTAGGGAAAGCATTTGCTAGGCCTGTGTTCTTGTTCCTCACTTACTGTGAAAGCACCCCAAACAGCCCCTTTGAGAGCTAGTACATCAGTCTCCTGTGTTTTTTTGTGTGTGACACTCCACAGCCCACTGACACTCAGAGCTGTGTGCACACTACTGCTGTTACCTCATTAAGCTGCAGACACAGTACCACTCCAGTGCATTATTATTTCACTGGGCCAAATGTACATGAACCTAACAGCGGTGTAACCTAGAGATCATAATGGTGGACCTGTGCAGTCAAATTTTGGATGGAGCCCCTATCCTTTAATTAAATTGTTTACTATCAGTATAGGCATAGAATAAAGATGCATACACATTCCATTTTAAATTGGTCAATCACTGACCAATTTTACCACCCCCATGTCGTATGAGGGCCAAAAGACTTTGAATACTATGAATTAGGCCTGAAAGATAAATCGAATTTAAATCGAAATCGCGATCACCAAGATCACAATTTCAGAATCGTCAAAGTGGCGAATATCGCGATCACGTCATTTCCACGAAAGGAAGTTTGAAGAAGCGCCTTCAAACTTTCCCAAAGTCCCAGTGCCCACAGCGTTGTACACACCTTCCATCCTCTACCGCCCTCTGCCGCCTCTTGTGCTTGGCAAAACTTCAGGTTCCTGTATGTCACATGATATACTGGAAGTATCCCGTGCATTAGAGCTTGCAGGAGGCAAAGTGGATAGACGGGCATCGCTGGACTCGTGCTGGAAGCTATGTCCAGAACTGATGCAACTTGGGGGACAGAGGGGGCACAAAGAGAGACACAGAGGGGGCACAGAGACACAAAGGAGGCAAGAGAGAGACCCAGAGGAGGCATGAAGAGGCAAAGGGGGCACAAGGAGAGACGGGGACAGAGGGGGGACAAAGCTTGATTTGAAGGAAATCGTGAATCGAAATCGTAATTTTGGACAGAAATCGCTCAATTCAATTTTTTTCTAAAATCGTTCAGGCCTACTATGAATAGAGCTGTGTTCTCATGATACTTAGAAGTACTAAAATTGGCTAATCAAAATTGTGTGTGTAGCAAGTTTTACAACTAATACTGGAGGTAGCAGGGATCAGCACACACTGCAGCTAGTTTAATATCAATACAGGCACAGAGTAACACATTATAACGTACATACTGGTGGTAGCAGAGATTAGTGGCACATAACACCTTATACCAGTGATCTGCAAACTTGGCTCTCCAGCTGTTAAAGGACTTACGAGGCCAAGATTTTAGAAAAAAAAATAAAAAAAAGTTAGCTACCTGCGTCAGCTTCTCAGGCACGGAGGACGCCGTCCGCGCCGTTACGCCCGGTCACCGCCGCTCAGTAGCCTCCCAAACGGTCCCCGACCGCGCGGCCCGGGTCGCAGCTCTGAGGCCAACCCCCCCCCCGATCCACGTAACAGTAGCGTGGATCGGGGGGGTTGGCCTTAGAGCTGTGCAGCCGCACTCGCGGCTATGCATACTGCGCAGCCGTGGCCAGCTCCGGCCGCCATCTTTCTACAGGCTGGAGAGCCCGACCCGGGCCGCGCGGTCGGGGACCGTTCGGGGGGCTACTGAGCGGCGGTGACCGGGCGTAACGGCACGGAGGGCGCGGACGGCGTCCGCCGTGCCTGACAAGCTGACGCAGGTAGCTAACTTTTTTTTTATTTTTTTCTAAAATCTTGGCCTTGTAAGTCCTTTAAGGAACTACAAGTCCCACAATGAATTTGCCTTTATGAATCATGACTGTGGCTGTCAGACTCCCGCAATGCATTGTGGGACTTGTAGTTCCTTAAAGTAGAGTGACCATATTTTTGTGGGTCCAACCTGGGACGGGGGGGGGGGGGGGGGGGGGCGTGGGGGGGGGGCGGCGCGCGTAGCGCGCTGCGGCGAAAAGTGGGAAGGAGTGAGGAGCACGCAGCGGCGAAGACTGGGGGAGGGGGGCTGCGGCGCGCGCAGCGCGGCGCGGCGAAAAATGGGCCATGACATTGTATGGGCGGAGCTAACGTAATGATGTAACAGCGAGGCATAAGAAAGCAGTGTTTACGCCATGATGTGGACAAACGAGACTTTGTATCATGGGTGTGCAGAAACTGTGTGATGCTAATAGTGTACCGTAACCACAAAGCAGCAAACATAGCCATCTATGACCATTAAATAATAAATGCAGTAACAGTTACCCCGGACACCAGAAAATAAACGCAATAGGCAACATGTCAGTATAAAATAAACGCAATGCGGGCAACATGTCAGTACAAAATAAACGCACTGCGGGCAAACATTTCACCAGAAAAGAAACGCACTGCGGGCAAACATTTCACCAGAAAAGAAACGCACTGCGGCCAAACATTTCACCAGAAAAGAAACGCAATGCGGGCAAACATTTCGCCAGAAAAGAAACGCACTGCGGGCAAACATTTCGCCAGAAAAGAAACGCACTGCGGGCAAACATTTCACCAGAAAAGAAACGCACTGCGGGCAAACATTTCACCAGAAAAGAAACGCACTGCGGCCAAACATTTCACCAGAAAAGAAACGCACTGCGGCCAAACATTTCACCAGAAAAGAAACGCACTGCGGGCAAACATTTCACCAGAAAAGAAACGCACTGCGGCCAAACATTTCACCAGAAAAGAAACGCAATGCGGGCAAACATTTCGCCAGAAAAGAAACGCACTGCGGGCAAACATTTCACCAGAAAAGAAACGCAATGCGGGCAAACATTTCGCCAGAAAAGAAACGCACTGCGGGCAAACATTTCGCCAGAAAAGAAACGCACTGCGGGCAAACATTTCACCAGAAAAGAAATGCACTGCAGCCAAACATTTCACCAGAAAAGAAACGCAATGCGGCAAACATTTCGCCAGAAAAGAAACGCACTGCGGGCAAACATTTCGCCAGAAAAGAAACGCACTGCAGGCAAACATTTCGCCAGAAAAGAAACAATGCGGGCAAACAATAACATTTCACTAGAAAAGAAACAATGCGGGCAAACATTTCACCAGAAAAGAAACAATGCGGGCAAACATTTCACCAGAAAAGAAAAAATGCGGGCAAACATTTCACCGGAAAAGAAACAATGCGGGCAAACATTTCACCTGGAAAAGAAAGCATTTACTCACCTGGCAGAAGTGTCCGGCCTCTGGCGCGCTGCTCCGTCCCGGGACCGTCTTGTTCCTCCTGCTCTGGTCTCCCGCGCTGACAGGGCTACGGCAAGATGGCGCCCGAAGCCCTGTACTAGTGACACAAATAGGTCTCCAGTACAGGGCTCCGGCAGCCATCTTGCCGTAGCCCTGCTCGCCTGCTGGTGTCGGAAACAGACACCGGAAGAGGAGGCTGGAGCGGGGCTGCGGGCAATGAACTGGCACGGCGTCTATAGACGCCGCTGCCAGTTCATTGAGGAGAGAGTGGCCAGAGTCCCGAGGCCGGGACGTCCCGCTGCTGAAAGCGGGACGTTTCCCGGGACCTCATTAAGCCTGGGACAGCGGACCCCGAATCCGGGACGTGTCCCGGGCAATCCGGGACGTCTGGTCACTCTACTTAAAGGGAACCTAAACTGAGAAGATTATGGATGTTTCCTTTTAAACAATACCAGTAGCCTGGCAGTCCTGCTGATCTCTTTGGCTGCAGTAGTGGCTGAATGACACACCTGAAACAGGCATGCAGCTAATCCAGTCTGACTTCAGAGCACGTGATCTGCATGCTTGTTGAGGAGCTGTGGCTGAAAGTATTAGGGCCCGTTTCCACTAGAGCGAATCTGCATGTGTTTCCTGCATGCAGATTCGCATAGACAATACAAGTGGATTGGACTGTTTCCACTTGTCAGGATTTCTGAGCATTTTTCTGTGCAGAAAAAAATCTGCACAACAGAGCCATCAGAATTCGCATACCGCTATGCAATTCGCATACAATGTATTTAGTAGGAAATTTGCATGCGGTTTTGGTATGCGAATTCGTATACGATTTCGCATAGAAACAATGTAAAAGCACACAGGCACTGCCATGGTTAAATTTGCATACATAGTCATCCATGCGAAATCGTATATGAATTTGTATGAAAATCCGTATGCGAAATTCGCATCTGCATGCAAAATTTTTCCACGGCGATTCCCAGCTCACAAGTTGAAACGGGCCCTTAGAGACACAGGATCAGCGGGAGAGTCAGGCAACTGGTATTATTTTAAAAGGAAAAATCCATATGTTTCTCAGTTTAGGTTCCCTTTAAAGAGAATCTGTATTGTTAAAAATCGCACAAAAGTAAACATACCAGTGCGTTAGGGGACATCTCCTATTACCCTCTGTCACAATTTCGACGCTCCCCGCCGCATTAAAAGTGGTTAAAAACAGTTTTTAAAAGTTTGTTTATAAACAAACAAAATGGCCACCAAAACAGGAAGTAGGTTGATGTACAGTATGTCCACACATAGAAAATACATCCATACACAAGCAGGCTGTATACAGCCTTCCTTTTGAATCTCAAGAGATCATTTGTGTGTTTCATTCCCCCTGCATCTCTCATGCACTAAAGTTTCAGGCTGCTCGTTTCTTCCTGCAAACAGCTTTCCCCTTGTCTGTAATTCTTCAGTATGTGAAAGCCCAGCCAGCTCAGAGGACGATTTATCCAGCTTGTAAAAGATAAGAGAGAAGCTGCTCTAATCTAATTAACACACAGGCAGTGTGCAGAGAGTGGCCTGGAAGGGGGAGTTCATAGCAGAACCACAATACTGAAGAACTTGGCAGCCTTCCAGACACAGGCCACAAGTCTGACAAGGGAAAGATACATTGATTTATTACAGAGACTGTCATAGTAGAAAGTGCTGCAGTAAGCCAGAACACATTAGAATAGCTTTTGGAACTTGTAGGATGATAAAAAACAGGATGCAATTTTTGTTACGGAGTCTCTGGAGAGCCAAGTTTGCAGATCACTGCCTTATATGATACATACTGGGGGTAGCAGAGATTGGCACATGCAGCAGCTAGTTTACTATCTGTACAGGCACAGTGTAACTCCTTATACCATACATACTGGGGATAGAAAAGAACCAGGGCTGAGGAGTCGGAGTAATTTTGGGCACCCGGAGTCGGAGTCATTTATTTCATAAACTGAGGAGTCGGATGATTTTTGTACAAAATTCACAGCCCTGTTAAGAATTAGAGTAAGGAGTCGAGGAGTCGGGGCAATTTTGGGTACCCGGAGTCGGAGTTGGCGTCGTGGCTTCATAAACTGAGGAGTCGGAGTTGAAGTCGGAAGATTTTTGTACCAACTCCACAGCCCTGAAAAGAACGACACAAACTACAGCGAATTTACTATCAGTATAGGTGCAGCGTAAAGGCTCATACACACAGCCAACTTAATAATGGACAACCAACAAGTTGTTTGCCTGACAAGTACATACACACAGAGACCAACCAACAAAACAACCAACTCACTTAAATACTATGTATGCAAGCTAAATGACAAACTGAACAACATGTCCGCATTCAAAAACAAAGTTGTTCAAAAGACTTGTACACATGTTCCAACCTGAGTGATAGTTGGGCAGATTGATGCACCGGTTGGATCTGGCAAACAACCTTTTATGAGTTGGTCGTCTTGTTTGCCAGCTGTACACACGCCCAGCTATGTTCCAACAGACAAGTTTGGAAAATAGTTGGTACGTGTGTATGATGACGTATGCTGGGCATACACGAGTCGATTTGGCGGCTCGATTAGCCGCCGGATCGATTCCCGCTCGTCCCCACCGGCACTTATCTTCCGCTTGATTCGACCGCCATTGTCCGCCCGCGGAATCGATCCCCGCGTTGATCGGACATGTCGGATATTATCCGTGTATGCCCAGCATAAAAAGGGACACTTAAAGAGACACTGAAGCGAAAAAAAAAATATATGATATAATGAATTGGTTGTGTACTATGAATAATTACTAGAAGATTAGCAGCAGATTCTCATATTTTTATTTTCAGGTATATAGTGTTTTTTCTAACATTGCATCATTCTATAATATGTGCAGATTACACAACACTCAGCATTCAAAATGAGTCTTTCAGAGCAGTCTGTGAACTAATGACCTCTCCTCTAACAGAGGAAAAGTAAATAGTTAACTAACAGTTGAGATAATAAAAGTCAGATAACAGCCCTCTCCATGACTTTGAAAGTCGTAGAGATAAGGCCTCAATTCACTAAGATCATGCTAGAGATAATAAGGCAAGAGAAAACTTACCTCCACACGTGAGAGAGTTATCTTACCTCTTCATTCCTTAAGTTACCTCCTCTGTAGTTATTTTCACATGCAGCTAATTAACAGCTTGTCTTTAACTCTGGAGTTATTTTAAGGATTGGAGAGTTAATTTAAAGACAGAAGAGTTAACTTTAGGCTTGCCTGAGGTAAAATGTTTCCTGAATACTACATGCCTTATCACCATGGTAACAACTCTAGAAGAGTTATTAAAGACAGGAGATAAGTTTAGTGAATTGAGGCCATTTTGTATAGAGATAACAACTGGAGTTTCTTAACTCTTCCTGTACTGGAAACAATTACACTGATGTATCTGATCTTAATGTTTTATTTCTTAGCTGTACTACACATACAAAACATAATATCATAGTTTTTTTTCGCTTCAGTGTCTCTTTAAGCCGAAAGTGAAAGTAGCTGCCGGCGGGGGACAGGAGCATCTGATCGAGACTGTGAGGGCACAGGATGGCTGCAGGGGACTGGTAGAAGCCCCAGGTGAGTAAAACTCATTTATGGCTTAAAGAGAAGAATCTGTATTGTTAAAATCGCACAAAAGTAAACATACCAGTGCGTTAGGGGACATCTCCTATTACCCTCTGTCACAATTTCGCCACTCCTCGCTGCATTAAAAGTGGTTAAAAACAGTTTTAAAAAGTTTGTTTATAAACAAACAAAATGGCCACCAAAACAGGAAGTAGGTTGATGTACAGTATGTCCACACATAGAAAATACATCCATACACAAGCAGGCTGTATACAGCCTTCCTTTTGTATCTCAAGAGATCATTTGTGTGTTTCTTTCTCCCTGCAGTTCTCATGCACTGAAGTTTCAGGCTGCTCTTTTTTCTCCTGCAAACAGCTTTGCCCTTGTCTGTAATTCTTCAGTATGTGAAAGCCCAGCCAGCTCAGAGGATGATTTATCCAGCTTGTAAAAGATAAGAGAGAAGAGAGAAGATGCTCTAATCTAAATAATACACAGGCAGTGTGCATACAAAGGCCTGGAAGGGAGTTCATAGCAGAACCACAACACTGAAGAACTTGGCAGCCTTCCAGACACAGGCCGACAAGTCTGACAGGGGAAAGATACATTGATTTATTACAGAGATGGTGATAGTAGAACGTGCTGCAGTGAGCCAGAACACATTAGAATAGCTTTTGGAACTTGTAGGATGATAAAAAACAGGATGCAATTTTTGTTACGGAGTCTCTTTAAGTGGCTTCAGATCAGCGCACGCAACATAGTGCACACCCCAGCCAAAATTGAAGAATAATACCAGCAACAGGCAGATGACCTCATTCACAGGATAAGATGCCAATACTATCTAAATACACAATATAAAACTTTAATGGACCACTATGGCAAAAAAAAAAAAAAAAAAAAAAGTAAGCTGTTAAAATCTGACAGTACCGACAGGTTTTGACCTAGTCCATCTCCTCATGGGGGATTCTTAGGGTTTTCAAAAGCATTTCCTGAACGGCAGTTGCAAAGTCTAATGCTACGTACACACATGCGACAACAATCGTTCGTTGAGAACGAGGAACGAACTTTTAATTGATGAAAGAACGACCTAAGTAAAGTTAGTTTTAAAAGGTGTGTAACGATCTGATCGTTAGAGCGAACGTTACATCACGTAAACCAACTATTGCGCCTGCGCATAAAAATGAGAAGTTTCACAGAGAAATAGTGAAATGCGCATGTCAAGCCTAGTACGGACGACCGTTTCCAACGATGTTTACTATACTACTTTTGCAAACGATCGTCGTTGGTTAAAATCCGCCGAGACAGAACTTTCTTTTGTAGCGATTTGGCTCGTTCGTCGTTTGCCTCAATAGTCGGTGGTTCGTTTTTTTGTAACGATCGTCGTTGGTAAAGATCGGGGAACGATCGTTACAAACGACTATAGTCGCATGTGTGTACGCACCTTAACTGCCAAAATAGTGTGCAAGTGAGTAGGGAGGCTGGCTGGTATCTTACTATTTTGGCAGTTAAACTGCTGTTCAGGAAATGCTGTTGAAAACAAAGAAAACCCTGAGAATCCTCAATGAGGAGATGGACTAGTCCAAAACCTGTCTGTTCTGTCACATTTTTACTGCTTAATTTTTTCACTGGAGTGGTCCTTAAGTGTACCTGAGGGATAAAAAGAAATGAACATATACCTACTTTGATGACCTATAAGCTCTGACACCTTCAGGCGCCTTAATGTGTCTAGCATCCCCTCTGTCTTGCCACTGTAGCCCCCCTTTGTAGCTCTGACCAGGACCAGTTGAAAGTAATGGAACCTGTGCTTGCCCAGAATGCTCCTGGCTGCAGCTGCTACACGATACCGTGCATGCCCCCTGGACATCCTGAACGGAGGATGCCACAGTGACAAGAACAAGGGATAGGCACAGTGAGGAGCCTGGAGGTGTCAGGAGAGCCTATGCATCGTTGAGGTCAGTATATCGGTTAACCCTTTATTCTCATCAAGCTTTTTTTAAAGTGTACTTGTGAGGGGAAAAAATAAGCACCCTAGGCAGACACTCATCTTAGAAGAGAGAAGTCTCTGGATAATCCGGAGGCTTCCCCATCCCCCACATTGCTCCAGTGCTGGGACCCCCCGAACCTCTGCAACAAGGGATTGTCGTGTACCTGCACTCTTGCCCGTGCACAAGCATGGCTGCATGGCGCGGGTGCACGACCGCTCACACCTGTGCAGCAGCACGGAGTCACTGGTCCAGAGCGTTTTCCTGCTGTGCATAAATGGCTCCGTGGTGCTTCATACGCAAGGGTGATCAGTCAGCTGTGCAGTACGGCTGCGATCGCTCACAGACGAGGGTCCTCAGCAGCTGTGGTGGTCCGGAGGAGGGTGTGGGAAGCCTCCAGAGGGAAAAGACTTTTCTCCAGTGTCACAGTAATACATAAGATTTAAAAAAACAAAAAATAAAGGAAGCATCTATAAGGGCTCATTCACATTGCGCTCCGATCGCGTTAGCCATTTTTGGACAAGTTTTTTTTTAGCGATTCCCGGCGCTTGGGTGGAAGATGCGTTTTTGTTAAAAGCGCTTTTCTAATCACTTTTCCCGAGCGGTTTTTTAATTCACTCCCTGACGCAAGTCAGGAAGTGAACTCTTTGATCTGGGAAAGAATAAATGCAATGCATTTATTCTTAAAAACATGAATGGAATCGCTGCACAAAGCGATTTTGTGAGTGTTTTGCGCTTTTCCTATACTTTCCATTGAGGCAAAATCGCCTCAAAATGGTCCCTGCAGCGCAAAACGTAACGGCAAGTGAACTGAACGCCCAGTGAGAACCATATCATTGGAAAGCATGGTGTAAGCGCTTTCAGGGCATTTTTGAAAAATCGCCAGCGCTTTAAAAAAAAAAAAAAGGCAAAACCGCCTCTAATGTGAGCGAGCTCTCATGCTGGGAATACACGGTTCACTTCTGCCGCAGATAGATGGTCCGATAGATCATTTCTGATATAGCCGATCGCCGTTCGGTCTTTTTGCCGCTCAGTTTGTCATTGAAGTGAATGGAAACAGATAAGAAAAATGAGCGGAAGAGAATTGTGCGGAAAATTGAGCGGCAGAAACGACCCGTGTATTCCCAGCATTAGGGAGGCAAAAAACACACATTCACTTGCTGCTTATCAGCTAAAAGCAGCAGGGTTGGCAGGAAACTGCAGACACTCGAAGGGCCCATTCACACGTGAGCGGAAATTGCGCTATTTCCGCTCAGCGCAAAACGCTAGCAGTTTGTAAAAACTGCTAGCCCATGTAAGCCTATGGCAATGTTCTCACTGCCACGTTTGCGGTTAGCATTAACTGCAAATGCGTAACATGCAGCGTTTTGCCGGCGATTCGCACTCGCGATTGACATGCATAGCAACGCTAATTGCGTTCGCTCCCAAAACGCTACAGTGTCCAGTGATTCTTTCCGCGTTAATCGCAGAAAAATCACTCCCGCAAACCGCTAGCGGTAGTCGCCGGCGTTTTGCGGTTTTAGGGGTGAATGGGGCCTAAAGCTGATCTCTTCCATCCTGTAGACAGATTCCCCATGTGTACAGTCTGTCGGCAGACTGATAGGGCCCATTCACACTAGAGCGCTTTTCAGGCAATTTCAGCATCGTTGGAAGTCGCTAGCGTTTTGAAAAGCGCTTGGTCAATGTTACGTATATGTGGCTGCTCTCATTTAAGCGTTTTACGTTTTTCAGCGATTAGCTGAAACGCAAACGCGTAACCTGCACCATTTCTGAGCGATTTTGAGCGATTAGCGCTTCAATGTTAAAGATAGGAGCGCTTCAAAATCGCCCCAGAAGCGCTGGGCTGTTCACAATAATCAGCGGCTTACCTGCGCTTTTACTCAGTAAATATTGCAGATTACCCATAAAACACTGCAGTTTACCCATAAAACACCTGTTTCCTGTGTAGTGGCCATTTCCTGTATGGGAGAGCGACACACGTGCAGTAAAATCGCTAAACGCAAAACGCAGGAAAACGGAAGGGCCCGTTCACACTTAAAATCGCAGAACGCCGGCGATTACCGCCGGCGTTTTTGCGGGAGTGATTTTCCCGCGATTAGCACAGAAAAAAAATCACTGGACACTGCGGCGGTTTTGGAGCGATCGCGATTAGCGTGCTATGCACGCTAATCATGATCGCAAATCGCGGAACGCTCATCGCCGGCAAACCGCTGCATGCAGCGCGGTTGCGGTTATCGCTAACCGCAACCGCGGCAGTGAGAACACTGCCACTCGCTACATTGTGTAGCGGTTCTTGCAGAACCGCTAGCGGTTTGCCGTGAGCGGGAATTGTGCGATTCCCGCTCAGGTGTGAACGGGCCCATACAGTTAAAAAACGCTCCAAATACTATTGAGGAAAACACCAGAAAAACGCTCAGCGTTCGCATTTAGCGATTTATAGTGTGAACAAATCCATAAGGCTGGTTTTGACTGATCTGTTCAGCAGTCAAAACCAGCCTTATCAGCCTGCCGACAGACTGCACACAAGGGTAAACTGTCGACAGAAGGGCCGGTCTGACGACCAGTGATTTGATGAAATCAGGGCTGTGTATGTAGCTTTATAAGCCCAGATATACAGAGCATGCTGGGGGAGGGGATACCTATCTGATGTCTGGCTTATCAGCATGCCTTGCCTGTGTGTGCTGCCTGTGTACACTGGTGTGGGAAGCCATTGTTTTGCAGATCTACTTGTGCAGCTCAGGGCCAGGCACCCCACCCTGCGGGCATTTACATGTGAATTCCAAAACAGACATCTGTTTCTGAACTCTAATCAAAAGTGCGTAAAAACCAGCAACACCGAGAGCCAAATATAGTGTAGTAAATCTTAACAAATGATAAATGTTTAGAGTAAATGCGATATACTCACAAAGCAGGGTCATCCAGAGTGTGAATTACATCAGCTTCTTAGCCCCTCCCCTCCAGTGTCACCCTACAGTCAGTCCCAGGGCCAGGCTCTCTCTGCTCTAGTGTTGTCCGGATCATGAACGATTCGGATCTTTGATCCGAATCTATTTTATGAGTCGATCATCCGAATCATCAAAATGAGTGATTCGGATCGCAAAAGGGGCGGGGCCAGGGGCGACACGCCCCCTCTCAGCGGGCAGCGGGGTCCTGGAAGCAGAGCAGGGACTGATCGCTGAGTTGGATGGGAGGCAGCCTTGCACAGGGACAGGTAGATGAGAGAGAGGGGACATGGGTGCCACTGCCAGATATGTGTAGAGCACACATACTGGCTATAACGTGCTGCCCATTACAGGCTGTCTGTTCCGTAGTGCTGCACAGTGATCACATTGGAAGCTTTTGGCTCAGCACAGCTCAGTAACTTTGCAGGGACTGTGATTGCTTTGCAATATGATCCTCCCAGACTCTGCTCTATACAGCTGCACTTATCTTCGGGGAATGCTTTCTTTCACTGTGCGACATTTGCATGAGAAAGTACACAGATGAGCATATAGGTGAAATACATGTAAAGCATATGATTGCAGCATGTGGGTATTGTGTGCAAGCAAACATTTCTGCTCTCTGCTCGTCCCTCCTCCCTTCTCTGTCCATTCCCTGCCCTCTGTCCATCATCTCCCCTTCTCTGTGTGTCCACCCCCCTCACCTTCTCCTGTCCACAGACCTGTCCTGCTAGTCATTTCACCCCCGAATGCTTCCCTAGTAAAATGATCCGAGATTCGGATCAAAGATCCGGATCTTTTCAATGATCCGATTCGAATCATCCGGATCATTGAAAAGATCCGAACTTCCCATCTCTACTCTGCTCTAGCTGGACAAAGCAGAGACATTTCTGTGCAGCCAGGAGGAAGTGACTGGAGGGAGGTGGAGCAACAGGGGAGGTAGGCGGGGGCTGCTGCACACTGACACACATACATAGCTTTACTAGTGATGGGAAGTCCGGCTCTTTTCAATGAATCGATTTATTCGATTCAATTCATCAAAAAGAACCGGATCATGAACCGATTCATTTGATTCATGTCACTGGGGAGGGTGTGGCTAGCAGTAACTGGTTGCTAGTCACTCCCCTCCCCTGCTAATTGGCCCAGGCATCTATTATTCCTCCTCCTGGCTCCTTCTCCTTCAGCTGTGTATGTTAGAGATGCGAAGTTCGGATCTTTTTAATGATCCGGATGATTCGAATCGGAACATTGAAAAGATCCGGTTCTTTGATCCGAATCTCGGATCATTTTACAAGGGAAGCATTTGGGGGTGAAATGACTAGCAGGACAGGAGAAGGGGAGGGGGGTGGACACACAGAGAAGGGGAGAAGATGGACAGAGGGCAGGGAGTGGACAGAGAAGGGAGGAGGGACGAGCAGAGAGCAGAAATGTTTGTGCACACAATACCCACATGCTGCAATCATATGCTTTACATACATTTCACCTATATGTTCATCTGTATACTCCCAACTCCCATTCCCAGAAGATAAGTGCAGCTGTATAGAGCAGTGCATGAGGATCATATTGCACAGCAATCACAGTGCCTGCCCTGTCCTAGCCCAGCATGCTGCCTGTAAAGTTACTGAGCTGAGCCAAAAGTTTCCAATGTGATCACTGTGCAGCACTACGGAACAGACAGCCTATAATGGGCAGCACATTATAGCCAGTATGTGTGCTCTACACATATCTGGCAGTGGCACCGATGTCCCCTCTCTCTCATCTACCTGTGTGGCTGTGCAAGGCTGCCTCCCCTTCAACAGAGTGATCCATCTCTACAGTACTACAGTACAGACTACAGTACTTACACTACATAATATAGACATATGGCAATAGTAGGGTTTAGATTGTGAGCTCCTTTGAGGGACAGTTAGTGACAAGACAATATATATATATATATATATATATATATATATATATATATATATATATATATATATATATATATATATACAGTGTACAGCGCTGCGTAATATGTCGGCGCTATATAAATACTAAATAATAATAATAATAATAATCTCTGCTCTGCTTCCAGGACCCCGCTGCCTGCTGAGAGGGGGGGGGGGGGGGGGGGGGGGGGGGCGTGTCGCTCCTGGACCCGCCCCCTTTGCGATCCGAATCACTCATTTTGATGATTCGGGAGATTCGACTCACAAAATAGATTCGGATCAAAGATCCGAATCGTTCATGATCCGGACAACGCTAGTGTATGTGGGCCATTTTCCACTAGCTGCGCTTTTGCCAAAAATGCAAAACGCATGTGTTTGCTGATTCTTAGGGCTCTTTTCCACTATGAAATGCGATTGCAATCGTGTTTTAATTTCCACCATGCGATTGCGATTGAGCTACTATACTCAGTATAGTAAAGCTCAATCGCATCCAAAACGCGGCAGGACGACGATCGCGTTTTGACCATTGCATCGCAATCGGATCGCACTAATGGAAATTGCTGCTGCAGTTTCCATTAGTTTAATGTACCTTGCGATTTGCGATCGGAATCAAATCGCAAATCGCAGGGTAGTGGAAAAAGGCCCTTAAAGCGGAACTGTACATTGCTAATAAACACAATCTTTCACTTACCTGGGGCCTCCCCAAGCCCCCAGCAGCTGTCCTGTCCCGTGCCGCTCCTCAACAAGTCTCCGTTCCCCCGCCGCTGCTCGGTCCCGCACCTCGACTTGTAAGTCGATGCCAATAGCAGGGGACGCGAAGAAAGGATACGCGTGGCCAGAGCCGTGCAGGCGCAGTGGCCCGGCGGCAAAACCGAAACTAGCTGGCGGCGGGAGAACGGAGGCTCGTTGAGGAGCGGCGCGGGACCGGACGGCTGCTTGGGGCTTGGGGAAGCCCCAGGTAAGTGAAACGATGTGTTTATTAGCAATCTACAGTTCCGCTTTAAGTGCAGCCTGTTTAAAATAATAATCCCGGGTGGCCTTTTCCACCTCTGTGTTCCGATTTTTTAAAAACCGCAAACGCACGTCTGCGCGATTATGATGCGTTTCGCGTTTCATTGTAAAGTATAGGAACGCATGAAAACTGCTTTGTGTTTTGCACTGATTTAAGCACTAGTATCTATTTTCAAAAATCAAGACAACACTGGCAAATGAGAAAAATGCAAAAGCATAATAAACGCACATCAAAATTAGTCAAGTTTTGCAGTGGAAACGGACCCTGTGCAGCTGCAGTTCCTGAATCATCCACTGAACTGATTCGATTCAGTGTGATGAGTCGGATCACTCAACTCACAGGAAAGAACCGGCTCAAATGAACCAATCACTTATGAACTGGACATCACTAAGCTTTACTTGATAGCTCAGCTATCTTATGTGTTGATCTGTGATCAGGGCTGGTACGAGGTTCTCCAGCACTAGAGGCAGAGGTTCCAAAGTGCGCCCAGGGGCGTAGCAATAGGGGTTGCAGAGGTTGCGACCGCATCGGGGCCCTTGGGCCAGAGGGGCCCCAAAGGGCCCTCCCTCAGCCACAGTATTAGCTCTTTATTGGTCCTGTGCTCATATTAATCACTTCTATAGATACTTTGAATGCTAGTAATCATTAACAAACTGTTTCCCATCCCCTCTGACACTGTCGTTGCCTTTTGCAGGTTTTGGTGTGCCGTATCAATTGTTATGTATAGAGTGCTTGGGGGGGGGCAATGTAAAACTTGCATTGGGGCCCACAACTCCTTTGCTATGCCACTGAGTGCGCCCCTCCCCAACTGTGCCCACCCCAGTATAGATAGCAAACCTCCCTCAGTACAATAACCAGATTTGCCACCATAACGTATGATAACGATTTCAGAATGAAATCTATTGGAAATTGATTGAAAATTGATCTAAATGCATTATTGCATGATTAGGTCCAATGCCACTCTATCCAGATTTGCCACCATAATGTATTAGGCAGCCCCCTCCCCAGTATAATAACCAGATGTGCCCCCCTCCTCTTCCCAATGTATTAGCTAGGTCATCTCCCTTACCCCCCCCCCCCCCCTCCTCCCTTCCCTGTAGTAGCCAGATGTACCTCCATCCCTCTTCTCCCCCACAATATAGTAACCAGATGTGCCCCCTCCTCCCAGTGTATTAACCAATTACGGAACAACGCAGTACAAATTTACGTCGGGCGGGTGGCGCTGCGGTTCTGACCGGACGTAAACTCTACGTCCCATTCACCGCACGCCCCCGCCTGTCCCCGTCGCTCGGTCCGCTCTGTCCCCGCCGCAATGTGATGCCCTGCCGCCTCTATGACGGCAGAGCACTGTGAGCCTGGCAGGAGCCATTTACATTGGCTCCTGGCCCTGTCATTACTGTAAGCCAATCCCATTGGCTTACATTGAGTGACAGGGTCAGGAGCCAATGAAAGCGGCTCCTGACCGGCACACAGCACTCTGCTGTCATAGAGAGGGCAGAGAGAGCAGCCTACGGCGGGGACAGAGTGGTGTGACCGGGGGGAGTGGCGGATTATGGCGGCGATTCGTGGGGGAAAAAAAAATTCACTTACCTGGGGCTTTCCCAAGCCTCCTGCCGGCATCCTGTGCCCGCGCCGGTCCTTCGGTGCCCTCCGGTCTCCCTCCGCGGCTAAGTTTCGTTTTCGGCCAACTGCCAGTCGTCCTCCAGCAAAGCGTCCTGTTCTTCTGCATTACTCATCGTAAAGAGCCGTAAAGCGCATCCGCATGACACAAGACGCGTCATGCGGATGCGCTTTACGGCTCTTTACGACGGGGAATGTGGAACGCAGGGGGCTGCGTTGCCCCCTTGCCGCGGGAATTGGATCGGCAAGGGGGTTAAGGGCCCATACACTAGTTGATTTCCTGAGCACTGGAGGTCGCTCTGACGTCATCGCCGGGGACCGGGACGGAGCTCTGGCGAACGGCTGCGCGCAGAGGTGCGGCGAGGGAGGTCCTGGGAGCTTGGGGCTGGAGGAAGCTCCCGGTAAGTAGCCTTTATTTTCTTTTGAAAGCCCGGATAACTCCTTTAAGGTAGCCATACATGTAGCGATGATGGGCAGATTCAAATGAGACAAGTCTCTCTCTGATCGAATCTGATCGGAGAGATCTGTCAGATGTCCATACACTGAAGGCCGATTCCTGGTCGATTTCAGCATGAAATCTCTCAGGAATCAGCCGAGCCGGCCACATTGGCCGCCTCGCCGCTGTGTGTGTAATGTATAAATGTGCTGTAACGTATGTTTATACATTACCTGTCCTGCCCATCTGTCTTATGCTGCTCTTCTATTATCCGTATACACACTGTCGGCGTAGCACATGTGTGATGTCACAAGCCGTCGTGCTATGCGTGTATAATTGAAAAAAGGCAGAAGACAGACAGGCACTGCAACACAGGACAGGTAATGTACAGGGCCGGATTTAGGCCTAGGGCACCACAGGAGGAAGGGCACCAAAGCAGCCGGCTAAACTGGTGCAGCATTTGTAAGCTTGCAAATGCTGCAATGCAGGGAGATCAGGTGAGCTCCTGCCCGCGGTACTCTGCTGCTAGCCGCCTGTGCAGCAGCCACCTTGCTCTCTGCGCACGTTTGCATTGTGGCCGGCGGCTATGGACTTGAGCAGCATTGGAG
Organism: Hyperolius riggenbachi; assembly: GCF_040937935.1. Lineage (NCBI taxonomy): Eukaryota > Metazoa > Chordata > Amphibia > Anura > Hyperoliidae > Hyperolius > Hyperolius riggenbachi. Next base: position 377,421,992 of record NC_090651.1, read on the forward strand.
ACAGAAAGGAAGAGGAAGCTTCTGCACTGGAGATGAGCGGAGAAATGAGTGACACTGATGGCTGCTGCGGTGTGAAGGTGAGCTGGCTACCTATCCTGAAAGGTGGGGAGATAGAGGGATTAAGGGAGTCATCTGGCAACCTATACTGGAGGGAAAGGGGGAGGAGTCATCTGGCTACATATACTAGAGGGAAGGGGAGGGGTCATCTAGCTACCTATACTGGAGGGAAAGGGGGAAGAGTCATCTGGCTACCTATACTGGAGGGAAAGGGGGAGGAGTCATCTGGCTACCTATACTGGGGAAGGGGGGGTCATCAGGTTTCCTATACTAGAGGGAAGGGGGAGGGGTTGTCTCGCTACCTACTGAAGGGGGGTGGCTGGTGACAGTGGCCTAGGGTGGCAAAGAGTTCAAATCCGGCCCTAGTAATGTATTAAAGCACATAACAGCACATGTACACATAATACACATTGCAGGAACAGCGCCGGGGGCTTCATCGTGTTCATTGCTCATCCTTCCTGATATCACTCGCATGCAACAGTGCAGGACGCTATTACAGACGGGAATGCGAGCAAGGATACGCATGGCTAGAGCCGCGCAGGTGCAGTGGTCCGCCGACTCCCAGTTGGCAAAACCGTAACTGCACTGGGGCGGCAGGGGAACGGAGGATCGTTGAGGACCGGCACAGGGCGGCTCCAGGGGCCTGATAGAAGCCCTAGGTAAGCGGAACTCATTGACGAAGTGTCATTAGAAGCCCAGCACTAGAGGAAGCTGTGCATAGAAGACAGAGGTCTGCAGTCCCCACATGCATGACGGAAAAGGTAAGCAGCTGCCGCTAAACACCAATACAGTGGACGGCATTGCAGGAAGTGCCGGAAGTGGAACGCACGCTGGAACGCGGAAGAGGTCATCCCCGCCCGCTGCCTCTTACTAGCAGCGGCTGCTTAACTTTTTAAGGCTGGAGGGGAAGCGCAGATCGGGGAACCTAGGCGAGGGAGGGGGTTCTGACTACCCTCCACGCCGCTTTGCCCAATACGCCCTTCCTGCCCGCTGCCCCCTCCAGTTCGGCGCCCCCCACCCACGGCTTGGAGGGGGCGGCAATTTTTTCTAAGTTTGCCTCAGGCGGCAAAAAGTCTAGGGCCGGCCCTGGACAGGAGGATACCATTTGAGGTACCCGCCGACCTCTAGTTCAGTGCGCGTGGGCACCGGCTACGTCTTCCCGCAGGAGTGTGCGCGTACTCCCGCGGACATACTGCGCCTGTGCTGACCCCACTGACCACTTTTTTGGAATGGGACCTTTTACAGATGAACAGAGAGAGGTGCCGGGCCTCATTAGGAGCGGTTAGCCTATGCACACCTCCTCCCACATATACATGCCGTCAATTACAGCGGGATGCGTTACTGTGACGGAAGGTGACAGCCGCATGGAGGAGAGGGGAATATAAAAGAAGAAGCGGCCGCCAGCTAAGCTAACACGAGTGGCGGCCACAGGAGAGAAAGGGGAGCGGGCATCGGGGACAACTATACCACCCAAACTGCGGTAACTATACTACCCAAACTGCGGTAACTATGCTACCTATACTGGGGAAACTATAATCCCCATTCTTGGGCATCTATACTCCCTATACTGGGGGCAACTATACTAGCTGCACTGGGGCAACTAAACTCCCTATACTGGGGCAAATATACTACCTATACTGGGGTAACTATACTACCTACATGGGGTGACTATACTCCCTATACTGGGGCAGCTAAACTCCCTATACTGGGGCAAATATACTACCTATACTGGGGTGACTATACTCCCTATACTGGGGCAGCTAAACTCCCTATACTGGGGCAACTAAAAGCCTGAAAATCATACATGCAAACATTTAAAGGGACTCCGAGCTCACAATAAAAAAGAAAGTTGTACTCACCAGGGGCTTTTTCCAGCCCAGTGCTGGTCGGGAGGTCCCACGACGGCGTCCTGGCTCCTCTCCTTCTCCCCGCTCCGGAATGGCTGGCAGGCCGCAGCCCGGGCGACACTCTCCCGAGTGTCGGGCTGCTTCTTCCTCATATGACGCTGATTACGTCACACGCTGGCCGCCTCGCGTCATCACGGCGGCCGGCGTGAAAGTACTGCGTCAATACTTTGTAGAACCACCTTTTGCTGCAATTACAGCTGCCAGTCTTTTAGGGTATGTCTCTACCAGCTTTGCACATCTAGAGACTGAAATCCTTGCCCATTCTTCTTTGCAAAACAGCTCCAGTAAATTGTATATATCACCCATTTCTACCCCAGCTCTATACCTTCTGTGAAGGCATTTGTTTCATGGCTATAATACTACTGTGTAGGAGCATACAGGTCTCTCTGTGATTGATGGCAGTCTCACACTTAGCCTCCACCACAGTTATGTTACCATACTCCTAGTTTGCCATGTGCTTTTGCAATCACTTTTAACAGTACTCTGCCGTGGTGGGACTAGCTACACCCCAGTATCCTCTGACTGATTGCCAGCACTGGGGGGGATCAGCAAAGACCTCGCACCTTACAGCAACGTACTTTTATTTCTTTTTTGCATATATATGTGTATCAGTACTAAAGTGAGACTGACAGTTATGACACTTGTGTCAAGTCTCTCCCCATACCTGTATATATGTTATTTGGAGACCTGTTGATCACTGGTTTACAAGACTACAATCCAGCTGATTGACCAGTGACTCCTTACGTCACTTATTTTGTACATATAGGTTAGGTCCTTTGTTGGGACATAGTTTGTGAACAAATATTACCTGTACTCCCATTCGGTTTGTTTATGCAAAACAGCTCCAGCTCAGTCAGATTAGATGGACAGCGTTTGTGAATAGCAGCTTTCAGATCTTGCCACAGATTCTCGATTGGATTTAGATCTGGACTTTGACTGGGCCATTCTAACACATGGATATGTTTTGTTTTAAACCATTCCATTGTTGCCCTGGCTTTATGTTGAGGGACATTGTCCTGCTGGAAGGTGAACCTCCGCCCCAGTCTCAAGTCTTTTGCAGAATCCAAGAGGTTTTCTTCCAAGAATCCCCTGTATTTGGCTCCATCCTTCTTCCCATCAACTCTGACCAGCTTCCCTGTCCCTGCTGAAGAGAAGCACCCCCAGAGCATGATGCTGCCACCACCATATTTGACAGTAAGGAATGGTGTGTTCAGAGTGATGTGCAGTGTTAGTTTTCCGGCACACATAGCGTTTTGCATTTTGGCCAAAAAGTTCAATTTTGGTCTCATCTGACCAGAGCACCTTCTTCCACATGGTTGCTGTGTCCCCCACATGGCTTGTGGCAAACTGCAAACGGGACTTCTTATGCTTTCTGTTAACAATGCCTTTCTTCTTGCCACTCTTCTATAAAGGCCAACTTTGTGCAGTGCACGACTAATAGTTGTCCTACGGACAGATTCCCCCAACTGAGCTGTAGATCTCTGCAGCTCGTCCAGAGTCACCATGGGCCTCTTGACTGCATCTCTGATCAGCGCTCTCCTTGTTCGACCTGTGAGTTTAGGTGGACGGACTTGTCGTGGTAGGTTTACAGTTGTGCCATACTCCTTCCATTTCTGAATGATCGCTTGAACAGTGCTCCGTGGGGTGTTTAAGGCTTTGGAAATCATTTTGTAGCCGAAGCCTGCTTTAAATTTCTCAATAACTTTATCCCTGACCTGTCTGGTGTGTTCTTTGGACTTCATGGTGTTGTTGCTCCCAATATTCTCTTAGACAACCTCTGAGGCCCTCACAGAGCAGCTGTATTTGTACTGACATTAGATTACACACAGGTGCACTCTATTTAGTCATTAGCACTCATCAGGCAATATCTATGGGCAACTGAATGCACTCAGACCAAAGGGGGCTGAATAATTACGCACACCCCACTTTGCAGTTATTTATTTGTAAAAAAAAATTGGAATCATGTATGATTTTCGTTCCACTTCTCACATGTACACCACTTTCACGTGGTCTTTCAAGTGGAATTCCAATAAAATTGATTCATGTTTGTGGCAGTAATATGACAAAATTTGGAAAACTTTAAAGGGGCCGAATACTTTTGCACACCACTGTATCTATTAGATCCGTCTATCTGAAGGAAAATTGTACCGTGCAGATGAGGCTTAAAGAGAACCAGATATGAAATGAAGGAAAGGTTTTATACATACCTGGGGCTTCCTCCAGCCCCATACGCACGGATCGCTCCCACGCCGCCGTCCTCCGCTGCCTGGATCCGCCGGTACCGGGTCCCGTCATTACTGCGAGTCGGCCAGTCGGCCAGTGGACGCGGCCAATTGTCCGCATCACAGGGGCTCCCTCCATATAAGTACGCGTGCGGATGCATACTGCGCAGCCGCATGCGTAAGGGTATGAAGGGAGCCCCTGTGATGCGGACGATTGGCCGCGTCCGCCGGAAGTGACGGGACCCGGTACCGCCGATACAGGAAGCGGAGGATGGCGGCGTGAAGGGCGATCCAGGCTTATGAGGCTGGAAGAAGCCCCAGATATGTATAAATCCTTTTCCTATTTTAGCTGGTCATTCGTCTCTGGTTCCCTTTAAAGCCCCATACATACAACATACAACAGCGGTCTTTTATGCAGCTCAATTGTCAAACATGTCTTGTTGTGAAACAAGATGAAACAACTAAAAAAAAGTATGTTGCTATTGTTCAAACAGCTGATTATTATTTATTTATAAAGCGCCAACATATTCCGTGGCGCTGTACAATGTAAGAAAACAAACAAGGGATACGTAATGATACAGATAATGATATACATCAGATATGGACAGAGGTACAAAATACAGAACTGGTGATTACTATAGCAGATTTAACATGATGACTAAAATGTGAGTGCAAGCTATTAAATGAATAACATTCCAAGACACAAAAGGGGTGAGAGCCCTGCCCTTGCGAGCTTACAATCTAAAGGGCTGATAAGAAGTCAATTCAACAGTTGGATTGAGTTCTTTTCAGGCTTATCAGCTGTTTGAACAATAGCAAAAGACTTTTGTTTCAACTTGTTTCACAACAAAAGTTTTCTGACAATTGTGCTGCATAAAAGGCTCCAGTTGAGCGTGTATATGGGGCTTCAGCCTGTGGTCCTCAAGCAGTTAATTTACACACAGTTTCTGCATAAAGGCGCGTACACACGCCTGATTTCTTCAACAACGGGGCGGCCATTCTGAGGACAGTTACCCCATGTGTACAGTCTGTCGGCAGGCTGATAAGACTGGTTTTGACCAATCCGCTGAGCGGATCAGTCAAAACCAGCCTTATCAGCCTGCCAACAGACTGTACACAAGGGTAAACTGTCGTCAGAAGGTCCGCCCCGCGGGTGGGTCTGACGACCCGTCGTTTGAAGTGATCAGGCATGTGTACGGAACCTTTAGATAATACAGGACAATGCTGTTCAGTTGGAATACACAAACATGCTGAGTTGTCTGGATGTCTGGAAAGGTTGTCTTCCCAAGATGTTAATGTAATTGGCAGGACTGGGGTCCAGGACAATCACCTCACAGCTCTGCATTCATGGATTGTGCCTGGGTTGTGCAGGGATATAAAGGCAGTTTGCATAGTCCATGGATACTATAACAATGAAGTTTCTCCATTGCTGTCCGTAATAGGATCTTACTAGGAGGGGTTTCCAGTGTTACCTATTTTCCTCATCCTACCTTCCTACAGATACACAAGCGATTGCAGCAGACGTCATCATCACACACATTTCTTTCAAGGATTTTTCTACAGAGGTTCGGTGAGTATTGAAAATGTAATAGCTTCTTTGAACGTTCTTGTCTATGAGCTGTTCATTGAGTACACATGAGCAGTTTATTAACATTGTAGGTACACGTTGTAAGTACGGTGTCAACGCCATATGTGTCTTTGGTGCTTTTTTTTAAAAGTCAGTCGGCCAGATTTATCAATAGTGTCTAAGAGCTGGGGCACACCGAGCGAGTTTTTCGGCGTCTTTGCAGCCGCTTGCGGCTGCGGATATGCTTGGTCAATGTATCTCAATGGGGTGGGTCACACCAGAGCGGGAGGCGTTTTGCTGAAACGCATACTCCTGGGGTGAGGCATTTTTTGGATTGCGGAGGCGTTACTGTCTCCAATGTATAGGAAAAACGCAAACAGCTCTGAAAAACGGCAGTTCAGAGCGGTTTTGCCGGCGTTTTTGTTACAGAAGCTGTTAAGTAACAGCTTTACTGTACCAATATATGAAATCTACTACACCGAAAACGCTTCACAAAACCGCAAAATGCTAGGTGAAACGCTACAGAAAAATAAGAAAAAGCCTTTTTAAAATCTGCTAGCATTTTGCGGATCTGCTAGCGGGTTTTGGTGTGCACCAGCCCTGAGAGAGAATTCTTGGAAGGTTTATAGAAATCATGCAGAACTGTCTCAGACATTTTCAGAAGGTGCAACATCCTTCTTAGGGCCAGTGCACACCTAAAAGCGCCAGCGATTCTAGGCATGTACCTAGCGATTTTGTACTTATGCCTAATGGTTTTTTGGAGTGTTTTGGTGTAGAAGTTTTTTTTATTTTTTGTACAGTAGCGCTGCAAATGTACTGCTTTTGTAAAAAAAAAAAAAAAAAAAATGCTGGGGAAATTGCTGTGTTCTAGCACTTTATAGAGCGATTTTTCACTTCCCCTAAAAGGATGTGGATTTTTCCTTTTAAATAATACCAGTTGCCTGACTCTCCTTCTGATCCTGTGTCTCTAGTACCTTTATGCTGGGAATACACGTTACGTTTTTTGCGTTTTATTCTCAGTGAGATCTATTAGCCATTCAATTCTCTGTTCAATTCTCTTAACTTCGTTTTTCTTATCTTTTTTTCCATTCACTTCTATGAGAAATCGAGCGGAACAGAATCGAGCGGAGAATCGGACATGTCGGAATTTTATAATCGAAGGCATCTATCGGAATGATTCTTCGTGAAAAACGCGCCGTGTATTCCCAGCATCAGTTACAGCCCCTGAACAAGCATGCAGACCAGGTGCTCTGACTGAAGTCAGACTGGATTAGATGCATGCTTGTTTCAGGTGTGTGATTCAGCCACTACTGCAGCCAAAGAGATCAGCAGGGCAGCCAGGCAATTGGTATTGTTTAAAAAGAAACATCCATATCCCTGCAATATTTACCTTTCCTGGCTCCAGCGCAGCCGCAGTTGTGGCTCCACGATCTGCTAAGGCGGAGTTAGTCAATCCTGATCGAGCCCGCTCTACTATGCAGGCAACACGTTTTTGGATTCTACGCCGATCATATATAATTTACCTGTTTGAGGGCTCTGGACATTGTTCTTCCCTCAGCGGTGGCCACTTTGTTTCCTCCTTGGCGCTGATACACATATGCAAAAAAAAAAAAAGGTAGGAAATAAGAAAAAAAAATTGTCGTAATTGCTTTGATAAATCTGGCCCCACTGTTTGCAAAGACTAACGTTGGCATTGCTTTTAGTTTTCTGTAGTATATTGTTATTTCAGATATATATTCATATTTTTTCAACACCACTTTGGTTCATTGTGCGCTTGGTGTCGCTGCATATCTCTTCACCCCCCCACCCCTCTCCCTCTCTCTTTCCCTACTCTCATGCTGGGCATACATGGCGTCGAGGGAGGCTTATCAATCGAGCCTGATGGTTCTATTGATAATATCCGACGTGTCCGACCACCGCGGGTATCGATTCCGCACTCGATACCCGCGGGCTGACAATAGCGGTGAATCGAGCAGAAGATAAGAAGCGCTGGCGGGGACGAGCGGGAATAGATCCGGGCGGACGAGCAGGGACGCGGCGGGAGTCGATCCGGCAGCTAATCGAGCAGCCGGATCCACTCATGTATGCCCAGCATTACAGGGATTGAATCTATGGTTATTACAACTGAACTGGGTTTTTTTATCCCTTGGTTCTTACTTTATATATTAAAAATGCGGGGGGAGGAGGGGGGTTGTACAGTCATATTCTTCTTTTTACCGGCAGCACTTCTGTACATTTTGTAGCTTGGTGAGTTGGTGGTTATGGATGGTTGAGGGATGGATGAATTCGGAAGACTGTTGTTTTTTTAGGGCAACACATCTATCCTGGCTACAGATAAAGTTTATAAGTAAATAATGTTTCAAATTTTTTTGGCTGGACATGTTTGTCTCTAGCGCTGGGTTTGCGTTTATCTTCCCCAGTGACAGGCGCGTCGCTAGCATCATATATCCGTGGCCCGTGCCACGGATATGCTGTTGGGGTGCCCCGCATGTCTCTCCCTGCCCCTGGGGCCCCTGAAAGTTTGTTGATCGCGATTTGCGACCGCACAACATGGTGGCCGCCATCTTGCAGTGTGAGAGCTCCAGCCCTCCATTCATCCGACCATCTGCCCAATCACGAGAACCTGGCAGGGGGCGTGTAGTTAGATTCAAAAGGCGGGGGGCTGGAGAGAGCTTAGTGTAGCTCCGCCCCTGCATGTGTAGACACCATGGACGTAGATTGCCTGTCCACCGCATTGCATCCTGCCGTCCTCCTCACTCAGCATTATACAAATTTACTACTGCAATGACGGACAGAGCCGGGATGAGCCAGAGGCTGGACAGCAGGGCCGGGTCGAGGCAGAGGCAAGAGAAGCTCCAGCCTCAGAGCGCAATGTAGGAGGGGGAGCTGGGCGGGGCCGAGGCAAAGGTGAGAGAAGCTCCAGCCTCAGAGCGCAGTGTAGGAGGGGCACACACAGGGCCGGGCCGAGGCAGAAGCGAGAGAAGCTCCATCCTCAGAGCGCAGTGTAGGAGGGGCGCACAACTCTCTCAGCTATCATTCCCCTATTGTGTTTGAAGCAAAGAGAAATAAGCAAAGGGGATACACGGCAGTGACTGCAAGCCAGATAAGTATAGATTAAGGTGTTGGGGGCCCTGGGGCACCTCTTAGTCTAATAGCAATCAGTGTGTGACGGCTGGAATGGCAGGGATGGAGGGTGCACTTCGGTGTCTCAGTCTTGGGGGCACTAGTCTACTTTAGGGGACCCACCGCAAATCCCCATAGACAATTTGAGCTGTGCTGAAAACAGAACGAATTTCCGCTTTCAGCTCTTTTAAACCCCCACAAGCCATATATCACAAGCCATATATCTACGGATAGCTTAGAATCTTCTCTAAGGAATTATGCCACTTTCACACAATAAATGTATTATTATACATTATTATTCCCTTGCCCAAGTTCAGTGGAAGCTATGTTTTACTGCACAGCCACTAGGTGGCGTGTGGAGTACACTTTTTCTTCTGGCACGCCCCCAGCTAACAATCCCTCCAATGAGGAGGGAGGAAATACATGCTGCACAGAACTAAGATAGCCGACGGACCGTTTCACGCCTCCTACACGGTCACTTTCAACGTTTTGTCACCGAAAGTGGCATAATTCATTAGAGGAGATTCTAAGCTATCCGTAGATATATGGCTTGTGGGGGTTTAAAAAAGCTGAAAGCGGAAATTAGTTCCATTTTCAGCACAGCTCATATCGTCTATGGGGATTTGCAGTGGGTCCCCTAAAGTAGACTAGCGCCACCTTGGGTGCTGGAGGACGTTGTCCCGGCTCAGCTGGACAGGCTACAGCGCATGATTGACAGGGCGCTGGGAGTGGAGTAGAGATGCGAAGTTCGGATCTTTTCAATGATCCGGATGATTCGAATCGGATCATTGAAAAGATCCAGATCTTTGATCCGAATCTCGGATCATTTTACAAGGGAAGCATTCGGGGGTGAAATGACTAGCAGGGCAGGAGAAGGGGAGGGGGGTGGACACACAGAGAAGGGGAGAAGATGGACAGAGGGCAGGGAGTGGACAGAGAAGGGAGGAGGGAAGCAGAGAGCAGAAATGTTTGTTTGCACACAATACCCACATGCTGCAATCATATGCTTTACATATATTTCACCTATATAGGCCCATACACACGTCGGATTTTTGCGAACGACCCGTCGTTTGAACGTTCCGTCGTTCAGTCGTTCGCACGTCAAATCCGGCGTGTGTACAGACTATCGTTCGGGTGATAAGACTGGTTTTCAGCGATCCACCCGGCGGATGGTTCAGGACCAGTCTTATCACCCGAACGATAGTCTGTACACATGCTGGATTTGACGTGCGAACGACGGAACGTTCAAACGACGGATCGTTCGCAAAAATCCGACGTGTGTATGGGCCTTAAAGAGTAACTGTTAGCCCCCAAAGTGAAATTTAAATCTGTACAGCAATGTTTTATTTAGTATTAAAGTGATCAAAAAAGCCAATGCGTTCTGCAAAAATCAGTATAATTTTGCTACTATGTAGCCTTTTGCCCACGCTAACGACGCAAAGCCGCATATCAGATACTGATGACATGCCTATGTTTCCCCTCTCCCCCCACACCCCCTCAGGACCAGGTGCCGATCTATTTGCACCACAAACAGCTGACCGCTCTGACACGGAGACAGAGCGGCAGCACTTCCAGCCGGAGCACCGCAGAGCAGCCGCCGCCGTGCATCTCTCACATGTGATTCTCTCACATGTGACTCGGCGGCGGCTGCTCTGCGGTGCTCCGGCTGGAAGTGCTGCCGCTCTGTCTCCGTGTCAGAGCGGTCAGCTGTTTGTGGTGCAAATAGATCGGCACCTGGTCCTGGGGGGGAGTGGGGGGAGGGGGGAAACATAGGCATGTCATCAGTATCTGATATGCGGCTTTGCGTCGTTAGCGTGGGCAAAAGGCTACATAGTAGCAAAATTATACTGATTTTTGCAGAACGCATTGGCTTTTTTGATCACTTTAATACTAAATAAAACATTGCTGTACAGATTTAAATTTCACTTTTGGGGCTAACAGTTACTCTTTAAGTCCATCTGTATACTCCCAACTCCCATTCCCCAAAGTGAAGTGCAGCTGTTTAGAGCAGTGCAGGAGGATCATATTGCCCAGCAATCACAGTGCCTGCCCTGTCCTAGCCCAGCATGCTGCCTGTAACGTTACTGAGCTGTGCCAAAAGCTTCCAATGTGTTCACTGTGCACAACTACGGAACAGACAGCCTATAATGAGCAGCACATTTCAGCCAGTATGTGTGCTCTACACATATCTGGCAGGGATCCATCTGAAAATGGCGCCTGTGAATAATGGCGCATGCTGTTGCCGCTAATCCGTTTGCCGCTTATCGCTATTTAACGTTAAAGCCTTATTGTTATTTAACGTTAAAGCCTTATTGTTATTTAGCGTTAACACACAGAACCCTCCCTGTACCTATCCCTAACCCCTAAACACCCCCTGTGGTGCCTAACCCTAACCACCCCCCTGGTGGTGCCTAACCCTAAGAACCCCCTGGTGGTGCCTAACCCTAAGACCCCCTTAGTGGTGCCTAACCCTAAGACCCCCCTGGTGGTGCCTAACCCTAACCACCCCCCTGGTGGTGCCTAACCCTAAGACCCCCCTAGTGGTGCCTAACCCTAAGACCCCCCTGGTGGTGCCTAACCCTAACCACCCCCCTGGTGGTGCCTAACCCTAAGACCCCCCTGGTGGTGCCTAACCCTAAGACCCCCCTAGTGGTGCCTAACCCTAAGACCCCCCTGGTGGTGCCTAACCCTAACCATCCCCCTGGTGGTGCCTAACCCTAAGACCCCCCTGGTGGTGCCTAACCCTAACCATCCCCCTGGTGGTGCCTAACCCTAACCACCCCCCTGGTGGTGCCTAACCCTAACCACCCCCCTGGTGGTGCCTAACCCTAACCACCCCCTGGTGGTGCCTAACCCTAAGACCCCCCTGATGGTGCCTAACCAGTGGCGTAGCAATAGGGGTTGCAGAGGTAGCAACCGCATCGGGGCCCTTGGGTCAGAGGGGCCCAGAGGGGCCCTCCCTCAAGCATAATATTAGCTCTCTATTGGCCCTGTACTGGTAATAATCACTTCTATAGATACTTTAAATAGTATTAATCATCAACCTACTTGCACCTCTGACATTGTGGAAATCCTTGGCAGGTTTTGGTGCACCGTATCAATTGTTATGTATAAAGTGCTTGGGGGGGCCCCATGTAAAGCATGCACCGGGGCCCTTAGCTCCTTAGCTACGCCACTGTGCCTAACCCTAAGACTCTCCCCCAGTGGTGCCTAACCCTAACCTTGACAGTGTTACATTAAATCCATTCACCGTTTTGCAGTTAAATAATGTCTGCAGTTTGGCTTATGTAGGGTGCTATTGATAAATAACGTTACTGTGCGCAATAACGTCTGCTGTTTTGCAAATGAACTGCACTATTGATAAATAACGTTAGTGTGTGCCACTATTGATAAATAACGTTAGTGTGTGCCACTATTGATAAATAACGTTAGTGTGTGCCACTATTGATAAATAACGTTAGTGTGTGCCGTTTTTCTTCTTTTTTTCCCTGTGCGCCATTATTGTGCAGTACTAACGATAAATAGCGATAAGCGTATCTTTTTAATGCGGCGCCATTTGTATGTATAGGCACTGTGCGCCATTATTCACTGATCCGATCTGGCAGTGGCACCGATGTCCCCTCTCTCTCATCTACCTGTCCCTGCAAGGCTGCCTCCCTCCAACAGAGCGATCCATCTCTGCTCTGCTTCCAGGACCCCCTGCCCGCTGAGAGGGGGGCGTGTCGCTCCTGGCCCGCCCCCTTTGCGATCCGAATCACTCATTTTGATGATTCGGATGATTCGACTCACAAAATAGATTCGGATCAAAGATCCGAATCGTTCATGATCCGGACAACACTAGAGTGGAGCAGAGCCGGGCCGAGGCAGAGGCTGGACAGGCTATAGCCTCTGAGCGCATGATTGACAGGGCGCTGGGAGTGGAGCCCGCCATCTATCCTCCTCTCTCTCTTTCCTCAGAGCTCCCCTCCTGTACGCGCCGTGTGCCAGCGATGTGTGGCCGGCTGGCAGCGTGTTCTCTCTCCCCTCTGTGTGCCCCCTCCCCCCCTGCAGTGCAGTGGACAGGCAGCGCTCACTCACCTCATCCTTGTTCCAGACGCCGCAGGTCTATCTATCTCCTCTGTAGTGTCACTGCACTGCACTTCCTGCTCCATAGTTTGGGCTCTAGTGCCGTATCTGAGAAGCAGGAAGTACAGGGAAGCGACAGTACAGAGAGAGCAGACGGGACCTGCAATGCCTGGAAGCAGGAAGAGGTGAGAGAGCGCTGCCTGTCCACTGCCTACACAACGCTGGGGAAAGGGAGGGAGGAGGCACAACTGTCTACTTTATGCTATGGAAGGGGAGGCTGGCTCATATGGCCACCTTATACTGAAAGGAAGGGGGGGGGGGGGGTCATCTGGCTCCTTATCCTGGTGAGGAGGGAGGGAGGAGGGGGCACATCTGGTTACTATACTGTGGGGGGAGAGGGACGGAGGTACATCTGGCTTCTTATTCTGCGGGGAGGGGGGGGCACATCAGGCTAATATATGGGGGGCAAGGGTACATCTGGTTACTGGGGAGGGGGGGGGGGGTATCTGGCTTCTTATCCTTGGTACAGAGCGCACATCTGGCTTCTGTACAGGGGAGGGTTGAGCACATCTGGCTTCTAATCTGCAAGGAGGGGGCACATCTGGTTACTTACTATACTGTGGGGGGAGAGGGGTGGAGGTACATCTGGCTACTACTGGGAAGGGAGGGGAGGTAAGGGAGATCACCTGGCTAATACATTGGGAAGGGGAGGGGGGCACATCTGGTTACTATACTGTGGGGGGGGCTGCCTAATACGTTATGGTGGCAAATCTGGTTATTGTACTGAGGGCAAGTTTGCTACCTATACTGGGGTGGGCTCAGTTTGGGGGGCACTTTGGAACCTCTGCCTCTAGTGCTGAAGAACCTTGTCCCAGCCCTGATCACGGATCAACACATACGATAGCTGAGCTATTGGGTAAAGCTGTGTATGTGTGTCAGTGTGCAGCCCCGCCTACCTCCCCCGTGGCTCCACCTCCCTCCATGCATTTCCTAGTGGCTTCACAGAAACTCTGCTCTGTCCACCTAGCCTAGAGCATAGAGAGGCTGGGACTGCAGTGTGATGCTGGAGGGAAAAGGGTAAGAAGCTGCTGTAATTCCCACTGATGACCCTGCTTTGTGAGTATACTGCATTTACTCTAAACATTTATCATTTGTTAAGATTTACTACACTATATTTGGCACTAAGTTGTCACAAGTATATTTGTAAAACAATGGCATCCCACAATAGTGTAAACATCACATACAGGCAAGGCATGCTGATAAGCCAGACATCAGATCAGTATCCCCTCCCCCCACCATGCTCTGTATATCTGGGCTTATTAGAGTGTCTGCAGTTTCCTGCCAACCCTGCTGCTTTTAGCTGATAAGCAGCAATGTGTGTTTTATGCCTCCCTAATGCTGGGAATACACAGTTTGTTTCTGCCGCTCGATGCTCCGCACAATCGTTTTTGCTGCTCTATTCCCAGTCGATTCTCCTATCTTCCGCTCATTTTTCTTATCTTTTTCCATTCACTTCAATGACAAACGGAGCAGCAAAACGATTGAACGGCGATCGGCTATATCACAAATTATCTATCGAACCATCTATCTGCGGCAGAAATGAACCGTGTATTCCCAGCATTAAGGCCCGTTCACATTAGAGGAGCTTTTGCCTTTTTTTAAGCGCTGGCGTTTTTTCAAAATCGCCCTGAAAGCGCTTACACCATGCTTTCCAATGAGATAGTTCTCACTGGGGGTTCCGTTCGCTTGCCGTTACGTTTTGCGCTGCAGGGACCATTTTGAGGCGATTTTTGCCTCAATGGAAAGTATAGGAAAAGCGCAAAACACTCACAAAATCGCTTTGTGCAGCGATTACATTTGCATTTTTAAGAATAAATACATTGTATTTATTCTTTTCCAGATCAAAGAGTTCACTTCCTGACTGACGTCGGGGAGTGAATTATAAAACCGCTCGAGAAAAGTGAGTAGAAAAGCGCTTTTAACAAAAACGCATCGCCCACCCAAGCGCCGGGAATTGCAAAAAAAAAACCTCGTCACAAAACGGCCAAAGCGAACGCGATCGGAGCGCAATGTGACCGAGCCCTTATAGATACCTCCTTTTTTTTTCTTATTTATTACTATTACACTGGAGAAAAGTCCCATCCCTCTGGTGGCTTCCCACACCCTCCTCCGGACCACCACTGATGCTGAGGACCCTCGTCTGTGAGCGATCACAGCTGTACTGCACGCGTACGTACGAAAAGGGCGTCGGGAAAAAAGGGCGCGTGGTATAAACGATAAATGGAAATATCGTTTATAGAAATTATTGTGTAGAATTTCGTTTATAAATAGTGTTTTAAGAATTTATAAATCACTAAATAATGTGTATGAGATCGGCAATTCTTAAAACGTTAATCTTCCCTGTTTGTAAAGTGAAACTTATATTTTCGTTTATTAAAAACCCTCCCTGTACCTATCCCTAACCCCTAGACCCCCTGTTGGTGCCTAAACCTAAGACCCCCCTGTTGGTGCCTAAACCTAAGACCCCCCTGTTGGTGCCTAAACCTAAGACCCCCCTGTTGGTGCCTAAACCTAAGACCCCCCTGTTGGTGCCTAAACCTAAGACCCCCCTGTTGGTGCCTAAACCTAAGACCCCCCTGTTGGTGCCTAAACCTAAGACCCCCCTGTTGGTGCCTAAACCTAAGACCCCCCTGTTGGTGCCTAAACCTAAGACCCCCCTGTTGGTGCCTAAACCTAAAACCCCCTATGGATAATAATATTTTACAGACATTAATAAATAAAAAATGTAAAGAAAAAAAATGTAAATTATTTTTTTGGGTGGATAATAATGTGTTAGAAATGTTTTAGAAATAGTGATTTATTATCTTCATAAACGTTATTCGTCACGGGCTCATTTTGTAAACTTAAATCATCACAAACATAGTTATAAATCCTTAAAAATCTCCGGGCGCCGTTATAAATCCTTAAAAATCTCCGGCGCCTTATTTTCCCCGTTCAGCGCCCATTAAACGATATTTATAATGGAAGTGAATGGGGCGCCCTTTTTGTCCACTTGTCTCATGCGCCCAAATCTACTGCTTCCGTACTGCACTGCTGACTGATCACCCTTGCCTTTCAATAGGGTTGCTCAAAATAATAAATATTCTCTTTGAAAAAAAAAAATAGGGTTGCTCATTCGGATTCCGCGGAAATGCAATTTTCGCATTTCCAATCGGAAATTGCATTTCGGAATGCGGAAATCAGTAATACAGGGGCAGTAGGCGGATTTCCGATGGAAATCGTGAACATTTCCGCCGAAATTAACATAGATTTGCTCAAAAACTATAAGGTCTTTTTGAAAACTTTTTTTTTTCATCTTGTTCACAGTCTTCTGTTTAATAAACCCTGAAAATGTACCTATGGGAGCTTTGCTATTAACCGCTAAAGTTGGTGGTTTTTGACTGTAATGTAAATTGCAGAAAATCCACATTATCCGATATGCGGTAATTTTAAGCCAATCAGAAGACTCAGAATGAATAAACCAATCAAAGAATGGTGATTTAGGTGGAAATTTTCGCATTCTCTGGTTGGCTTATTCATTCTGGTCCGATGACCTTCTGCCGGATAGATTCCCCGCTCGATCCCTGCGGGCGGACAATAGCGGGGAATCGAGCGAAAGATAAGGAGCGCCCGCGGGGACGAGCGGGGACGTGCTTTATAGCTTTGCTCTGTGTGCCTGTCTGTTGAACTGCATACCATATTGCCTTTACCTTCTCGGGATTACCATTGTGTTTGAACCAACTTTCAGGGCTCCTTCACACTAAGGGCGTTTTTGCCCTTTTCTCAAGAGTGGGTGATTTTCAAAATCGCCCTAAAAACACTTGTGCAATGATTCCCTATGAGAGTTTCCGATCCGCTCAGCAAAGCGGTGCCGGGACCATTTTTGAAGCGATTTTACCTTAATGGATGGTATAGGAAAAACGCAAAACGCTCACAAAATCGCTTTTTGCAGTTATTGCATTCACGTCTATTAAGAAATAATACATTGTATTTATTATTTTTCGAGTCAAAGAGTTCACTTACTGACTTGCTTCAGGGAGTGAATTACAAAATCGCACTGAAAAAGCACTTAGAAAAGCACTTTTTACAAAAACGCAGCACGCAGTGGAACGCCGGGAGACGCTAAAAAAAGTGCACAAAAACACAAAACACTTGCACTTGTGATTTCGTTTTTAGATGCGAACAAGGCCTCAATCTAGATCCTATGGAACTGTGATTCTACGGTTATTGCCATCTGACTATCCCTTTCAATATTTTGCCGTTGTGTATGGTTGTCGGAAGTGGGAGTGTTGTTATGGGGTGGCCATCCCATGTACCTTTTATTTTAATTTTTTTTATCGAACATACTATCCAATGAATTATTATACTTTTGCATGTATTTGGTTTAATGGCATTACTATTAGATTTTTCTCTGGTACGTATGTCCTGCTATTTAGCATTTTTTCACTACCACTATTTGATTATTGCGTATGGTGCGCCTTTGATAATTTGCCTTAAAGACATAGAGCAGTTAAGAAAAGCAAGGCCAAAAATAAGCGCAAGTTAAATAGCGGTGAATTTTAAAACCTACAAAGACTGTTTCTGGCCACAAAAGTGATCAAATAGTTGGGGGGGGGGGGGGGGGGATCCATGGCAGAAGTCCCACCAAAAATTACGGAGTTGACGCAAAGTCATGTTTTAATCCCTAAAGGGCAGAAATCACATTATGCACAGCTCTGGGTGTCAGTGGGCTGTGGAGTGTCACACACAGAGAGATACAATAGTACTATCAGAATACAGTGATATAATAATGCACTGGAGTGGTTCTGTGCCTGCAACTTAATGTAGCAACAGCAGTAGTGTGCACACAGCTCTGGGTGTCAGTGGGCTGTGGAGTGTCACACGCAAAAAACACAAGCGACCGACATGCTAGCCCTCAATAGGGCTGTTTGAAGTGCTTTCACAGCAAGTGAGGAACAAGAACACAGGCCTAGCTAATGCTTTCCCTACCTATCTGCAGCAAGACTGACCCTGCTCTCACTAACAGTCAGCAGCCAGTAGAGGATTCATCCAATATGGCCACCGCTGCTGCTTTTTAATAGAGGCTTGGGGGGTCTAAGAAGGGGTGCTAGTTGATTGGCTGCCATGTGTCTGCTGACTGTGAGGTAATGGGGTCAAAGTTTAGCTCAATGATAATGTATAGGGAGCGAACCGAACACGCCAAATGTTTACTGTTCGCTGCAAATGCGAACAGCCGATGTTCGCAGAATACTGCTCACCGGCGAAATGTTCGGGCCATCTCTATTAGACACCACCAGGGGAGTGGTTAGGGTTAGGCACCACCAGGGGAGTCTTACTGTTAGGCACCACCAGTGGGGTCTTAGGGTTGGGCACCACTATGGGGGTCTTAGAGTTAGGCACCACCAGGGGGGGTCTTAGGGTTAGGCACCACCAGGGTGGTCTTATGGTTAGGCGCCACCAGGGGGGATCTTAGGGTTAGGTGCCACCAGGGGGATATTAGGGTTAGGCCCACCAGGGGGGGTCTTGGGGTTAGGCCCACCAGAGGAGGGTTCTGTGTGAGAGTAGGGAGAGGTTAGATTATTGTGAAATATCGGCAAACATTGCCGATATTTCACAATATGAATAAGGTTGTAGAATATTGGTAAGTCTACCGATATTCTACTACTGCAATTAAATTGTCATTTATCGATTGCACCTAAATTAGTGTGCAGCTTTTTTAAATGCATGCCCCAAACAGGTGGCATGGTAGCGAGTTGTTACGAAACAAGTCTAGAGCATGACAGTGAATGATATCGCTGAGAAAAGTGCGGTGTAAAGTGTGTGCATGTTTGATTCTTCACCTTACTGACAAGATGTATTTTTACCTATGGACAGATAACATGGCAAGGGAACAAGGCTGGGACCATCAGTTCACCGCAGAGTTTATTGAGCAGTACCGACGACTCCCGTGCTTATGGAAGACAACATCCAATGAATACAGGGACCGCACTAAGATGGAGAGCGCCTATAACAGCCTGGTGTCATTCTGCAAATCAAGGAACATCGATGTCGATGTAATGTCTGTGAAGCGCAAAATTCAGAACTTACGGACCGTGTTTTACAGAGCTTACAAGAAATATCAATCATCCAAAAGGTCAGGAGCAAGACCAGACAAGATTAAGAAACCATATTTGTGGTACTTTGATCTATTGTTATTCGTATATGAGCAGGACTGTCCAATCACAACCAGTTCCAATATGCAGGTTGGGACAGTGGCAAGTGACCAGGAGGTATGGACACCACTGGAGGAGGCACATGGCATTCCTTACTCACCAAGTGAGGCGTCGACCAGCAGCCTCGAAAAGGTGAGTTCATGCACTGCTGAATTTCAAGACTTGTATTTAGTACCAGTGGTCATATTTGGTACAATTGTATCACTGTGTATTTCATTATCGCTAGTTAGTATCTACACTATACAATACAATACAATAACATTTCTATAGCGCTTTTCTCCCATAGGATTTAAAGCGCTTAGGCTCTCTCAGATTCAGTAGTTGGTAATAGGATGAAGTATTAACACAAAAGTTATATTTCTGCAAATGCCAAACTGAACAGGTGGGTTTTCAGTCTGGATTTAAACACGTGCAGAGATGGAGCTGTCCTGATCTGCTGAGGTAAGGAGTTCCAAAACGCAGGAGCAGCATGACAGAAGGCTCTGGGACCAAAAGTTTGCAAGTGGACTCTGGGTATGACTAGATTATTAGAACCTGTGGATCTGACATTGCAGGGATATACTAACTATTATTATTATTTCGTATTTATATAGTGCCAACATCTTTCACAGCGCTGTAGAGTATATAGTCTTGTCACTAACTGTCCCTCAGAGGGGCTCACAATCAAATCCCTACAATACTGCATGATACATGGACTTATGAATGTCTATGTATTGTGTAGTGTATGTATCATAGTCTTGGGCAAATTTTTTAGGGGTGAAGCCGATTAACTTATCTGTGTGTTTTAGGGATGTGAGAGGAAACCAATGTGCCCAGAGAAAACACACACAGACACAGGGAGAACATACAAAGTTTGGGCTTATACTGTAGTGCCCTGACTGGGATTTAAACTGAGGACCCAGTGCTGCAAGGCGAGAGCGCTAACCACTAAACCACCGTACTGTCCCCGAACACTCACAATAGAAACCCTACCATAGTCACATGTCCATTGTAGTCAAGGGCCCATGTCTGTGGGAAAGCAGTTATTAACACATAAGGTATTTGCAATAATCCAGGTTTAAACATTAGCAACTGTGGTTTCCCATGGTGCCTCGCTCCTGTATATCCAACTTATCTCTGTATGCCTCTGAAGCCAGGCTTACATCCAGAACCGATGGTGTATAGTTAGCCAAAAAGTCAGTCTGTCTCTCTCTCTCCCTCTCATCTTCCAGGGAATTGTAGTTTTTCAAAAGCCAGCTTACATACCATGGCTGGGAATTTAACCCAGGTCTCAGTGTTTGGTAGGCAACTGACTTATCTGCTATACCACCAACAACACTACATGCTGAAGCCAGCCTAGCATGTACCATTATGATCAATCCAAGAGAAAAAGTAGCATGCTTAAGGATTTGTAGCATGTCAAAAGCCAACTCACTGTGGCTGGGAATTGAACCCAGGTCTCAGTGTGTGGTAGGCAACTGACTTATCCGCTATACCACCAACAACACTACATGCTGAAGCCAGCCTAGCATGTACAATTATGATCAATCCAAGAGAAAAAGTAGCATGCTTAGGGCTCTTTCACACTAGAGGCTGCAGTAGAAAAGGCTGAAAGTCAGCCTTTTGCTTAACGCCAATACATAGCGTTTTCAAAGTGTTTTCAAACCGTTTTGAAAGCGTTTTACAGCTCATATGAAAACGTCCTTTTTTTTTTTTCTATAAAAATAAGTGAACAAGTCAGCTGTAAAACGCTTTGAAAACGCTGAAGTTGGCGTTTTCCATTGACTATCATTGAAACGCCAACAGCCAACGCTCCAAAACGCCCAGTTAGATGTGAAAGGTAAAATGAAAGTCTATGGACTTTCATTTTACCTTAGAAAACGTCAACTTTGGCTGTGGCGTTAAAACGCCGACAAAGTCCTCTGGTGTGAAAGGGCCCTTAAGGATTTGTAGCATGTCAAAAGCCAACTCACCATGGCTGGGAATTGAACCCAGGCTGGGAATTGAACCCAGGTCTCAGTGTGTGGTAGGCAACTGACTTATCCACTATACCACCAACAACACTACATGCTGAAGCCAGCCTAGTATGTACCATTATGATCAATCCAAGATAAAAATTAGCTTGCTAAAGGATTTGTAGCCAGGCATGGCCTTGCCTTTTGTGTTCAACAGTCGTCCGAAGAGAAGCCATGGTAGATTCATATCTCTCTCTCTCTCTCTCTCTCTCTCTCTCTCTCTCTCTCTCTCTAGTAGGGATGGTCACCGCTTTCCATGGAATTGTATTTTCCGGAATTTTTAGGCGGAAATTGCTCATTCAGTTCCGTTTGGTCGGAACAGAATTCCTTTTTCAGTCTGGCGGAATTCGGAAAATGCCTGTGAAATTCTGCCAGTATCCGTTGATGGTTTTAAGCTGAAAATTCAGTTCAATGGCATCAAGTCCTAGAGAGAGAGAGAGAGAGATCATTTTTCTCTTGGGTATATCAGAATGGTACATGCTAGGCTGGCTTCAGCATGTAGTGTTGTTGGTGGTATAGTGGATAAGTCAGTTGCTTACCACACACTGAGACCTGGGTTCAATTCCCAGCCATGGTATGTAAGCTGGCTTTTGAAAAACTTCAATTCCCTGGAAGATGATACCCTCCTCCCTCGAGGAGAGAGATTGAGATTTTTTTCCGACGGAATTCGGAATTCCGAGGAATTTCGTACAAATCCGGCGGAATTTTCATAGTGACGGAATTTAACACTGATGGAATCCGTGATTTCCGGCGGAACGGAATTTGCTCGTTCCGATCATCCCTATTCAGGAGTGATGTATCATGGGAAACAATAGTTGCCCAGTAAAACTGGATTAAGGCACATTACATTGAGTGCTGCGGTTCTGTGGGAGGGCTTTTCGGTGAATTTGAAAGGACAACTGAAGTGAGAGGTATATGGAGGCTGCCATATTTATTTCCTTATAAACAGTAACAGTTGCCTGGCAGCCCTGCTGGTCTGTTTGGCTGCAGTAGTATCTGAATAACACCAGAAACAAGCATGCAGCTAATCCGGTCAGAACTGAAAATAATGTCAGAAACGCCTAATCTGCTGATATTGCATAAAAGGCAATAAATATGACTACATATCCCTCTCACTTCAATTGTGCTTTAAAGTGAACAGGAACCTCCCAAAAATCAACCAGATACTTACCTAAGGAGAGGGAAGGCTCTGGGTCCTATAGAGCCTTCCTGTTCCTCTCCTGGTCCCCAGTTCCATGGCTGGCTCCCCCGGTACCAATAGGTCAAATACTGCTCTCTCTGCTTTGGGAGCCTGAGTGCTCCATGAAGACGGGTGGCTCCATATTGCGCACGTGCAAACACCATCTCTCGCACACTCACGCATTGCCGTCCTGCGCCGCCCAGGGGAAGGAGGGGAGGGAGGGAAAGGGAGCGAGGCCTGAAATCGCTGCGGAGGGGGGCTTTGAGGAGCCCCCCCCCACTACACGCAGGTAGCCGGCGGCGATCAGACCCCCCCAGCAGGACATCCCCCTAGTGGGGAAAAAAGGGGGGGAAGTCTGGTCACCCTGGCTGTTACACGATCTGTGCTGTGGGCTGAATAGCCCACCCAGCACAGATCTTCCCAAAATAGCCCGGTCCTTAAGTGGTTAATGGAGGGTAAGAGAAGTGGGCAGGCCTTCCCTCTCCTTAGGCAAGTATCTGTTTGTTTGTTTTTAAGCTTCCCATTAACTTTAAAAGATACCCGAGGTGACACGTGACATGATGAGATAGACATGTGTATGTACAGTGCCTAGCACACAAATGACGATGCTGTGTTCCTTTTTTTTTCTTTTCTCTGCTTGAAAGAGTTAAATATCAGGTATGTAAGTGGCTGACTCAATCCTGACTCAGACAGGAAGTGACTACAGTGTGACCCTCACTGATAAGACATTCCAACTATAAAACACGTTCCTAGCAGAAAATGGTTTCTGAGAGCAGAAAAGAGATAAAAAGGGTCAAAAGTTCATAGATTTTAGCTCTGGCATACTCTAATGAATGTGTCATTGAGCAAAAACAATAAAACTGTTAAAACTTAAAAAGTAGATCTAAACATAAAATTAAACCGTGGAATATCTTAAAAAGTCATTTTTTAGGAGAAGGAATATAGATACAATTGTTTATTTCATTCGTTTATTTTCACCTCGGGTGTCCTTTAATTCATCTCATACTGTCCAAGTGGATATGAGTCACCCAGGGTTTGTTGTGTGCTCTGTAGTAGATTGCAAAATATCAAATGTCATTTTCATGGTGATTTTACCAACGTCTGTTTTCTCTCCAGACAACTTGTAGCAGCAGGCCTGGAACGTCTGATCCCCTCAACCACATGACACATGCACAGGAGACCTCGAATAATGATTGGCTAAACTCCGGACCAAACTCTCCGATATTGCCGGACGCACCAAGAGTACCAGACACAGGAAGTGGTTACAGAGGCAGGAATGAGAGCACCGTGAATGCTGAGATTGTAGGCCGTGTGCAAGAAGCTTCAGTTTTACTACACAATCAGCAAAGTGTGAATGAACTGATCGGTTTGCAATGGGGACAGAGGCTGAACATGCTGAACCGTGAGCAGTGGCACCACGCCCATGTTGCCATCGATGAAATCTTGTACAAAGCAAGTGATGGGCTTCTGACTAGCCAATGGGTTGATCTAATCCGTCGTCCTGTACCTGGACCACCACACTCCTCCCACAGAGGGCCACAATACCATGGGGACCACACGGGCTATTAATTACCTCAGAGGCAACCTTCTGCGTTGCAGAACAATCAGTGCCATCCATACCAGATAGACGAGCTGTCTTCAGAGACAAGTTACACGACCTTATACAGATGTGGGGAACTGGAGCACGCAGTATTGCTTGCGAGTTTTCACCAGTTATTTTTGCATCGAAAAAATCCTATTTTTGAATCGAGAAAATTTTCACGAAAAAAAAACATTGTATTTTTGTGTTTTTGTGTAAAAATGCGAAAAACTATATTTTTGCTGTGAAAATGTGAAAAATATTTTTACAAAGAAAAGCACAAAAATGTGGGAAAACTGTATTTTTTCCGCAACTATTTTACCACAAAATAACTGTATTTTTTTAAGGCTAAATTCTTGATACACGCGAAAAAACATGAAGAATAACAAAACTTATTTTATATAGAATTTTTGTTCAAAGATCGAATTTAACATTATTTTCACAAAAATGAATGTTAAAAGAGTATTGGCGTTTTTGCTCATCACTGGTAGCAAGTTTTTTGTTTGGTTGGTAAAGTATTTTGCAGTAAAAGTGAAGGTAGGTCATCAGAACTCTAATGCTACGTACAGACATGCGACAACGATCGTTCGTTGAGAACGACAAACGAACTTTTAATTGATGAAAGAATGACCTAAGTAAAGTTAGATTTAAATTGTGTGTAACGATCTGATCGTTAGATCGAACGTTACATCACGTAAAGCAACTATTGAGAAGTTCCATGGAGAAATAGCGAAATGCGCATGTCAAGCCTAGTACGAACGACCGTTTCCAACGATGTACTACTTATGCAAACGATCGTCGTTGGTAAAAATCCGCCAAGCTAGATCGTTCGTTTTTAACGATCTAGCTCGTCCGTCGTTAGACTTAATGATCGTTGGCTGCTTTTTTTTAAACGATCGTCGTTTGAAACGATCGGGGAACGATCGTTTCAAACGACTATAGTTGCATGTGTGTACGCACCTTTAGACCTGTACAAATTCTCCCTGAAAATTGTGTAATTAACATAAATGTGTTTGTTGGAATAAAATTGAAATATCACCTTGCAAGAATGAGCTCATCCTAATGTAACAGTGTGCGTTCCCACTTGATTTTAATTGGCCACTCTTTGGCCAATATTACCGCCTGCATATACTGTAAGGGCCAGCATGCTTTAACAACGTCCCAACCACACGATTCTCCCCTTAAAACTTAATAACTTTATTGTTGCTTATCACTCAGAAATGATCTATATATTTTTTAGGCTTTCTTCTTTGGGTGGTACTTTTTTTTTTTTAAATAACATGTCAAGTTTATTCAGAACCATACAAAAGATTGTAAAAATATGAATAAGAAGTCTCAATAATAACTACAATACAGCATATAAAACATCACGTACAGCAGGGCCGGAGCTACCATAGGAAAAAAAAAACAGTTGCCCCAGGGCCCCAGAGCCTGTAGGGTCCCCCAAGTTGTCCCTCCCCCATCTGAACTGTTGCTCCCCAGGGACACTGCAGAGTCTGTTAAGTTGGGGGATGATTGAGGGAGGGTCAGCAGCCAGCTCAGGGGCTCAGAAGGGAAATTTGGCTGCAACAAAGGGCCTCTGATGACGCTTTTTGGTCGGGGTGGTGTCGTTTTGGGAGCCCCCAGGCTAATCTTGCCCTAGGGCCCCATTGTTACTTAAACCGGCCCTGACGTACAGCCAACACTAAGTATAGCAATGAAATAAATAATAGCCCTTGACACACACAGGAGAAGACTAGGAAGCATAAAGCTCCATTATGTAACACTGAAAACATTTGTAACTCAACTTGCTTAGCAAACAACAGCTCTTAAAAACAGCAAAACTAACCGGTGCATATTGGCGTATAAAGTAGTTGAAGGTAGTTTACCCGATAATTTAGATAGGAAGTCCTAACCTCCGCCCACCCTACTCTCTGTATATCTGGTAACTACTTGCCGAAAGCGCCAGCTCCCCCAGGACCGCTCAACGCCAATTGGCGTGAAGTCCTGGGCGTGTTTTGCAGGAGATTGCACACGCAAGAAACCACCGTGTCACTTGGCTGTCCCCCTGGGAGACTCAGGAGCGATCGGCTCTCATAGGCTGCAGGATGTCAGTTTTTTTTCCCTGTTTGCGAAAAATGCATTGTGAACTAGCCCATTGATTAACCACTTTGCATCCAGAGCTTGTTTCCCCCCATATGGACTGGAGCAGTTTTGACATTTTAGGTATGTCCCTATTTAATCAGCAATAATTTTATCCCTACTTATCACACCTAAATGAAATATACAGCGTTTTTTTCAAGACTAACTAGGCTTTTATCAATTTTGTTTTCTATGTATTTTAATGGGAGAAAAGAGGAAGCAAATAAACACATTATTTCTCAGTTTTACCAATTCCAGTTTAAAAATAAAAAACACTACTGTAAATAAAAAAAAAACATACATTTTGTTTGGCTATTTCTCCCGTTTATCACAAAACTTAAATTATGTTTCTGACACAATTTATGGTGAGGATATTTGATTCTTAAATAATGCTACAGTGTGTATTTTTCTTTGAGAAAACGCGGAAAAGCCGCCGCGAGTATTCAGAGTAAGGCGGCTGATTCCGTGTTCAACATGGCAGCTGGCGCGCATGGGCCTGCATCCACTAGCCTGACGGAGCGCGGAGAAACCGCCGCATGCCCAGTGAACAAGGCGGCGGATTCCACGTCCGTCGCGGCAGTTTGCACGCATGGACTTACCACTAGCAGTATGGCTGAACGCGGGGAAAGCGCCGCATGCTCTGACAGCGGTGCGGCTGGCCCTGCGTTCAAACCAACAGATGCATTACAACACATGTCTGGTGTGGCTGGGACTGATAGTCCACACAGGTTCAGAAGGACGCGCGCGGGCGCTGAGACTGGAGACAGAGCCTTTATGGCAGTCAGAAGGGTGTCAGCTGATCCAGCCGATCAGCTGACAATTCTATCAGGTTTCATTGGTCCAGCACTTAGGGGAGGCGCTGGAGAGCGCTGGTGTATATATACTGGGTGCTGGTCATTTCTCTGGTGTCTGGCGTGTGATCACTACGTGGTAGCACTCAGACCTTGTCAGTATCTGTGATATTATCTGTGTTATTATCTAGACCAGTTCCTGGGTGTTGACGATCAAGGACCTCACACCTCAGTCTAGGGAAAACTGTATATTATCTGTGTTATTATCTAGACCAGTTCCAGGGTGTTGATGATCAAGGAGCTCACACCCAAGACTAGGCATTGTTGATTATTTGTTATGACCTTCTGCTTTCCTGACTACTCTTATGATCTCTGATTAGGCACTTCGCTATATCTGATCCTCTGTTGCCGAACTCGGCTTGTCTTAGGATTCCGCATCTGTCTCCTGTCTCTGTCCCTGATCTGTCTGTCTGTTGCCGACCCGGCTTGTCCGACCTTGAGAGCTATCTCCTCAGTCTAGAGATAGCTCACAGACCTGGGGGTGACACCCTTCCTTGGTGTCACTCACACTCTGCCCTTCCTACTCCTAGCCTGACCCCTCCCTCGGGAGAGTCTCAGGCTTACGGAAGGAACGTGTTACTGTGCAGTACTTCTTACTACTGTGCACCTGCTCCTCAGGTGCAGTCCTCAAAGTATTTCTGTTGCACCAAACACTCTTATTACCCAGGTGTCCAGAGGTTAGAGATATATCTGATTATCGGTGATACTGCAGATCATCAATAATCGGGTATATATCTGCATTCTCGGTGATACTGCTGATCACCGGTAATCAGACCCTCTCTGTGTTACACCGATCGTTACATTTTCACCATGAACTTAGAAAATAAAAGTATTTTTAATGATAAAAATCAATCTTATTGGCTCAGGGAACATATATTCGCTTTCACCAATTAGTGCTGCAGCAGATAGTGCCAGAGGTTTTGCACAAGAGCCATCCCAATCAAGCACAACAGTGCTTCAGCTACAAGACGTATATCTACGTCCTCGTAGCTTAGATGAAGTCACAGAGGACGTAGATATACCGTGATTGAGGCTTCTTGCACGCCGGGACGTTACAGGCGCACGTTAGTGCAGCCTGTAACGCTCCCCCAACGCACAGCAATGTAACACAAGTGGGCTGTTCACACTGCCCACGTTGCGTTACATTGTAACGCAGCAAAGTGCTGCATGCTGTGCGTTCTAGGCGGCTAAGCCGCGTTAGACTGCTTGCACATGCTCAGTCATGTTGGGGAGGAGGGGAGAGCGGCCGGGCACATGGCTAATTAATATCCACTGCACTCAGTGACGTGCAGTGTTTACTTCCTGGAGCGGCCGCTCTGTGCGGCGATTGGCCGGGCGGGACCATGTGATGCCGCATGCGTCCAAGAGTACGCATCACGGACGCCAGAGTGAGCTGCACAACGCGGCTCACTCCGACGTCCACATCAGAGAGCACCAGGCGTTGCGTTAGGGGCACGTTATGTGCCCTATAACGTCCCCTAAACGCAACGTCCTGGTGTGTAACTAGCCTTAAACATTAGTTCTCAGTTTAAATCAGTGTATCAATTTATGTAAGCACAACAGACCATTTATATATTATACATACATTTATACAGTATATAAAGGTACAAACACACATACATACAAAAACCACTTAGGCCAATTTCGAAAGCAGGTGCTAGAAGCTTGCGCATGCCTGCACATCAACAGCATCCGACTGGCCACCCAATTTGATTATTATAATCGGAACTGATGAACATTGATGGCACCGAGAGCATGTCCAATCGATGATGTGACCAATTTCCGGTTGTATTGGTGGAACATGCTGTAAGATGTTATGCGGACGCCTGATCGGATGCACGGTGGAAACGGCTAGGGGTGCCCATTCGGATTCCACTGAATTCAAATTTCTACATTTCCAATCAGAAATCCGAATTTCCGATCGGAAATCAGAATTCTGCAGAAATCCAATTTACCGCAATTCGGTAATTTTAGCCCGATCACAGAACTCAGAAGCATTGGACCAATCGGAGAATGCTAAATTTTTCAGCAAAATTTTAATTTTAGACCAATCACAAGTCAAGTCATTTTCTGCTTTTCGTTTTTCTGATTTCCGGTTTTCCGATTTTTTTTGTTCATATTTTGCATTCTCTGATGCTAAAAAAGTTACTAAAAAATACTCCTTGAGAATCGAAAAAAACCCCGGAAAATTGGAAAAATGGAAAATTGGAAATTGGAAAAATCAGAAATCGGAAAATCGTACATTGGAATTCCCACTGAATCGGAAATCAGCATTTCCAACCATGCCTAGTAATGCCGTGTGATATCGGGACAAGCAACAAACGCGATGGAACCCTCAGCGGTGTTCCTCTTAGTGTAAAATGTGCCCCCCCCCCCCCCCCCCCGATGATGGGCAGATTTGACCAAGAGACAAATCTCTCTCTAATCGAATCTGATTAGAGAGAGATCTGGCGGCTGCCCATACAGGGCGACTCCCGATCTATTTCAGCATGAAATTGATCCGGAATTAGCTTTGTGCGGCGCATCCACCGCCTCACCGTCTCCCCTAATTTGTAATGAGACTCCCCTGGAGCCCAGTGCTATACACATTACCCAGTGGCGTAGCTAAGGAGCTGTGGGCCCCGATGCAAGTTTTACAATGGGGCCCCCCAAGCACTCTATACATAACAATTAATATAGCAGACCAAAACCTGCAAATGGCAACTACAGTGTCAGAGGTACAAGAAGGGGGTGGGGAACAGTTTGTTAATGATTACCACAATTCAAAGTATCTATAGAAGTGATTATTATAAGCACAGGACCAATAGAGAGCTAATACTGTAGTTGAGGGAGGGCCCTTCGGGGCCTCTCTGGCCCAAGGGCCCCTATGCGGTCGCAACCTCTGCAACCCCTATTGCTACGCCCCTGACATTACCTGTCTGCTGCTTGTCCACCGCCGGCCCTGGACACACTCCTCGCTCTATACACACACATGGCTGCCGGCGTACACACGGGTGCATGTGTGATGTCACACGCAAGCCCCGTTACTCCAGAAACCACCGGCGTGTATGGAGCAAGGCAGGGGCGTAGCAATAGGTAGCGAGCACATCGGGGCCCTTGGGCCAGAGGGGCCCCGAAGGGCCCTCCCTCAACTACAGTATTTGCTCTCTATTGGTCCTGTGCTCATAATAATCACTTCTATAGATACTTTGAATAGTGGTAATCATTAACAAGCTGCTCCCCATCCCCTTCTTGCATCTCTGACACTGCAGTTGCCATTGGTAGGTTTTGGTGCGCTGTATCAGTTGTTATGTATAGAGTGCTTGGGGGGCCCCATTGTAAAACTTGCATTGGGGCACACAGCTCCTTAGCTACGCCACTGGAGCAAGGAATCCCCCCCCCCCCCCCTCTTCTTCCCTCCTCCCTCCTCCCCTCTGCCTTTGAAATCTCTGGCTAGTAACACCTCCCCCTCCTCCTGCCCAGACTGAGCTCCCATGAGCCCTTGCTACTGTCTGAAAATGCCAAGGCTCTCTGAAAACCTGTGGGCGTGGCTTGTTTAGTTTATAGGGAATTAGAGTATTAAAACAAAAACAAAAAAGCATTTGGCTTGAGGAATCTATATATATAAAATCGGATGTATGTATGTATGTGTGTGTGTGTGTGTGTGTGTGTGTGTGTGTGTATGTGCCGCGATCACGCAAAAACGGCTTGACCGATTTGAACGAAACTTGGTACACAAATCCCTTACTACCTGGGATGATATGTTCTGGGGGTCTCGCGGCCCCCCTGCACATGTGGGCGGAGCTACAAACAGCTAATCAGATTCCACCCATTCAAGTCAATGGAAAAAATGTAAAAGGCTGACATTCTCACAGTAATCAAGCCAGAGTCCCCACACTTGGCACAGTTGGTCACTTGGTGACCGAGGTTACAAATCCAGGAAAAGTGGGCGGAGCATAAAACAGCAAATCAAATTTCAGCCGTTCATTTTACATGGGAAAATGTAAACTGCAGCCATTCTTAGACTGTTAATCACAGGGTTCTCAAACTTGGCACACTTGGTCACTGGGTGAATGCGATTAAGATTCAAGAAAATGGGTGGAGCCTACAACAGCCAATCAAAATTCACCTATTGATTTTCAAGGGGAATATTTAAACTGCTGCTATTCTGAAACTTTTAATGGCAGAGACTTCAAACTTACTACAGTCAGTCAGTGGGTGACTGGGGTCCAAATTCACTAAAGGGGCGGGGCCACATACAGCCAATCAGATTTCCTTGGTGGATAAACTGCTTAAAATCACACATTTTTGATGCCAGGAACCTGAAAACTCACACACTTGGTCACTGGGTGACTGTGTGTCAAGGTTACAAAAAGTGGGCGGAGCTAAAACCAAATTTCACTGGAAATTATAAACTGCAGTCATTCTTACACCGTTAATAGCAGGGTTCTCAAACTTTGCACAGTTGGTCATTGGGTGACAGATTAGGATTTTCGAAGGTGGGTGGAGCCTACAACAGCCAATAAAAATTCACCTTTTGATTTTCAAAGGGAATGTTTCATCTGCTACCATTCTCTTATACTGGTAATAGCAGATGCCTCAAACCTGGTACAGTTGGTCACTGTCCAAATTCAGGAAGGGGGCGGAGCCACAAACAGCCAGATTTGTTTATTTTTCAATGGGAATATACAAAGTATTGATACTAAGGACCCCAAAGCTGATAAACTTGATGATTGAGTGACTGTATGTCAAGGTTAGAAAAAGTGGGCGGTGCCAACAACTTCATTTTTTACATTGCAGGGTTCCCAAACTTTACACAATTGGCCACTGGGTGACTGGGATGAATATTCAGAAATGTGGGTGGAGCCTACAACAGCCAATCAAAATGTACCTATTGATTTTCAAGGGGAATATTCACATTGCTACCATTCTTACACTGTTAGTGGCAGAGGCCTCAAACCTGATACAGTCAGTCATTGGGTGACTGGGGTCCAAATTCACTAAAGGGGTGGAGCCACAAACAGCCAATCAGATTTGTTAGATTGATTTCAGCCATTCTGTTATTGGCAGGGTTCTCAAACGTGACACAGTTGGCCACTGGGTGACTGGGACTAATATTCAGAAAAGTGGGTGGAGCCTACAGCAGCCAATCAAAATTCACCTTTTGATTTTCAAGGGGAATATTTACATTGCTGCCATTCATGCACTCTTAATGGCAGAGGCCTAACATCTGCTACAGTCAGTCACTGGGAGACTGTGGTTTAAATTCTGAAGGTAGCGGGCCAAAAACAGCCAATCAGATTTGTTTAATTTCAATGGTAAAATGCAACTTATTGATGCCAAACACCCCAAAGCTTATAAACTTGGTCATTAAGTGACTGTATGTCAAGATTGGAAATAGTGGGCGGAGCCAAAAACAACTAACTTTTTACATGGGGAAATGTAAACTGCAGCTTTTCTTACACTGTTAATGGCAAGGTTCTCAAACTTCACACAGTTGGTCACTGGGTGACTAGGATTAATATTTGGAAAAGTAGGTGGAGCCTACAAGAGCCAATCAAAATTCACCTTTTGATTTTCAAGGGGAATATTGAAACTGCAGCCATTCTCACACTGTTAATGGCAGAGGCCTCAAACCTGCTACAGTCGGGCGTTAAGTGTTTGGGGTTCAAATTCAGTAAAGGGGCGGAGCCAAAAACAGCCAGATTTCTTTGCTGGATAAACTGCTTCCATTAGCACAATTTTGATGCCAGGAACCCAAAAGCTCACAAACTTGGTCATTGAGTAGTGACTGTGTGTCAAGGTTACAAAAAGTGGGTGGAGTTAAAAACAGATTTTTCTGGGAAATTGTAGCCCTTCTTCACTGTTAATGGCAGGGTTCTCAAACTTAGCATAGCTGGTTACTGGGTGACTGGGATTAATATTCAGAAAAGTGGGTGGAGCCTAAAAATGCCAATCAAAAATCACATGTCACTTTTCAAGGAGAATATTAAAATTGCTGCCATTCTTGCACTGTTAATGGCACAAGCCTCAAACCTGGTACAGTTGGTCATTGGGTCACTGAGGTTCAAATTCAGAAAAGGGACAGAACCACAAACAGTTAATCAGATTTGTTTCATTTCATGGGAAAATACAAATTATTGATGCCAAGGATCCCAAAACTCACAAACTTGGGCATTGAGTAGTGACTTTGTGTCCAGGTTACAAAAAGTGGGCGGAGCCAAAAACAAATTTCACTGGGAAAGTGTAAACTGTAGCCATTCTTACACTGTTTATTTCAGGGTTCCCAATCTTTGCCCTGATGGTCACTGAGTGACTGAGATTAATATTCAGGGAAGTGGGTGGAGCCTATAATAGCCAATCAAAATTCACCTGTTGATTTTCAAGTGGAATATTTAAATTGCTGCCATTTTTACACTGTTAATAGCAGATGCCTCAAACCTGCTACAGTTGGTCATTGGGTGACTGGGGTTCAAATGCTGGAGAGGGGTGGAGCCACAAACAGCCTATCTGATTTGTTTAATTTCTATGGGAATATACAAATTATTGATGCCAAGGACCCCAAAGCTCACAAACTTGGTCATTGAGTGTTTGTGTGTTAGGGTTAGAAAGTGGGCGGAGCCAACACCAGTCAAATACATACACAGGCAACGCCGGGTCATCAGTGGCTGGAGACAAATACAAATTTCACTGGGAAAATGTAAACTGCAGCAATTCTGTTAATGGCAGGGTTTTTAAACGTTGCACAGTTGGTCACTGGGTGACTGGGATTAATATTCAGAAAAGTGGGTGGAGCCTACAAAAGTGAATCAAACTTCACCTATTGCTTTTCAAGGGGAATATTTAATTGCTACGATTCTTGCACTCTTAATGGCACAGGCCTCAAACCTGGTACAGTTGGTTATTGGGTGACTGGGGTTCAAATTAAGAAAAGGGGGTGGAGCCACACACAGCCAATTAGATTTGTTTCATTTCAATGCAAATTATTGGTGCCAAACAATGCAAAGCTCACAAACTTGGTCAGTGAGTAATTGTGTGTTAGGGTTAGAAAAAGTAGGTGGAGCCAACACCAGCCAAATACATTCCCGGGCAACGCCGGGCAATCAGCTAGTGCCCTATAAACAATAGGAAAGGAACACAATTATGCAACAAGTAAAAGTTCATCTCGATTCCACTTAATTCAACAAAAGCGATTTATTTATATACTCCGGATAGATGCAATGCGTTTCGCGGGCACATCCCACTTCATCCATAAAATTGGAGTACAATCGACTGTAGACAGAGACAAACATAAGTTCGACTGAATATTGGTACTTAGCATTAAAAACAAAGGTGATAAAACTACATTTTTTTGTGTGGTGGTTAGGTGACTAGTATTGGATATAAGTGCTCCACCACTGATGTCTCATAATCATGTCCTGATATTTCATTAAAGTGAACCTCCAGACTAAAAATCTACTCAGCAGAACTGAAAAGGCTTGGTGTTTCTCATTTCACAGCATCAGAACTATGTTTTTCTTATAGAAGTCTCATTTTTAGCTGCATTTTTAGCTAAGCTCCGCTCCATCAAAGAAAACTGCCCGGGCTTTTTCCCCCTGATGCTGTGCGCTCCATGGATGTTCCTCTCTCTAGCTTCTGACGCGACTTCCTGTATAAACTGGAAGCCGCGTCAGACACTAGAGGGAGAATCGTCCAAGCAGGAGCGCACGGAAGGTATGCATCTGCCGCTGCCCCGCCGCCTGCATACACTTTATTCAATGCTGGAGGGGAGCGCAGAGGGGAGAGCCCGAGGTGAGGGAGGGGGGGCATGGGCTGCATTCCCTATTGTTACGCCCATGGACCCAGTAAGTATAATAAAGTTTTATTAAAAGCTAATCGCTTGACCCCGCAAAGCGCTGCATAAGGCCTCTTGCACACTACTTATGGTTCTGATTTTTTTATACGATTCGATTTTTGATTCCAGTTAAAAAAGTACTGCATGCCACTACGTTTTTTAGTTGGAATCGAAAATCGGATTGTATAAAAATCGGAATCGCATGAAATGTTCAAGAGGCCTTAAATGCTTTGATAAGTGATTTATGCAGCACTTATATACTTTCCATTGAGCGCAAACGCACTCAAAATGCTGCAAGTCCTGCGATTGCTATTAACCCTAATCGCAATCGCACTTATGGGATCCGCCCCACTCACTTTAATAAGCAAAGCGTTTTTGGGAATCGTCAGCGATCCCAAAACACAGCCAAAAACAGCCTAGTGGGTTCCTAACCTAAGTCTGAATAAACCTCTTGTAGTGGCATAGCAATAGGGTTGCAGAGGTCTTGACTGCACCGGGGTCCTTAGGCCAGAGGGGCCCCGTAACTGCAGTATTAGCTCTATATTGGTCCTGTGCTGGTAATAATCAGTGTTGCCAACTCATCCCTTTAAATACGGACACTTATGAATTATACATGTTTTGTGGCTAGTTAGAGGCAGTTTAGGCACTGAATATGTGTGAGAAGCCCCAGAACCTGTATAACTTAGATGTGTCAGTATTTAAAGGGATGAGTTGGCAACCCTGGTAATAATCACTTCTATAGATGCTTTGAATAGTAGTGATAATGAACACACTGTCCCCCCTTCCCTTCTTGCACCTCTGACAGTGTGGTTGTCTTTGGCAGGTTGTGGTGCACCAAATCAATTGTCATGTTGTAGCACGCTTACCTTCCAGCGGCAGGTCCCGCGGCATCTCCGGCGTAGTCCGGGCGAGCGGCTGGACTGCCACACTGGAACTTTCTGGCGGCATCCCCAGCATCCCTCCGGCGGTGTCTTCCGGCTCGCACGCGACCCAAAGGTCGCATCGCGCACGCGTAAGTCTGAGTGAGCCTTATAGGCTCAGGAGGAGGGTTTAGGTGATCAGCAGGGGGATGTCATTGGTGACATCACCTAAAGGGGAAGTGACTGCTGATTTGATTTGGAGTTTGTATATAAGGACAGGAGCTTCAGTTGCTCACTTGCCTTGATACTAATCAGTTCGCTGGTTCTTGGCCCTAGCTGGCTTTTGAGTTACATCATATATGGTGGTGCTCGCCATATATATGTACTCCAGTTAGTCAGTCGTTGTTAGTTGATCATTGATAGCTGTAAATTGTAATTTCCTAGAAAAATCATATATATTGTATATTTATCTATGTACCGACTTTTGCCTGCCTCTTGACTCCGCTCTTGCCTGACGATTCTGTACCTCAGTCATCTGATTCCTGTTACTGACTCGGCCTGTCCCTGACTCTGTTACTGTCTGATCCTCGCAATACGACTGACATCTGATACACGTGTATGACCCAGCTTAAATTTGACTACGATTTAGCCTTACGACTTTGTAACTCAATATCGACACTAGTGCACAAGTTCTGACTGGTCTGAGATTATACATTGTACTGTTGTGTAGTTACCTGTACGTTATCACGTCACGGACCAGCGTGATACATGTATAGAGTGCTTGGGAAGGATGTCAATGTAAATCTCACACTGGGGCCCATAGCTCCTTAGCTACGCCACTGACCTCTAGCATTAAATTATGTTGGTGACTTATGAACAGGGCTTTGCAAACAGGCAAACAACAGGCAAGCATTAGAAAACAGAATTTGTAAATGTGTTTATTTTTTATACTCTTACACTGAGGGAATGGAAAAAGAAGAAGAAAGGAATGGGCTAACGTCAATATACCAACATGTTTATTTTATCATAGGACCACACAATGTCCATAAGTAAACTATATAACATTTTTTTCACATGATGATTGCTACAGAACAGACTGAGGCACACAAACAATGATACATCGTAAAAATAGTCCTACGCAACATACAGTATATACCTACTGCACACAATAAAATCCAACAGTGTGACTCTACCCTGAATTCGATAAAATGATCGTTTGTACAGAAAAAAAATATTTTCTAGTAAGAAATCTGATTGAATGCCTTATTTTTATCGGTATAAGTGGATTGGGAGTAGATAATTTATTTTTGATTAATGTTTTTAAATAATGTTTTATGAAAATTGAATGGTGTAGAGTAGATTGTCAGTTTCTTGGTTTATAGACCTAAGCAATTTTTTGATAACTATGCAAAATTGACCACACTACCGATCGAATCCCGATCGGACATGTCGGATTTAATCGATCCAATCGAATTTGATCCAATTGAATCGATTGCATGCGGAATAGAATAGTGATTAGTAAATAATTTGCATCTGATTTGTATTCAAGGTGAGTAATTAGCCCCAGGGGGGGCTCAGCACATCTCTGTAGGTTTCATTTGCAGCCTGGAGCACTGCCCATTGCTTGCTGTCTTCCTTGCAATAATCCAACTTGCATTCACATTTCAGGCAACACTGTCAGGAAAAACGTAGAAATTATGTAGGAGTTTATAATAGTATGTAAATGCGGATAACCTCCAAATTATTTAGGAAAAGTCAACATTTTTTAAATTATTGTTTCCTGAGATTTTAATTACCACTAGGTGTTGTCAATGAGATGTTAATATTTGTGGCTAAATGCAAATGTGATGCAAATCTGCTGAAGATAGGCGATATCACACACAGCTTCACAAGGCGGCACTTCCTGTGAAGGTGGGCTACTCTGCGATTCCAACGCTGTCCGTAGCTTTATGGGATACTATTTTTCAGGATAAGCCCACTAAATATACCGTATATACTCGCAAGCAAGCCGAATTTTTGACCCCCCAAAAGTGGGCCAAAAGTTGGGGGGTCGGCTTGCTTGCGAGTCATGTGTGGGTGGGTGGGTGGATAGGTGCTGTCCCTCCCCGCTCCCCCCGCGGCCACCGCTGCTATTACCTTAGGCGGCGCCGCTGCCTCTATCCCCGTCCTCCTCCGGTAACTCATTCACAGCAGCGCGCCCCCCGCTGCTGTGATGACGCAGGAAACCATAGAGAGCGGTTCCCATAGTAACGGCATCACGCTACAGGAAGCCGCTCTCTATGGTTTCCTCGTCATCACAGCAGCGAGAGGCGCGCTGCTGTGAATGAGTTACTACCGGAGGAGGACGGGGATAGAGGAAGCGGCGCCGCCTGAGGTAATAGCAGCAGCGGCGGCCGCAGGGGGAGCGGGGAGGGACAGCACCTACCCACCCACCCATACTGGGGCATTATGCTAGCTATATGGGGCACTATACTAGCTATAATGGGGCACTATACTAGCTATAATGGGGCACTATACTAGCTATACTGGGGGCACTATACTAGCTATACTGGGGGCACTATACTAGCTATACTGGGGGCACTATACTAGCTATACTGGGGGCACTATACTAGCTATACTGGGGGCACTATACTAGCTATACTGGGGGCACTATACTAGCTATAATGGGGCACTATACTAGCTATACTGGGGGCACTATACTAGCTATACTGGGGGCACTATACTAGCTATACTGGGGGCACTATACTAGCTATACTGGGGGCACTATACTAGCTATACTGGGGGCACTATACTAGCTATACTGGGGGCACTATACTAACTATACTGAGCACTATACTAGCTAAACTGGGGCACTTCACTAGCTATACTGAGCACTATACTAGCTATACTGAGCACTATACTAGCTATACTGAGCACTATACTAGCTGTACTGGGGCATTTTACTAGCTATACTGAGTACTACCTACCTATACTGAGCACTATACTAGCTAAACTGGGGCACTTCACTAGCTATAATGAGCACTATACTAGCTATACTGAGCACTATACTAGCTATACTGGGACATACTGGGGGGATCACGCGGCCAGCGTTTCCTACCCCCGGCTTACATGAGGGTCAATCATTTTTTCCTGTTTTTTGGGGTAAAAGTGGGGGGGTCGGCTTACATGCGGGTCGGCTTGCTTGCGAGTATATACGGTATATATATATTGCTCTCACTGCCGTTTATGACTATTGCTCTATTACAGGGATCCTGAGAAGAAAACGGGTTCCTTTGATAGTTGTCCTTTAACCACCTCAGCCCTCAGTCGTGTTCACTTTATGCATCCAAGCAATTTTCACCCCCCATTCATTAGCCTATAACTTTATCACTACTTATCACAATGAACTGATCTGTATCTTGTTTTTTCCGCCACCAATTAGGCTTTCTTTGGGTGGTATATTTTGCCAAGAGCTACTTTACTGTAAATGCATTTTAACAGGAAGAATAAGAAAAAAAAACTGGAAAAAAAAATCATTATTTCTTAGTTTTCGCCCATTATAGTTTTAAAATAATACTTGCCTCCATAATTAAAACCCACATATTGTATTTGCCTAATAGTCCCGGTTATTACACTGCTTAAATTAAGTCCCTATCACAATGTATGGCGACAATATTTTATTTGGAAATAAAAGTGCATTTTCTTCCATTTTGCATCCGTCACTATTTACAAGCTTATAATAAAATTAAAAAAAAATCATTTTTACATGGATATTTAAAAAGTTTAGACCATTAGGTAAATATTTTTTTTTATTGTAATGTTTTGGTTTTTTTTTTTTTTATTAAACATTTTATTTGGGTATTTTTGGGAGGTGGGGTGTAAACAGCAATTTTTTAATGTAAATATGTGTTGTTGTTTTTTTATGTAGATGTAGCTTTACTATTTGGCCACAAGATAGCAATGATGAGTTTGTTTACATTACGTCACTCTAAGCGTAACATGTACGCTTAGAGGGACGTAAGGGGGACGTATGAGGCAGAAAGAGCGAGGCTTCCGAGAGAAGCCATCACTTTTTCAGGGATCAGTAATCATGCACCATGTCATGATTCATTGATTCCCTGGCTAACAAACCGCAGGCCGGGAGCGAGCGTGCACGTGCGTGACCGGCCGCGGGAGCGCACATGCGGCCTTTCGGACGTATATTATACATCCAAAAGGCCGAAGTAGTTAAAGGACACCCAAGGCGAAAATAAACTAATGGAATAAACAATTGTATCTATCCTCCTCCTAAAAATGACTTTTTAAGATATTCCACAGTTTTATTTTATATTTAAATCTACTTTTTTAAGTTTTTACTGTTTTATTGGTTTTTCTCAATGACAAATTCATTGAAGTATGTCAGAGCTAAAATCTATGAATCATTGACCCTTTTTATCTCTTTCCTGCTCTCAGAAGCCATTTTCTGCTAGGAAAATGTTTTATAGTTGTAATTTTCTTATCAGTGAGGGTCACACTGTAGTCTGACCCAGTCCTGACTCAGACAGGAACTGACACTTACATACCTGATGTTTAACTGTTTCAGGCAGAGAAAGAAAAAAAGGAACACAGCCTAGTGATTTGTGTGCTTGGCACTGTACATACACATGTCTATCTCATCATGTCACAGGTCACCATCGGGTATCTTTTAATGAAACAATCAATATTATTGTGACTGTTCCGGACCCACAGGGCCTACCAGCCACTCTGTTTTCATACAATACGTTCTGAATAATCTGATTGAAAATATATTTGTTTATTGTAAAGTATACCGGTACTGGGCCCCTTCAAGGACGCCTGACTGCTCCTCCCCACGTGCACCCCACGCACCCTTGTGCCTGCACAGTGCAGCGGCAGTGCACACGGACACTGGTGGATGCGGTTTTATTATTTAGGATATTTACAATACATCCAATGTATATGTCGGTACCCTTTGGTCAATTATTACATAGATACATAGTTATTTGGGTTGAAAAAAAACATACGTCCATCGAGTTCAACCAAAGAACAAAGTACAACACCAGCCTGCTCCCTCACATATCCCTGTTGATCCAGAGGAAGGCAAAAAACCCTACAAGGCATGGTCCAATTAGCCCCAAAAGGGAAAAAAATCCTTCCCGACTCCAGATGGCAATCAGATAAAATCCCTGGATCAACATCATTAGGCATAACCTAGTAATTATAGCCATGGATGTCTTTCAAAGCAAGGAGAGCATCTAAGCCCCTTTAATTGCAGGTATAGAATTTGCCATAACTACTTCCTGTGGCAATGCATTCCACAATGCATCACTCTTACTGTAAAGAACCCTTTCCTAAATAAATGGCTAAAACGTTTTTCCTCTATGCGCAGATCATGTCCTCTAGTCCTTTGAGAAGGCCTAGGGACAAAAAGCTCATCGGCCAAGCTTTTATATTGCCCTCTGATGTATTTATACACGTTAATTAGATCCCCTCTAAGGCGTCTTTTCTCCAGACTAAATAAACCCAGTTTATCTAACCTTTCTTGGTAAGCGAGACCTTCCCTCCCACGTATCAATTTTGTTGCTCGTCTCTGCACCTGCTCTAAAACTGCAATATCTTTCCTGTAATGTGGTGCCCAGAACTAAATTCCATATTCCAGATGTGGCCTTACTAGAGAGTTAAACAGGGGCAATATTATGCTAGCATCTCCAGTTTTTATTGTATGTGTAAGCTTCGTTGCATGTATGGTGCAACATTTTAACAAGTGTTTAACAAATTCAGTATGAACGAAGCTGGATGGACCTCTTGTGATTACTTTAAGTGTAGCCCAGCAATATGATTTGGTTAATTACCGTAGTAAGGGTCTTGAGTAAGGTCCTTTTTGTAGATTACTTTTAATCAATACTTTTAGTACTTGTGGTACTTTTAGTAGTTGACCTGAGGCTGAGATGGTGCATTACCTTCACACAAACTATTTATTAATTACAAATCTAAAAACAATGTACTTGAAGGGAATCTGAAGTGAAAATAAACTTATGATATAATGAATTGTATGTGTAGTACAGCTAAAAAATAGAACATTAGTAGAACAGATATGAGTCTCCTGTTGTTTCCAGCACAGGAAGAGTTAAGAAATTATCACTTGTTTTCTATGCAAAAGAGCTTCTCTGACCTCTCCAACCAAACTTGGATCGGCTACAGTGCAGTTTTCTAAAGCACTTATCTCAAACTGTCCCTCGCTGTTTCTTGTTTTATTGTCAGGAAGTTCAAAGGGTCTTTAGTTCTGCTCTGTTTCATCACTTAAAATACAGGTGCCCGTATGCAATTACCTTTTTCTCCTAGGAGACAATATTTCATCTTCTCTTTAAAATAACTTTTCAGCACTTTTCATTGGAAAAGGTAGCAAAAGTTAGGTGAAAAGGTACTATCAATGTTATTTTGAGTATTTTTTTTTTTTTTTTGCTTGCTGGTGATTTAACTACTTAACGACTGACCCACGGCAATGGGCGTGGTCGCGGCGGCAGCCCCAGGACTGCCTAACGCCAATTGGCGTCAAGTCCTGGGCCTGGGATTTGCAGGAGATCGCACACAGGCTGCGCACGCATCTCCTGCTCAGGGGGCGGAGCTCCACCCCGACTTCAGTCTCCGGGCGGCTATTGCTGCTCGGGAGACTGTTAGACGGCGAAATCGCCGTCATTACACAGTGTACACCACTGCAATCAGCAGCAGCGCTGTACTGGGGACAGCCGAGTCACACACTGGGGACTCAGAAGCGATCTGCTGAAGCCTATCACAGCCGATCGCTGTGATAGGCAGACAGGGGGAGGGAGGGTAATGTGAATATGAAAATTTTTTTTATAAAAAATGACAGAAAATGTTTGTTCATAAACAAACAAACAAACAAACCTGGGGGTGATCAGACCCCACCAACAGAGAGCTCTGTTAGTGGGGGGGAAAAAAGGGGGGGGGGGGAATCACTTGTGTGCTGAGTTGTGCAGCCCTGCAGCTTGGCCTTAAAGCTGCAGCGCCCATTTTCATAATAAAAGGGGGTTAATCACTATGGTCCTCAAGTGGTTAAAGGGCATTTTAGTGACAAGTTTTAAAATATCACCTAGGAGAAAACTCTGGGGGAAAAGTTAATTGCATATGGGCCAGAGTGGGGTTTGTAAACTGCAAATATTACAGAATGATGAAATGTTATTAAAAAAAAAAAAGCTATATAACAAAAAATAAAAATAGGAGACCCTTTTCTTTGCTGCTAATGATCTATTCATTATCCCTAATAATACACATACAATTTATTATACCATAAGTTTTTGTGTGGTTTTTTTTCCGTTTTTGCTTCAGTTTCACTTTAAGAGGCAGCATTACGGTAACCACTGTTCATCAGCTTGACTGCTAATATGATGTAATGGGACTAGATTGATGACGTCATCACATTATTAAAAACTTTTTTGAGGTCTTTTTACGCTTTTTTTGGAAATTATTTTGAAACTTTATATTGACCTGGCTTGTTGGAGCGCTGAGTTCCTTTCTTGTGTTATATGACTGGCGAAGGTTAGTGAAGATGTTTGCGAGTGGAATGGCATAATCTAAAAACGTTGCTGTCTTCGTAAAGTAGGAATAATAAGAGTTATCGTCCTCTCCATTCGCGTTCCTCTTCGCCACTGCCATTTCTTCTCTCATTTGGTTCATGAACTGTCCATGACTATCGTGCATCCTATCCATCTTGTCCATTAGAAGATCCCGCTCCTCTTGTAGCTGCCATTGATTTGTTCTGAGCTGGTCCGTTTCGGCCTTGAGCTGGTTCCGTTCATCTAACAATTCCTTTAGTTGCGCTTGCACATGATTCCATTCATTGAGCATGAGCACACGGTAACAAGCAAAGCTTACCTAAAGAGGTCAAAAGAATGTCAGTGTCTATACTAGTTTCAAAAGCTTTATTGACAAAACCATTGAGATATCATTAACCCTCCTGGCGGTTTGCAAAAAATCCGCCAGGGGGCAGCAAACTCTTTTTAAAAAAAAAATTTTTTTTCTTTTCATGTAGCGAGACAAAGTCTCGCTACATGATAGCCGCAGCTCAGCGGCATCCCCCCAGCCCCTCCGATCGCCGCCGGCGATCGGAGATCCCGTTCAAAGAACGGGATCTCCTGGAGGGCTTCCCCCGTCGCCATGGCGACGGGCGGCATGACGTCACCGACGTCATCGACGTCGTGACGTCATTGGGAGTCCCGGCCTACCCCGTAGCGCTGCCTGGCACTGATTGGCCAGGCAGCGCACGGGGTCTGGGGGGGGGGGCGGCGCGGCGAGCGGAGGCACCTAATCGGTGCGGAGCGGCGGCGATCAGACTGCACACGCAGCTAGCAAAGTGCTAGCTGCGTGTTGCAAAACAAAAAGTGTACAAATCGGCCCAG
Source organism: Hyperolius riggenbachi (assembly GCF_040937935.1). NCBI lineage: Eukaryota > Metazoa > Chordata > Amphibia > Anura > Hyperoliidae > Hyperolius > Hyperolius riggenbachi. The sequence goes on from NC_090651.1 coordinate 377,465,975, forward strand.
CAGGGCCTGAGAAATCCCCCTGCGCGGCATAGCCCGTGCTCAGCACGGGCTTACCGCCAGGGAGGTTAAAGCATCAGGATAACAATATATTTTTAATTCAACAAAAACAATCTAAGTAGAGCGTGATATATCAAACCATGACAAATGTGAGGTATACAATATAGTCATAGTTACAAATTTCCTCCCCCCACTGGGTGCTGGTGGGCTGGGAGGGAACGGATGAGTGAGATAGGAGGGTGACACTGGGTGGGTGGGTGACACTTGGTGGGGGGTAACACTGGGTGGGTGAGGAGTGTGACACTGGGTGGGTGAGGTGACACTGTGTAAGGAGGGTACACTGGGTGGGTGAGGAGAGTGACACTGGGTGGGGGTAACACTGGGTGGGGAGGAGGTTGTCATTTAGTAGGGAGGGTGACACTGGGTGGGGAGGGTGACACTGGGTGGGTGGGTGACACTTGGTGGGGGGTAACACTGGGTGGGTGAGGAGTGTGACACTGGGTGGGGGGAAGGTGACACTGAGTAGGTGAGGAGGGCAACACTGAGTAGGTGAGGAAGGTAACACTGGGTGGGTGAGGTGACACTGTGTAAGGAGGGTACACTGGGTGGGTGAGGTGACACTGTGTAAGGAGGGTACACTGGGTGGGTGAGGAGAGTGACACTGGGTGGGGGTAACACTGGGTGGGGAGGAGGTTGTCATTTAGTAGGGAGGGTGACACTGGGTGGGGAGAGTGACACTGGGTGGGTGGGTGACACTTGGTGGGGGGTAACACTGGGTGGGTGAGGAGTGTGACACTGGGTGGGGGGAAGGTGACACTGAGTAGGTGAGGAGGGCAACACTGAGTGGGTGAGGAAGGTAACACTGGGTGTGTGAGGTGACACTGTGTAAGGAGGGTACACTGGGTGGGTGAGGAGAGTGACACTGGGTGGGGAAGAGGGTGACACTGGGAGTGCATCCTCACTATCTTCTTCTATGTCCCTCCTCGTGGCCTGGCTCGCTGGGAGGGCATCCCACCATCTTCTCCATCCCACTGGCTCCATCCCCTCGTGGCATGGCTGCTGAGTCTGACGTATTCAGCATAAAGCACAATCAAGCAGCACTGTGGAGGCGGGGCCGGACAGCTGTGAGAGATGTTGTGTGACCTGGAGCAGGAGGGCAGATCGGAGTCCCACAACTGGGAAGTTCTGATCCAAAAGTGGGATGTTACACGGGACGTTCGTCAGCCCGGGACAGGGGACCCCAAATCCAGGGCATGTCCCGGCAAAAGTAGGACATCTGGCCAGGGTATCAAAGCTAGATACCTTTAGCTGGAAGCCTCACAGCCACATCAAGATGTCGACCATATAAAGTCGGGTACCGGGGGGGGGGGGGGGGGCGGGGGTGACAGTCACACAGCCACAGGTCACAAGTAGATCTGCCTACTTACTAGTGACCAGCCGCTCATGCAGGAGGAAGCAGGGACCAGGAAAACACACAGGCGAATAGAGCCCGGAAAGCCGACTCTTCCATGGGCGCCGTGCACTGACAGCCTGCAGTACCGCTACAGGACATCAGGTGTCATCATGCGGTGGTGACGTGATGATGACTTGACGTCTGATGCAGGCAGCCCAGGAGGAGTCAAGGAAGGTGATCTCGCTGCAACGCACGTCACCAGCTCCCTAGCAGTTATGTCCTTCCTGCGCTCCCCTTCCTCTATTTGTCGCTCTGCGCCCAGGGCGGTTGCCCTGCCCACACTGCCCAAGAAATGGCCCGGGAGGGGGGGGGGGGGATCTTAGTAGTAATCTTAGTAGTTTACAAGGGATGAATTTACTAATTACCTACACAGTGATGCTGCTTGGTGAATAATATAAATCGCTCAACTGGGTGGGAAGATAAATCCAAAATGGATGTGCTCAGGTAAAAAATCCAAAGGTCCCAGGTCTTTTGAAAGAGTAAAATCCTGTCATGAGTTCTTGCTAACATCCTCTCGTAGATCATGACTTGATGGACTCTCTGTACAACTACTTCAATGTAATGAGAGCTAGCCTTTCATTGGGATGCCAGGTATACTTCTGTCACCATGGCAATAAATTGTGTAAGACGATGGACTGGAAATTTGGTCAAGGTTGGTTTGTGTCCCAATAAAAGAATAGCTGGATCCTTAATAATCGAAGATTTTGTCACCTTATGTAAACTCTATCCCAAAAACGTGATACTAATGGACAAGTACACCACATAAAAAAGAAAGTACCCATTGACGGGCGTAACAATAGGGGCTGCAGCCCATGCACTCGCTGAGGGGCCGCCTGGGGCCCGATCAGGGCCATTTTGATGGGCTGGAGGGGTCGCAGTATGAGGGGAAAGCTATGGCCACTCTCTCACCTCGGGCTGTCACCTCTGTGCTCCCCTCCAGCTTCAATAACCATATGTGTTCAGCGGCGGGCAGCGGCTGCTACATACCTTCCGTGCGCTCCAGCGTGGACGCTTCTCCCTCTAGTCTCTGACGCGACTTCCTGTATAAACAGGGGGGGGCGCTCAGAATTTCTGCAGCGAGGCCCAGTGGGTCTTAGTTACGCCCCTGTACCCATTCTATGGCAACCTCTTTCAGTGTCTATATTAAAGAAAACCTGTACTGAAAATAAAAGTCAAAATAAGCATACACAAGTCATACTTACCTTCCATGTAGTCTACTCCTCAGTGTCTTTCTCCTGTCCCACGTCCTATTTGTTCACTATGATCAAGGGAATTTTCCGTCCTCCATTTTGAAAATAGCCATTACCCCATAACAGCTTTCTGGTCAGCACACAGTTAAACTGTAACATCGCCCACTTGAGCCATAGGGAAACATGGACATTACCTGGTACATCAGTTTTCCTCTCAGCTATAACTGACAGCAACTGATATTTTACTGACAGCAACTGATATATTTCAGATCTGACAAAATATTGTCAGAACTGGATGGGATTATTGTCAGAAGAAAATGGTGAGCTTCTGAGAGGAACTGATGGCAAGGTAACTATGTAATGTTCATTTGAAGTTACCTTATGTGTTTATTTTAAATATTTTTACTCAGTACAGGTTCTCTTTAAGGAATACTGTACTACTATAAATACATATTTGTTGTCTAAACTGTTCTCATGGATGAATGTATCATTATCTTTATTTTTTATAAAGTTCAGTGGTTTTGTTACGCAGAATTTGCTGATCTAGGTCTATGGTCCTCTGATATCTCATGTAGGATTTTTTTAAAGCGGACCTAAACTCAGAACTTCCTTTCTGCTCTAAAACATGAGCATCAGCATAATAACCTTTAAAGAAAACCATTTCTTTGCTAAAGCTGGTACAAATCCTGCAATAAATCTGCAGTGTGTCTACTTCCTGCTTTCATGGAAGCAGGCAAAGGGTTAAAATCCTGTGTTTATAAATTAGCTGCTCTGGCAAGGCAGGCAGCTGACACAGCGGAGGGATCAAATTACAGTTGTGATTAGTCACAGATGAGGGGGAATTAGACAGGTTAAACTCTCTGAATACATACAGGGTGCATTTCTCTGTGTTTTCCTTGTGTCCTGTGCAAGAGTTCAGCTCCACTATAAGGAGATTTCCTGCAACTGCTTAGGCTCATATAGTTTAGCCTTTTCCTTCTTAACAAAGATGGTGCAGTGTGAATATGTGTTTTAGCCATCTGTTCTCTAGTATCCTCAGCTAGGAGCGAGCTGCACTTTTTGCCATGTTCGTAAACGATCACCTTAGCAAGCAGCAGTTTGTGTCTTACCCTATAGCAGGGGTCTCAAACTCAATTTACCTGGGGGGCCGCAGGAGGCAAAGTCAGGTTGAGGCTGGGCCGCATAAGGAATTTCACAATTGCGGGGCATCTCCGCCTCTGCCCGCCCCTCTCACTCTTCCGTCACAGAGAGGGGCAGGGAGAGGCGGCAATTGACGTCAGGAGGGGCAGAGCTGAAGCTGAAAGCTCTGCCCCTTCCAGGAAATGCCGGCGGATTGCCTCCCGGGCGATTTGGGGGCTCTGCAGCCCTCGTTTAGCGTCGGGGATGCGGCGGATTACTTGGGAGCACTGAAGCGAACTATATGGAAGCTTTTGCCGGTGAGGGCCACAAAATATTGTATCGAGGGCCGCAAATGGCCCGCGGGCCGCGAGTTTGAGACCCCTGCCCTATAGGAAAGCAGAGTATGTAGTTGCTAGCTCAAAGCAGTACGCTCCTCCAAACTCTCTGTAAGTAAAGAGGCCTTATGTGTAGACTTCAGGTAAATATGTTCTTGTCTGCCTTTCGACCTGCAAGTGTCAGGGGATGCGTCAGCAATCAATAACAGCAGGCTCTCAAAGGTCTCATCACATTGCAGTGAATACTTGCCTTCTGAAAGAAAATGTAAAAAGAAAGAAGGTGGAAAAGAGGGGAAAAGCAACGAACTGCAAACGTAAATAAAAGGAAAAGAAACTGGGGTATGAACTGCAAATGCACCACAAGAGGAAATGAACTCACCAATCCAGCAATCAGTGAGATCCCAAAGAAGATAAATGAGTTCTTAGTCCTGTGCCACCACGTCACATGCTCTGTGTGTTCCGGCTGTACCCCTTCCTGTTCTCTGTGTCCCTAAATGAAAATATAATAAATGTTATACACGATCACCCACCATACAGGCACTTCAGATGTTTTTACTACAGCTAGCTAATAACTGTTTATTGAGGGCTCAATACTATAACTGTTTTCAGCAGCAGTATTTATCTTTATTGTGGTGACATTCAAGGTGGCCGATTAACAAAAAAACAAAAATCATAAACCATGTGTCACTCTTAAAGGACCACTGTCGCGGAAATCTTAAAATCTAAAATATACATAAACACATTTATGTATTTATATAGCGCCGACATATTAAGCAGCGCTGCACAGAGTATACAGAGTATATTGTCTTGTCACTAACCTCAGAGGGGCTCACAATCTACTCCCTACATACAAATAAGAAGTACATTTCTTCTTGAGTAAAATGAGCCATGAATTACTTTTCTCCTATGTTGCTGTCACTTACAGTAAGTAGTAGAAATCTGACATTACCAACAGGTTTTGGACTAGTCCATCTCCTCATGGGAGGTTCTCAAGATTTTCTTTATTTTCAAAAGCACTTACTGAATGGCAGTTGCTCCTTCCAACTGCCAAACAAGTGTACGGTGAGCAGGGAATCTGGCCAGCATCTTTGCATAAATCTTTTTCAGGGAGTGTCTTTATAAAGAATAAAGGACCTGCTGAGAATCCCCCATGAAGAGATGGACTAGCCCAAAACCTGTCGGTAATGTCAGATTCCTACTACCTACTGTAACAGCAACATAGGGGAAAAGTAATCTATGGCTCATTTTAGTCAGGAAGAAAAGTAATTCCTATTTATATGTGTTTTTATATATATATATATATATATATATATATATATATATATATATATATATATATATATATCATATATATAACATTTTAAGTTTTTTGCCATAGTGGTCCTTTAAAGAGGAGCTGTAACGCAGGCTTGAACTTCATCCCAATCAGTAGCTAATACCCCCTTTCCCATTAGAAATCTTTACCTTTTGTCAAATAAATCATCAGGGGTGGTCTGTGTGGCTGATATTTTGGTGAAGCCCCTCCTACAGTGTGATGTCATGACCATGGTCCTAACAGTTTCCTGTCTGTGAACCTCGTTATATTGTGGGAAGTAACAGCTGTTTTCAACTGCCAAGCAACCAGTATCTCCCTCTGTGCCTAGGTAGAGCTATAAAAAATGAACCTTTTAGCCTATTGCATTGTTATGGGATGTGGTTAGATAATGGCAGTGGGTGCTGTCTGTTTTTTTTGTTTTGTTTTGTTTTTTCATGTCTGCCAGTAGTAAAGATGAGGACCTGCAGGCTGATTGTGAATCAAATAATATGAACAAATTACTTGGCGAATATCAATAATTTCTTAATTTCTCTTCTATTTTGTTAACATCTCACTTTGCAATGTATTGATTTATTTTCCCTTTTTCACTAAAGTTCCTCTTTAAAGGGGCACTATGGTGAAAAATGTAAAAATCTAAAATATGTGCAAATTTATACAAATAAGAAGTACAATTTTTCAGAATAAAATGAGCCATAAATTACTTTTCTCCTATGTTGCTGTCACTTACAGTAGGTAGTAGAAATCTGACAGAAGAGACAGGTTTTGGACTAGTCCAACTCTTCATGGGGGATTCTCAGCAAGGCTTTTATTCTTTATAAAGATATTCCCTAAAAAGGATTTAAACAATGATGCTGGCCAGCTACCCTGCTTGCTTGACAGAGCAACTGCCATTCACTAAGTGCTTTTGAAAATAAACAAATTCCTGAGAATCCCTCATGAAGAGATGGACTAGTCCAAAACCTGTCGCTTCTGTCAGATTTCTACTACCTACTGTAAGTGACAGCAACATAGGAGAAAAGTAATTTATGGCTCATTTTACTCTGGAAAAAAAGTACTTCTTATCAGTATATGTTCGCACATATTTTAAATCTTACAATTTTTTCGCCATAGTGCCCCTACAATGTCTTCTTCTTTCTGGTTTATACCGTGAAGAAATTGGAAGGGCCATGCAATTACATAATCACAATCAGTCAGACACAACAAAAGCTTTTTGCAAATGTATTAATAATGAATTGATATGGCAACAACGTCTTCCATTGTGCTGTACAATTTAATAAACATTTAACAGAGGAAGAGGAAATGACGTGGGCAATCATGGACAAATGCATTATTATATAACCACCTAATGCAACGGCCTGGGAAAATTTCACTTGAAGTCCCAGGGCCATGAATATTTGTCTTCAGCGGAGGGTGGCCGGCGCTCGCTCCCGCACATGCTCTCACCGCCGCCCATTAGCGGGGAGATGAACATAGTTCCCATTCATTAATCTAAGTCTTCGTGTCAATGAACTCCGGCATCTATGAGATGCCTGCGTCATTGTATCTTCCTGGAGTTGCCACGCATTACTTCCGATTCACATACTAACTTATCTTGTGGCCAAATAGTAAAATTACACCTAAATACATTTTATTTAATAAAATTACCAACTCTTACATTTAAAATTAACTGCTTCCCTCCCACACTCTCCCGTAGTACCCAAATATTATTTTTTGTATTAAAAAAAAATAACAAAAAAAAAATGACGTAACAAATACATAAATAGTTACATTAGGGACTGAACTTTTTTTTTTTTAATATGTATGTCAATAGGGTATATTACTGTTATTTTTTTTTATTTATGGGCTTGCAATTAGTGATGGAAGCAAAACTAAAAAAAATGCACTTTTATTTCAAAATAAAATATTGGCGCCATACATTGTACTAGAGAAACATTTTAAATGTTGCAATAACCAGGACAAATTGACAAATTATAAAATGTATGGGTTGTATCCACAGTAGAATGTTTTATTTTAAAACTATAATGGCCGAAAACAGAAATAATGTTTTTTTTCAATTTGTTTTCTTTAAAATGCATTTAGAATAAAATAATTTTTAGCATAATGCACCTCCCAAAGAAAGCCTAATTGGTGGCAAAAAAAAACACAAAAAAACAAGATATAGATGATTTTGTTGTGATTAGTAGTGATTAAGTTATTAGCGAAAAGAAAGGGAGGAGTGCTGACAGGTGAAAATTGCTCTGGTCCTAAAGGGGAAAAACCCCTCAGGGGTCAAGTTATTAAAGCGGATCCAAGATTTAAAACTATAACAGGTAACTTGTCTATATATCTTATCTAAAGTTTAGATAGTTTACACAGCAAATCTAGCTGCAAACAGCTTCAACAGTTTATGATTATTTATTCCTGTGATACAAGGAGGGCAGCCATGTTCTGTTTGTCACAGTCTGAGGGCTGGAGATGCTATCAGCTTGCCTGTGTGTAATGTGACAAATTCAGTCCCCTCCCCTCTGCCTCTGAAATCTCTGGCTAGTAACACCTCCTTCTGCCCAGACTGAGCTCCCATAAGCCCTTGCTACAGTGCCAAGGCACTCTAAAAAGCTGTGGGCGAGGCTTGTTTAGTTTATAGGGAATTAGAGTATTAAAACAAAACAAAAAATAGTATTTGGCTTGAGGAATGCCCTATAAACTATATGAAAGGAACACAAGTATGCAATGAGTAAAAGTTCATCTCGGATCCACTTTAAAAGGAAATATGACAGCCTCTATATCCCAATCAGGTCAGTTGTCCTTAAACATGGTTTCCTATTGGAAATCACAGTTATTTCTATAGCTGTGATATATACATATTCTGACCCTTTCACCATAATATCAATTAAATAAGGAACTTTTTGACACAGTAATTAGTACAGAGAGTCAGGGGCGTAACAATAGACCCTGAAAGGGATGCAGCTGCAGGGGGCCCAATTAGTTCTAGTTACGCCACTGCAGAGAGTCCTCAGTTTACATCCAGGTTTGGTTCTCACATACATTATTCATGCTGATTAAAAAAAATGGTGGCTTTAGCAATTCTTTGAAATTCATGTAAGGTAAATGAGTGAGAATTCAGAACTCCCTGCAGAATAGTGTCTATAGGTTACTCAGGGGTTATTGCCTTTAGGTGGTAACTGTACGCTATTTTACTTACATATCCAGACATTGAGGATCTGATTCTAGGCAGTCTGAAGAAAAAGAAAGATAGTGTACTAAATATAAGTATTCCAAACTGACCCACATTTAATAAAACCCCTACCAAAACATTTTGTGTGTTGCAATGAATTCATAACCTGTAACCACTTGAGGACCGCAGTGTTAAACAACCCCTAGTGACCAGGCCATTTTTTACTTAATAGGCCACTGCAGCTTTAAAGAGACACTGAAGCGGAAAAAAAAATGATGATATTATGATTTGTATGTGTAGCACAGCTAAGAAATAAAACATTAACCATCTTAGCGGTATGGACGAGCTCAGCTCGTCCATCACCGCCGATGGCTGCCGCTCAGGCCCTGCTGGGCCGATTTTGTTCAAATAAAGAGCAGCACACGCAGCCGGCACTTTGCCAGCCGCGTGTGCTGCCCGATCGCCGCCGCTCTGCGGCGATTCGCCGCGAGCAGCGGCGAAAGAGGGTCCCCCCAGCCGCCTGAGCCCAGCGTAGCCGGAACAAAAAGTTCCGGCCAGCGCTAAGGGCTGGATCGGAGGCGGCTGACGTCAGGACGTCGGCTGACGTCCATGACGTCACTCCGCTCGTCGCTATGGCGACGATCTAAACAAAACAAGGAAGGCCGCTCATTGCGGCCTTCCTTGTTTATTCTGGGCGCCGGAGGCGATCGGAAGAACGCCTCCGGAGCGCCCTCTAGTGGGCTTTCATGCAGCCAACTTTCAGTTGGCTGCATGAAATAGTTTTTTTTAAATTTAAAAAAAACCCTCCCGCAGCCGCCCTGGCGATCTTAATAGAACGCCAGGGTGGTTAAGATCAGATACATCAGTCTAATTGTTTCCAGTACAGGAAGAGTTGAGAAACTCCATTTGTTATCTCTATGCAAACAAGCCATTAAGCTCTCCGACTAAGTTAGTCATGGAGAGGGCTGTTATCTGACTTTTATTATCTCAACTGTTCCTGGACTATTTACTTTTCCTCTGTTAGAGGAGAGGTCATTACTTCACAGACTGCTCTGAAAGACTCATTTTGAATGCTGAGTGTTGTGTAATCTGCACATATTATAGAATGATGCAATGTTAGAAAAAACACTATATACCTGAAAATAAAAGTATGAGAATATTTTCTTTGCTGCTAAGCTTCTAGTAATTATTCATAGTACACAACCAATTCATTACATCATATTTTTTTTGTCGCTTCAGTGTCTCTTTAAAGAGAACCAGAGATGAAGCAACCTCATGTATTTTACCTTATAAATCAGTGGGAACATGACAGTAAACACCTAATCTGCTCTTTGTTACATTATTCTCTGTTTAATTTGCCTGTTATCACCTCTAAGATAAGAATCCCGACTAAGCAGTCGGTCTGGCTTTGCTACAGAATAATTATAGCTGAGACTGTGTTCTTTGCTGTCTTCAAGTCCAAGCCTGCCCCCTGCTGGCTTTGCTCAGGAATCATTATAGCTGAGTCATTATAGCAAAGCCAGAATCAATGCTCAGTCCGGGATTCTTATCTCAGCTAGATAACAGACACTTTTAGCAGTGAGGATGGAACAGAGAGCATGGTAAATGTTTTCTCTAATGTTCCCACTGATTTCTATGGTAAAATACACAAGGGTGCTTCGTCTCTGGTTCACTTTAAGGCCTCGCTGCAGGGCCGTACAACTCAGCACGCAAGTGATCCCCCCCTCCCCCCCCCTTGCTTTTTTCTTCCGACCAACAGAGCTCTCTGTTGGTGGGGTCTGATCGCTCCCCCAGTGTTTATTTTTTTTATAAATATTTATTTGTTTTTGTAAATAAATTTCACTTTTTTAAAAAAAATTTGTCTTCCTCCTTCCCAGTGATCGGCTGTGATAGGCTTGAGCCTATCACAGTGGATTGCTTCTGTCTCCCCCAGGGGGACAGTCGTGTCACACAGCTGTCTCCAGTACAGATCACAGCGCTGTACAGTCCTATTAGACAGCAGTTTCTCCGTCTAACAGTCTCCGACCGACGATCGCTGCTGGCGGAGCGGAGCTTCATCATTCACGTGGAGATGCGCGATCTCCTGCAATCCCCGCCCACAGCCATTCACACCAATCGCCGTGGAGTGGTCCTGGGGCTGCCGCCGCGTTCATGCCAATTGGCATGGAGTGGTCAGCAGGGGGTTAAAACACCAGCTTTATTGAATACATAATAATAAATAAGCTTAGGGTGATCAAAAATTTTACAATGGGCAAATGAATATTGTAAAAAATAAGCAATTTTATTATTATGTTATTGTAAATACAGTTCCTCTTTAACCTCTCGCAGACTGCTTAACAAAGAATGGCGGTGGGTCCGTGGCTCTCTTGTTCCTCCGTGACACATATATGCATCGTCTTGCGAGGAACAAGATTTGACAGGAGCTCTTGTGTGCAGAGGCGGTCCCAGCCATCAGCTTGCCAGCCAATGATCAGCGCTGGCAGGCTGTTTTTTTTAGCAGTTAGTTATTTAAGTATTTATATAGCGCTGACATTTTAGTATAGTGTCAAGTCACTAACTGTCCCTCGGAGGGGCTCACAATCTAATCCCTGCTATAGCCATAGGTCTATGTATGTATTGTGTAGTGTATGTATCGTAGTCTAGGGCCAATTTAGGGGGAAGCCAATTAACTTATCTGTATGTGTTTTTTTTTCGTGTGTGCAAAATTTTGGGGTTTTTCATTAATATAATAAAAACTAAAAATAGCAGCAGCAATCATTAACCACCAAAAGGAAGTCTATTTGTGAGGAAAAAAGGAGGTAAGATTCATTTGGGTGCTAAGTTGTATGACCGAGTTATGAACCGTGCCCACTAGGGGGTATAAACCTCTGGGGCTCAAGTGGTTAAGGTTCTCATGAAATGAAAAACATTGGAGAGATTAACCTCCCTGGCGGTAAGCCCGAGCTGAGCTCGGGCTATGCCGCGCAGGAGGATTTCTCAGGGCCTGCTGGGGCGATTCGCCCCATTCAAAGTGCTGTGCGCGCAGCCAGCACTTTGCTAGCCGCGCGCACAGCTCGATCGCCGCCGCTCTGCGGCGATCGCCCGCACGCAGCGGCTGAAGAGGGCCCCCCCCCGCCAGAGCCCTGCGCTGCCCGGATCAATGAGTTCCGGGCAGCGCTATGGGCTGGATCGAGTGCGCATGACGTCAGGACGTCGGCTGACGTCCATGACGTCATGCCGATCGTCGCCATGGCGACAGGAGAAGCCAAATAGTGGAACGCGTTATATACGCGTTCCCCTGTTTGCTATTGATGCCGGCGACGATCGCACTAGAGGGCCACATGCGCCCTCTAGTGGTGTTTCATGTAGCTACCACTAGCTTTACATGAAACCAAAAAAAAAAAAATTAAAAAAAAAAGGATTTTTGCCCAATTTCAAAAATAAATTAACCGCCAGGGAGGTTAAGAAGCGCTGTGATGGCATATAACAAAAAACATTATTCAGGATACCTAATATAGGCCTCAATTCTGGTAGAGTTTTCAAACAAATGACCTCATGTATGGTAATTTACCTTATGAGGTAATGACATTTAGCAATTCTAGTAGGTTTTAGTCATGTTTTACTTTATGTGGTAAATTATGAGGTAATCCATGAGGTAATTTGCATTAATATTACTAAAAATGGCTATTCTTATGGAAATTAGGGGGCATGTTTGCACATAATTTACCGATCAGTTTAAGACCTGCCTGTACCCGAAGGTAAAGTCAATTTGTATGCATATTGCAGTTTTTAGTGGAGTTCTTATTGCTGTTTTAGTGTTGTTCCTATTCAGGCTGTGTAATAGAAAAGAATAGTAGAAATAAAACTCCAAATATTTACTGGATTTTTTAAATAAGGGATTCCAATAAATATGCTTTTCATAGGTTGCTACATAATCAAATACAAAAAAAAAATATTCCAAAAGACTATCTGAACTTATGGAAGACAATTGAAGACTACTAGTATTTATTTACTGCATGCTTACTGCTGAAATACCGCATACTTTACCTCACTTTATGCATTTACCTCACGTTTTACCTCACGTTTTACCTCACGTTTTACCTCATGTTTTACCTCATGTTTGGAAATGCAGAAAAATCTTTCAGAATTGCTAAAATAAGAGGAAAACACTGCATGAGGTATTTTACCTCACGTTGCTACCAGAATTGAGGCCATTACATTTATTATTTTGGCTTTAGCATCAGAAACACTTCCAATTTCTATGACATTAAGTGTATTTTGGCAGTGGCGGTGTCACCTCCTCACCCTACCAGTTTCACTAAAAAGCTTCAGCAGGGGTCTGATGAAGCCTTTTACCGAAACAGGTCATGTGAAGAAGGTGACGCCCCAGCTGCTGACATACACTTAATGATCATTAATGTTTAAAGAGTCCCTGTCACATGGATCCTGGGTGTAAGTTTTACTACTATTTTCATGCACATAACAGTGCTTTTTACTGTTATATTGGCTTGAAAAATTAAATAAGGGATTCTGAGCAATCTACACTTAGATGTCTATTAGTTTCTTTATACACAACTGGGAGCAATATCTTTGGAAGAGATGTGGTGAGGTCCAGGAATGTATGGGAAAGTATCTCCAGATGCTGACTGCCCCTGAAGAGAGATACTGCATATGTGCTGTAATGGTGCGTACACACCAGCTACAAATGTACCCGGTCGCTAGCACACGGGAGCGTGTGCGACAGATCGGCGACAGACAGCTCGTCGCCAGGTCCCACCGCATACACACGGCGGAAGAGGGATTAGTGATGCGACGGAAGCTGTCGCCGACGTTCCTCCCCCCAAACTCACCCCACCGGAAGCTCCGTCTACTGCCTATTAGTTGCTGTCGCTAGTCCGCATACACACGCGGACTAGCGACAGTTGCGGCGAAGTTGCGGCGGCAACTGTCGCCAGGCGATTGGCCACGCCAATCGCCCGGCGACAGCTCTGAGTAGCGACGGTTCGGGGCGCGCGCGCCATACACACGGGCGACCTGTCGCCACAACACGCGCGTGTAACGTGGTTGCGGCGACAGTTGTAGCCCGTGTGTATGTAGCTTAAGACTTTGTTGTTCAGTTGACAGGTCACACATTATTTCGTGAGTATAACATTATTCCCAGGTGGCGGGTATGTGTGATGTGCTGAAGAACTGCTGGTGATATTCATTTATACCTGAGGATTTGTGAAGTTTGGATCTACATTTTTGAACTAACTGTTGTTGAGGAGCCATGGCTTTGGCTGCACCCCTATTGAAATTTAAACTGATTGCACTTATTGCACCACCTTATCCCTTTATTGACCTTAAATGGGAAGGGATCTGGATGGTAACTCAACCCCACACTGTTCTAGCATTCTGATTGGAAGGCTTTGTGAGAGACAGATTAGCCACGCCTCCCCTCCCACAAGACTCACTTCCTCCACTCATCCCTGGGAGAGGCACAAGAATATCATAGGCATGGTCATGTGACCGCACTGCATATGCACAGATTACAGCATTAATCATCTTTATTAAAGAGTGGCTGGATAGTGTACTGGTTTAGGGCTCTGCCTCTGACACAGGCGACCTGGGTTAAAATCTCAGCTTCCTGTTCAGTAAGCTGCACCTTTTCCGTAAGGAGTTCTTGGGCAAGTCTCCCTAACACTGCTACTGCCTACTAAGTGTGCTATAGTGGCTGCCTTGCAAGTCTGACAGGAGAAAAGCGCTATACAAACATGAAGGAATTATTATTATTAAACCTTTATTTACATGTTAAAGACTACTAGGTGGATATGGGTATAATAATAACAACAACAACAAAGACTAGGCAAAAGTGGCTTTAGGTTAAAGATTCCTCTACTAATCTTAACTGCCAAGCTTTTGATATAACTGGTGGCTTTGCTGTTTCTTTAAAGTCTATAATTTCCCCGCGTACGTACAAAAAGGGCGCCTGGACAAAAAGGGCGCGGGGTGTAAACTCTAAATAATAATTAATCATTAATAGGGTTTATAAAAATAGTGTGCTATATTTCGTTTACAAATAAAGTTTAACAAAATTATAAATCATTAAATAATGTTTATAAAATCGGAAATTGTGAAAACGTTAATCTTCCCTATTTGTAAAGTTAAACTTATAATTACGTTTATTAAAAAAACAATAATATATGTTTAATTGTTATAATTGTATATTATTGTGAATAACCTTCATTTATGGTTTGTTCTTATAATAAAATCTGAAAATATTCTTTATAACGATGATATAAATATAAGTACGTTCGTAATAAGTGTTGTAAAACATTAGTAATTATTACTAAAATTTTACTAAAACTATACCTAAGCCTACTCTTACACAGAACCCTCCCTGTACCTATCCCTAACCCCTAGACCCCCCTGTTGGTGCCTAAACCTAAGACCCCCCTGTTGGTGCCTAAACCTAAGACCCCCCTGTTGGTGCCTAAACCTAAGACCCCCCTGTTGGTGCCTAAACCTAAGACCCCCCTGTTGGTGCCTAAACCTAAGCGCCCCCCCCCCCTGTTGGTGCCTAAGTAACCCTCCCTGTACCTACCCCTAACCCCTAGACCCCCCTGTTGGTGCCTAAACCTAAGACCCCCCTGTTGGTGCCTAAACCTAAGACCCCCCTGTTGGTGCCTAAACCTAAGCCCCCCCCCCCCCCCCTGTTGGTGCCTAAGTAACCCTCCCTGTACCTACCCCTAACCCCTAGACCCCCCTGTTGGTGCCTAAACCTAAGACCCCCCTGTTGGTGCCTAAACCTAAGACCCCCCTGGTGGTGCCTAAACCTAAGACCCCCCTGTTGGTGCCTAAACCTAAGACCCCCCTGTTGGTGCCTAAACCTGAGACCCCCCTGTTGGTGCCTAAACCTAAGACCCCCCTGTTGGTGCCTAAACCTAAGACCCCCCTTTATTATGTGGATAATAATGTTTTACTAATTATTGATGCAAAAAATATTTTGCAATTTACGTAACGTACTGATCGCTTTATTTTGTGAATAATAATGTTTTTTATTATGTGGATAATAATGTTTTACAAATTGTGACTCCAAAAAATATATTGCAATTTACATTACGTACTGATCGCTTTATTTTGTGAATAATGTTTTAAAAACAGTAAGGGATAAAACTTTAAATAATGTTTTAATTATTTAAATAAGATAAATATATTTAGTATTTTCATAAACGTTATTCGGCACGGGTGCATTTTATAAACGTAAATCAACACAAGCTCAGTTATAAATCATTAAACAGCTCCGGGCGCCGTTTGTAAACTTTATTTAGCTCCGGGCGCCGTTTGTAAACTTTATTTAGCTCCGGCGCCCTTTTTTCCTGCTCGGCGCCCATTAAACGTTATTTATTATGGGAGTGAATGGCGGCGCCCTTTTTGTCCACTAGCTGCCTGCGCCCTTTTTTCCCAGCTCCAATTTCCCCAGTGAAAGGGACTTTTTGGTCATATGTCTTCCTAGAATGACACAACGATTATAATCACTGGAGTAAAAATTATTACAAAGTATGATCTATACTGATGTCTTCTTCTTTGAATATTAATAACAGTATAACAAAAAATGTATACTCTATCAACTTTAAAAATCAAATCAATGGCATAAAATGAATATTTACCGATAATGCACACGGACACGTTTAGTTCTTTGAACGTCTTCATAAAAATTACTTTCAGTTTCTTTTCACAGGTTTGGAAAAGCAAAGTCGTGACAGAGACGTCAGACATGGACCTTGTACATTTAATAGTTCTGTGAAAGTATATCCAGTTCAGCTGGTTTTCAGGCCTGCCAAGTGCAAGTGGAAGATTTGCTTCTGGGGAGAATAACAGACACATTACACCTCTAACACACTTACATGTTTGGGGTCAGGGGCGTAACTAAAGAGGAGCAGTACCTGCGATTGCAGGGGGGACGAGAGCTGTGGGGGGCCCCCAACTACTAAAATCCCCTTCCTACGATACAGGGGGCTATAATTCAGATCACGGCCCGTATGTAATTAGCATTTTATCCTGAGTTTTCTCCTAGGAGATAATTTTACACATTTATAGGTAGATAAATACTTGTTCTACTTACTTAACATATGTATTGTACTCCCATCCACATTTTGATATCAGTGAACTTTACATAGTAAATGAAGAGAAAAGTGTTCCAGGCATTTTCCATCTGTACTGCCTCTGACTGAAGCCAATCCTGATGTCATTTCCTCCCTTACTGTATTTTTCTCCTGCCTGAAATGTGTGTTGGCATTGCCTGCCCACCTCCCCACTGAGCTCTGTACTAGAAAGTGCACTGTCATATCTAGCTTGCTTTGCAAAATGTGAGCACAGTATAGATTGTATTTCAGCAGCTTCTGCAGAGGGGTGAGGGGTATTTCCATTCTCAGCCTCTTGTCGCACTGAACTGCCCTCAGCCAATCAGCGAGGAGCAGGAATGTGGGAGGGGAGATAACAATGCTCCCCAGCAATAAACCAGAATAGAGCCAGACTGACTGAGATAAGACTCATTACAGCAGACACATTTATGATTATATTGGAATGCGTGCAGTGCAGAGCCAGGATGTAGACTACATAATAAACACAAAGCAGTGGGTAAATGGAATTTGATTTTATGGCAGACAATAATACCACCTGTTAGGATGGGCTTCCCTTCGTTTTGCCATTCACCCACCGTGTGAATTATGCATGCCCAGAATGCTCCTGGCCACGGCTGCTGTGTAGAGCTGGGCAGAAGAGCTGACGGAAAGGGAGCAGAGCAGAAGTTAGCGCCACAAAATGGAGGGGCAGAGTGGTACAATGGAGAGGAGACCATCCAATCAGGGGGACCTGAAAGTAGTAGGACCCCATACTACACTTTGGCATGAGTACTTCAAACATTATAGGGTTAATTCAGATGTGAACCTGAAGCGAGGAAACTCACTTGTGGTTAGATATGTATTTATATGTTATGTATATATATGTTATGTTAGATATGATATCTAAAGAGGCCCATACACTTATACTATTTCCCGCCGATGTACAGCAGATTCGATCACTGTGATCGAATCTGCTGTGAAATCATTGATCAAACGCAGACCGAACGATCGTTTTCCGTCCGAAATCAATTGTTCCCGTCGATCTGTCCGAGCGAAAGATTTTGCTTGATCGCCGGCGGGTCGGGAGTGAGTTTGAATGTCCGACGACTGACGCTAGCGGCAATACATCACCTGATCCGGCAGGCGCGAGTCCCCGTTGTCACCGCTGCTCCTTCTCCGCTGGGTTTCGGGAGGCTTCACTTCTTCCTGTCCCCACAGGAAGTTTGAACAGTAGAGCGCCCTCTACTGTTTAAACTTCCCCGGACAGGAAGTGAAGTGAAGCTGGAGCCCAGCGCGGAGAAGAAGACAGCGGAGACCAGGGGACTCGCGCCGGCCGGAGCAGGTAATGTAAGCAGGGGGGGCGGCGGCAGCTTCACAGATGGTGAATCGATTTCATGCTGAAATCGATTCACAATCTGTTTGCAGTAAAGGCAGCCATACGATCCCTCTCTGATCAGATTCAATCAGAGAGGGATCTATCTGTTGGTCGATCTGATGGCAAATCGACCAGTGTATGGCTACCTTAAGAAGATAGAGTCTTCTCTTTACTCCATGCTAGCCATCGTTCCTGCTCTGTGCCCAGTCAAACTTCTTCAACCTGCTAGCTACGATGAGATGGGGAGGAGTCAGGTCAGCAAACTTTCCAGTAAATTCGCACCCTTGTCTTCACAGGAAGTGGATCTGCACAAGCCAGTTAGCCGGGCACATTCAATACATTTATTGCAAAAAATATGAATGTTCAAATTCACTATCAGATGCGTAAAAATACAAGACTGAACTAAGACGTTAAATGAGACTGGGTCCAGAGATAGCAGTGGTGTTACCGGATCATAGTTATATACAGTTTCTTCTTTGCATGGTAGAGATTCAATATCACCCAGAGAAAGTAATTGCAACCCGCCCCCCCCACCCCCACAAACGCCTTACCTTGGGTGTGTTAACAATCTGAAACTAGGTGGTAGGTAGAGGCAGGCCTTCTGATCGATGGAGGGACAGATCTGCTGATTAGGGAGGGACTTGAAAAAGCATAATTGAACATTTAACCAGGACCTCTCATCATAAACAGGTGAGGAAACCGTAAGTGTATTTACATTGCTCCAGGGACGGATCTAGGGGGGGGGCAGACGGGTCTCTTGCCCCAGGCGCAGCTTGTTGAACTCTTAAAAAGGCGGCAAAATTTGGATGGGGAATGGCAGTTTAGGCGACAAAACCTGATCTTTAGGTGCCAAAACTGGATGGGGAATGGCAGTTTAGGAGCCAAAACCTGACCTTGCCCCAGGCGCAACTTGGTCTAGATCCGTCCCTGCATTGCTCAATCAACTAGATGACACAAGAAACAGAAGAGACATGGGGCTTGATTCACAAAAGAGTGCTAACATTTAGCACGCCCGTGTAAAGCTGCTTTGCACGTGATATCATGTGCGTAAAGATTTAAGCTCATAAAATAATGACTTCGTGAGAAGTCAATAATTTGTGCGCATAAAGTTTTGCGCGCATTACATTGTATGCAAACCAGCTTAGCACTGGCGTGCTAAGCATTCACTCTAAAAGGTTAGCAGGCAAAACGCCGTAGTTCTCACGTGCAAAGCGGACTTATCGCTTGCGTGTAAAAGTTAACTAAAACTTTGCATGCGTAACACGCGCGCAAAATGGCTTGCATGCACGTTGGCACGTGCAAAGTTTTTAGGCGTGATAACTCAGTTATCACTGTTTTGTGAATCAACCCCCTGGAATGGTCTGTTATCAAGAAAAATATAAAGTACAAGCTAACATCTAATCAAACAATCAGTGGTGTTACTACAAATCATGTCCTCCCACAAACTTTTATGGGGTGCCCCCTAATGGTCACACCCCTTCCCTTGCCAGGGCCGGTTTAAGGAACATTGGGGCCCCAGGGCAAAATAAACCTGGGGGGCCCCCCAACAGATACCCCGGAACAAAAATCGGCATTAGGGGACCTTTTTTGCAGCTGGTATAGTCAGGGTGTGAAGTCCCAATCGGTCAAAGCTCCACATTCTGGCTATCCCAGCCTGCATGGGGGACAAGGGGTTAAAAAGTTTCAGGATGGGGACCCCACATAATTTAAAAAAATAAAATTCCCACACCCTAAACATAAAAAAAAAATTGGGAAAATAGAAAAATGCCAGGGATCTTTATACAGCCATATTGTGGCTGTATAGCGATCCCTGGCCAAAGCGCTGCGGCTGTGTATGGACCCCCTGGAAACCCCGTCAGGAAATTTATTGCTCTTTCGTTTGATACATGTAAAATTACACTACTGTTCGTTAGATTTGCTACTAAAAGTGACATTTACCGCATTTAAAAGTATACTTTTTTCCTTCGAAACTTTAAAATCGATTTTCTCAAAAACTATAAGGTCTTTTTGAAGGTATCCAATCAGGACACGTGCTAACGGCCGTTTGTACTCTCAGGCGGGCTTATTTGCACAGATCTATTTGAATCAGATATCATGGTGTTTTTTTGAATATTTATTTTTATATGTTTATGTATTTTTATGAATATCTAATTTTAGCTGCTGCTATTTAAACCAGAATAAATTTACAATATTTTACAGCTATCAACAGCTTGGGCGCAGGAGTTCTCTTTTAATTTACTTTTTAAAATAAATATATCCCTGAGAGTCCCCTATAAAGAGATGGACTAGTCCAAAACCTGTCACTTCTGTCAGATTTCTACTACCTGCTGTAAGTGACAGCAACATAGGAGAAAAGTAATTTATGGCTCATTTTACTCTGGAAAAAAATGTACTTCTTATTTGTATATGTTTGCACATATTTTCAATGTTACAGTTTTTTGCTGTAGTGCCCCTTTAATTAAAACAGACTAAAGGTGCGTACACACGCACTACTGTAACAAACGACGGGTCTGTCAGACCCTCCCACTGGGCGGGCGTTCTGCCGACAATAGGACGTGTGCACACGCTGTCGGCTGACTGATAAGACTGAATCTGTCAGAAACACTTATCAGTATGCCGACAGCGTGTTCACACGTACTACTGTCGGCAGAACGTCCGCCCAGTGGTAGGGTCTGTCAGACCCGTTGTTTGTTACAGTAGTGTGTGTGTACGCACCTTTAAACTCCTGTACAGAATTTAAGGAAAACACACAGAAATCCACCGTGTGTTTACAGAGAATAGACTGTCTAATGCTGGGTACACACTATGCGTTTTTCCGCCCGATCCGCAGGTCGAACGGGATCGATTTGACTATTTCCGACATGCTCGATTCAGGCTTCGATCATTCCTGCCATCGATTTGCATGCTAAGTATGCAAAATCGACGGCAGGAACGATTGAAACCCGAATCGAGCATGTCGGAAATAGTCGAATCGATCCCGATCGACCCGCGGACTGAGCTGGAAAACGCATGGTGTGTACCCAGCATTATTCTTCCTTATCTGCAAGTTATCAGCAAGTGTTAGCTGTCTGAATTGTGTCCAGGTTCTGAGCTAATATGTAAACACTGGAGGTTAATCCTTTCTGTGCTCCCAGGAAAACCAGGAAATAAACACTGCAGGATCTCGGTTGGAGTTCTATAAGCTTCTAGGTTTACTGGCTTGTCACTTAAAGAGGAACTCCAACCAAGAATTTAACTTTATCCCAATCAGTAGCTGATACCCCCTTTTACATGAGAAATATATTGCTTTCAACAGACCATCAGGGGGCGCTGTATGACTGATTTTGTGATGAAACCCCTCCCACAAGAGGCTCTGGTACCGCGGTACTCTGGGCAAACTGCCACAATGTAACAATGTTCACAGACAGGGAATAGCTGCTTACAGCTGTCTCTAACAGCCAAAACAGCTAGCAGCAGCTACATAACCTGCCCACAGTAAACATGTCACCATGTGATACATGTCAGAATGTAAATCAGGGAGAGGAAAGATTTTACAATGAGCAAACACTGACTAAATCATTTATACATAATTATTGTAAAAATGAAGCACTTTTTTTATTACATTATTTTCACTGGAGTTCCTCTTTAAAGTGAACCTAAACTCCCCAAAAAATTTAGTTTCACTTACCTGGGGCTTTTACCAGCGGGAATGCGTGCAAAGGTACGTGTGACGGCCCACCGAGTCCGAGTCGTCAAAAATGAAACTAGCTAGCGGCGGGGAGCCGGAGGAGCTGTGAGTGACTGCGAGGGCACAGGATGGCTGCAGGGGGCTGGTAGAAGCACCAGGTGAGTGAAACTCTTTTTTTTTTTTTCCTTTTGAATTTAGGTTCACTTTAACTGTCCCTCAGAGGAGCTCACAATCTAATCCCTACCATAGTCATATGTCTATGTGTGTATTGTGTAGTGTATGTATCATAGTCTAGGGCAAATCTGGGGTGAAGCCACAAGGTGATTGGCTGGATGCAGGACTACAGAAAACTAACTGAGGAAGTGAAGGAGCGATCGCCGGCCGGGACAAGGTAATGTATGTCTCTGCACACATCCTCCCTCCAGCTAATGCTACTCCCTCCACCCCGCTGCTAATAACGCTATTTAGTGTTATAAGTGTAAGGCACCCTTATGAGCCATTTTTTAACACTTATAACACTAAATAGCGCTATATAATGTAAGTCTATGCGTCGCCATCTCTATTCCCCTGGCGCTGTGCGCCATTTTTATCTGTCCCGATTATAACTCATGCTTATACAAGTTTTGCCAATAAATGTACCAAAAGAAAACCAAAAACTATACTGCCTACTTGCAATCGGGTATATGCATTCAGGCTAAGACACACCCATCTAATAGCCCCATCCAAATTTTCGCAGGGGGCAGGGACGGATCTAGGGGGGGGGGGGGGGCAGACGGGTCTTTTGCCCCAGGCGCAGTTTGTTGAATTTAAAAAAGGCAGCAAAATTTGGATGGGGAATGGCAGTTTAGGCGCCAAAACCTGATCTTTAGGCACCAAAACCTGACCTTTAGGCACCAAAACTGGATGGGGAATGGCAGTTTAGGCGCCAAAACCTGACCTTTAGGCGCCAAAACCTGACCTTGCCCCAGGCGCAACTTGGGCTAGATCCGTCCCTGGCAGGGGGGGGGGGGGGAGCAGTGATTTCTAGTTACGCCCCTGCCAGGAAAATTAATTAAATAAGCTTTATTTAGCAATCATATCCATCAACAAGGACAGGTAAAAACAATTTAAAAACATACAGACTGGGGGTATTCTGGGCTGAAGTAATTACCCCGACTGGACCTGGGTAGGTGCAAAAAAATCAATACACCGTGCTAATAAAGAGTGAAATATAATCTGTGCGAAAAGATCAAAAATAATTGAAGGTGTGTACCAGGATGTAAGCATGGCACACAAATCCAGTTTTAATTGGCTAATCACTGACCAACTCTACCACCTCCCTGTAGTATGAGAGCTTTTCTGCGCAATCTGCTCATGGTATTAAAAATCTGTTGGCCATCATGCTACATGGAGAGGATGTAAAATGAGTCAGTGGTTGGCCAGTCAAAATTGGATGTGTGTACCAGGCTTTATTTGCCGTCTTTGCTCTGCAGGAGGACTACCTGCAGCCTGAAACCTCTTGAGGGATGATCTGATTGTCGTGCTTACCTTCAAGTTAAATAAATAGTATGACTGCAAGTTTGTGGCTTGGGCGTAACAATCACCCCTGTGGCCCCTGTCATCGTAGGGGGGCCAGAGACTTTGGGGGCCCTCCTCCTTCCTCTACCCAACTGCAAGTGCAGCCAATTAGCTACGGGTGAGCAGAAACTACGCCCAAACGTAATTACGCATTACGCATTGTAATTCATAATAACGCATCGTAATTGTAAAGCAAAGTTTGTAAATTACGCTTACGAATTTACGCATAAAATGTACCGCTATGCGTAATTACGCCTGTTGTACTGGATGTACGCTTGCAAAAATACGCATTGTCAAGGGGAATTTAAGCAACAGTAGAACTACGTTCAGCTTACGCGTAATTGCGTAATTTAATGCGTAATTACGTTTGACAACCGTAGGTGAAAGCTGGTTACACCTACGTAATTCTGCTACGTGGAAGATTAAGCATAAAATTAAGCGTAATTAAACGTAATCGTAGTTTTCTCATTACGAGCAACCCTACAATTAGCAAAGAAACCTCCCCATTCGCTCACAAAAAACCATATGCAGGAGCATGTGTAATTTTTTCCTGCTTCCAGTCGCTGCTTCACAGCAGAACACTCTCTGCTGCCATTCGCCGACTCCCGATCACATGGGGTCAGGGGACCGATGAGGCCCCATGCTATCATATCTGCAGGGAGGGGCCCTATTAAAGGATACCCGAAATGACATGTAATATGATGAGATAGACTTGTGTATGTACAGTGCCAAGCACACAAATAACTATGCTGTGTTCCTTTTTTTCTTTCTCTGCCTGAAAGAGTTAAATATCAGGTATGTAGGGGGCGTGGCCGCAAGCTCATGGTGTGAGGACGCGTGTCGAGTGAGCTCCCGTCCAGCCAGCACCTTATAGCTATCCTGACTGCAATTTACTTCCCACAACTTCTCCCTAAAGTTGCTGAAGATACCCCCAACTGCTTACCAGCCATGACGACCCCTCGAGTCTTTGCAGCCGCCGCCAAACTGGAGAAATTCCACCGCGGGAACCAAGATGGCGCGGATGCGACGTCACCCCCAGCGCTTGATGTGGAATACCCGGAGTCCCCGGAGCCAGAACAATCAACACCCACTCTGGTGCAAGTGCTCACAGCCATTGCAGGCTGCCAAGCCAGCTTGGCCGCCATCACCACTACTCTCGGCTCAGTCCGGGCGGACGTAACCTTCCTCCGACAAGACTTGGGCGCCTTAAAAGATCGCGTGGGCGAATCAGAAAAACGTATTAGCGACCTGGAGGACACAGTACGCCCGCTCCAAAAGGAGATGGGCCAGGTACAAAAAACAGCTAAGTCCACATCAGACCGCCAGGAAGACCAGGAGAACCGCCAAAGGCGCTCCAACGTTAGAATCGTAGGCCTGCCCGAGAAGGCCGAAGGCACTACACCGGAGCAGTTTACAGAGGAGCTGCTGAAATCTCTATTTGGCAGTGAAATCTTCTCCCACGTCTTTGTGGTTGAACGGGCCCACAGGATCTCCCCCAAAATCCCAGCTCCAGGTCAGCCACCTCGTACTTTTATTTTTAAACTTTTAAATTATCGAGACCGAGATGCAGTTCTACGCGCTGCGCGTGAAAAGGGCGCCATGACATACAAAAGCACCACAATCTCATTCTATCCCGACTTCACTACGGAGGTGCAAAAACAAAGGGCCAAATTTGCCACAGCCAAACGTAAGTTACGAGATCTGCAACTCAGCTACGCCATGTTGTATCCGGCTCGTCTCAGGATCCTTGCAGATGGGAAATCGCACTTCTTTACTGACCCTGAAGATGTTTTCACCTGGGTGGATAACCGTAACAAAAACGCCCGGCGCTCCTCGCCGCAGCGCTGAGGTACTGTACTTTACCATTCTGTCAGTTCTCCCTGGGCCTCGACCCTATGTGGGCGCCCATAGTACTTCCACTTCCCAGCTCCCCAAACGACATGGAAGGTTTAACCGACCATCTCCGCAGAAGAGACTCTAGACTTTACCTCCCACAAGACTGTTCATGTCTACTCTCCCGGGGGAAAAAGGCTGCACTCTGAAGCCACAAATATGCAGCTACGGAACTCTGATACCTTCACTCAGCCTTGAGGCATACAAACCTCTTTTCATAAGCACCTAACAGCCTTCCGTAAATTTTCTGGAACATTGCTACTATAGGGGCTGACTTCTCTACAGGAGTACCTCACTCCCTTCCCCATTGAAATGCCCCCCTCCCCCTAAAAAACACATCACTGATGGCTAAGCTTACTCTCACTAGTTAAAACTCATAAACGCATGTACATTACTGCCGATGCAAACTAAAGGGACATTGTTTCCGTGTTAAAGCACTGAAATTGCCGTAAATAAGTTATACCACAAGCTGGACGGCCCCGCTTTACACCGTTCTACCACCACCCCACTTTAATCCGTTTATATTTGTGTAGTGTTTAAGTTACGTGCTGGCTCATACTCGTGAGTCAGTTAGTAGAGCTAAATTGCCTCCACTGGCTCACTTGACCTGGCACGTTTTTATGATTGGGTCTAAGCTTCACTTAGCTGTTATAGTGAAGCAGGGTGTTTACTTGGGTCTGTTTTTGTTGGTTATGTTGCTGTTTAAGTTACCCATTGACCATATAAGAATCCTGTTTTCTACAACACAGTTCCAGTATAATGTTATCATGATGTATACTCTCGCTCCTTTCTCTCTACCCCGATGTCCTCCTCAAATACTCATGCTGCTCTCTAGATGGCTAGAAACACCAATAACCTAAATATAATATGTTGGAATGTGAGGGGTTTAAATGATTCTATCAAGCGCTCCACTGTCCTGAATTATGTGAACAAAAAGAAGCCAGATATCTTTATCTTAATTGAGACTCATATTACAGGCAGCAAATTAAAAACACTGGAAAGACAATGGGTGGGCAGGGCATACCACTCCGAATTCTCCCAATACTCCAGAGGAATATCTATTCTCATCAGGAAATCTGTCCCCTTTCAATCCCACTCAGTCAAAATTGACCAATACGGCAGATACATTTTTCTATACGGCCTGTTATACAACAAGCCTATATCTCTACTCACCTTCTACATTCCCCCCCCTTACTCCTCACTACTCCTAAAAGAAGGCCTGGCCTTTACATCAACACTACCCCTATGCCCTAGTATCTGGGTGGGGGATTTTAATATGGTTTGCAACCCCGCTATGGACAGATTTCCTGCTGCACTGAACAAACCAACTGCGTTTGCTCATTTAATGTCAGAAATGTCCCTGATCGATGTCTGGCGATATCTACATCCCTCATCCAAACAATACTCATGCTTTTCAGCCTCCTACAATACTCTATCCAGACTGGACTACTTCTTTGTCTCCAAAAATTTGCTGCCAGTAGTAATGTCCACGGAGTTCCTCCCTCGCATAGTTTCCGATCACTCTCCGATCGGCATGACAATGTCCTGGGACGACTCACCCACACAAGTTATCTGGAAATTCAACCCCTTCTGGTTATCTTTATTCACCTCAGATGATTGGCTAATTGACAAACTGACATCCTTTTTCCACACACACAGAGAGGAAAAAGATAAAGCACTTATCTGGAACACTTTTAAACCCTACCTGAGAGGTCTCCTCATAAGTGCGGTGTCACATTATAAAAAAGAAACTAATAAATCTATTTCCGAACTCCAGGTTAACATTCCGATACTAGAACAAGCTTATATTTCAGATCCCTCTGAGGTGAACGAGAGTGCCTGGAAAAAGGAACAAGCTCTTCTTTCCAGTATATCAAAGGGGAAAGCACACGCCAAAGCTTTCTTTTACAAACAAACTTTTTACGAACAGGGTGAAAAAACAGGTACAATACTGGCCAGAATGGCCAGGGATAGAAACTCCACAGGCTTCATCAGCAGCATTAAAGACGCAATGTCCTCAATATTCACGGGTCCAGTATTAATTAATAAATGTTTTGCCACCTACTTCCAAAATCTATATACTGCTAAATCTGCTTTTACACGCGAGGAGGCCGAGATCTTCTTATCTGAAATTTCTCTCCCCCGCCTCACCCCAGAACAAGTAGAACTACTTGATGCACCCATTTCCTTAGAGGAACTAGAACTTGCTCTCCACTCGCTCCCCAATAAAAAAGCCCCTGGAATAGACGGTATCCCTAGTGAAGTTCTTAAGAGATTTTCTGAAACTATCTCATCCCCTCTCCTCCAGACATTCCACTTTGCCTTCGAACAGGGCATCCTCCCGGCCTCTATGCGCACCGCCCTTATCATTCTGATCCCCAAACCTGGAAAAGATTTATCACTATGCGACTCCTACCGACCCATCTCCTTACTCCCAACTGATGTTAAAACTCTAGCCAAAATACTAGCTGCACGACTGAGCAAAGTCATTCTATCCCTTATTCACGATGATCAAACTGGCTTTATGCCTGGCAAAAAAACCTCTCTTAATATCAGAAGGCTATATGCAAATCTCCAAGCCAACCATATAAATAAAGGCAACAGAGTTGTGGTCTCTTTGGATGCCGCTAAGGCATTTGATGCCGTAGAATGGCCATTCTTACTAGCTACACTTTCCAGGTTTGGGTTCGGTGACAACTTTATCAGATGGGTGCAAATTCTTTACACAAACCCTATGGCCCAGATCTGCACCAACTCAAATATTTCAGACCCCTTCCCTATAGGCCGGGGGACCAGACAAGGCTGCCCCCTCTCGCCCTTATTATATGCTCTCTCCACTGAACCACTGGCATGCAAGATCCGAGCTGACCCACGAATAGAAGGCCTCAAAATAGGTAATACTGAGGAAAAAATCAGCCAATACGCTGATGATACTATCCTATACTTAGCAGACCCTCATAATTCTCTCAACACTGCTTTCGAACTAATCACTGAAATGGGAGAATATTCGGGTTTATCAATTAACTGGAGCAAATCCGCTGTTCTCTCTCTTGATGGTCGGGAGATCTCGGCCTCCTCGCTAGCATGCCCTCTCCAACCTGTTACATCCTTCAAATACCTTGGAGTGGTGGTCCAAGCCTCAGTAACTAAATATTATCAGGACAACGTCACTCCCTTACTATCACTCACTCAAAATAAATTATCCTCTTGGACAAAACTACCCTTATCTGTTATGGGTCGAACAAACCTAATTAAAATGGTCCTCATGCCCAAAATCCTATACATACTACACAACTCGCCTGTGCATCTACCTTTACTCTTCTTCAATAAACTCAGATCCCTGTTCCTATCTATAGTTTGGAATAAATCCCGGGCCAAACTCAGACATGCAATACTACAATGCCCCACCTCCCTGGGTGGAATAGCTTTACCATCCCCACACTTGTACTACATCGCCTCTCAACTAGAACAGCTAGCCCACTGGTTTGTAACAAATTCCCTGCAATCACCAGACCTGCTCGGCTTCCCCTCCACAGGTAGCTCTAACAACTTACCTTTTGCTCTATTGAAGGGCACCCTTACCTCTCAATCCCCCTCAAACACTATTCTACTCCAAGCCTCCAAAATTTGGCGCACTGCAAACAGATTAATGTCCTCCTCGGCCTGGGAATCCTACACTCCCCTGTGGCACAACCCTAAACTTCCTGAGCTACTTA
Organism: Hyperolius riggenbachi; assembly: GCF_040937935.1. Taxonomy (NCBI): domain Eukaryota; kingdom Metazoa; phylum Chordata; class Amphibia; order Anura; family Hyperoliidae; genus Hyperolius; species Hyperolius riggenbachi. The sequence continues at coordinate 377,494,827 of NC_090651.1, forward strand.
AGCTTAACAATGCCAACCGATGGGCAGATAGGGGTATCCACTACATGGGTCAAATAATCAAGCAATCAACTCTCCTTCCCTTCACTGACCTCCAAAGTCAATATTTACTACCCCCGCACTTCCACTATATGTATTTACAACTGAGATATGCCCTGGGCTCTCAATTCCCCAACGGACTCCCACACACTGAAAACTCAATCCTTATGGATTTCCTCAAAGACGGCCCCCTCCCTCACCATATAGGTATCCTATACAATACACTCAATGAACAAATCTCAGGTCCAATAGTGGAAAACTCCAAAGGAAAATGGGTACAACTGGATGTTCAATTAGATGAAGAAGAATGGGAAGATTGTCTGCTAGCTACCCGCTACGTATCTCCCAGCATTAGGGACCGCCTGTCCCAACTCTATATTATCCACCAAAGCTACCTCACCCCCAACCGCATTTCAAAATATGCTCAGAACACCACAAACTCCTGCCCTAAATGTGCATTGCCCGACCCCTCCTTCCTACATCTTTTATAGCTTTGCCCCCCAATTGCCGACCTGTGGAAACAAGTTGTAAATTTCCTTCATGACACCATGGGCTCCCCAGCCTCCTTAGATATTAAAAGCTGTATACTCAACATATATGATCAAGACATAAATAAGTTTGACAAACACTTTTTATTGGAGACTTTACTCATGCTCAAATTGTGCATAGCATTTAGATGGTTATCCCCCACGCTTCCTACATTTCTTGACTGGAAAATTAAGGTTAAAAATTCTCTTCCTCTTAAAAAATTAGTATATCAACATAGGGGTTGCCCCTCTAAATTTAATAAAATTTGGGATAGATGGACGAATAACAATACCTGATTAGCTTGTCTTCTACCTATAAGATTCTTATAAGATAATGCCCACCGCTTCCGGTCTCTCTGCCTGACTACCTTGCATCGCTCTGGAGAACTCCGCCTATTAATTAAGTGAAGACACTCTTGTCCCTTATCCTTTAACCTCACAACCTATCACCTCCTCTCTTGTGCTGGCCTTAAAACTCACAGGATAGGACATTTGGGTATTCCCTACTTAATACACTGTATATTAAATCCTTTCCTCACACTTGTTACTGTGTTCACTTGACGCAAATTGTTTTTCTTTTTTAAGATTCTGTAAATGTATATGTACTCCCCAGATATAACAACTGACTGTACCTGTTTGAACATTCTGTATACTCTGTAATGCATTCCTCATTCAATAAACCTTTTGGTCAATTAAAAAAAAAATATCAGGTATGTAAGTGGCTGACTCAGTCCTGACTCAGACAGGCAGTGACTACAGTGTGACCCTCACTGATAGAGAATTCCCCTTTTTACCTCTTTCCAGCTCTCAGAAGCCATTTTCTGCTAGGAAAGTGTTTTATAGTTGGAATTTCTTATCAGTGAGGGTCACACTGTAGTCTGAGTGAGGGTCCTGTCTGAGTCAGGACTGAGTCAGCTACTTACAAACATGATATTTAACTCTTTCAGGCAGAGAAAGAAAAAAAGGAACACAGCATAGTTATTTGTATGCACTGTACATACACATGTCTATCTCATCATGTCACATGTCACTTCGGGTATCCTTTAAGTCTAGTTATGCCCCTGGTTTGTGGGTACATTTATGTCCTTCTACACACCTGCAACCCTCGTTCACTTAACTTTCACTTCGGCAACTCCCATGACCTTCATTGTTCTGCTATCTTGGTATGAGGACCTGTAGGAGGCACAGAGCTTCCTGATGATTGAGGGTTGTTTGAGATGCAGCCAGGAGCTCCTGTAATTCCAGTTTCATGTCATTGTTCTTTGTGCTAGACCAACGGTGATAAATAGAGGTTGCTGCACATTGTGTCCATCAGACACTTGAGACATGACCGATGAGCGGACTGTGCTACAATCTCACAAGAAGAGGTAAGGAAGAGAAACAGAATGCTAGCGTTTTCCATGCCTTTTTGTTGTTTTTTTGTTTTATATAAACGTGTGAGAGATGAATTTACTATAGACGTACATAGACGTAGAAGTCCATATTCATGCTTTCATTCTTAATCTATGTCTATTGAGTGGTGGGCTGCGAAATTTCGGATATGCAAAATTTCGGATTGAAATTCGCAATTACGCATTGTAATCGTAATGTGAAATTTAAAAGAAAATTGTAAACAATTTCGTATGTAGTATTTCAAAATTTTACGTTCTTTTTCGCGTAATTTCCGCAAAATTTTGCATAATTTTGTGCCGACTTTAGAGGCTAATAGCAAAGTCCCCATAAATGCTATTGCTGCCAAAATTGCTACATATGTTAAGTGGAATAGTGGGTACAAGTCACAAAAATAATTTTTCAAAAAGACCTTGTAGTTTTTGAGAAACTCGATTTTAAAAATGCAAGAAAAACATGGTTTTTAAACTTAGAAAAATGACAGTTTAAACACCATTTTTCTTTGCGTTTTTAAAATTGAGTTTCTCAAAAACTACAAGGTCTTTTTGAAAAATTCTTTTTGTGACTTACAAAGAAAAATGTTTTTTAAACTGTCATTTTTCTAAGTTTAAAAAACATGTTTTTCTTGCATTTTTAAAATCGAGTTTCTCAAAAACAATAGGGTCTTTTTGCAAAAAATTTTTTTTACTTGTACCCACTGTTCTCCTTAACCCTTTCTGGACCAGCACCCTCTGCCCCCTTAAGGACCAGAGGGTGCTGGTCCAGCAAACCGCCGCTTCGCGACGAATCGCCGCAAGTTACCTTCGCTCCCGCCGGACATGCCGCTCTGTCCCCGCCACAGGCTGCTCTCTCTGCCGTCGCTATGACAGCAGAGCGCTGTGCGCCAGTCAGGAGCCGCTTTCATTGGCTACTGACCCTGTCACTCCATGTAAGCCAATGAAAACTTCTCCTGCCCGGCTCACAGTGCTCTGCCGTCATAGAGGCGGCAGGGCAGCACATTGCGGCGGGGGCAGAGCGGACCGAGCGGCGGGGACGGGCTGGGGCGTGCGGTCAATGGGACGTAGAGTTTACGTCCGGTCAGGACCGCAGCGCCCCCTGCCCGGCGTAGATTCACACTCGCTCGGTCCGCAGGTAGTTAATATGTGTAGCCATTTTGGTGTCAATACCATGTATGGGGACTTTGCTATTCACTGCTAAAGTCGGCAAAAAATTACGCAAAATTTTATGAGAAATTATGAATGACTACATGAAATCAATTGAATTTGCAAATTGTAATTAGGTATAAGCATAATTGTGTAAATGTACGCAAAATTTAGCGAAATCGTAATCTGCGGATTACGATCATCACTATGTATGTTTAAAGGAAAAACAAAAGTTTGCTTTCTTAAAACAGAAAGAATTTGCGATAATTCAGGTTGGAGTGAGCTTGAGATGTCTCCCAGCGAATCACTGCTGAATATATGCAAATTAACCATTGTAACCCTTAGAAGCTAAACAGACCTCCAGAACCGCTGGAATGCAATGATGTGTCAGCTTGTTAATATGTACAGAGCCATAAAAATCCAACATGCATACAGACTGTTTCAGATTGTTTGATCCTCATCAGTGCATGGTACGGATTAATTTGGCTCTATGCAGTAGGGCTTGTAACACCGAGAGGTACAGACTAACCAGCAAGCTCATGGTGACCCAGAACACATTGGAGTGTGTAAGGGACTACAATGGTCCTAAAAGCCCCCTTACTAAAATGCTATGGAAAACAAAAGTTTGCTTTCTTAAAACAGAAAGAATTTGCGATAATTCAGGTTGGAGTGAGCTTGAGATGTCTCCCAGTGCAACACTGTTTAAAGGAGTAATATTGTAAAATTTAGAATACATACTTACAGTATAAAATATACATTTCTTCTACAGTAAAATGCACCTAAAATGACATTTCTTCCTATGTTCCTGTCACTTACAGTAGATAGTAAAAATCTGACAGATTTTGGACTAGTCCATCTAGGAGATTATCAGCTTTACATTTATTCTATTGCTTTTATCCTTTATTTACAAAATCACTCCCAAGAAAGGATAAATACAAAGATTTTAAACAGCATCCTTATGCTGGGTACACACGCTAAGATTTTCCGTGCGATTTTGCAACCCGATCATTTTTCCCGTAGGATTCTGCACTTGACGCTCTTATCTTGATTCGTTTTTCTTATCTTTTTCCATTCGCCGCTATGAGAAATCGAGTGCAGAAACGATCGGGAGCAATATCGAACATGACGGATTTTATCCATTTATCGCACGGAAAATCGTACTGTGTGTATTAGGCATCACTTTATTTGCACATTATGGGCCAGATTCAATTCACCTTTTCGTCTACGTTTTCTCTTAGGGCTCGTTTCCACTAGTGCGGTGCGGAATCGCTGCATAGCACCGCTGACGAAATCGCATGCGGATGCGATTCTGCATGCGTTTTTTGCCGCGATTTCGCATGGGATTTCGCATAGGCAAGGTATATGCGATTTTAACCATGTCACTGCCTGTGTCAATTAACATTACTTCCAATGCGAAATCGCACGCGAAATCGCGGGAAAAAACGCATGCAAAAAACGCATGCGATTTCCCTATTAAATACATTGCCTGCGATTCGCCTGCATTCCACACGCAGGCGAATTCTGCAGGCCCTACCGTGCAGAAAAATCCTGCACAGAAAAACGCAGAAGAAAACTGACAAGTGGAAACAGGGCCATCCACTTGTATTGGTTATGCGAATCCGCATGCGGACAACGCATGCGGATTCGCTCTAGTGGAAACGGGCCCTTAGGAGATAATTTTTCATCTTCTGTTTAAAATAACTTTTCAGTGCTCTGCTATTGAAAAACTATCAAAAAGTAGGCGAAAAAACTTTCCCAAAACCTGACAGATTTCTCAGATTTGTATTGCCTACTGTAAGTGACAGCAACATATGAAAAAAAAAAAATTATAGTGCATTTTACTCTAAGCAAAATGTACAATTTCTATGTATGTATATTAAGTTTTACATTTTTTATGTTCTTTAGATTTTCTTGTCCGTATGAACATGAATGTTTGCCAGGGCTGTGTTCCAAGAGAGAAAGTCAATTGTACTTTCCACTGAAAATGATGATAGTTGCTGTATTGTCTGTCGCAGAGACACAGAGTCACCCATTGATATGTGCATCATGTGACCTCACGGGGTGCCATGTTTGTAGGCATAAATAGGGCAGTGCCAGCCTTCTTGTGAATGTTTACATTATACTTACCTCTGTTCCATCTCCTCATTCAGTGGTGTAGCTAAGGAGCTGTGGGCCCCAATGCAAGTTTTACAATGGGGTCCCCCCAAGCACTCTATACATAACAATTGATACGGCACACCAATACCAACCAATGGCAACTACAGTGTCTGAGGTGCAAGAAGGGAATGGGGAACAGTTTGTTAATAATTACCACTATTCAAAGTATCTATAAAAGTGATTATTATGAACACAGGACCAATAGAGAGCTAATACTGTGGTTGAGGGAGGGCCTTTCGGGGCTCCTCTGGCGCAAGGGCCCCGATGCGGTCGCAACCTCTGCAACCCCTATTGCTACGCCCCTGCCCCATTGACCAGTTGCCATGGAGCCTATCTATTACTTACCTATTTCTGTGGCCAGAGCCGGGACAAGGTCCTCCAGCACCCAAGGCTGAGACACCAAAGTGCTCCCCTCCATCCCTCCCACCGCAGCCGTCACACACTGATTGCTATTAGACTAAGAGGGCCACAGGGCCCACAACCTCCCCAACACCTTAATATCTAGTTATCTGGCTTGCAGTCACTGCTATGTATCAACTTTTCTTATCTATTTCTGCTTTATACACAATTAGGAAAGACAACTGAATGAATTCTGCGCCCCCTCCTACACTGCGCCCTGAGGCTGGAGCCTCTCCAGCCTATGCCTCGGCCCGGCCCTGTCTGTGGCACCTGCTTATCTGGGCAGTGACTTTCATGGCTCTCAGTCCAATACTTAAGGTGCATACACACGCCTGATTTCTTCAAACGACAGGTCGTCAGACCCGCCCACGGGGTGGCCATTCTGGCGGTCGTTTCCCCGTGTGTACCGTCTGTTGCCAATCCGCTTGGCGGATCGGTCAGAACCAGCCTTATCAGCCTGCCGACACACTGTACACACGGGGAAACTGTCGTCAGAATGGCAGGTCTGACAACCCATCGTTTTAAGAAATCAGACATGTGTATGGAACCTTTAGGTAACTGGTAAAGTGCAATTATTCATATATTGACTTAGCAACCCTATTTTTTGTTGTTGTTCTTGTTAGGCACTCTTCCTATTTTTATATGCCTTTCTTAGCTGATCCCGGTCTTCTTCCTAATGCCTAACATTCGTCTTGTTTCCTTGTGCCGAACCCTGCCCCGGAGACTGGGCACTTATCGATACGGTCAGATGTTATTTGAGTGTGTACGGTGTGCACGTGTTTGACGCTTACTACTTTTAAAGTGTCCCTGTAATAAGGGCCTCAATGTAAGTGATGTACTCTGTTTTTTTTATTGTTCTTGAGCATGAGCAATAAATGTTATTGGTTTTAAAAGCAACTATTAACTGGCATATTTCGTTCAAGTGGTAGACATCTTGGGCTTGATTCACTAAAGGTAGCCATACACTGGTCGATTTGCCATCAGATTCGACCAACAGATAGATCCCTCTCTGATCGAATCTGATCAGAGAGGGATCGTATGGCTGCCTTTACTGCAAACAGATTGTGAATCAATTTCAGCATGAAACCGATCACAATCTGTGAAGCTGCCGCCTCCCCCGCATACATTACCTGCTCCGGCCAACGCGAGTCCCCCACTGTCCCCGCAGCATCTTCTCCGCGCTAGGTTCCGGACCGGCTGCAGCTTCATTGAACTGCCTGTCTGGGGAAGCTTAAACAGTAGAGGGCGCTCTACTGTTTAAAGTTCCTGCCGGGACAGGAAGTTCAATGAAGCTGCAGCCGGTCCGGAGCCCAGCGCGGAGAAGATGCTGCAGGGACAGTGGGGGACTCGCGTTGGCCGGAGCAGGTAATGTATTGCCGCTAGCGTCGGTCGTCGGGCATTCGTACGCCGCTATCGATGCACTCCTGACCCGCCAGCAATCAGACAAAATCTTCCGCAGGGACAGATCGACGGGAATCGACGGGAACGATTGATTTCGGACGTAAATATATCGTTCTATCAGCGTTTGCGCAACAATTTCACAGCAGATTCGATCACAGTGATCAAATCTGGTGTATATCGGTGGGAAAATAGTTAGGTGTATGGGCCCCTTAAGACAAATAGCATGCCTTATCAGAGATAACACTCCTTATCAAAGTTGACATGCCTTATCAGAGTAGCATAGCGCAGTTATGCCTGTGAATTGGCAATGAGGAGAGCTCTACTCTTCCTGCTCCGAGCCCTGCGGGTTCATAGCACTCACTATGCTACTCTGATAAGGATGGAGAAGCAAATAAAATTTGTGGGTTTAACTAGTAGTTAGCACTGTTTATTGTAACGCTATAATTGATGTAAATGGAGAAATAGCGTGTTTTTTCATTTTTTTCCTTATTTTCCTTTTAAAATGCATAGAAAATAAGGTAATTACTAAACAAAAATACATAGATCATAAAGGTGTGATAAGTAGTAATAAAGGTATTGGCGAATAAATAGGAGCAGTGCTAATTTTTGAAAATTGCTCGTCCTGAAGTGCTTAAGGTATTTGCGATAATTCAGGTTGGAGTGAGCATATGATGTCTCCCACGGTAGATCACTGCTGAATATGCAGATCATCCTTTGTTGTCCCTGTAAGCTAGCCACACCTCCAGAACCGCTGAAATTAAATGATGTGTCAGCTTCTGAATTGTACAGAGCCACAATAATCCAACATACATACAGACTGTTTCAGACTGGTTGATCCTCATTAGTGCATGGCATGGATTAATGTGTCTCTATGGAATAGGACTTGAAACACCCGGAGTTACCTATTGCCCACCAGCTCATGATGATCCAGAACTTCAAGGAGTGTGTAAGGGGCAACAAAGGACCAAAAAGACATCTTACTAAAAAGTGCTATGTAACACAGAATGTTGCCTTCTTATAACAGAAGGTATTTGCGAATCACGATTATGGGACAACGAAGAGATTATTTACATATTCAGCAGTGATGAATTGTGGGAAACATCATATGCTCACTCCAATCTGAAAAATCACAAATACCTTCTAGAAGGCAATATTCTGTATTACATAGCATATTGAACGACTGAAACTGTCGTTATTGGCCGTTTTGGCTGATGGTTATCACATGTGTGTACGCAGCTTAAGACGGAAAGGATTTAGAAAAGCATCACTGCTAAAACCTCACTGCTGTCGAGATGTGGTGAGACCAAGAAAGTAGAAAGGGTGCGGAGCGGCACACTTGTCCTAGTAGTTTTCGTGTGCTTGACCTGGGACGCTAAGCATCATCCCAAAAGACATCCAAGAAGTAGAAAAGTTGGTCAGCACACCAGCTTCTCAATAAGCAAAATTTAATGTATCATATGTCAACACTACGGTTAATAATTGTTTCGGGGCCACAGAGGGTCCCCTTCATTCCCCTGGTTTTTCTGCACTGTTCTGATGAAGGGGACCCTCTGTGGCCCCTAAACAATTGTTAACCGTAGTGTTGACATATGATACATTAAATGTAGTGAGACCAGTCTTACAACTCAGCCAACAAACCATTTAGCGCATCATTCATGTGAAGCCATCTGGAAAATGAAACCTTGTTCACATAATATTATGTTTTGTTTAGATAACAGCGTATCAGTGCTGACACGCGGCTGTACCAGGAATCTGTTGAAAAACCTGAAAAAGAAAAGAAAGACAAGTGTACAACTAGCTCAAATACCGTGTACTGTACATACTTTGCATCTTTCAATGAAAAAGTGATATATGTGCATATACTCAGGTTTCTCCAAAAATAAGACCTTCCCTGAATATAAGCCCTAGCTTGACTCTTGAGGACGTTGGAAACATAAACCCTGCTCCCCAAATAAGCCCTAGTTACAGCTCATGAAAGTTAATTTAAATAGTGCCCCTGTAGCAACGATATTCATGTGAAAATGTAACATCAATTGGCAATACAATGCAATAGGACAGATAGACCCTTCACCAAAGAGAAACCCCCCAACAGAATCCTATTCAAAAGACCTCACAAGACCAAAAACCAATAAAGGTTGGTAAGCACCGGATTGTCGGTAAATGTAGATTGTTGTGATGGGAAAAAACGTTGCAAGAATTCATGATGGAATTCAGGGTTGGGACTCTTGGGAGAGTTATGATGATGTTCCGGAATGTGATAACATGACTAGATTTGAATAAGTGTTTGCTTTTTGTTAATGAATTAATGTATTATATTTTTCATGGGAAAATACAGACATCCCTGAAAATAATCCATCTTTTTGAGCAAAAAATGAATGCACTGTAGAGAGGGAGAGGGAAGGAGATTCTCTTCTCAATGCTCAAGGGCTGGGAACTGTGGAAGCTGAATGTTCTGCACAAGAGATTGAGAAGATCTATGTGCGAGGACAACGGCATGTCCAAAAACTGTCAAACTGACCATCAACTCCAGAAATAACCCCCGTGACCCTAAACCCCCCCCCCCCCCCCCCACACACACACGGATCTAATTGAGGGCTCTATGGTCCAATGACGTAGCAATGGGGGGTGCAGAGGTTGCGACTGCACCGGGGCCCTTGGGCCCGAGGGCCTCCCTCAAACACAGTATTAGTTCTCTATTGGTCCTGTGCTGGTAATAATCAGTGGTGGGCTGAAATTTCGCATATGCAAAATGTCGCATTGAAATTAACAAGTATGCATCATAATCGTAATGCGATATTTCAGAGAAAAACGTAATTCATTTCGTATGTAATAGTAGTATTTCAAAATTTTGCGTAATTTTTGCTAAATTTTGCATAATTTTGTGCCGACTTTAGAGGCTAATAGCAAAGCCCTCATACATTCTATTGCTACCAAAATTGCTACATATGTTCAGCAGAATAGTGGGTATAAATCACAAAAATAATTTTTCCAAAAGACCATGTAGTTTTTGAGAAACTTGATTTTACAAATGCAAGAAAAATGGTTTTTCAAATGTTTTTTTTCCTAAGTTTAAAAACCATTTGTTACTTGCATTTTTAAAATCGAGTTTCTCAAAAACTATAAGGTCTTTTTGCTAAATTCTTGTACCCACGATTCTCCTTAACATATGTAGCAATTTTAGTGTCAAACAGCATGTATGGGGGGTTTGCTAATCACTGCTAAAGTCGGCAGGAAATTATGCAAAATGTTGCAAAATATTATGAGAAATTATGAATGACGCGTCAATTCAATTTGCAAATCGTAATTACGTATAAGAGTAATTGCAAAAATGTACGTGAAATTTAGCGAAATCTTAATTTGCTGATTACGATCATCACTGGAATCACTTCTGTAGATGGTTCAAATAGTAGTAATCATAACAAACTGCTCTCCATCCTCCTCTCGCACCCCTGACAATGTGGTCATCCTTGGCAGGATTTGTTGCGTTGTATCACTTGTTATGTATAGAGTGCTGGGGGACTCAATGTAAAACTTGCACTTGGGCCCACAGCTCCTTAGCTACGCCACTGCTGAGGTCACCTACTGGGCATGACCATCTCTAGTTACCTAAGGTGGGAGGAAAACACCTCCAAAACGCAGAGAAGGGCCCACCGACGGCTTTTCGTCCTGCGCCGGCTAAAAAAGTTTGGCATGTCTTGCGCCCTTTTGATTCGCTTCTACTCTTCCACCAGGGCCGAATTCAAGACAAGGCCACCTAGGCCTTGTCCAGTGTTGCCAACCGTCCGTTAATTTACGGGCTGTCCGTAAATATAAAGGTAATTTTGCCTGCCCGTAAAGTCCGTAAGGGTCAGGGCGGCATCCGTAAAAATACATCCCGGCGAGAGGAGGGGGCGGGGCAGCTAACAGAGATACAGAGCTGGCCGAGAGGTCTCTGGAGAGACTCCAGTCCCGCCCCTCAGCTCTGCTCAGCCATCCAACAGCAGCCCAGCTTTTGTCCCTCCCAGCCTCTCCTTTCTTCCGTCGGCTGGGCTCCACCCCCAGTATCACATGGACTTCTTGCGGAGTTAGACAGCAATCTATTGAAGAGGAAACAGTGCCACAGCAAGAGAGATAAATAAGCAATACACCCCAGCACATAGAGATTTGTGCTGATTAATCTCCTCAGTAACGGAAGAGGACTCCTCTCCCCTCTTATCTGTGCTAAGCTGCTTTGTTTTGTGTTTGTTACATGCACCTTCCCCAGCCCCTTCTTGAATTTCTGAGTGACCACCATGTGCTGCTAGCAGGGAGAACTGTCTCTCCCTGTCTGAAAGTGTCTCTCCTCTCCTTGGTTCCTCATCATCCCCACCTAGACTGGCATTTACTTGTCTATCTTGCAGACACTGCTTTGTGACTGTATTTCCAAGTCCTCTCCTCGCTGCTCGCATCAGTGCCCAGCCTCTACTCCTTCCCAGTGTGATGCTTCCTGGAAGGTCTGGCATACATCACATATGCCCAGAGATCAGGTAAAATGCTATTGCTTAAGGTCTCCTCCATTATCCTCCTGCCACAGAATCCCTGGGCTGTATACTATATTTAGCATTCACTGACTGCAGCCACAGGCACACACTCCTGCACTGCATGGGGCTAAGAAAAAAAATCACAACAATGTGTTTCTCCTCCTCCTCTCACTAAGAATACTACTTTTTGCAACTCCCTGCAAATGGCTATCTTAACACTGTTATTGGGGAGGAGGTGTGTGGTGCGCTGCGCTGCCTGTGTGAACACACAATGATACTGTGTGTAGTATGTGTGAGGTGTACAGCAGTGTTGCCAACCGCCCGTAGATTTACGGGCAGCCCGTACATATTTTTTACAAATTAAGCTGCCCGTGAATTCCATAAGGAATTCAGCAGCATCCGTAAGGTCGGCCAGTCGGCCGCCCGCCCTGTGCGCAGGAGGACAGCAGCTCAGTGGAGGGAGAGCTGTGTCATCAGCGGTGGAGAAGGGGGGCAATCCCCCCCCCATTCCCTCACCTTAGGGTGCTCTCCCCCCCTCGCTCTCCCCTCCGGAACTAAGTGCTGTGTGGCGTTTGGCAGCGGGCGGAACTCACCTCCGTCTCGCTCCAAGCGCCGGAAGTTCTGGTGCCGCAGCTGCTGCTCTGGTCTGGACCAGACCAGAGTAGCGGCAAATCATCCTGCGACGAGACACGGGTAAGTTCCGCTCACTGCCAGCCACTCAGCACTTAGTTCTGGGGGGGGGAGAGAGGGAGGGAGAGCACTAAGGTGAGGAAAGGGGGGGGGGAGATTGCCCCCCTTCTCCACCGCAGCTCCCACACAGCTATCCCTGCACTGCGCTGCTCCCTTCCTGCTGGGGGGTCACCTGGCTACCTATTGTGGGCATATATACCTCTGGCTACATATACTGGGCACATATACCTCTGGCTACATATACTGGGCACATATACCTCTGGCTACATATACTGGGGACATATACCCCTGGCGACATATACCCCTGGCTACATATACTGGGGACATATACCCCTGGCTACATATACTGGGGACATATACCCCTGGCTACATATACTGGGGACAGATACCCCTGGCTACATATACTGGGGACAGATACCCCTGGCTACATATACTGGGGACAGATACCCCTGGCTACATATACTGGGCACATATACCCCTGCCTACATATACTGGGGACATATACCTCTGGCTACATATACTGGGCACATATATCTGCTGGCTACATATACTGAGGAAACTGGCTGTTTGCCATTATGTGCATTTACTGGTGAAAATCTGTCTCTTATTATGTGCATTTACTGGTGAAAAGCTGTCTCTTATTATGTTCATTTACTGGTGAAAAGCTGTCTCTTATTACGTGCATTTACTGGTGAAAAGCTGTCTCTTATTACGTGCATTTACTGGTGAAAAGCTGTCTCTCATTACGTGCATTTACTGGTGAAAGGCTGTCTGTCATTACGTGCATTTACTGGTGAAACGCTGTCTCTTATGTGCATTTAGTGGGGAAACGCTGTCTCTCATTACATGCATTTACTGGGGAAACGCTGTCTGTCATTATGTGCATTTACTTGCCATGCCCAGTGCCGCCGCCGCGCCGCAAATTTCCTCGAACATGTTACCCCCTACCCATTTGACTGCCCTCTCATATGTGCCAGTCTAAAACCGGCCCTGTACCCCTGCCTATATATACTGGGCACATATACCCCTGGCTACCTGTTCTGGGGACATCTATACCCCTGGCCACCTATTCTGGGGACACCTATAGACCTGGGGCTACCTATTTTTGGGGAACCACTGCTGTCAGATTAAATCTATTTTGGGGAACTGCTGCCAGATTATGTGTATGTTGGGGGAATCGCTGCTGCCAGATAACATCTATTTTTTGGGAACCACTGCCATATTATCTGTATTTTGGAAGAACCACTGCCAGATTACGTGGATTTTTGGTGAAATGCTGTAAGATTACATGTATTTTGGGGGAAGGGGGGGAAACACTACGGCAGAGCTCAAACTTCCCTGGCAGACCTTTTACAGCAATACTAAAATCATGTATAGTTGGCCCCACCCATGACCACGCCCACATTCTATTGCGTGACCACGCCCATTTTTTGGCGCGCTGGCGCATGGGTTTTTGTCAGTGAAAAAAATCTTTTGTCAGTAAATTTGTAGGTATTTGTCAGTAAAAAATAACATGAAAGGTTGGCAACACTGGCCTTGTCCTGAATTCGGCCCTGGTGGAAGAGTAGGAGCAAGGGCACCAAAGCACCAGGCTTAATTGGTACAGCATTTGCTAGCTTGCAAATGCTGAAGTGCAGGGAGATCAGTAAGCGCTTGACCGCGGTACTCTGCTGCCAGCCCCCTATGCAGTGGCCTCCCTGCTCTCTCTGTATGTTGGCATTGTGGCGGGCAGCTATGGAGTTAGGTAGCATTGCAAAGTAGCAAGTGGAGGAAGTGGAATAGCAGCTGCCAGTCACTCACATCTCCGCTCATCTCCAAGAAGTAGAAGCTTCCTCTTTTTCCATCTGACTCGCTTGTAACATGCCGATGGGTCACACATGAGAGACGCCGATTGGAGGGACAGAAATACAGCAGCGGCTGATGGAAACGGAGGGGAAGAGGAAGCTTCTGCACTGGAGACAAGTGGAGAAATGAGTGACACTGATGGCTGCTGCGGTGTGAAGGTGAGCTGGCTACCTATACTGAAGAAGGGTGGGAAAAGGGAGAGATTAAGGGAGTCATTTGGCAACCTTTACTGGAGGTGGGGGGGGTCATCTGGCACCTATACTGGAGGTGGGGGGTCATCTGGAACCTATACTGGAGGTGGGGGGGTCATCTGGCACCTATGCTGGAGGAGGGGGGGTCATCTGGCACCTATACTGGAGGTGGGGGGGGGGGGTCATCTGGCACCTATACTGGAGGTGGGAGGGTCATCTGGCACCTATGCTGGAGGTGGGGGGGGGGGTCATCTGGCACCTATACTGGAGGTGGGGGGGTCATCTGGCACCTATACTGGAGGTGGGGGGGGTCATCTGGCTACCTATACTGGAGGGGGCATCTGGTGACAGTGGCCTAGGGTGGTAAAGAGTATAAATCCGGCCCTGTCTGCCACCATCGAGATGATTCTCTGCTCCTCTATCGTATGGTACCCGGGCACCTCCGCTAGGGACAAGTACGAGCTACAGAGAGTTATCAAAGCCACAGAGAAGACCATTGGGGCCTCCCTCCCATCTCTAGCAACTGCTACCTCAACCTACTTCCATGGGGTCACTATTTTTTTTACTAAATTCAACACAGGGTAATAGTTTGGTAATCCACTGAAAAAAAATGCTTCATATCGTATTGGTGATATCTCAGACCGCACATCAACTATGTATGTATTTGTATTGCTGGGTGTCCTGATTGTACAGAGTTTTAAACGCCTCATGTACATTATCTACAGGTGAAACTTGAAAAATTAGAATATCGTGCAAAAGTCCATTTATTTCAGTCATTCAATTTAAAATGTGAAACTAATTCATGAAATAGGAACCCTTTGCAGGTGTTTTGGGTGAATTCGCTGATTAGAGTCGAACACTTTGAGCCGAGAATTTAGAACCTTCTCACGATATTCTAATGGGCTGAGATTGTGATTTTGGGGTTCTCATAAGCTGTAAGCCATAATCATCATCAACATTATAACAAATAAGGGCTTGAGATATCTCGCTGTGCATGTAATGAGTCTATTTCATAGATGAGTTTCACCTTTTAGTTTCAAAGGCTTTTATTAAAGATAGCTGTGAGCCTGTGACAAACATGCTGATGCAACAGTAATATAAAAAACAAAGTTAACAAAGAAGATGTATTCAAACAGAGACGTATCCAACAACAAAATAGATAAATAAAGTGTAAACACAAAGGACAAACATGCTGCCCCTGTAACCTCTGCGTCTGATTGCTTCATGAGAGAACAGGCCCTGGAGATGAGCTATATGGTACGTAACTGCCAACACAATAAATTGCACCAGCTTATGCGTGGCATACTTGATTCCAGGAGTTTTAAACCTTAGTTAGAGTATCTTAGGGTCTTTCATGATGGGGATATTCAGATCATTTTGAATAAGTGTGTGCACCCTGTCCCTTTGGACATGACCAAAAAATGTGTATTAACGAACCCACATCAGAGCATCGGCGAAAACATTAGGGCGATTTAGAGCGATCAAATCCATGGATTCCCTGGGAGGTCATATAAATTTCACAGAAGTTTCAAGGCCTGAACTGTAGATGCTAGTTTCACCTTTTAAGTTGAGTTACTGATATCAATGAACCTTTGCACAATATTTTAATTTTTCAACCTGTATGCTCCCCAATATTTTGTTTTGCGCCAAGTACAGTGCTACAGAAGATGTTGGCGCTATTTAAGTCAAAAACAATAATAATATTAACATGCTGATTTTATATTTGGAAAAAAATGGTACCTGTGGTTACATTCTATTCATTGCTGGCTGCGATATGACATGGGAATTATTTTAATTACACTAAATTACAAAAAGTTTTGTGTGGCGCATACTGTATATACTGTATGTCATAGCATTTATTTATTTTTTTAAACAAAAACTGTAATATCACTTTAAGCTGAAGTATCGATTTTACAGAGAAACTGAACTTTGACAGGTTTGTTTAAATATTGTGATGTGAAACTATGCGAAACCAGCTAAGTCGCGTTAAGTAAACTTCTGTCACTCTACAAAACCAGTCAACTGGAACCAACAGAGGTTACATCAGCAGATATGTGGACAAGGGAAAGTGTTGTGATCAATGCCAAAGGATGATTTATAATGGGCTGGGCCCCCTGGTTTCGAATCCCTGCCACGTCAACATCTGCAAGGAGTTTGTATGTTCTCCCCGTGTCTGCGTGGGTTTCCTCCGGGCACTCTGGTTTCCTCTCACATCCCCAAAACATACAGATAAGTTAATTGGCTTCCCCCTAAAGTGGCCCTAGACTACAATGCATACACTATACGATATAGACATACGACTATGGTAGGGATTAGATTGGGAGCCCCTCTGAGGGACAGTTAACCCCCTTGCCATTCCAATTATATCGGCAAGGCGGCGGCGCAGCACTTTTTAATTATTTTTTTTTAACTCATGTAGCTAGCCTAGCGCTAGCTACATGATAGCCGCTGACAAGCGACATCCCCCTACGTACTTCAATCGCCGCCGGCGATCTTTGCAAGCAAGAAATCCCGTTCAGAACGGGATTTCCTGCTGGGCTTCCCCCGTCGCCATGGCGATGGGGTGGGATGACGTCACCGACGTCATGGACGTCGGGACGTCAGAGGGAATCCCAATCCACCCCTCAGTGCTGCCTGCCACTGATTGGCCAGGCTGCACAATGGGTCTGGAGGGGGGGATGGCGCGGCGGGTAGCGGCGAATCGGCGGCAAGCGGCGGCGATCGAGAAATGAACGCAGCTAGCAAAGTGCTAGCTGCGTGCAATAAAAAAATGCGTGCGTGCAATAAAAAAAATCGAAAATCGGACCAGCGGGGCCTGAGAAATCCTCCTACGCAGGTTACCCCGAGCTGAGCTCGAATAACCGGCAAAGAGGTTAACCACTTAACGACCGCCTAACGCCCATAGGCGTCGGCGGGTCGTTAGTGGTATAGTATGGAAACGGCCGCTCCATGCTAGTTCACGGAGACTGTCTCCATGAACAGTGTGCGAGCCGCCGATCGCGGCTCGAACGCATAATGTAAACATCCGGGGAAGAAATCCCCGCTGTTTACATCACACGGCGCTGCTGCGCAGCAGCGCCGTGACGTAGATCGGCGATCCCCGGCCTCTGATTGGCCGGGGATCGCCGGCATCTGATAGGCAGAAGCCTATCCTATCCGGCGCAGGACGGAACTCCGTCCTGCGCCACTCACAGGGTAAGGGAGAGGGAGGGAAAGCCGGGGAGGGCGGAAAGCGCTGCGGAGGGGGGCTTTGAAGAGCCCCCCCCGGAAAGTGAGGGCAGCCGGCGGCGATCAGACCCCCCCAGCAGGACATCCCCCTAGTGGGGAAAAAAGGGGGGAAGTCTGATCGCCCTGGCTATTTCCTGATCGGTGCTGCGGGCTGGAGAGTCCACGCAGCACCGATCAGAAGAAATTCACGTGGTCCTTAAGTGGTTAAGTGACAAGACAATATATAATATATGTACAGCGCTATTGTTATATCAAACCAGACCTAACAGAGAAGCATTTAAATATCTGTTTCCCCTGAGCTCTTTAATTGTTTTTAAAGGCTTATTTAAGCGGGGAAAAAAATGAGTTTAACTTACCTGGAGCTTCTTACAGCCCTCTGTGCCCATGCCATCCTTCCAAGACCCTCCATCCAGCAACGGGCAATTCCCTAAAAGCTGAACGGTGGCGGGCAGTTGGAGGCTGCATTTTCTGTGCGATTGGACTTCTATACAAGTATAGGAGAGCATGAAAATCGCATATAGCACAAAATCATCACGCACATTTTGCATAGAATATTTTGAGCATTCTTTGTCATCATGCCCACAGTCTTTGTTTGTTGAGGCCCCCCAAATGGGGTACAGTAAAATGGCTCCGGCTAAATAATGGCGTGTGGTTGTGCCGCTAGTCTTTTAAAACGATATTTATCGTTTTATATCAAAACGGTATTTATTGTTTATGTAAATACATTAATGTCAATAAGATGAAGCAGAAGAACTGTGTCCCTCTCCTGCATTCAAACAAAATAATCATGTCAAAATCTCCCTTGAAGATAATCTATTGAAGCAAGCATCAGCTCATCCGTATTGTGCCAGAGAAGCACTTGTGACATGGAGGGCGCTGGCAGCCCAGCCGGGTGGATGAGTGCCTGCAGCGGGGAGCCAGCCGGGGAGAGATGTAAGACACAGGGATACTTGGCAGCAGATAACATGGAGCAGCAGCATGAGCAGCGGATATAGGGATGAGCGTAATGACCTAATTACGAATTTCCGAAATTTCGCGAAATTACTACAATTACGATTTTAGCAGTAATCGAAATTTCGTAATTTTCGCAAATTACGCAAATTTTCGTAATTACGATTACGAAATTTAGTATTTTAAAGTTTGCAAAGGTTTCTATCCCTCTAGATGCCTTCGTAATCGAAATTTCACTCCCGTAATGACGAATTTCGTGTCTTCAACCGAAAAGTTTGCAAAGGTTTCTATCCCTCTAGATGCCTAAAATGCACAGCCAGCTCCTCCTCCTCCTCCTCCTCCTCCTCTCTCTCTCTCTCTCTCTCTCTCTCTCTCTCTCTCTCTCTCTCTCTCTCTCTCTCTCTCTCTCTCTCTCCAGAGATCTGTAGTATTTCAAAACCATACTCACATTCATGACATGTCCAGGGATCAAACCCAGGCCAACCGCATGGAAGACAGCTATGCTCACCACCATACCACCAAACACACACTAAATAGACTGCTAACCTAAATCTTACTTGTAGACAGTCATATGAGACACATGCTGGGTGCAGGGCTTTGTGATTGGACCATGCGATAGAGTGAGGTGCAAAAATGAAATCATGCCTAGCAGAGGATGGTTTCACAGTGCTAAATGCTAGGCTGGCTGTGGTGCAATTGGTTAGTGTGTCTGGCTGGTAACAGCAAGGTTACAGGTTCAATTCCATCCAGGCATGTCTTTTCCTTTTGCGTTCAACAGTTGTCCAAACAGAGCCAACAGAGCCCCAGATAGCCATGTAGAGTTAGGTCACAGCTAGCCTGGCTGTGGTGCAATTGGTTAGTGCGTCTGGCTAGTAACAGCAAGGTTACAGGTTCGATTCCATCCAGGCATGTCTTTTCCTTTTGCGTTCAACAGTTGTCCAAACAGAGTCAACAGAGCCCCAGATAGCCATGTAGAGTTAGGTCACTGCTAGCCTGGCTGTGGTGCAATTGGTTAGTGCGTCTGGCTGGTAACAGCAAGGTTACAGGTTCGATTCCATCCAGGCATGTCTTTTCCTTTTGCGTTCAACAGTTGTCCAAACAGAGCCAACAGAGCCCCAGATAGCCATGTAGAGTTAGGTCACAGCTAGCCTGGCTGTGGTGCAATTGGTTAGTGCGTCTGGCTGGTAACAGCAAGGTTACAGGTTCGATTCCATCCAGGCATGTCTTTTCCTTTTGCGTTCAACAGTTGTCCAAACAGAGCCAACAGAGCCCCAGATAGCCATGTAGAGTTAGGTCACAGCTAGCCTGGCTGTGGTGCAATTGGTTAGTGTGTCTGGCTGGTAACAGCAAGGTTTGATTCCATCCAGGCATGTCTTTTCCTTTTGCGTGCGCGCGCTGCGCCATTGAACCCCATGGGGTATTTTGCGTGCGTAAAACTTTACGCATGCAAAACTTTGTGCTCGGTGTTTGGACAACTGTTGAACTCAAAAGGAAAAGACATGCCTGGATGGAATCGAACCTGTAACCTTGCTGTTACCAGCCAGCCACACTAACCAATTGCACCACAGCCAGGCTAGCTGTGACCTAATTCTACATGGCTATCTGGGGCTCTGTTGGCTCTGTTTGGACAACTGTTGAACGCAAAAGGAAAAGACATGCCTGGATGGAATCGAACCTGTAACCTTGCTGTTACCAGCCAGACGCACTAACCAATTGCACCACAGCCAGCCTAGCATTTAGCATTGTGAAACCATCCTCTGCTAGGCATGATTTCATTTTTGCACCTCACTCTATCGCATGGTCCATGGTCCAATCACAAAGCCCTGCACCCAGCATGTGTCTCATATGACTGTCTACAAGTAAGATTTAGGTTAGCAGTCTATTTAGTGTGTGTTTGGTGGTATGGTGGTGAGCATAGCTGTCTTCCATGTGGTTGGCCTGGGTTTGATCCCTGGACATGTCATGAATGTGAGTATGGTTTTGAAATACTACAGATCTCTGGGGAGAGAGAGAGAGAGAGAGAGAGAGAGAGAGAGAGAGAGAGAGAGAGAGAGAGAGAGAGAGAGAGAGAGAGAGAGAGAGAGAGAGAGAGAGAGAGAGAGAGAGAGGAGGGCTGGCTGGCTGGCTGGCTGGCTGGCTGTGCTATTCATTTTAGGCATCTAGAGGGATAGAAACCCTTACAAACCTGAAACAGTAAAATTTCGGTTGGAGACACGAAATTCGTCATTACGGAAGTGAAATTTCGATTACGAAATTGTAAATTACGATTTGAAAATTAATTACGAAATTACGAATTTGGGTCGTAATGTTAAATTTCGCATTCGTAATAAAAGCAGTTCGAAATTTCGAAAATTTCGGCTCATCTCTAATTGTCATATTGCTGTATGTCACCCCTAAATATTGTCTGTTACCTAAACTAACGTCCAGCGCTGCGTAATATGTTGGCGCTTAATAAATACAATAAATAAATAAAAATAATAAATAGTTTGTCTTTTTGCAGGGTTCACCCCTCCTGTTTTTCTCATTACTGGTAGGGCAGCCTTGGTGGGCACTAGGCAACAAAGTAGTCTGTCACCTGCTAGGGGTGATGGCCTATCATCCCTTGCAGGGTGTGCTGGTGAAGACCTGTGCTCACTTGGACTCCATGTCTCAGGGGTGCCCACACCAATCACTGGTGCCAAGATCAAAAGGACCTTGACACAGTGGCAGTTTAGGAATGACACTTGTTCAGACACACTGTAGAGGGTAGGTGCGAGGACATGTAGCACGGACCCCTTTTGGAGAAATTAAAGAATTGGTTGGATGAGTAATAGGCCAATGAGATTGGAATACACTTCCAGTACTCCTTTGAGTGTTTTATCTGAGATGTTTACAAACTTTCTTAGGGGAAAAAACCTTGTATGGAGTTGAGCTTTGAACCTTTTATTCAATTGTGGAAAAATGTAGTAGTAAATATGAGACTTTAAGTAGATACGGTATTCAAGCTGGGTAGACTGACACAGACATATCCTTTTGTAAACATAATAACATAATTCAGTATTCAGACATTTATGGTGCAGATTCCTTGGCACATGACATTATTTCTGAATAGATGTATGTAAAGCGTGTACTGAGGAGGACACTATGTCATGTGGCACGTTCATTGCATACAAGACAAAATTCAAGCACATATTTTGTTCCTGAAGCCATTGTTAAGGAATCTGTTGAAGGACCATTGAAAATACAATGAAAGATACCTCATGCAAATCTATTACCCACACACACAAACACAAAAGATGTGTGGTAAATGTCTGAAGGTCAGGACTGCCTTGAAAGGTTGACCATGACTGCATTTAAAGATCATAGTTGCTGTAGAAACATACAAGTGGTCTGGTCCTTTTCCCGGGACATAGGCTGAAAACCATATTATATGATTTTTTTTGTTATGACAATTAAATCATACAAGCAGATTTCAAATGCTTTGTGCATCTGCCCCCACACAGTAAATATTGCATACCAGAATTATTAAAGCTGAAGTACATGATTAACCCTCAAATAGGGATCATATGATCTGTGGTCACCGGTCAGCTTTTTTAAAACCACTTTAACATACTACTAAAGAAGTGCCTAGTGGATGTGTTTCCTCTTGTTCTCTACGTCTCCAGCTGTAGACATCTTTTGTGTGAAATGAGATGTTTCTACCTTAGCTGCTATGGTTATTCTTCTACACGGTAATTCTTGGGTGGGACATAATGGGTGAAGGCAAGTATTAGTCCCTAACTAAGTATTGGTCAGATGTACAACCCCAGTATTAGGTAGCTAGATGTGCCCTCCAGTATAGGAAACCAGGAGTGCTCCTCTTAGTATAGGTAGCTATAGGTGTGCCTGAGTATAGGTAGCTAGAGAGAGCCCCCAGTATGGGTAGCCACATGTAACTCCTCCCAGTATTAGGTAACCAGAGTTAATTCCCTTGTATAGGAAGTCAGAGGGCCTCTCAGTATTAGGTAGCCCCTCCCCAATATAGGTTGCAAGTTTTGATCCCATATTAGTTAGCACTTTTAGCTTCCCCCAGAGTACGTAGCAGATGTGTCTCTCTCCCCACTATAGGAGTATCCACTCTTGGCATTACACTGATGAGCTCTCCCTTCAGCCTGCCCTCCCAGTAAGGGGCCGGAGCTACCATAGGAAAAAATGGGTAATTGCCCCAGGGCCCCAGAGCCTGTAGGGGCCTCCAAGTGGTCCCTCCCCCATCTTAACTGTTGTTCCCCAGGGACTCTGCAGAGTCTGGTAAGTTGGGAGGTGATTGGGGAAGGTTCAGCAGCCAACTCAAGGGGCCAGGAGGGAAATTTGGCTGCAACAAAGGGCCTCTAATGACACTTTTTGGTCGGGGGTGTCTGTTGGGGGCCCCCAGGCTAATTTTGCCCTAGGGCCCAATTGTTACTTGAACTGGCCCTGCTCCCAGTGTCTTCTCTATGGCTATAGCGGCATTTTTCTGCATGTGACATGTGACAAGAGATGCTGCTGTAGCTATGGAGATGGGATGCTGGATACAAAGCCAAAGGGAGCCCTCATAAATGGAATGCCAAGAGACTGGATTTCATAACCTCATTTTTACTTTGCTTGCTACAATGCATAGAGAGAGAGGAAGAGAGGGAGGGAAAGGGGCATTTGGGTAGGAGAGTTAGACACCTCTCCACCCTCAGGCATCTGTAGTTGCAAGCTTCAGTGCCTCTATAGTAAATCTGGCCCTGATAATGTGGGATTGTACCATCATTTTTGGCTAACATTTCCAAGTTCCGATGGAAATAAAGAGGATCCTAGTTCCTAAATCTTTCATTGTTAGTAAATTAGTAAATGTGAACAAGATGACTGTACTGAAGTGTAGTTTGGCTCAGAGTGTCTGTGGGTCTAGTGAGGTAAGTACTCCTCACCTTTTAAACTGTTTTGATTGATTTATACTTTTGGGGGGGGGGGGCACCTCCTTCCCTGAATAAAATCTTCTTCAAGAACCCTGTTTACACATATGGGGCAAGGGGGCATATGTATTATTATTAGTACGTTGTGGATGAGCTGGGCACAGGGTGAGAGGAATGATGGCTCACCCTGCTGCCGATCTATTCCCTTGCGACATTAAATATTATTTCCCCTCCGAGTCATAGCAACTCAGAGGGAGGTGTAATTCATGATCCGGCGATCCCTGAGTGCACTGAAATCACCTGCTTCGCAGAGGGGGGCATAGTCATGAAATAGAGGGGCAACATAGCACCCCCTCCATTCCAAGAGCTAAGTAACCACTCAGGATGGACACAGGGGTTCTGCTGACAAATTCAAATAGCTGGTGGACTGTTCGCGCATAGGCAGTCACCCAAAATTCTGAGTGATCAGATAGGTACCTCCACCGTGGCTAATTTGTACAGGGAACTGCTGAGACATCATACATATTGGCCAAAAGTGTGCTAAATAGTCAAAACACAGGCTAAGTTATGCCTTTAACTACTTGAGGAATGCAGTGTTAAACCGTACAAAAGACCAGGCCATTTTTGTGCAAATAGGCCACTGCAACTTTAAGGCCTAGCTGCTAGAGATGGCCCGAACGGTTCGCAGGTGAACGGGAACTGGTGAACTTCCATGGTTCGTGATCACAGAGAACTGCGAACTTTTTCGGAAGTTCGGCCCGCCCCTTTACTACATCATTAGGGACAACTTTGACCCTCTACATCACATTAAATAGGCACATTGTAGCCAATCAGGCTACACTCCCTCCTGGAGCCCACCCCCCCTTATAAAAGGCAGGCAGCGTCAGGTATTGGACTCACTCATGTGCCTGCAGTAATTAGAGAAGGGAGAGCTGCTGCAGAGAGAGCTATAGGGAAAGCTTAGTTAGGCTCTTGTAGGCTTGTTAGCTTGCTCCTTTCTGATTCCTATTGCTAAAAAGGCACCCCTCAACAGCTCTTTTGAGAGATAATCTTGTTCTTGTGATCTATTTTTTTTGTGTCCCACTTGCATTATATACAGTCCTGTCAGTCAGTCGCAGCTGGCCTTTGGCCCCTTGGTGGTAATCCTACTGTGCCACTGCCAGGCCCAGCACATTCAGTGACTACCGGTGTGTGTGACAGGCAGCTGCACATTTGTAATCCCAATCACTGCACCTGCTCACTGTTCAGTGCACCTACCTACCTACGTACGTGAGCACACGCATTGTTAATACCACCAGTCATTGCACCTGTTCACGGTACCTGTGTGTGTGTGTGTGTGTGTGTGTGTGTGTGTGTGTGTGTGTGTGTGTGTGTGTGTGTGTGTGTGTGTGTGTGACAGCTGCACATTTGTAATCCCAATCACTGCACCTGTTCACTGTTCAGTGCACCTACCTACCTACCTACGTCAGGGCATGCATTGTTAATACCACCAGTCATTGCACCTGTTCACGGTACCTGTGTGTGTGTATGTGTGTGTGTGTGTGTGACAGCTGCACATTTGTAATACCAATCACTGCACCTGTTCACTGTTCAGTGCACCTAGCTACCTACCTACACGAGCGCACGCATTGTTAATACCACCAGTCATTGCACCTGTTCACGGTACCTGTGTGTGTGTGACAGCTGCACATTTATAATCCCAAACACTGCACCTGTTCACTGTTCAGTGCACCTACCTACCTACGTACGTGAGTGCACGCATTGTTAATACCACCAGTCATTGCACCTGTTCACGGTACCTGTGTGTGTGTGACAGCTGCACATTTGTAATACCAATCACTGCAGTGCATACTTGTAACCTGTTCAGTGCACCTACATGAGCGCAAGCAATATAATATACCATCAGTCACTGCACCTGTGTGTGATGCACATTTGTAATTCCAATCACTGCTGTGCATACCTGTAACCTGTTCAGTGCACCTACGTGACCGCAAGCAGTGTAATATACCACCAGTCACTGCACCTGTTCATGGCACCTGTGTGTGACAGCTGCACATTTGTAATACCAATCCCTGCATACCTGTTCACTGCACCTGTGTGACCGCACTCTGTTTAGTATACCAGTCCATGCATACCTGTTAACTGCACCTGTGTGACAGCTGCACGTTGTATTGTAATACCAGTCACTGCATACCGTTCACTGCACCTGTGTGACTGCACATTGAATTAGTCAAGTCAGTGCATACCTTTCACTTCATCCCCGCCGATATGGACAAAACAACAGGAAGAGGCAGAGGCAGACCCAGAGGCGGGCCACCCGGCAGGTCTGTTCGAGGTCATGCTGACGTGATTTTGTGCAACCTTAGACCAAAGTACAGTGCTCAAAGGGAGGCATGTCCCATCAACTCACAAGATTGTCGGGACGTGGTTGACTATTTAACACAGAACACCTCATCTTCCGCAGCCACCAGCGCTACTCCAAGTACCACATCTGCTACATTTGACACTTCGCAATTCGTTATTTGGTGGGGAGATTCAGAGCCATTATTGTTACAACAAGATGAAGGCGCTAAGCAAGTTACACCACCTCATATGTCTGAGTTAAGCGACACTATGGACGTAACATGTGAGGAGGAGGATGAAGAAGTACCTGCTGTTGGTGCAGTTTTGGAGGTGTTTGATACAAGCGAAGCTGGGGAGGATGATTATGTTGATTATGATGTTATGATGATACGGATGCCATGTGGGTTCCAAATAAATGAGATGAACAGGGGGACAGTTCAGAGGGGGAGTTAGAGAGGAGTAGGAGGAGACAAGTTACTGAAAGAAGCAGGGGGAGCTCGTCATCAGAAACAGCTGGTGGCAGTGTCCGGCGCCATGTATCGCCACCTATGGACAGCCAGCCAACATGTCCTTCAACATCAGCTGCTGACGCCACCATAGTGCTCACACCCCAGGGTGGCTCAGTGGTGTGGAATTTTTTTTAGTGTGTATGCCAAAGATCAGAGCAATGCCATCTGTACTCCCTGCCACCAAAAATTGAGCAGTGGAAAGGCCAACAACCACGTAGGGACCACTGCCTTATGAAGGCACATGCAGAAAAGGCACAAACTGCAATGGGAAGACCACCTGAGCAAAAGCAGCACACAAAAGCAAAGCCATCTCCTTCTCCTCTTCCTTCTTCAGGTGCATCATCTTCAGCCGCTTTCTCCCTTGCACTTTTACATTTACAGCCACCCTCCTCCACTCCACCTCTCACCTTAAACAGCTCCTGCTCCTCTGCCCACAGCAGCAGCCAGGTGTCCCCGAGGGAAATCTTTGAGCGGAAGAAGCCAATGTCTGCCAGTCATCCCCTGGCCTGGTGTCTGACTGAACTGTTATCCCACCAGCTGTTACCATACCAGCTGGTGGACTCTAAGGCCTTCCGAAAACACCGCAGGGACACCGCAGTGGAAGATACCAGGCCGCAATTATTTCTCAAAAAAGGCGATACCCACACTGTACCGGGAAGTAGAAAGGCAAGTGGTGTCATCTCTGGCACACAGTGTTGGGTCAAGGGTCCACCTGACCACGGATGCCTGGTCTGCCAAGCACAGTCAGGGCAGGTACATTACTTACACAGCCCATTGGGTCAACCTGGTGACCGATGGCAAGCAGGGAGTACGTGGCTGTGCAGCGGACCAACTTGTGACACCTCCACTGCTTGCAGGCAGGCCTGCTGCCACCTCCTCTCCTTATCCTCCTACTCCTCCTGCTACATCCTCTTCGCTGTCATTCTCCTCCTCCTTCTCCTTGGCTGAGTGGCAGCGCAACTCTACTGGTGCCACAAGCTTGATTTACGATAGCCAGACTCGCTGGAATTCGATTCTCCTGATGTTTGACCGCCTGCTACAACAGTAGAAAGCTGTCAAACAGTATCTCTACAACTACAGTCAAAGGACACAGTCTGGGGAGATGGGGATGTTCTGGCCGAAGTACTGGACACTCATGTGAAATGCCTGCAGGCGCATGCGGCCGTTTGAGGAGGTGACAAACATCGCAGTGAAGGCGCCATCAGCGACTTGATCCCGTATGCCTTCTTCCTGGACTGTGCTGTGCGCAGAGTGGTGGATCAAGCTGTGGATGAGCGTGCACAGGAACAGTTACAGGAGGAAGCATTGTGGGATCAATTCTCATCAGAACCATATGCTTCCTCAACACCTGCGGCAGCACAGAGGGGGAGGAGTAGGAGGAGGAGGAAGAGTCGTGTGGGGAAGAGGAGTCAGATGATGAGGAGAGGAAGTTTTTTTTTTTGAGGGGGCAGCAGAAGAACAACCCTAGCAGGCGTTGCAGGGGGATTGTGCTGCTCAACGCTCCCGTGGTACTGTTCGTGGCTAGGGGGAGGAGGAGAACTTACCTGACATCATTGAGGTAGAGCAAGAGGAGTTGGATAGTACGTCTGGATCCAACTTTGTGCAGATTGCGTCTTTCATGCTGTCCAGCCTGTTGAGGGACCCCCGTATAAAACAACTCAAGGGGAGTGACCTGTACTGGGTGGCCACACTACTAGACCCTCGGTATAGGCACAAAGTGGCAGATATGTTACCAACTCACCTGAAGACAGAAAGGATGCTGCACATGCAGAACAAGCTGGCAACTATGCTTTACAGTGTGTTTATGGGTGATGTCACAGCACAACGGAATAAAGGTACCACTGCCAGTAAACCTTCTCCCATGTCCACGCAGGCAAGGACAGGACGCTCTAGCGATTTCATGGTGATGTCGGACATGCAGACATTCTTTAGTCCAACGCCTCGCCTTAGCGCTTCCGGATCCACCCTCCACCAACACCTCAACCGGCAGGTAGCTGACTACCTAGCATTAAGTGTGGATGTAGACACTGTGAGCAGCGATAAACCCCTGGACTACTGGGTGCGCAGACTTGACCTGTGGCCAGAGCTGTCCCAATTTGCCATCCAATTTCTGTCTTGCCCTGCCTCAAGCGTCCTGTCAGAAAGGACCTTCAGCGCAGCTGGAGGCACTGTCACTGAGAAGAGAAGTCGCCTAGGTCACGACAGTGTTCAGTACCTCACCTTTATCAAAATGAATGAGGCATGGATCCCAAAGGGTTACTGCACGCCCGAAGACTAAGTCAGTCCCCACACACAGCATCTGTGCCTGCACCCCGTGTGATGGGCTGCCTGCCCCAAGACTAAGTCGCTCCCCACTCAGCATCTCTGCCTGCAGGCCGCTTGACTGCCACCACCAACAGGTTCCACCAGAACTGTCTAGCAGTGGCCGCTATAATAATTTTTCTGGTGCGTGTACATGCCTGCCTAATTTTTATGGCTGCACTGCAGCTGCAACAACAAAACAAAAGGCATGTACATGTGTCAATTCCCCTTCGTGATTGTTACCTTGCCGTGGTGAAGGGGCTTGCGTATCATAATGAAGCAATGACCGCCGGCTATATGAGTGTGTTGGGGGCACACCTGACCCAAGAAAATAGATAATAAGGTTGTTGCTTCATTGTGGACAGACCAAATTCGATCAGCTGGACACTTAATCACTGTTGCTCTGTCATTCAGCTACCTCAGCCCGACCATATGGGCTTGAAAACCACTTTATCGCCAGCACTCTGGCCATGGTGCGCACCAGTCCAGCACAGCCGTCACTACACAAACAGATGTTTGTGGTGCGTTACACAGTGAGTTTTGTCTGTCTGTGTGAAGCAGTACACTAATTACACTCCCTGATTGATGTATACACATGCAAGATGTTTTAAAGCACTTTAGGCCTCCAATTTAGCAATAAAATGTGATTTCTGCCCTTAAAACGCTGCTTTGCATCAAATCCTGATTTTTTTTCCCGGGACTATTGGCATGTATCCCACTCCGCCGTGTTCCCCTCCAGGTGTTAGACCCATTGAAACATCTTTTCCATCACTTTTGTGGCCAGCATAAATGTTTCTAGTTTTCAAAGGTCGCCTCCCCGTTGAAGTATATTGCAGTTTGTGGAAGTTCGCGTTCGCGGTTCGCAAACCGAAATCGGAGGTTCTGGCCATCTCTACTAGCTGCAGGGCCACACAACTCAGCACACAAGTGATTCACCCTCCCGCCCTTTTCTCCCCACCAACAGAGCTCTCTGTTGGTGGGGTCTGATCGCTCCCCCAATGTTTATTTTTCTGTGTAAATATTTATTTTATTAATACATTTGACTATTTAAAAAAAATACTAGCGCGCCCTCCCTTCCCCCGCCAGCCAATCCCCATGATCAGCTGTCATAGGCTTCAGCCGCGCAATCTCCTGCTAGCCCCATTGACAGCCGTTCACGCCAATAGTTGTGGAGCGGTTGGCAAGTAGTTAAAATATACATCATTGAATTTTACCTCGGCCACATTAAAAATTGAGCTGCAGTGTTACATTTCTCTTACTAGAGTTACTCTTTAAGATAATAATCTTCACATTTTTTTTCCTTTACAGCGTATGCTATGAAAAGAACATTAGCTCAAGATGCATTAAGCCTATATGGAAATATATTACCTTTCTTTATGGGGATTTAGCATGCAAAGTTGATCAGATCATTGTGTTTGGGACAAATAGCCATTCTTTTTTTGTGATCTATTACGTCTCCTATTAAAATGGAAAGGAGAAGATTTTTTTCTTTCTGTCTTTTGTCCACATCAGTAACCATGCCAGTAAAGCCATCAAGCTTATTTCTTCAACGAGAGCAAGCTTTTAGTTCAGCTTAAAATGTATAAATTGAATTTATAGCAATATGTTTTAATTAAGTGTTAAGGGGCATCTGAGTCAGCTATTTACCCACTTAAGTATTTCTTTAGAGAACAATGTTACTATTCTCATCATTGCTTCACTATAAAACATTATGTTTTAAAAGACTCAACCTCCACAGCTGTGCGTATGCTAATTGGAAATGACTGTACTCTAAAGAGGTATTAAATATATCTATCCTCCTGTGATATACTGCACAGTCTGCAATCAGAAAGCGTCTGTGCGTAGGCATCGGGATGAATTTTTCATACTGTAGGTCAATTTTAGAATTTTCGCAAAAGTTAGATATTCAGATTAGACAGAGTAGTTAGAAAGGAAATATATATACTCATGAAAATCTGACTTGCATACAACATTTGGAAAATTAGAAACGTAGTTGTTTTCTCTTTATTGAATGTCCTACTATTGCATTGCCTATCTTTTTGCCCATGGCCCGTATGCAAGTACGGCTATCTCCCTGGAGTACGGTTATCTCCCAGGAGTTCATTTTCATCTTCTCTTTAAAATAACTTTTCAGCCTTTTACAATTGAAAAATGCTAAAAAAAGTTATGAACCAAAAAAGCATATATGGGGCCCTTCCTGTCCACCTCTGTACCACTTAAGTATGGGGTGCCCCAGGGCTCAATCCTTTCTACCCTGCTTTTTACAATTTGCATGTTACCGCTTGGAAAACTAATCCAAAAATAGGGCCTGGCATACCACTGATATGCTGACGACACCCAACCATATCTTTCCTTCAAGCCTGGTGTGACAAACCCAACTCAAACTATAAACGCCTGCTTCGGCGAACTATAGCAATGGAAGAGTGACAACTGGCTGAGACTAAACACAGATAAAACTGAAGTCCTTCTGATCAGAGGGCAGCGCATGACAACAAAACAACTTAAACATGAAAGAAATGTTACAGCTGCATAGTAATCCCTGAAATCTCATATCCACAGGTTATAATAATTTAGTCATATACAGAGTCCACCTGAAAACTCTCGGTCCCAGAGCCTTCTGTCATGCTGCTCCTACATTATGCTGCTCCTTACCTCAGCAGCTCAGGACAGCTCCATCTCTGGACATGTTTAAATCCAGACTGAAAACCCACCTGTTCAGTTTGGCATTTGCAGAAATACAATTTTTGGGTTCTTTTCCGTTAGCCGGGCGCATCCACTAGGTGGCGATAAAACTCCTCTAGAGTTACATATTTCCCTACTATCCATGGCGGCCTGGAGAGGGAATAGTAATTAACGCCACCTGGTGGTTGCGCCCGGCTAACAGAATAGTACCAATTTTTGTTGTGTGAATACTTCATCCTACTACCAACTACTGAATATGAGACAGCCTAAGCGCTTTGAGTCCTATGGGAGAAAAGCGATATAGAAATGTTATTGTTGTTGAAAAACATGCCCAAAAGTTGGTGAAAAGGTGCTATCAAAATGATTCTGAGTATTTTCTTGCTTGCTGGTAGTTTAAAAGGCATTTTATGACAAGGGTCTTTATGCAATAAACCTTTTCTCCTGAGTTTTCTCCTAGGAGAGAATGTTTCATCTTCTGTTTAACATAACTTTACAGCATTCTGCAATTAAAAAAGGATGGAAAAGTAGGTGAAAAAGTACCATCAGAATTATTCTGAGTATTTTCTTGCTTGCTGGTGGCTTAAAAGGAATTATATTGATACGTTGTCAAAATATCACCTAGGAGGAAACTTAGGAAAAAAATCTTAATTGAATATGGGCCTAGGTCATATTTTCCCACCTCGGCCTATATGCAATTTTCTTTTTCTTTCGAGTTTTCTTCTAGGGGATAATTTTCATCTTCTCTTTAAATTAACTTTTCAGAATTTTACAATTAAAAAGGACCCAAAAGTTGGTGAAAAAGTACTATTAAAATTATATTGTTTTCTTGCTTGCTGGTGGTTAAAAAGGCATTTTATGGCATGGGGCCATATGCAATTACAGTAACCTTTTCTCCTGAGTTTTCCCCCAGGTGATATTTCTACAGCTTTTAAATAAATTACCTTTTACACCACCAGCAAGCAAACAATTCCTCAAAATATTTTTTATAGTACCTTTTCACCTACATTTTGGTACTTTTTCCATTGCAAAGTGCTAAAAAGTTAAATTAAATTGAAGATGAAAAATTATTTCCTAGGAGAAAACTCAGGAGGAAAAGTGAATTGCAAATGGCCCGTGGTGTGAAAATGTCACTAGGAGAAAACTCAGGAGAAAAAGTAAATTGCATATGGGTCCTTGTAAATACAATACCCTTAAACCCCCATCAAGCAAGAATATGCTCAAAATAATTTTGCTAGTACTTTTCCAACTAGTTTTTGGTACTTTTTCAATTGCAAGATGTTAAAAAGTGATTTTAATCAGAAGCTGAAAAATGGTCTCCTAGGAGAAAACTCAGGAGAAAAGACATTCTCTTTAGATATTGTCTTCTCTTTAAAATAACTTTTCTGCACTTTGCAATTGAAAACACAAAAGGAGAGACACCGAGAGCCCAATATAGCATGTAGTGATACTAAGGTAAATATGTAAAGACAGGTATCTATATATTTACTCGAAAAACATGGTTACCTCTTAGGCCCGGTTCACATTAGCGGTGGCCGTCCGGAATGGCCGTGCCGGAGCCGGACCGCTTGCAGAACGGACGGAACGGACGCACGGCAATAGCAATGAAAGCCTATGCGTCCGTTCACATGCGTCCGTTCTGCCGGACCGGAGCCGGACCGGATCCGGACCGGATCCGGACTCCGGCGTCCGTTCCAACATGCGCTATTTTTGGGTCCGGCTCCTCCGGCAGCCGTATCCGGGGCGGAGCCGGACTGCACCATCCGGCCAATACAAAGTAATGAGAACCGGAGAGCGCACAACACACTGGCTACAAAAACCGGACGTTCTACCCCACTTCCTATGCATTTTGGATGGGGACCACATGGAGTTCACAGAGTGGGGCAGCAGCGATTTCATGCTGGAGCTCTAGGCAGCAACATGTCTGATATAAGTCTGATAACGAGGAGGCGAACAACAGAGAATTCCCAGGTATACGAAAAATGCCTGGATCCATGGTCCCAACTGCAGTCTCTGTATCCACGGATGGTCTCCACACGTCCACCTGTCTCCAACAATGACCCCAGACCCTTCTGCTGACCTCCCAGACCCCAGGTATTTACAGGTTGTTATCTCCTTAAGAAACCGGATCCGGACCGCAACCGTGTTCACACCGCACGGAAACCGGATGCAAACGGACCGGATCCGGACCGGATCCGGATAGGAACCGTACGGATCAGGTCCGGTCCTGATACGGTGCGGTCCGGACATCCGGTGCGGTTTTGACAAAACCGCAAGTGTGAACGGGGCATTAGGCAAACACTGTAAAAGTAGGTGGGGAGAAATAATCTGACCCCATTCAGGATTAAGAAGTTGCTCTCTGTAGGTTGGAAAAAAGGGGGTTACACCCCTCTACCAAGAGTGAATTAAGCAATGGAATGAGTTTCGTAACAGAGGCATCAAAATAGGATAAGATACATCAAAGCTGTTTAAAATTGGAGGTAGTGGTGGACTTACCTCCTACAAGTAGACACAAAGGGCCATATTCTATTGGTGAACTCGCCAGCGCTAAGCACTGGCGAGTTCTTAACTTAGGCGATGGGGGCATCGCCTAATCTAATTAAACTTTAGACCCCCCCAGGCGGAAAAGAACTCGCTTGGGCGATATAATCGCCCAGCGAGTTCTTAACACGGAATCCAATTACCCTTATCATGTCTCCGGGAAGCGATGCTTCCCGGCAGACATGAGCGTTAGCTTAGACCTGCAAAAAGCAGGTCTAAACTAGCTAACGCACGTCGTCGCCGCAGCATCTGGGGGTCTCCTTTAATAAGGAGACCCCCAGAGCTCCCCGTCGGGTCGCCGCACAGTTTAGAAGCCAGCGCGCAGCTCTGCCCGGCTCCTCTGTCATACGTACCGCCGCCGATCACCCGCCGCCTCTCGCCGCAAAATCCGTCACGTAATTACAGTGTATCTAACACTGTAATTACTGTGCGCATAGAAGGAGCCCGGGCAAAGCATCTTTGAATCTGCAGCAGGGCTCCCCATTGGTCTGCTGTCTGAACCAATAAAATGGCTCACACAGCAGACCAATGGGGAGCCCGGCTGCAGATTCAAAGATGCTTTGCCCGGGCTCCTTCTATGCGCACAGTAATTACAGTGTTAGATACACTGTAATTACGTGACGGATTTTGCGGCGAGAGGCGGCGGGTGATTGGCGGCGGTACGTATGACAGAGGAGCCCGGCAAAGCTGCGCGCTGGCTTCTAAACTGTGCGGCGACCCGACGGGGAGCTCTGGGGGTCTCCTTATTAAAGGAGACCCCCAGATGCTGCGGGGGAAGATGTCGGCGATGTTCGGCGGACGAGTGCGCATGTGTGGGGAGTGAGGCCGTGGTGCTGATGGACAGCACCACAGCGTAAACCTCACTCCCCATCGCTCGGTAACAGGGAGCATCGCTCAGGCTTTCGCCTGAGTAATGCTCCCTAACGATTGGCCATTGCGCGAAGGATATGGGCAATAGGATTTGCCGGTAATCCTCGCGCGATGGCAAGGTGATAAGTAGCTCGCATCTGCAAGCTACTTATCACCTTGAATAGGATATGGCCCAAAGTTCTGTTGATTCATGGTCAAAAAATAATTTTTTTCACATACTCCTCAATGCAACAAGTTTTGCAGGTTTAATCCCACTTCATCAGGCTAAATACTGAGAAAAAAACTATTGCAGTAAGCCCAGGGCCCATATGCAATTCACCTTTTCTCTTACGCTTTCTCCTAAGAGATAATTTTTAACATATGCTTAACCTATTTTGGTTCCTGGACGTAGTTTCTACGTCCAGGAACCATGCGCGCTACAGCGCGCCCCCGCGGCCGATCGTGCGCGTGCACGCGCACTCCCGGCCGCGGATTTGGTAGCCAAGGAATCAATGTATCGGGCTATGGAGCCCGATCATTGATTCCTCTCCCCCGCTGAAAAAGCGACAGCTTCTCTCGGAAGCTGAGCTTTTTCTGGCCGTATCCTTCCCGATACGTCACTCTAAGCGCGTGCTACGCTTAGAGTGACGTCATGTAAACAAACTCATGGCCGCCATCTTGTGGCCAAAAAGTAATACTACACCTGAAAAACAAAAACAAAAAGAATTAACACACATTTACATTATAAATCTATTGTTTACCTCCCACCCTCCCAAAAGTACCCAAATAAAACGTTTAGTATAAAAAAAAAAACAAACATGTAAATAAAAAAAAAAAACATGTAAATATTTACCTAAGGGTCTAAACTTTTTAAATATCAATGTAAAGATGAAATATTTCTATATTTTTTTTTATTTTAAACTTGTAAATAGTGATAGATGCAAAATGGAAAAATGCACCTTTATTTCCAAATAAAATATTGTCGCCATACATTGTGATAGGGTCATAATTTTAACGGTGTAATAACCGGGACATATGGGCAAATACAATACGCGAGTTTTAATTATGGAGGCATGTATTATTTTAAAACTATAATGGCTGAAAACTGAGAAATAATGCATTTTTTCTATTTTTTTCTTATTCTTCCTGTTAAAATGCATTTACAGTAAAGTGGCTCTTAGCAAAATGTACCCCCCAAAGAAAGCCTAATTGGTGGCGGAAAAAACAAGATATAGATCAGTGCATTGTGATAAGTAGTGATAAAGTTATAGGCTAATGAATGGGAGGTGAACATTTCTCACGTGAAAACGACGGAACCTGAATGGGTTAAAATAACTTTTCAGCACTTTGTAATTGAAAAAAATATAAAAAGTAGGTGAAAAGGTACTGTCAAAATTATTCAGTGTATTGTCTTGCTTCTTGGTTGCTTAAAAGGTGTAAACATATCAACTTGGATAAAACTAAAGAGAAAAGGTTAATTGCATTTGGGCACAGCAAGCAGGAAAATACTCAAAATACTTTTGATAGCACTTTTTCACCTACTTTTCTGAACTTTTACATTTTCAGAGTGTTGAAAAGTTATTTTAAACAGAAGATGAAAAGGTGAAAATTTATCTTTAAGGAGAAAATTTAAAAAAAACAGAGAATTGCAAAATAACTATTGTCCCATGTGTAATTAACTTTTTCTCCTGAGTTATCTCCTAGGAGATAATTCTCATATTCCATTTAAAATAACTTTGAGCATTTTACAATTGAAAAATTACCTAAACGTTGGTGAAAAAGTTCTCTCAACATTATTTTGAGTATTGTCTTGCTTGCTGGTGGTTTAAAAGTCATTTTATGACATAGGCCCATATGCAATTAATTTTTTCACCTGAGTTATCTTCTAGGAGATAATTTTCATCTTCTCTGTAAACAAAATTTTCAGCATTTTACAATTGAAAAAGTACCTAATAGTAGGTGAAAATGTACTATCAAAATTATTTTGAGCATTTTCTTGCTTGCTAGTGGTTTTAACAGGATTTTATGACAACTTATGAAAATATCACCTAGGTGAAAAGTCAGGAGAAAAAGTGAATTGCATATGAAAATATTACCTAGGAGAAAACTTGGGAGAAAAATTTAATTGCATATGGGCCCTTGTCTGTTCTCCTGTGATTTATGTATCCTTTTCTGTTTTTTTTTTTCTCTTGAATAAGGCCTTCTTATCAGCTTATCTCATGAATTATCTCTACTTATAGTTGAGGTTAAAAATAAGCAAGTTGAGATAAACCAAGAGGAAGCATTGTGAATAAACCCCTTTAAGAGCCATATGCAATTAACCTTTTCCCCTGAGGTTTCTCCTTGGAGATAATTTTTAATTTAAATTTAAAATAAACTTTCAGCACTTTGCAATGGAAAAAGTACCTACAAGTAGGTGAAAAAGTACTCTTAAAATTACTTAGAGTATTTTTTGCTTGCTGGTGATTTAAAACTTAATTAAATATGGGCCACAGTCTGTTTAAGAATTCATTAAGGTAAGCTAGCGCAATACACAATTAGGGAGGTTAGGTGTGTGTATGTATATATATATGCATATATCATCAGCAAGCAAAAAATACGCTAAATAATTTATATATATATATATATATATATATATATATATATATATATATATATATATATATTTATATATATTCCTTAACAAGCAAAAAAGTCTTACTAAAAAATCTCTAAAATGCTAATTTACAGGAAAGTTGACGACCACGTTGTAAACATGACAGTCAGACATAAGAGCTGCAGATATATGTTTCTAAAGGGAGAGGAAAAATGCAGCCCCCTGAGACGGAATTTCATATGTCACCATCTGTGATAGAAAATGTGTATGTTTAAATGACAGTTGTGTCCAGAAACTAAAGACTTTTTCTATGAACCCTACTTACATGCTGCCCCACATGACAGTACACTTGTTTCAACGGAGTCATAATTGACCAGTTACATCAGCAAGGTTCACACATCTCCACTTTCTACAGTTTTGCTTGAAAAAACATTTCAGACCTCTGAGCTTTGCCCAGGCCATCAGTGTATTCACACAAAGGAGCAAAAACTGCTGTACCTTCTCTGAAATCCTCCACTGCTCATTATATTAAACCTAGGCTAGACTTGCGGTAATGAAGTTGGCTGGACTGTCATTTTAGTGTTAAGCCTACATTTTACTATTCATCCGTGCATTTAAAAATTTTAAGAGGAACCCTGTGCTTAAAATATAAGAACACCTGTTGCATGTATGTAAAGCTACCTGAACTGAAAATTAAAAGTCAAAATTAGCATACACATACTTACCTTCTGTGTATTCAACTCTCTAAATCTCTTTCTTCTCTCCAGCCTTTTTAAAAATGGTGATGACCCTGTAACAGCTGCTGGGTCAGCACACTGTTAAACTGTATTAATGCCCAAGTGAGCCATAGGGAAACGTGGACATGATCTTGCACATCAGTTGTCCTTTCAGTTGTAACTGGCAGCAACTGATGTATAACTGACAGCAACGGATATATTTCTGTTCTGACAAAAATGTCATCAAAATTGGAAGGAATCATTGCTAGAAGGAAATGGTGAGCTTCTGAGAGGAATTGATGGCAAGGTAAGTATGTAATATTTATTTGTAGGTACAGCATGTGTTATTTTAACTTCATGAGGACCAGTGGTTTATACCCCCCTAGTAACCAGGTGATTTTTTTTTTACAATTCAGCACTTTGCTACTTTAACGATTTTTTCTCAGTCATTCAACTTAGCACCCAAAGGAATTTTACTTTCTTCCCACTAATAGAGCTTTCTTTTGGTGGTCTCTGATTGCTGCTGCAGTTTTTTTCTTAAATTAATTAAAATTGTTTATTTTTTTAAATAAAAAACCCTATTTCTTTTCATTAACCCCCCCATCTTAAATTGGTCCTAGACAGTGATCCATACACTATACTAAACTCTCATGGGCATCAGCCTATGTGAGGGATTCGATTGTGAACTGTTGGGAGGGACTGTTAACTGAGCTAAGTGACTAGGCTGTCCCCTGTACACTAGATGGCAGGCTGATCACAGAATCCTGCTTTGCTTACTAGCAGGAAATGGGCGCACGAGCTAATCCCACCCACCGCGCTTTGACGCCAATCGGTGTTAGGCGGTCCCCAGAGAGCCACGCTCCCACCGTCCATTGGCGTTAGGCAGTCGGGAGCTGGTTAAATCCTTTTACTCAGTTCCATTTCCCTAAGTTTACTGAATTTATAGGTTAAAAAAGTGGACTTGTGATTTATGTTCCCTGCTTATCAGTAGCAATGTTATTCCTATCTGGGCAGAGCCTTGCTCCCTGTAACATCACAAACTAAATTTAGACCTTTCTTAGTTTAGTGTATTTTAATCAGTGCAATGAACAGCACTGGGTCACTTAGGTAAGTGACCTTTGTCACAGGTTTGCTGTAAGTTGTGTTACCAAGGGTGCAAACTCTGTTCAATGGGACCACAGAGAGAGGAAGTGATTAGAGTTACTCCAAGAGGAAAAAAAAAAAACAATATTAGTCTGGCAACGGTCCTTGCTTTTTTTTCTAATCTCTACAACACTGGGAAGTAAAAATTGGATTGAGTCTGTCTTTAAGTTCTAGTTGACGTGGCTGCTATTAAATACATTCTATATAAGAAAAAAACACAACTTCCAACAAATCAGGGATTGCTAGAATTTTCACTTACACGGAGGAATTTGGATGAAGGGAGGCCTTTTCTATTCCTGAATGCAAAAATCTGAATTCGGATATTAATTAAAAAGCAAACTACAAATCTAAAAAAAAAACTACAGACAGCAAGTTTTTAAAATCATTTATTTGACTGGCATGCATATATAACTTACAAAGCACATTTTTTATTAAGATTCATTTTAAGTGAAAAGAGTGTCTTATAGGGGCAAGGTAACTAAATAACTAATAAAAACGAAAAATATTTCAAGGCTACCAGTAACCACTCCTGGAAAAAAGTTAGGTACTTACTTAAGAAGAGGGAAAGTTCTGATCCCATAGAGTCTTCCTGGCCCTCTCTGCATCCCATCATTCCACTGCTAGGCTGCTCATTGTAGCATTCAACTTTATTGTTGAAGAAGCCTTCGGGTCTCCTCAGAAGGCTACAGAAGTACTTGGGTCTCTGAGTACTTACAAAGACAAGTGGTTCTGTACTGCGCACGCGAGAGCACAGACCTGCATGTGCTCAGTATGGAGCCGCTCGTCTTTGGTCATCCGAGTGCTTCTGAGGAGAACCAAAGATACCTTCAGCTGGAAATTTGAACAAGGTCCTGGCGGTGGAACAAAGGTACGCAGAAAGGACTGGAAAGACTCCAAATGATCCAGAGCCTTCTCTCTAAAATTGCTTTCATCTACAACACCTTGACCCCCTGGATTACTTGGCTGGAGAATAGCAGCCTTTCACATATTCTACATGAATTTTAATATTTATAATTTGCTTATATTATGAACTATATGTTTTCTAATGGAAGCTGAGATTGTTTTGTAATTGTCCTGTTCTGTTCTTATGTATTTTGGTTAATAGGAGGATACAATGGCCTTACGCTGTAAGTTCTTGTTGTTTTTTTGCTATATTATATTACTATAGCCCATGTGAGGGTTCAATATGGTGTTTTACCCATATTTTTCAAAACTCAATAAAGGGTTTTTTTTAAACTTAAAATTGCTTTTAGCATTTTCGTGCTTGCTGGTGGTTTAAAAGGCATATAATTGAGAAGTTGTGAAAACATCACCAGGGAGAAAATTTGGGAGAAAATGTGAATTGAATAAGGTCCCTTGACTTTCCCTCTGTCTTTGACACTATTGATCATTGTCTCATCACTGGGTATCAAGGGCCTAGCACATTCTTGGATTTTCTTTTATCTGTCTGGTCATTCTTTCACTGTCGCCTACTCTAATACTAACTTTCTGTATGCACAATTCCCAATTCATTTGAATTGAGCTGAATGTGCAGAGAGCAGCTGGAGTCCACAGTACTCTGTACACACATGTTACATCACCCATTGATTGCGATGGTGGCATTCTTATGCAATATACTAAACTAAAGAATCCCATCTTGCAGTCCTACAGCTTGGTAAATCAGGTTCAGTTACTTAACCTGTTTGTTTCAGAGGCGCTTATTTCTCACTCTGTTCAGCCACCCGGCACAACTTGTTATTGACCTGAAGAAGCAGGGTCAACCTGCAAAATGCGTAGCCTTCCTTTGTGCAATAAAAAAATCTTTTCCATTAGTTGATGTTTGACTGGCTCATTCACCTACAGAGGTAGGCCAATCTATTTCTCTATTTTAGTATTTTTAATTAGTGATGGGCAGAAATTATGCCTATGCGTAACTATGCTTCGTAATTCACAATTACACATCCTAATGTTAATGCGAAATTTGCAGATTACGCGTACATTTTTTTGCATTGAAGCATAATTGCTAAAACTAATTATGCATGTTAGCGTAATTTACGTGTAATTTCTGACAAAACCATTTTTCACATACAAACACATTTTTTCCATATTGAATATTTAAATAATAGCCATGCGTACTCAGTATTCTTGCTGATCAATGCAAATTTTTTTTTTTTTTGCATAAGAACATAAATTTGAATTATTTCAGTCGTAATTACGATTCACACATGTAGTATGCTGAGCATAATGTAAATGCAATTGTAATTGCAATTATGCAATGCGTAATTGCAGGAAATTATGCAAAATGTTGCATAATTGTAATTCACTCATTACAAGCACCACTATTTTTTTTATGCATTTTATTTGTTTTGGCACCTCCCCCACCACTTGTTTGACCCGTTTGGAAGTCATCCACAGTTTTCTGCATCTATTATGCAACTTAGTAGGTATCTTTCGTTCTTCTGTTCCTTATGCAATTCATGTATAGTTATTTATGCTTTAACCTCGTTTACTTTAATAATAACATACAGCACATTACGTCAGCTTGCTTTAACTCATTTATTATTTTTACAGTTTCCCTTAAAAAATCTCTTCATGGCCATGCTTCTTAGTATTAGCTAGATGCAAATAGGGACTTCCCTTGGGTCATTGATATGGAAATACATATGGCACTCTGTGCTATATTTTGGTTGCCATTTCTCTGAAGTCTAGATGTCGTTCGTCATTTCACAAGGTGCATGCAAATTTGTACTTCTCATGAGCCACTACTGTAAAACTACATATGTCAATGTGTCCAGTTATTCTCCAAACATCTGAGCTACCAGAGGTACTTTGCTAATTAATCTGTGCAAGTAATAAAATTAATTTTCAGTGTAATTTAATAATTGCAATAGAACACGAGTGAAAGCCTCGAGATGGGATTTTGGCATAATAGGTGATAAACAGTGATTGTCAAATATATAAAATAGTTATATAATAACATATTTCAGTAACATTGTAAACTAGGTAAAAGGGAATATAAAAGTTTTAAAATGTTTGTTATAAATAAAATGGTTCTTCCTAAAAGGATTTCATTTATTACTGGCAATTCTAAGCTAGACAGCAAGAGGAATTTCCATATCAATTCCTAATTGTAATTAAAGGACACCCAAGGTGAAAATAAACTAATAAAATAAACAATTGTATCTATCCTCCTCCTCCTAAAATGACTTTTTAAGATATTCCACTGTTTTATTTTATATTTAAATCTACTTTTTAAGTTTTTACTGTTGTTTTTGCTCAATGACACATCATTTGAAGTATGCCATGCTCTCAGAAGCCATTTTCTGCTAGGAAAGTGTTTTATAGTTGTAATTTCTTATCAGTTAGGTTCACACTGTAGTCTGACCCGGTCCTGACTCAGATAGGAACTGTCACTTACATACCTGATGTTTAACTCTTTCAGGCAAAGAATGAAAAAAATAATACAGCAATAACAGCATAGTTATTTGTGTGCTAGGCACTGTACATACACATGTTTATCTTATCATGTCACGTCACCTTGGGTATCCTTTAAGCACAGAGCTCCCTGAAATTACCAAGTCTCTCAGTTTAAAAAAAAAGGAAAAAAAATATTTAATAGTATTTTAAAGTGTCAAAGAAACTAGGCCCTTTAGAAACAGCACCACACATATACAGTATTGAAAGAATATATGCAATTTATTCAGTACAATAACATCACTATACACATAAAAACAATTAAAACATATATGCCACCTGTATAATCAATAACCATGAAATAACAGCGCTCAATAGACCGATCTGAATGTACTTGTCATAGATCAACCTCAGGGGTGCTCACATAAGAGCCACCCGCTGGGTATGAACCCGGGTTCAATTGTTAACCAGTACACTAATAATAAGTGCAAATCTGTCCTAATGACAGTAACCCCCAATACAGTGCTAAATGCTATCAATATGATGCAATAATACAAAACGATGCAATATGATCAAACAACCCTAAGTGAATACACAATACAAGTGAGGCTGAAACACCATTAACAAAAGTGACTATGATACTGCATACTGGACAAGAACCACGGAGGACACATGTGCAATATACTTATCAAAATAGGAGCGCAACATCAGGCTGGCAAGGAGGAGAAGAAGGGCCCCAGGCGGATGTCTCCACCGGTTCCGCGGCTATTACGCCGCTTTATCAAGAGCTGGGGAATCTCCATGTGTTGAAAATGGCGAAGGACGCCAAGTTATATAGTGGAGAGGGGCGGGTGTCACGTGTCCGCATGACAATTATCGATTACAAATCCAATGCAATCTAAACAATTTAAGATCGAACATTATGTTAATTGTAGGACCCGAGGTGTTGTATATGCCTTGAAGTGCAGTTGCCCAAGAATCTATGTAGGTCAGACAAAGAATGCCTTAAAAACTAGGATCCAACAGCATTTGTCTAAAATTAGGTTGGCAGCAAGGGACTTTGCAGAGGGGAAAACCCTTACCTCTGTAGCGTCTCATTTTTTACATGTGCATTCTAGCAATGTTTCCAGATTGCAGGTCTATGGCCTGGAGCAGGTTAAAACAACAGTAAGACGTGGGGATATAGTGAAAAAACTATTGCAGAGAGAGGCCAGATGGATATACATGTTGGATGCCAAGTCTCCACATGGCCTGAATGAAGAAATTGATTTTTCTGGGTTTCTGTAATGGCTACTAAGTTTGTATGTTATAACAATATCTGTAATACTAATACTTATATGTTTGT
This sequence comes from Hyperolius riggenbachi, assembly GCF_040937935.1. Taxonomy (NCBI): domain Eukaryota; kingdom Metazoa; phylum Chordata; class Amphibia; order Anura; family Hyperoliidae; genus Hyperolius; species Hyperolius riggenbachi. The sequence goes on from NC_090651.1 coordinate 377,538,592, forward strand.
TCTGCAGATTGGATATGGGTTTCCTTGTTCAAAAATAGATATACCATGTTTTGCTGCATTTATAATTGATTATGGCGGACTCCTTATTGTATCGTGGACTTTGTGTCATACCTGAGATGGATGGACTCTGTTGATCTTGGGACCTTTTGCTATGTTGGACCTATTGGATGTCGATTCGTCGTTTATGCGCGGGTTTGTTGTGGATCAAGGACTTTTGAACTGACTTTGCCCTTTTCCTCCTTGGATTGGACCTTCTTGTAGACTGTACAAACTGCAGTGTTTCTCTTCACTTATTGGGAGGGGATGTTATGTGATATAGAATATGTATGTTCAACAGTTGTTGCTGTTTGTGTAATTAACAATATAAATTGCTTTACAGGTAAAAGAGGCTGAAACACATGTATATAAAAGTGTATTATGCGCTTTTTTGAATTATATCATATGTACTATTCCCTGTTCTTGAGTTGTGCATTGCTCTGATATTTACTTCCTGTTTGCGCTCCAGCGTGGTCTTAGTTGGCCTGGTATCCTTTCCCTCCCCTTATAGCCTTTGTTGGCATCATTGGGCGGCTCTGATCATGTGCCTCTTGGACGCCGTGTGACGCTGACGCGTCACGCGGATAAACACACGCGATTGGCTATGCGTACGATGAGGCGCGTGCGTGCTATGATGACGCATGCGCTCCACGCGGACATTTTGACGCGTCATGCGGACACGTGACACCCGCCCCTCTCCACTATATAACTTGGCGTCCTTCGCCATTTTCAACACATGGAGATTCCCCAGCTCTTGATAAAGCGGCGTAATAGCCGCGGAACCGGTGGAGACATCCGCCTGGGGCCCTTCTTCTCCTCCTTGCCAGCCTGATGTTGCGCTCCTATTTTGATAAGTATATTGCACATGTGTCCTCCGTGGTTCTTGTCCAGTATGCAGTATCATAGTCACTTTTGTTAATGGTGTTTCAGCCTCACTTGTATTGTGTATTTACTTAGGGTTGTTTGATCATATTGCATCGTTTTGTATTATTGCATCATATTGATAGCATTTAGCACTGTATTGGGGGTTACTGTCATTAGGACAGATTTGCACTTATTATTAGTGTACTGGTTAACAATTGAACCCGGGTTCATACCCAGCGGGTGGCTCTTATGTGAGCACCCCTGAGGTTGATCTATGACAAGTACATTCAGATCGGTCTATTGAGCGCTGTTATTTCATGGTTATTGATTATACAGGTGGCATATATGTTTTAATTGTTTTTATGTGTATAGTGATGTTATTGTACTGAATAAATTGCATATATTCTTTCAATACTGTATATGTGTGGTGCTGTTTCTAAAGGGCCTAGTTTCTTTGCTACTTGTATATCAATTTTTGGTCCTAGCACACACATCAATAGTGTTGCAGAGATATTCCTTCTTGTAGTATTTTAAAGTGTTTTAATTTTTGTGGGGGCGTGGTCTTGAAAGTAGATGAAATTAAAACATATGGTGAAACACTTCCTTGTGCATTCTCTATAGTGTCCCCATTAGAGTGCTCTGACAGTCCAGTCTAACACAATGTTCCCATTAAAATGCTTCTACTATGTTCAATACAAGCATTTCGTAAAAATGTGAAATACAACGGCATGGGGTTTGCGGTGGTGTGGGCAGTTAAGGTCGGGGTGTGGGGGGGGATTGGTTAAGGTTGGGCATCGGTAGTGGGAAGGTTCAGTATGAGAATAGGCTCATATGTAGTTATAGTAAAATATTGATTATTTAATACTGATATTTTAATATTGTTTTTACACTTAAATTTACCAATGTTCTACTATTGGGATTACTGGACGCCTACATTTCTGGGCGCCCTTTTTTGATGTGCATCTTTTTATCCACTAACTTGGGAGGAAGTGGATATGTGGGATTCCTCTTAGTAAATGAAACTTCACATACTATATCCCCACCTCTTCCCTGGCCACCGAAGGAGGAAAAGAGATCTTTGTCACTAGCACTGGCTAAGGGTACTCTGCAAGGGAGGAGGTACTACTCTGATATTATTCAGGTGAAGTGGGCAAAAACACAATTTAATGCAAACAGGTTTTGGACTAATCCATCTCCTCATGGGGGATTCTCAGGGCTTTCTTAATTTTTTTAAAGCACTCCCTGTATTGCCGTAGAAAAGTGAAATCAAGTGACACCACCTGATCAGACAGCAATTACTAGTTCTTTATGATCCCTCCAATCATCAGACACAATCAACAAGGTTAACAAGTTTATTGATACAAGATATAAACTATCAAAATACAAACTACAAAGTTATCCTAAAGAAGACAAAGATTAAGAATACAATACAATACAATAATATAAACACAACACATCACCTTGTGTTTCTAGGTGTCTGCTCAAGGTTGCAGCAACTTCCACCCGTCCTACGTGAGTGACTCTTTCCCCCGCGACGGCTAAGAAGTTCCTTGGGCAGAGCAGGCAGTCAAGTCAACGCTGGATGGCCAGTCCAGCGAGAGTCCAGAGAAATCTCAACCTCCTAAAATATCAGCTTGGGTTTTATAGTCTTTCCTTCCATAGACCATCATGGTGCCCCATGCTAGCCTATGGAGTATGGAAAAACCCCTCCTAGATGATCAACAAGTGATAATGGCTGGAACTTTACCAGAAAGCGTCATCGCTCGGCCATCCTTGACTGGCAACTTTACAACCTGTTCATAAGTGATTCTTCTGTTATGAACACAATTAGGTAGTCATATTAGAATATAATCACTTTCATTATAACTTTAAATGGCCCCTTTCAGACTATGTTGTGCTCTCAACATTTAATCTACAATATCTCTATTTTCATACTTAAAAGCGTATTATCAGTTAAACAAGAGCAAGGCGCCCTAGAGCTATATTAGCACTTATCCCTCGCCCTAGAGCTATATTAGCACTTATCCCACATTAGTACTAGTAATTGTACTATGTGAACTAAAAGAACACATCTGGTATTAAGTTCTAGTAAACAAGTGTTAAGGAAATCCTCCAGACCCAAATGAACCAATGTACAGATCCGAATGAAGAGATTCACATATAAAAGGGCTCACTATATATTATTTAGCATATAAAATATATAGCACTACACTCCCTGACTGGCAGTTGCTCAGTCTAATTGCCAAAATAGTGTGCAAGCAAATAGAGAGGCTGGCCAGCATGTTTGTACAGATCCTTTGCAGGAGTACTGGTACGTTTGTAAAGAATAAAAAACACATTAAGAACAATTCTCAACATTGAGAATTCCCAATGAGGAGCTCAGCACCAGGCAGAAGGCTGTGTAATCTCGTAACCTAGGCTAATCCTCACCAGGAGGGCAGGATTACATATATGAAGTGTTTCTGATTCTGGAACCAAGATATTTACTGTAAAAATTTGGGTATCCTGAATAATGTATTACATTCTACTGTACTGTACTACATTCTACTGTTCTACTACATTCTAGTGTCATTATGGTGCTTCTTTAATTGAGACAGAATTGACTAGATCACTTAAAGAGAACCTGAACTGAAAACAAAAAGTCAAAATAACCATACACAGGTCATACTTATCTCCTGTGTACTGTCAATCTCTTTCTCCTCTCCTGCATCCTGTTTGTCCACTGTGAGTAATTTAATTCTCTGTCCTCCATTTTAAAAATGCTTATTACCCCATAACAGTTTCCTGGTCAGCACACTGTTAAACTGTAACATCACTCACACGAGCCATAAGGAAATATGGACATTACCTTGCACATTCAGTTGTAACAGCTGCTGATATATAACTGACAGCAACTGGTATGTTTCAGTTCTAACAAAATATTGTCAGAACTGGAAAGGATCACTGTAAGAAGATCCTTTCCTGGTTCTGTGAGTTTATGAGAGGAAGTGACGGTGAGGTAAGTATGTAATATTCATTTGCAGCTACGTCATGTGTTTGTATTAAATAATTTTACTCGCTCCAGGTTCCCTTTAAGATATCTCCACTGGAAATCTTCAGAAAGGCTTTGAAAAATTGGAGCCTTTGGCCAACAAAACTTTCTTGAGGGCTGTGTGTTCAAGGTAAGTCATTTTGGTGCACTCTTCCCCCTGCTGCACCTCACCTGGGTGCCGCCAAAGACATAGGCCTCGATTCAACATTGTCTTTGAGATAACTTTTTCCAGTTCGTTAAATTACTGAATTCGAAGTTTATCAATTTCTAGTTGTATTCATCAAGGTTTTTCCACATTCAGTGTAAATTCGATAAAATATCGATAACAATTCGGTAACCATTCAGTAACGTGTACGATATTTCCATTTTACAGCGGTAATTTAACAGCCATAAGCGGTAATTTAAGGCCATAAGACTACCATGAAATTGTGGGTAAAAGGCAGTCCTTTGAACACTACGTAGCAACATACTGAATAGGGCTTAACACCTGGACCAGGATCCTGGAAGTGGCTTGGGACAATCCCACAATTTCGCCAGCTTGATAGGAGCCTTTTCTAAATAAATATAGTGCAGCTAGCAAATTAGTTAACCCTGGCACTGCCTGTGTTCTCTTACAAGATGATTCTAGAGAAATGCCGATGTCCTGTTTTAGCAAATAAATCTATTCTCTTGCAAATTGATATGGTTCTAGACCTTATTCTTGCCCGTCTGCGCCTTTGAATCACTCTCAGCTGATACATAACCACTTCAAATGGCTCCATCTTCTCTGTCAGCAATGATCTGACAGGAATAACGACAGAGCAGTGAAGGAGATAACTAATCCTAAATGTAACGCTAAACCACGCTTATTTTCATTTTCATGAATTGCACTTTCTTCCATTTTATTGCATCATTACCAAATGATTACCGAATGCTCGCTAACAGCTGTAGATAACATTAATGAATCCTGAAATCAACTTATCGAGTTCGGTATTTTACCGAGCTTCCGGTAATTGATTCGATAAGTCTTGATGAATCGAGGCCGTAATGTTCTTACGTCTATGGCCACACAGCAGTGTAATTTGGGTGCCGACGACAACTGGACCCCGAATGACTTATCCCTCTGAGTTGCTCTGACTCGGAGGGGGAGCATAGGTAGCGATCAGCGCTCTCGCCTTGCAGTGCTGGGTCCCTCATTCGAATTCCAGCCAGGTCAACATCTGCAAAGAGTTTGTATGTTCTCCCCATGTCTGCATGGGTTTCCACCAGGTACTCCTTTTTCCTCCCACATCCCAAAATCATACAGATAAGTTAATTGGCTTCCCCCTAAAATTGGCCCTAGACTATGATACATGCAGTACACAATACATACATAGACATATGAATGTTAGTGACAAGACAATATACACTGTACAGCACTGTGTAATATGATGGCGCTATATAAATACTGAAATAAATAAACTAGTTTTTAACGCCACCTGGAATTTCAGCAGCAGCCATGGGTGAGGTAAGTTTGCCTAAATTTAGGACTCTGATCAATATTTTGCAATGTGGTCACATGATTCATAGTTATACCTCTAATTATAAGTGTCATTAGAACCCATCATTGCCTTATAATGCTATCATAAAACAAAGTCATTTTTGGGGATGAACCATTTAACTTTTACTATACTTCTGGCATAAGGGGGAATGAAAGGTAAATCACATAAATAAGAAAGACCATACAAACTCCATTCAGATTGTGTTCTCCATGGAATTTAACTTCCCTGGCGGTATGATTACTTCCAGATTTTAGAGTCTAAAAGCGATGCAATCTTTTCACATGCTTTTATATCCTAAAAGCAGCAACAGAAAGATCCAGCGCTGTTATTCTCCCACTGCCCACCAAGTGGCCCTCTACACTATGATTGCCGGATGTTAACATGACAACGGATGACAATCTCACCAGAGGGATCCAGTCCCTCCAAGGATCAGAAGAAGAATGGCTTCCAGCATCTGGATCCTGGGGGAGGTGAGTTATAAACACCCGCTGCATGCAGGCTCTGCCTATCCTCCCGGTGGCTACCGTGAATCAGGCGTAGGGTTACCGCTCTGAGCTGCGGATTTCTGTCCCGAGCCTGATTCAGGGTTACCACTAAGAAGGTTAAAACAGAGACATACCAGTTAAGGTGGGATTATCTTAGGTCTCTTGAAAGCAGCAAAATTAGTGACAAACTTTGATAACATTGTTGATTAGAGGGCTTTTTAGTACTTCATAAGCACATTTATGTTATAAGTAAACTTATCGTTTCAAACTGAAGCCAGTTGCAGAGGTTTATCTTTTCATCATTATTTGTTATCATTGGACTCCAATCCTGTCCTTATCATTAGTGCAGGAGTTATTGCACCTTCCGTGTAGTCCATATATGTAGTCTCTATACTCACTAGAACAAATTGAGGTTATTAGCAAAGCAAAAAATAACTGATTCTCTAATTATGTCAGGTGTAAACCTTACTGCTAATGATTTATCACACGGTTATGATTCATGAATATTTTAATAATATGTTTGATGGATATGGCCTGTATTACCAATTGATAGATCATTCAGAAAATTACATTAATAAACTTGACCTTCTTTAAGACCTTCCCAGTGTTATCAATATGATGTATTGCATAGAGAATATATGGTGTGTATGTGAATCTGTGTATGTATGTCTGTGCATGCGTGTGTTAATGCTGGTGTGCTTGTAATGTTATGCTCATTGGTTCAGTTAAAGAAAACCTGAGACATAATTAGCAGCATCATTAATACTTACCTGGGACTTTCTCCAGCCCCATGTCGGCTGTGGTCTTGATTGCCGTTCTGGCTTGCTCCATTGTCCCCTGGTGAGCTCCGATAGTTTAGGCAGTCATGGACCATTCTGCGCTACTCTGCATGTACGGCCACGAGGGGTCTACATCACATATGCCCCCACGTTATTACTCTGGCAACCATGTTGGCTGCATGTATGGACAAAGGACAGCACCCGGAGGCAGCGGAAGACAAGCGGCAGCCTTGGACAGGTAATGTGTAGTACATTACCTGTCCAAGGCTGCTGCTTGTCTTCCGCTGCCTCCGGGTGCTGTCCTTTGTCCATACATGCAGCCAACATGGTTGCCAGAGTAATGTGGGGGCATATGTGATGTCACACATGCGCCCACGTTACTACAGCAACCATGTGGGGCGCTTGAATGGACGAAGGTCAATGCCCGTAGCCAACCTGGAGGTAGCGGTGGCCATGGACAGGTAATGTATAGTGCACTGGGTAAATGGGAGAAGGTACATTACATATTATGGGGACAGCGTTGGGGTTTTGTCGGGTTCGTTGCTCGTCCTGATATCGCTCGCCATTACCACCGCGCACTTGCTCAAGCAAGTTGGCCCTACATCTTGCAGCATGTCTAGCTGATTAATGCAAACAATTTCGGCCCAAAATTGGTTGCATCGTCAGTTGGGCATGCACTTGGAGGCAACCGATTTTCATCCCATTATAACAATCAAATCGGATGGACTCGATTGGCTGCCAAGCCGCCTAATGTATGGCCACCTTTACTCCAGTAACACAAATCAATCGACTGGAAATGACCTTACTATAATATGCTGCAGTATTTTTGTATTTTGTCTGTTGTTAATAATATTGACAATAGTAAGTGTGTGTGTAACAACAACATCTGCTATGTGTGTATCTGTATATGTGCGAGCTTGTGTGTGTGTGTGTGTGTGTGTGTGTGTGTGTGTGTGTGTGCGTGCGTGCGTGCGTGCGTGCGTGCGTGTGTGTGTGTGTGTGTGTGTGCGTGTGTGTGTGTGCATTTTATCCCCCCCTCCTTCTCCTTATGTATGCAAATAAAACCTGCTATTGAAGAACACTTAAAAAGTTTTAAAGAAAACCGTCTTCAGTCATCCAATGCTTTGATTGGCTCCAGTCTGAAGCACAGCACAAGCTCCATACTGCACCTGAGGTTCAGTAAATTAGCTTACACATAAACATACATCTGAATTACACTGCTTTTGACTCTTATGTCAGTGTAAACCATTTGACATTTATTTTGATTTTATATGTTCCCTCAGTGTTGCCATTTGTCAGGATGCATGGGAAGCAATCTGACATGTTGCATCCAGTGGGCCATTATTCCTGGGATTTTGAACGACGGCGCTTATTTTTATTTGTTTTTCCTGTTCATAAGCTGTTCAATCTTTCTTTTTTCTTTCGGAAAAACGCATTTTGGAAAGACAAATTGCCAAGTGGCTTTGAAGTGACAGACCGACATAGAAATGTATGTAGTGCTTAACCGGCAATTTTGTTACATTTTTCTAAATAGGAAAATAATGTTTTTATTTCAGAATTGTCTTTAGCTATTTTTATTTTCAACATATGCCACAGTGCTCCTTTATAACAAGCTGACAATATTAATGCTATATGTATTTTCTCAAAAAAAAAAGAAAAAAAAAAGAAAGAAAGAAAGGTTCTGTTTTCTGCAAAAGGGGACATTTTCTCAACTATAGCCCCTTTTTCTGAAAGGTGTGGTTCGTTTTAGACTAGTAGTTAAAGTTAAAATCGATTTTGGTTGGGAAAAAAGCTTTCACTTTATTTCAACTGTTCACATATCAAGGATTAAAGTAAAAACATATATATATATAAATATATATATATATATATATATATATATATATATATATATATATATATATATATATATATATATATATATGTATATATATATATATATGTGTGTGTGTGTGTGTGTGTGTGTGTGTGAGTGTGTGTCAGGGATGCTCGGATACCCCTTTTCAAAATCCGAATCGATCTGGATCCGGATACCTAGATATCTGGATCCGAATCGGATATCCGAATCTGAACTTTTTGGTATCCGAGTAAACTCGGATATCCGAACCCAATATCGGTCCAGTTTCGGATATCCGGATAGAAAACCAGAAGTGACTTGAAAATGGCCAAAATCCCTTTCGGAGGGGTCTCTCTCTCTCTCTTTCTCTCTCTCTCTTTCTCTCTCTTTCTCTCTCTCTCTCTCTCTCTCTAGACCTGGATGCCTTCGAAAGGGATTTTTGCCATTGAAGGTGATTTTGGCTTCTGCTCGGATATCTGAACTAACTATCTGCACAGATGTCGGATTTCAGATGGGAAATCCGAGTTTGCTCGGATAGTCTATTCGGATTTTAAAAAAATATCCGAATTGCTATTCAAAGTTCGATAGTGGAAAAAGTTCGGATTATCTGGGTAGTTCGGATATCCGAAATCTTGCTGAGAACCACTGGTGTGTGTGTGTGTGTGTGTTTTACTCTCACCTTGCTTTTGCATGAAAAACACAACCATTCCACTATGTATCAAACGTTGCATCATTCTGGGTGTTGATAGTGAGTAGCTTGAGTTCCTGCTCTCTACAGGTTGTTATTGATGCAACAGAATGCAGAATTTTTCCACGAAAATCAGATTGCTGCTGTAATTTTAGACCGATCACAAGACTGGGATACTTTCTAGTATTCCTTAGTCTTTTGATTGGCCTAAAATGTCTGTGGTATTCCTATTACTGCAGTAAAATTCTGCATTCTCTGATTGGTCCAATACATCCAAGTCAACTTGGAAGTATTTGGCCAATCAGAGATTGCAAAAAATGACAAACAAAATCAGAACTCGGAAATCAGAAATCTGCAGAATTGGTAATAGACAGTGGTGGAAATTGCAATTCCTGCGGAATTGGACATTGTCATTTCTAACCATCTCTAGTGGGAACAGTAAGGCTGCTTAGATGGAGCCTTCCACTTTCTTCCTGAGATGTTCTGTATGTTTTAAGGTTTACTTTAATGTAAAATGTAGAAATGTATGTGAATTGACATCCCGAATTCCAAAACTGATTGTAAGCTTGGATTGCTTGTTTGCAGGCCTGGGACAGTACTCTCACTGAAAGGGACTACTTGGAACGTCCCTTTCTCTGACTGGTCCAATGCCCTCAAGTTCTGTGACTGGACTAAAATTACAGTATTGCGGTAAATCCAATTTCTGGTGAAATCCATTTTCAGTTTTCCAATTTCCGTTCGGAAATGCTGATTTCTGATCAAAAATTCGGTAGTTTCAATTACGCGGAATCTGAATGAGTGTCCCTAGTCCTGGCTTCACAATTTTGATCCTGACTAACTCCAGGTTCATAGCACAGGTACAGCCTGAGAATACCAAGCTCTGCACAAATGTCAAGATCAAAAAGGAAAAGGGGCAAGTTAGAAGTGAAGTCATGTGCAACAGTTCTGACCCAGTTCTGTATCATGTCTCAAAAAGAAACTTCCTGTTTTTGAAAACTTGCTAGAAAACTATGTACAGTTAATCATTAAAGCTAGCACTTGAATCATTGGAGTATGTTCACTAAACTATGGTAAGCAAATTAACATGCATTAAGTGCTACACACAATGAGTAGAGCATAATGCATTGCTCTACTCTTAATGCGGTAAGACATTATGCATGTTATTCTGCATACTGCAGTTAAGTGAATGTACCCCAATTTTTCTGAATTGTTTTCAGCAGATCAAGTAAAAGTAGCAGATTATTATCAACACTGCAAGACAATTACCTGACTCATATTGTTATGAACCAACCCTATGTAAAATGTGCAAGTTCAGGAACACTTGGGGAATAGAGTAACATTTGACAGCATATAACAATATTTTGAGCAAGAAGAAAGCTGAATCTATGAATTTATGAAGTGTCAACTCTAAACAGATTGCAGAACTTGTAGAGTGAGATAGAAAATTACAGGATAAGAGCACCAAAAGTAAATGGAAAATGTATGGCTGGATAGTGTAGCGAGTGGCTGGATAGTGTAGCGGTTAAGGGCTCTGCCTCTGACACGGGAGACCAGGGTTCGAATCTCGGCTCTGCTTGTTCAGTAAGCCAGCACCTATTCAGTAGGAGACCTTGGGCAAGTCCCCTAACACTGCTACTGCCTATAGAGCGCATCCTAGTGGCTGCAGCTCTGGCGCTTTGAGTCCGCCAGGAGAAAAGTGCAATATAAATGTTCTGTGTTTGTTTGTTTGTTATAATCACATTCCTAATGAGCCCTGTAGTATGTACAGTAGTAAAGGCTAAAAAAAAATATTTAAAAATGTCTTGGACACAATTAAGTGTACAAGGAAAGCCTTTGAGACACGAAAACATGAGGCACTGGATATACATTAAAGAATTAAAATAAATGTAATAAAAACTGTTGAAAAGTAATCAGACTAGAACCACTGGAATCTGAAAACAGGTCAGTACTAGTGATATTGAATCAAATCAATTCATATACAAATATATAGATGAAAAGATAAACAAGGCAGAGAATACAGAATTATTGAAAGGGAACTGGATTGTGAAAAATCAAGCTATAGCTAGGATATTAAATACATGCTTAATTTTGTCTTTACAAGGGAGATACCTTGGTCTCATAATACAGCTGTAGGTGGTTCCCAGTCCATCACATTCAATATTAACTGCTTAATGGAGAAACATTTCAATTAATTCAAGATAGATAAGGCACCTGGGCCAGATACTATCCACCCATGGCTGAGGCCCATGCCCATGGCTTGTGGGTATCAGCAACATATTATAATCACTACCCTTTTGTATATATAAACAGTGTAGCACTTTTAACAAGCTGTGACATAGCAAAATAAGATTTACATCATCCTTCTATCCTTCTTTCTTCATGTCTGAAATCCCCTTCTTCACTATGGCAGCAAAAGGCAAATATGCATATGAAGCAGACCATTGTGTTCTGTCGAGGAGACATTAGTTGATGGGAGTAATATACAGTTAGGTCCATGAATATTTCGATAGAGACAACTTTTTTCTAATGTTGGTTCTGCACATTACCACAATGAATTTTAAATGAAACAACTCATATGCAGTTGAAGTACAGCCTTTCAGCTTTAAGTCAGTGGGGTGAACAAAATGATTACATAAAAATGTAAGGCAACTTAAGCATTTTTTCAACATAACCCCTTCATTTTAGGGACTCAAACGTAATTGGACAATACAAAGGCTATTTCAAGGGCAGGTGTCGGCAAGACCATCATTATGTAATTATCAGTTAAAAGGCCTGGGGTTGATTTGAGGTGTGGTGGTTGTGTATGGAATATTTTGCTGCAAACAGACAACATGCTGGCAAAGGAGCTCTCCATGCGGGTTTAAGAAGACATCCTTAAAGGGTACCTAAACTGAGAAGGATATGGATTTTTCCTTTTAAAGTAATACCAGTTGCCTGACTCTCCTGCTGATCCTGTGTCTCTAATATGTTTAGCCACAACCCCTGAACAAGCATGCAGATCAGGTTCTCTGACTGAAGTCAGACTGGATTAGCCGCATGCTTGTTTCAGGTTTGTGCTTCAGTCACCACTACAGTCAAAGAGATCAGGAGGACTGCCAGGCAACTGGTATTGTTTAAAAAGAAACATCCAAACCCCTCTCAGTTTAGGTTCCCTTTAAAGGACATCCGAGGTGAAAATAAACTGATGAGATAAACAAATGTATCTATCCTCCTCCTAATAATGACATTTTTAGATATCCCACAGTTTTATTTTATATTTACATCTAGTTTTTACATTTTTACTGTTTTATTGTCTCTGCTCAATGACACATGCGTTGATGTATGCCAGAGCGCAAATCTATGAGCTATTGACTCTTTTTTATCTCTTACCTGCTCCCAGAAGCCATTTACTGACAGGAACTTGTTTTATGGCTGTAATTCTTTATCAGTGAGGGTTACACTATAGTCCAAGCCAATCCTGACCCGGACAGAAACAGTCACTTGCATACCTGATTTGTAACTCTTTCAGGTAGAGAAAGAAAAAAAGAAACATAACATAGTCATTTGTGTGTTGGCACTGTACATACCCATGTCTATCTCATTATGTCACATGTCACCTCGGTTATCCTTTAAAGGGATACTGTAGGGGGGTCGGGGGAAAAGGAGTTGAACTTACCCGGCGCTTCTAATGGTCCCCCGCAAACATCCGGAGCCCCACTCACCAATGCTCCAGCCCCGCCTCCGGTTCACTTATGGAATTTCAGACTTTAAAGTCTGAAAATCACTGTGCCTGCGTTGCCGTGTCCTCAATCCCAGCAGGAGCATACTGCGCAGTCACAGACCATACTAGGCCTGTGCAGTATGCTCCTGGTGACATCAGCGGGATCGAGGGCACGGCAACGTAGGCGTAGTGGTTTGCAGACTTTAAAGTTTGAAATTCCAGAAGTGAACCTGAGGCGGGGCCGGAGCATCAGTGAGCGGCTGCGCGGGCACAGGATGTCTGCGGGGGACCATTAGAAGACCCGGGTAAGTTCAACTCATTTTCCCTCGACCCCCCTACAGTGTCCCTTTAAGCTGCAAAAACTGAAAAACCCATCCGGGAAATTGCTACAATATTATGAGTGGCAAAATCTACAGCTTGGTACATCCTGAGAAAGCAAGCAAGCACTGATAAATTCAGCAATGCAAAAAGACCTGAACATCCATGGTAGACTACAGTGGTGGATGATCGCAGAATAATTTCCATGGTGAAGAGAAACCCCTTCACAACAGCTAACCAAGCAAACAACTCTCTCCAGGGGTAGACATATCAATATCCAAGTCTACCATGAAGAGAAAGTAAATACAGAGGGTGCACTGCAAGGTGCAAGCCAATCATTAGCTTCAAGAATAGAAAGGATAGATTGAACTTTGCTAAAAGAAAAATCTAAAAAAGTCAGCGCAGTTCTGCTTTTTAATGCCCACACAAAGGCTATCATTCATAAAAGTGTGTTCGGTAAAGAAAATCCGGGCGGGAAAATACCGCATTCAGTATTTTAGACTTCTGTGTGCTCATTCATAAAAATGTGTACAGTTGCGATAGCACTGCGTGATTTCCTGAACTAGGCTGGCTCTAAGCTTGCGGTAACACTAGAAGCTACCTGAATTGATACATTTTCTCTGTGTTCCGCTCTCACTGCTGCTGGCTGGGATGTCTGTCTCCATTAACTTAGCATGCTTATCGCTACATCCAAGGGAGCGGTATTCCCCGTCCTCATACCGCGTGCTCTAATCTTTATGAATTGACATTTAATGACATGTGTTGAGATAATCACCGCACAAGGCTGTAATTTCCCGCACTGCTCAGGAATTGTAGCTTTTCATGCGGAAACAGCTTTTATGAATGGAGATTTTTCTAAGTGCTAAGTGCTCGGTAAATTCAGCTCTTTTCAGCATTTCCACATGCGGGAATGCTTTATGAATCCTGTCCCAGAATACTGATTAGCAAGACACATTAGTTATTTGGTGTCTCCAGAGACAATAGAGTCACCTCCAAAGAAAATAGACAGGGTTTGTCCAGAAGAAATTACTTATTGTTGAGGCAACATGGATAGTACAAAAATTGTGCTCAAAATTGTGTTAAAATTCTACACTTTTCTTAGGTAAAAAAGGGACATTTTTTAATGAAATGTCGCAAAGCAAATACTTAAAAAAAAATTGCAATTAGTGACATAATATCACTGACATACTTTGGGGTTATTTTTTATTTACCACATCATAGAGTTTTCCTTTGAAAGTCAAATCCCAGCTTCCATAAAACACCATGAAGCAGACACAAATATATTTCCATGCAAATGTAACCTCAATTTTGTTTTATGTCACACATATAAACAAGAGCACCTATATATGCGCACGGTAAATCATTTCCGTATTTTACAGCTAATTAATACATTTATTCCTACCCTGCAAATCCTATGATGAATGCCACCGTGCCAACTTAGATGAAGGATGTCATTACTCACAGCACTTTAATGTTATCTATAATTTTGGTGTTAAACTTGACATTAGAAATCTTTTAATCTGAGTACTTAAAAGCTGCTCTATGGCTCATTTTTCAAATACAGTTCCTGTTAACACCGGTGCTGCTAATGAACCACAAGCCTGAAATTCTTTTCTTAGATAAACGCTGTTGACCAACATTACTATTTGCTCCTCGAGTAATTATTTTTCTTCTCTCTCTCTCTCTCTCTCTCTCTCTCTCTCTCTCTTTTTTAATTTAATAGCTTCAACAAAAGGCACATATAATGCATTTTTAATTACACTTCCCTAGTGACCTATGTAAAATAAGTTTCACAACCGGCACCAATAATTAGCCTGTCACAGTCCAGTTTTTTTAGCTATTGTCTGCATGTCCTTTATGCATTCTACATTCAGATGAACACGATTAAGTCCTTTAGTGCTGGCGGCTAAAAAAATGTATTTATTTATTTTATTTTATTTAAATTGCAAGTGGCAAATTTATGGCTTCCTTATTTATTCCCAATGTGATGTTGAAAAGTCACTTGTGAAAATAAAAATAACAGTCCACTCCAGAAAAATCTAATGGCCCTAGAGAATAAATAGTTTGTAGACATAGCTGGTTCCCATAGGACAGATAATTGGTTTACACAGCTCAACATCTTAAACAAGCCATTAAAAAACAACAACAATAAAAAAAATTGTTGCTATCGATGGTCATTAAATATAAGGCTGAATAAATCTTATATACATATTGTTCTGGGCTTCTTCCAAACATAAAACTAAAATAAACATCCAAGTTTGGTATTTGGATTATTTTTGCTATGAGTAGATTTTGTATTTTGTGTTTATTTATTGCTTGATTTTTTATATAGCCTAATGTATGCTGAATCTCATCAATGTTTGGTTGACCCAGGAACTTGATGCATCTAGCTGTAATGGGTTGTACACAACTCAAAATAATATATATACTCAGTAGGCTTATTGACCTCAGCTTAAATCTACATCACACTTATGTAGTAACTGATCGGAGATTTGTTTTTACTATAGCATTGCAACCCCTCCACCTGCTATCTATTATGCCTGTTGATGGATTTGTGATTGTGATTTTATTTCAAACAAAAACAAGCACACCTGTTAGAAGTGGTCAAGGGCACTTCTTATTTTTGTACAGTGAGCAATAAAGAAAGATTATGAATTCAGATGTCTCTTAAGTGTTGCATTACTCAGGTTTTGCACTACATGCTATGTAATTAATTTGATAAATCTCTTCAAATGTCTTTGCTTTTTATTTATACTTGATCTTTACGTGAACGTTCCAACAGTTATCTGAGTGTAATGTTTTTTTGTTTTTTTTTACATTTGTTGAAAAGGTTTAGTTCTTTTAATTAGTTAGGTAAGCATATTTGTCCACTGTGCCTTTGTGGGGCAATATATTATTAAAGCAGCGGTATGTTTCTGGAATATTTAATGTATGCTTTACGTTTAGCCTAGAATTCGTGCCAGACAGCTCGAAGCCGAAGGGGTCAAGTGCATTGTTCTTCTACAGGGTGGTGCACCAAAGACCGGCCCAACTGCTGTAATGAGGGAGGGTGAGTATACAGGCAGAAGCTGGCCAGCCAGTCCCTGTGCACCTCTTGTATCCCTGCTTTGTGTGTCCTCCCTAGCTTTATTGAAACCTGTGTCACTTGCATTTGCTGCCTTATAGATAAGGCTCCTATATGGCAACTAAAGCAGGTGACAGAGGTTTTAAGTAAAAGGCACATGGGGGCTGGCCATCCAGAGTCTGCCTGTATACTCATAGTCATTGCAGGCAGCCAGGCTGGTTTTTGTGTGCCACCCCGTACTTTCCCCTCCTGTTCAAGTGTGCTGGAGTGGAATACTAAATCATTTCGGCTGAGTGCAGGCCAAGCACATGGTTTTCCTACTTACCTATACTGCTTAAAGCAACAAAGTCATGGACTGCATTGTTATCCCTCCTCCTCCCACTCCATATGCTAGCAACATATCTATATTTGGCCCCAATCTGTAACCCCAGTCCCAATCCCTGCAGGCAACAGTAGTTGTGGATAAGAAAGCAACTTAAGTCTTTTCAAGGAAGATTGCTTTGTCTCATAATATGACTGTGGATTACTCCCAGTCTGCCACATGCAATGCTAATTCCCTAAAATAGGAAAGTGTGTAGGCACATATCAATAAAATGAAGAAAGATAAGGCACATTACTTAGGTGGCATTAATCCCTTAGTTTTAATGAAGTTGAGCGCAGTTATTGTGAGACCACGTTTTCTGTGAGTTTCTTTCAAGTGAGTCTGTTCAAATTGACTGATTACTGATGAGTTTCCAATTTCCACGGAATTCCAATTTCTGAGTTTCCATTTAGAAATGATCTTTCCGTGGTGGAAATTGGAATGTGATAATCGCAGTTCCATGGAAATACCACATTGCCGAGAATCAATATTGTACAGCAGGAATTGAAATACCGCAGTCGGAAGTAATTGCCCAATCAGAGAATCAGTGTTGTACCATCAAAATCAGAATTCCAAGGAAGTTTTAGGCCAATCACTTGGAAGAATTAAGCCATTCAGAGAACTTGGAAGTGTGCTGTGGTTGTATGCATAATAGAGTACATCTACAAAATGCTACTATCTCTTTAAAAAATTACCTAATTGTATTAACAAATATGGTAAATATCCCCAAAAATCTAAAAGTCTGAAATTCAGATTTCCACAGAATTTCATTAAATCAGAAATTGGCATTGTCAGAAGGCGGAATTCCATCGGAAATTGAATCGTCATTACCAACCATCCTTATGACTGATGTACAGATCATGTTTGCCTGTTATTCAAGGAAATATTAGAAACATAAAACTACAGACCTGGAGGTATGCTAAAATGTTTGGAGGTATCCAGAGGATTACTATACACAGGTATTCAGCACAGAATAATCTAATTTCACATATTTAAAATTGGTTTTCTAAAGACTGATCTTCTCTGACCAGAGGACTTTATAAGGTAGTGAATTAAAATCAAAATTTTAGAAAAGCAATAGATAAAGTATACTCAGAATTTGCTAAAATGTTTAACACTGTTGAACTCCTAAACAGCCTAGAGACTATGGAAACATTTATGTACATTGACAGAGAACTAGCCAAGGGGCAGAAGGCAAAGAGTAGAAAATGGATCATACTCAGAATGAGAAACGGTTAAGAGCGTTGTTCCACATGGGTCAGTACTAGCTCCAGTTCTCCTAATATCTTATAAGCATAAAGTAATGTTGCTTTTTTCAGGAGAGAAGATAAAATGAAGTGATGTAGAATTAGTCACTCAACAGAATAGGGACATACTAAAAAATTTTCTTGACAACTTGGATATGGGCAGGCAATTTGCACATATTTATTATATATATATAATAATATATACGTTTTTTTCCCTTGAAATAAAAAATGTCTATATAGGGGATTAAATATGATCACATTTACCCTTTTCTCTGGAGGTTGTAAACATCTTAGAGTGAACTTAATGTTAAATGGGGCTTTTAGATTCCACCACATTTCTCCCAGGTATACATTGCGGCATTGTGCATTAGCTGGGTGCTGGGTTGAGTCACAAAAAAGTGAAATATCGGTAATTGAAGTTACCACTATTTTGCTATATGCTACTTTAAACCTAAAACTAAACCCTCCATACTAGATGCCTAACCCTAACCTATCCCACTTCAAGCATAAACCTAGCCCCCCCGTAGATGCCTAACATTAGCCCCCCATACCTAATTCCTAATCCTAACATCATGCCCAAACTACTGATAGTTGGCCACAACCATAAAATCCATAACTCACCATCCGCCAAATTGATCCTTTGGGCACACAATAACTGAAATTTAACACAGATCATGGTGACCGAAGGACTTGATTCACTTACCCCTATCTCCACCCCCTCAAGTACAAAGGGAATGGATCCCTTGTCCTTTACATTAGACATGGGCAATCATGCAATTATGCTTAATGCTGTCAAACGTCCACTAAATGATCTGCCCATTGCACATTTATTTGACAAATGTGTGGGTGAGCCACTATCTGCCCAGTGATGAATAGGAAATATGCACGTGTGCACTGTTTCCCTCTATGCAGTAACAGTTGGCCACATTATTCAGTAAGACTAAAGGAGCCCACACATCAGACATTTTTAAAAAATCTGTTCAATTCAAGAACAGCTATCAATTTTTCTGACTGATTGTAACTATTCAAAAATCTGACCAATGTACCACACACCTATGTTCAATTTTTCCCCAATCATGAATAAAATAATTGAAAGCTCAGAAAAAATTGATTGGAACTGTACTTGAGTAATTGACAATCCATCACACACCATATAATTCTTGATAAAGTCGGTCTGAAATTTCCAACATGTCCAATCTCCACAAATTGAAATAAAATCGGATTTATCAATTGAAAACAAAGAAAAGCTCTCGATTTTTTGGGACAACTGATCAAAATTATCGAATTGGTGAAAAATTGGATCATTTAATTGTATGATGTGTGGCCACCTTTAGTATGGCAGTTATGAAAAGTAGGTAAGCATTTTTTTTCTTCATCATTACCATTCATTCTTTCTCAAACGTGATAGGGTACAAATAAGGCTTAGCAATACAGTGTTTTCATAAAATTAGCACGTGTATATTAACCACTTAAGTACCAGCGGTCTCTGTCCCCTTAAGGACCTGAGACCGCTGGTACAGAAACGGTGGAATCCAAACGAATATCAACGAATATTCTGCACATCCCCGCCGCAACTGCCATCACTGACGCACGTTGGTAACATGGGCCACCCAATCTCATCTCGTCTCGGCAGAGTTCCTGTGAGCCGGCCAGGAGCTGCTTTCATTGGCTCCTGGCCCTGTCTTTCATTGTAAGCCAATGGGAGTTGCTTACATTGAAAGACAGTGCCAGGAGCCAATGAAATCAGCTCCTGACCCACTCACAAGGGTCTGCCGTCATAGAGACATGCTGAGTGAGTGAGCTGCAAGGGGATACGGCAGCGATTCAGCGGCAAGATCGGTGGGAGTGACAAAAAAGGCGGAAGCGCGCAGCAGCGGAGAGTTGAAATCTACGCCGTGGCAGCCAGATAGCCATCAAAACAGGGCATAAATTTCATTCAGCGCAGTTCGTAAGTAGTTAATAGTAGTCTGAGGGACAGTTGTACAAATGACATTGCTGTGCAAAAATGTGTTGGTGCTATATAAATATACAGATATACATGCATACTACTATTACTGTCAATAATAATAAATATATCATTAGCAGTAAGAAGCCAAAAATGTTAGCAATAGGCAAATTTTGGCTTTAAAGGAACAGGAAACTTGCAGGAGCTTACTCGATTGAGGGCTTTTTTTTCCACTAGGAAACACAATCATAATCACGCTGGATTGCGTTTCTCTCCAATTTTTGCTGCCGCGATTCTGCCATGATCTGTGAGGTATAAATTGCGGGGCATTTTGTGCTTTTGATTTGCACCATGACTGCAGGAAAAATCACATAGTGGTAAAATTGCTACGCAATTTTTCTGTGCTAATGGCACAGAAAATGAGGCAGGACAATGATTGTGCTCGGGAGAAAATCCCACCACAAATGGATCGCACTAATGGAAACGGTCATGGCCTTTTCACGCTAGGGCACCACAGCCCAATGAAAGTCTATGGGGCCATTCATACCAACTCAGTGCTGCGCAATGCTAATGAAGTGACTTTTCGATACAAGGAAAGATCTATCTTACCGCGCCGGTTCTGTTGCGACCTGCGTCGACGTACAGTGGACTGGAAGTCATGTAAATCTACGGCGACACAGGGTTTCTTAAAAATGTACACACCGGTGTTTCGGCATGCATGCGCATAAGCACATTTTTACACTACGCTTCTGTGCACTTCCTTATTTCTGAAACAGGAAGTGAAGTTGTTAAATGGCAGTGCAGCGGTGCATTTAAGAGAAAAAAACTACAGCTGCCATAGAGTGTAAATAGGTTTATTAAGCTATGCATTTCAGGAGGCAAGTCCTCCTTTTCTCTCTGAGTGCACTCTATTCTTTGTCTTGCATTTAGTAAGAAAAATAAGGTATTCTGCTAATCTGCAAAATGTTTCCTGCAAACTCCCTATGAATTTACAGCCTAAAACTGAGATGTGCCTCGAGTTGCATTTAATAAGAGACAAAGATTTACAAAGGGTTAAAAACAATATTTCCAAACAGTCATTAACCAGCCTGGCGTTCTATTAAGATCGCCAGGCTGGCGACCGGACAGTTTTTTTTTTATTAAAAAAAAACTATTGCATGCAGCCAACTGAAAGTTGGCTGCATGAAAGCCCACTAGAGGGCGCTCCTGATGCGTACTTCTGATCGCCTCTGGCGATCAGAAGTAACAAGAAAGGCCGCGAGGAGCGGCCCTTCTTATTTTGCTTTCCTCGTCACCATGGCGACGAGTGGAGTGACGTCATGGACATCAGCTGACGTCCTGACGTCAGCCGCCTCTGATCCAGCCTTTAGCGCTGGCCGGAACTGTTTCTTCCGGCTGCGCTGGGCTCGGGCGGCTGGGGGGACCCTCTTTCGCCGCTGCGGCGGCGATCAGGTAGCACACGCGGCTGGCAAAGTGTCAAAAGCCATTGCTAAGTGTTTTTTTGTGTCCCTTTCCCTAACAGAATGATGTTGCCCCAACCTAAAATACTGTACTTCTATCAACTGATTCCTGGCCCAAGTGCCCTCTAATTGCAGGGTGGCGGCACCCTGTCCCACAATTCCCTGTTCCAAAAAAAAAAAATCAGCAAACCAATTTAAAGCTAGTATAAAAAGCTGTATTTATTTTTCACTGACTACAGCTCCACTTTTGGCCCAAAAAAAACAACAAAAAAACATTGAGTGGTGAGAAAGTCACGTGGACGAAAAGGTTGGGTAGGAGCTACAGGAGAGCCAGCTGGCGGAGGTGTTTGCGGACATTGATGGGACAGCGGGGTTGCGTGGAGTGAATGGCCGTCTTCAGTCCACTACCTCCAAATCTGCGCTTACCTGTATGCCTGTGATAGACATACATGGTTAACACGTGAGTGTGTTTTTACTTGATTTTAAAGAGGAATACATTTATTGAAATTGCATTACGCTATGTGGAGCATTTTTATATGTTTTATGTTGCTAATGAGCTTATGAAGAGGAGGAGGAAGTAGTCCAATATTGATCGGAAGGAAAGGGATGGTTACTGACTGAACGCATATGATCATTTTGTATGATCAGAGGAGCTGGTGAGTGCGTTTTGTATCATTGTGGTGGTGGATTAAGATTGAGAACAGAGTATCAATTAAGGATCGGCAGCAATTGGGATTGTAGTGTAGTGGCATTGCGCATAAGATTTAAAAAAAAAAAAAACATTTTCTACTAATAACTTAAGACTTGACCTTGATAAAATATTTATTGGCCTCACATGCAAACTTATCATTCAGAGAACAAAAAGCTCTTAACTTACGCGTTTCACTGACTCGTGCGTTTCACTGTCTCCCACACCGCGCTGGCTTTTACGGATGAATCTAAAGACATGTTGAACACAAACATATACAGAATGATACGGTCATTATACTAAATGAACAAGAAACTCTCTCTGCTTGAGGAGACTTTAACAACTTCATTTTTTGCTTGAAAAATAAAGTGGCATGGCAACAATGTGACCAGTCAGATGAAACTAAAGGTAATTAGGATGAGTGTGGGGTTAATTTAGTCTATAATTATATTATATTAAGGAAATTAAAATGCTTTCTTTGGTAAATTGCAATTCATTAAAGCTACAGATATTAAAAAAATATACTATAAAATGACATGAAGCATGTACACATTAATAGCCATTAGTAATAGCTTGATATTTCCAACCAAGCAACAGTTTAGAAGGGGAGTCAAAGGGTGACGGAAGGCACCTCACAAGAAAGATTGTATTTTGTTCTCATGTTCCTGACACTTCACAGAGGCTCGTTCTCACAATGCCTCAACAGAGCTCCAAAAATTCTAGCATATTTTGCATTTCACAGCATCGGCCGAACACAGAGAGGCTCAATATTCCGTCTCAATGTAAAGTCTGGGAAGAAAGAGACTGCTGTTACAGAAGAGGCATAGAATAGTCAGCATACATCATGGAGATGCATAATCTATTGTGTATACAGAATTGCTGCATAGCTCGTACGCTAATCATTCACATAATGGAAATTTTTTTCCTCCTGTGTTAGAAAATCAGAAATATGTTCTGTGCATGACCAAGACTGATGAATAGCAAGCCAGTTATATTTACTAGAGAATTGTGATCCATTGAAATAAATAAGGCATGTAGACGGAGTCAAACTGGGGTGTACAGTACTCAAACACAATGGGAGTGCAGGATGGGAAGTGACCACAGGGTCGGGGTTTGAGGGGGGGGGGGGCAATCATTTGATCATGGCTGGAAAAACAACACAAGAATATATTAGTTACAGCAAAAGAGCACTGTGTCCAAGCAGGGTTGAGACATTTGAAAAATCCTAACAGTTTCCAATAAATCATCTGTCATTTTCCTGTGAACAATTTCATTCTAACAGCCATTGTGTGAAAAATTTGATTAAAGGTGGTACTTAGGGCTCTTTCACACCAGAGCCCTTTACTGCGTTGTAACGCAAAGGCAGTTCTTTGCGTAAACCAAGGTAAAATGAAAGTCCATAGGCTTTCATTTTACCTTTCACACCCGACGCTGCGGTTCGGTGCGTTGCGGTACCGATGCACCCGGGAGCGATGATCCGCCGGGAGCTGGTGTTTTCCATCGGGTTCAATTAATAGCTACCGCCGCTGATTGCGTTGCACCGCAGATTCCCGGCGACACGCCGCAGGGCATATAACACGTGCAGGAAACGGCTCCTGCACGTGTTGATAGATGGTCTTAGAGAGAAATACACAGGCAGTACTGAGTTAAAGGTATTTTTTTTGTTTGTTTTTGTTTGTTAGTTTGTTTTTGTAACTATTTACTAGTAATGAAAAAAATCCAGAAATGTGAACTTTCTGATCCCCCATACAATGAAACGTATACTGATCAAAATAGGGAACTGTTAGTAAAATAATCAGTCGCTGATTGAGGGCCCTTTTCAACCTCTAGTGTTGTGATCTGAATTCACTTGCTAGCAGATCGCAAAATGCTAGATACAGCTAAACTAATAGAAACCACAGTGAGGCTGGTTTCAGACTGCAGATTGGTGTAAGCGTTGCGGGCCGGGGGCCGAGTGGCACCACCAAAAACAGGCCTTTGGGGATTAATCCCCTTCTGGCTGACAGCCAAACAGGAAGTGAAGCTCGCTTGCACTCACTTCCTGTTTCAGAAATACAGAAGTGCTCCTTCCTGTCACGCATGTCCCCCTGCACGACAGCCAAACAGGAAGTGAAGCTCGCTTGCACTCACTTCCTGTTTCAAAAATACAGAAGTGCTCCTTCCTGTCACTGCATGTCCCCCTGCACGACATAATGTAACGTGAGAATGTGTAAAACCTCTGACTAACTCTCTGTACTTTTTTAAATTGAAAACTTTTGGATTGTTTTTAGTTCTGGTGATTCTGGGGGACAGTAACTTGTTTGGATACCTTTTATAGCTACTCCTGCAAGCTTTATCCCTTACATTATTGCACTGTTACAGCTCTCTGTAGGTTGGATGACTAATTATATGGGATGTATTAGCTGTATTGTAATGCCCATGAAATTAAATAATTATTGGAAACAAATATTACCCTAGCAAAAGCCTAGATTGCCCTGAAAAAAAAAAAAAACAATATGTGTATTACTTTGATGGCATAAGTAATAAAACATTGGCACAGGGGTTTTTATCAGTATAAAATATAACATCTTTACTGTTGTCAGTAAATTATTATATCTTAGTCTGTAAAAAATTAACGTGAAAGGTGGGAAACACTGGTATGGTGGCCCCAAAATCTCCTATTGCCCGGGGGCCCCATGAGTTGTCAGTCCGCCCCTGATCACATGTCATATCATGTGATCAGAATTCAGAAGAGGATGCCGTGAGTGCAGAGCAGCCGGTGGATGAAAAGGAGAAGTCAATCCAGCTGCCCAAAACAGGTAGATATAAAAACATTCCCTGCGCCACTCTGCATGGCTACATTAGGCAGCAAAACAAAATGTGTCGGCTAAGAATGCCCTGGCATGCATTTTCTCACATGAGATACTGCATGCAGGGCTGTTAAAAGATTAATACTAATAATCTATTGAATTTCATGTGCAGGTATGCTATTCATATATAGGGGGTTTATTCACTATAACAAATAGCGTGCCTCATCAGAGTTAACATGCCTTGGGTTCGATTCATAAAAGGGTGCTAACTCAGTTAGCACGCCTAAAAGCTTTGGGCATGCTAACCAGGGTGCTAAGCAGTTAGCACGGCCAAAGCTTGTATTGATCCCGCGCAAAGTTTAGCGCTGCGCACGAAACGTCGCACCGGGTGCCCTTAAACTGTTGCACCAGGTGCGCTCAAAACATCGCACAGTGCGATGAATCTGGCGCACCGGGTGCATCGTTATAGGGGCACCCAGTGCGAAGTTTTGCACACACTGCACAGTGCTAAACTTAGCGCGCAAAACTTTGTGCGTCCTACAGGGCTTTAGGCGTGCTAAGGGGCTTTTAGGCATGCTAACTAAGTTAGCACCCTTTTGTGAATCAAGCCCCTTATCTGAGTTAGCATGCCTTATCAGATGCAACATGCCTTATCAGAGTTAACATGCCTCATAAGAGTTAGCGTGCCTTATCAGAGTAGCATAGCGAGTGCTATGAACCTATGCCTGCTAATTGGCAATGAAGAGAGTTCCACTCGTCCTGCCCTGAGCCCCTGAGTGTCCAATCACTTTAAAGGACATTGTCCCTGCACTTAGGATAATGTTCCTTGTGAAGGGCAGCCTATTGGGCAAATCAAAGTGCGGGGGTAATGTCCTTTAAAGTGATTGGACCCGCAGGGGCTCAGGGCAGGACGAGTGGAACTCTCTTCATTGCCAATTTACAGGCATAAAAGCACAGCAAATGCTATGCTACTCTGACAAGGCACGCCAACTCTGATAAGACACATTAACTATGATAAGGCATGATAACTCTGATAAGGCACGGTAACTCTGATAAGGCATGTTAACTCTGATAAGGCACACTATTTTTTATAGTGAATCAACACCATCATGTTTTTTTTTTCTTGGAAATGACTAAGGAAAAAAATTAATTAGTAAAGTTCTTCACATTCTCTCCATATCCTACATATTAATAAAACAATGAATTCATTGAGTTGCCATTGTTCCAAGATCTAACATAACCTGGGATACTAGAGGGCTATGGTAGGGTCATTATATGTAACCTGTTTTGTATTCTAGAAGTATATATTTTCTGTCTTGATCCATTGTCTCTAGATATTTTGTTATTCCCTTTGTACCTGTCCTGCAACAAAGAATGCAAGCTGTGCTGGTGTGCTCTGTGACTCTACCTATGTATTGCTGATGTACGGGGGTTGCTCTTTGCCTGAAGAGCTTGCAAAGTGGCAAACATCTTCAACACATACCTGTCGGTGGTCAGCATCTAGCACACAGCATCACACTAGCCTATTCTATATTGCTGCCCAGGTGTACAATCAACACGGGTGAACGTGAGACCTTAAAAGCAGTATTAGGCTAAATAGATAGCAATGGGGTTGTAGATAAGCTTGCTATGATATGAGCTTTGTCAAGGCAGAATAGAATAATCGCAGCTTTGATATGTCACATCAAATCTCTAACCTCCAGGGAAGGGACTGCATATTTCCTTCCACAAAATAAATCAGTATTAAATCAACTGAGAAATTTGGCTTTGCATGCTGGATAGTGTACCGGTTAAAGGCTCTGCCTCCGACACAGGAGACCTGGGTTCAAACCTCAGCTCTTCCTGTTCAGTAAGCCAGCACCTATTCAGTAAAGAGACCTTGGGCAAGACTCTCCGCCATGAGAATTATGTGATTTAAGTGTTCTGTGTCTTGTTTTATTTTAGTGTATGACACAATATATATTTATGTGCGCATTTACATGTTCTTGTGCACATATATAAAGAACCAGAAATGTACTTGGACTATCACCTCTGTCTTGTTGCAGGTTTAGATACCTTAACCAGATTTTAAGATTTACATTTGGGACAGTAACCCTGCAAGGTCAGAGTGCCACTTACCCAACATGCTGCCCACACTATAAATGGTACCCAACCCTAGCCCTTGTCCTAGCCCTTGTCCTCCTAATCAGACCCTCACTTTACAAAACACTTCCCCATAAAACTTACCAGTAATCCTAACTTAACCTTAAACTGCCCCCAAAACTCCACAATAACTTCTCCAATACTTACTGTAACTTTCCATGATTTCCAATTCATTATACTAGTGATACCTCTAGAAGTATGTAGATGTAATATAAGCACAGTGTGTTGATATAAATGTTGATATAATCAATCTGCAGCCAGAGGTTTTCCAATCCATCATGGAACAGTATGTCAAAGATAAACAATAATACTCAGCGCTCTCTATTGCACTTCCGTTTCAAAGGATGAAACCTGGTCAGGAAGGAGAACGGGCATTCTCTGAACTACAGTCTGGTGATTTTCTCAGCACTTGGCACTTTACTGGTTATTGTGCAATAGTGTATTGATGCGTTTTAATGCAAATGCGTCCAGTATGCAGTGTGCATGGGCCCACGATGTGAGTTTGTTTTATTTTAATGATTTTGAGTTGTTGCAATAAAGTGTACCCCCCTGTGTAAGAACTCAGCCCTGACTTCTGCATATATGTTTTTTGGGTGATTGTCACTGTCTCCAATACTGAGCATATGGGCCCATATGCAATTCACTTTTTCACCTGAGTTTTCTTGTAGGAGATAATTTTTCGTCTTCGATTTAGAATAAATTTTCAGCACTTTCCAATGGAAAAAGTACCAAAAAGTAGGTGAAAACGTACTATTAAAATGATTCTGAGCATTTTATTTGCTTGCTGCTGGTTTAGAAGGCATTTTATTGACATGTTTCTAAATCTCACCAAGGAGAAAACTCAGAAAAAGATAATTGCGTATGGGCCAAGGTGTCTGCAGGCTTCACAGTGTGAGGGGGTGCAATACTAGTGATACGTATCTATTTGTTCAATTTTCTGTCTAAATAGATCTTAACCACTTAAGCCCAACAGGACGAACAATGTCATCCAGTTGGGCTGCGTGCACTCCCGTGGGCCGCGTGCACTCCCGCCACTGGCTGTTATCTCAGAGATCAATGAAAGGGATTATAGATCCCTGTCATTGATCGAAGCCCCCCGCAGAAAGCATCTCATCAGACGCTGCAGTTTTTCTGAGTTACAAAAAGATCCCTGTCTTCATTCTTCTGATCGCACGCTTCCAGGACTTTTTCACTGTGTCCATCTTGTGGCCAAATAGTAAAACTACACACACATCCATTTTTTTATAAATAAATACACTTTTTTACATATAAAATTGGCTGTTTACCTCCCACACCAAAAATTACCCACATACAATTTTTAATACGAAAAAATTAAAAAAATTACAATTTAAAAAGACCAAAAACATAGATAGTAAAACGTCCCAAAAAAGTCACAACGCAACTTAACTACTTCAGTCTTCAGTCGTTTTCACTTCATGCATCTGAGCAATGTTCACCTCTCATTCATTAGCCTATAACTTTATCACTACTTATCACAATGAACTGATCTATATCTTATTTCCTTATCTACAGAGAGCAACTTTTAATCCTGAGTGAGGACAGGTCTAATCTCCTCACCTGCCTATACAGTGGTTACCTAGGAGGTAACCCACGTTTGTGAGTATATACATTATATACTTTTCATTTCCAACCCTTTGTTTTGCATACTACACTATATTGGGCTCTCTGTATTTCTTTTGATCTATATCTTGTTTTTTCTGCCACCAATTAGGCTTTCTTTGGGTTGTACATTTTGCCAAGAGCTAGTTTACTGTAAATGCATTTTAACAGAAAGAATAAGAAAAAAAGGAAAAAAATCATTATTTCTCAGTTTTTCAGCCATTATAGTTTTAAAATAATACATGCCTCCATAATTAAAACTCACGTATTGTATTTGCCCATTTGCCCCGGTTAATACACCATTTAAATGATGTCCCTATCACAATGTATGGCAACAATATTTTATTTGGAAATAAAGGTGCATTTTTTCCTTTTTGTATCCATCACTATTTACAAGTTAAAAAAAATAGAAATATTTAATCTTTACATTGATATTTAAAAAGTTTAGACCCTTAGGTAAATATTTACATGTTTTTTTTTTAATTGTAATTTTTTTTTTATATTAAACATTTTTTTCGGGTATTTTTGGGAGGGTGGGATGTAAATAGTAATTTTTTTCAGTAAATATGTGTTGACTTTTATTTTTTTTTTACATTTGGTTGTAGTTTTACTTTTTGGCCACAAGATGGCAGTCATGATGTCGTACGCTTAGAGGGACACATGGGAACGCTAGAGCCAGAAAAAGCGAAGCTTCCAAGAGAAGCTGTTGCTTTTTCTGCGGGGGAGAGGAATCAGTGATCGGGCACCATAGCCCGATTCACTGATTGCCTGGCTAACGAACCGCGGGCCGGGAGCGCGCATGCATGCGTGGGATCGGCCGCGAGAGCGTGTGCACGCGCACATGGCCTCCTGGACGTAGCTAGTACGTCCAGGAGGCAAAAGTAGTTAATGCCCTGTTATCATCGCATACAGTAGAGCATACAGGCAATGAAAAGTATGCTTCTAAGTTATTACTGAGCATGTGCAAACAGTCCAACACAGCTTATAACGTGTATAACGCACAGCATGCAGTACTTTCACTTAATGTGCAGCGTTAGACACCAACGCAACGGGTGCACTGTGAATGGGGCATTGGTTTTTCATTGCAGTGAGTTACTCTGCTTTAAATGTTGTTTTAACGTGCAACTTTAACGTCCCACTGTGAAAGAGGCCTCAGTCCTTACAATCTAAATGACAAAATATTACAAAATGGCACATTTTGACCCCCATTGGAAATATCTGGATGTGGGCCTTCTGCAAAGGTTGGTTATGTATAGTTGTGAATAGTGTTATAAACTGTTCTTATCACCTTGCTTCGAAACCATCGTCTCACAGACTGGGAGATCACTTGACTCTCCACACAGCAAACAGGAGATAGACTTCCTCAGGCTTTTTCAATGTTCACGTTATTTATTCAGGAAACAGGAATACAGATAGATACATTCATCATATCCTAGCCATGCCAATCT